>NW_026999295.1:825959-1425959 GCF_037126465.1 Ornithodoros turicata
CGCAATTTATTCGTAAGAAGCACTGGAATTCTTGTGATTAGATGCACTTCTACACTTGTTCTGCATGCAGATACACGCATGTTTTCAAGGAGAAACGATGAGGAGGGAGGGGAAGCACGAGTAAAGGGATGCGAGAGTGGCTTCGAAATGGTTGGGTTACGCAATTTATTCGTAAGAAGCACTGGAATTCTTGTGATTAGATGCACTTCTTCACTTATTCTGCATGCAGATACACGCATGTTTTCAAGGAGAAACGATGAGGAGGGAGGGGAAGCACGAGTAAAGGGATGCGAGAGTGGCTTCGAAATGGTTGGGTTATGCAATTTATTCGTAAGAAGCACTGGAATTCTTGTTATTAGATGCACTTCTTCACTTGTTCTGCATGCAGATACACGCATGTTTTCAAGGAGAAACGATGAGGAGGGAGGGGAAGCACGAGTAAAGGGATGCGAGAGTGGCTTCGAAATGGTTTGGTTACGCAATTTATTCGTAAGAAGCACTGGAATTCTTGTGATTAGATGCACTTCTTCACTTGTTCTGCATGCAGATACACGCATGTTTTCAAGGAGAAACGATGAGGAGGGAGGGGAAGCACGAGTAAAGGGATGCGAGAGTGGCTTCGAAATGGTTGGGTTATGCAATTTATTCGTAAGAAGCACTGGAATTCTTGTTATTAGATGCACTTCTTCACTTGTTCTGCATGCAGATACACGCATGTTTTCAAGGAGAAACGATGAGGAGGGAGGGGAAGCACGAGTAAAGGGATGCGAGAGTGGCTTCGAAATGGTTTGGTTACGCAATTTATTCGTAAGAAGCACTGGAATTCTTGTGATTAGATGCACTTCTTCACTTGTTCTGCATGCAGATACACGCATGTTTTCAAGGAGAAACGATGAGGAGAGAGGGGAAGCACGAGTAAAGGGATGCGAGAGTGGCTTCGAAATGGTTGGGTTACGCAATTTATTCGTAAGAAGCACTGGAATTCTTGTGATTAGATGCACTTCTTCACTTGTTCTGCATGCAGATACACGCATGTTTTCAAGGAGAAACGATGAGGAGGGAGGGGAAGCACGAGTAAAGGAATGCGAGAGTGGCTTCGAAATGGTTGGGTTACGCAATTTATTCGTAAGAAGCACTGGAATTCTTGTGATTAGATGCACTTCTTCACTTGTTCTGCATGCAGATACACGCATGTTTTCAAGGAGAAACGATGAGGAGGGAGGGGAAGCACGAGTAAAGGGATGCGAGAGTGGCTTCGAAATGGTTTGGTTACGCAATTTATTCGTAAGAAGCACTGGAATTCTTGTGATTAGATGCACTTCTTCACTTGTTCTGCATGCAGATACACGCATGTTTTCAAGGAGAAACGATGAGGAGGGAGGGGAAGCACGAGTAAAGGGATGCGAGAGTGGCTTCGAAATGGTTGGGTTACGCAATTTATTCGTAAGAAGCACTGGAATTCTTGTGATTAGATGCACTTCTTCACTTGTTCTGCATGCAGATACACGCATGTTTTCAAGGAGAAACGATGAGGAGGGAGGGGAAGCACGAGTAAAGGGATGCGAGAGTGGCTTTGAAATGGTTGGGTTACGCAATTTATTCGTAAGAAGCACTGGAATTCTTGTGATTAGATGCACTTCTTCACTTGTTCTGCATGCAGATACACGCATGTTTTCAAGGAGAAACGATGAGGAGGGAGGGGAAGCACGAGTAAAGGGATGCGAGAGTGGCTTCGAAATGGTTGGGTTACGCAATTTATTCGTAAGAAGCACTGGAATTCTTGTGATTAGATGCACTTCTTCACTTGTTCTGCATGCAGATACACGCATGTTTTCAAGGAGAAACGATGAGGAGGGAGGGGAAGCACGAGTAAAGGGATGCGAGAGTGGCTTCGAAATGGTTGGGTTATGCAATTTATTCGTAAGAAGCACTGGAATTCTTGTGATTAGATGCACTTCTTCACTTGTTCTGCATGCAGATACACGCATGTTTTCAAGGAGAAACGATGAGGAGGGAGGGGAAGCACGAGTAAAGGGATGCGAGAGTGGCTTCGAAATGGTTGGGTTACGCAATTTATTCGTAAGAAGCACTGGAATTCTTGTGATTAGATGCACTTCTTCACTTGTTCTGCATGCAGATACACGCATGTTCTCAAGGAGAAACGATGAGGAGGGAGGGGAAGCACGAGTAAAGGGATGCGAGAGTGGCTTCGAAATGGTTGGGTTATGCAATTTATTCGTAAGAAGCACTGAAATTCTTGTGATTAGATGCACTTCTTCACTTGTTCTGCATGCAGATACGCGCATGTTTTCAAGGAGAAACGATGAGGAGGGAGGGGGAGCACGAGTAAAGGGATGCGAGAGTGGCTTCGAAATGGTTGGTTACGCAATTTATTCGTAAGAAGCACTGAAATTCTTGTGATTAGATGCACTTCTTTACTTGTTCTGCATGCAGATACACGCATGTTTTCAAGGAGAAACGTTGAGGAGGGAGGGGAAGCACGAGTAAAGGGATGCGAGAGTGGCTTCGAAATGGTTGGGTTATGCAATTTATTCGTAAGAAGCACTGGAATTCTTGTGATTAGATGCACTTCTTCACTTGTTCTGCATGCAGATACACGCATGTTTTCAAGGAGAAACGATGAGGAGGGAGGGGAAGCACGAGTAAAGGGATGCGAGAGTGGCTTCGAAATGGTTGGGTTATGCAATTTATTCGTAAGAAGCACTGGAATTCTTGTTATTAGATGCACTTCTTCACTTGTTCTGCATGCAGATACACGCATGTTTTCAAGGAGAAACGATGAGGAGGGAGGGGAAGCACGAGTAAAGGGATGCGAGAGTGGCTTCGAAATGGTTTGGTTACGCAATTTATTCGTAAGAAGCACTGGAATTCTTGTGATTAGATGCACTTCTTCACTTGTTCTGCATGCAGATACACGCATGTTTTCAAGGAGAAACGATGAGGAGGGAGGGGAAGCACGAGTAAAGGGATGCGAGAGTGGCTTCGAAATGGTTGGGTTATGCAATTTATTCGTAAGAAGCACTGGAATTCTTGTTATTAGATGCACTTCTTCACTTGTTCTGCATGCAGATACACGCATGTTTTCAAGGAGAAACGATGAGGAGGGAGGGGAAGCACGAGTAAAGGGATGCGAGAGTGGCTTCGAAATGGTTTGGTTACGCAATTTATTCGTAAGAAGCACTGGAATTCTTGTGATTAGATGCACTTCTTCACTTGTTCTGCATGCAGATACACGCATGTTTTCAAGGAGAAACGATGAGGAGAGAGGGGAAGCACGAGTAAAGGGATGCGAGAGTGGCTTCGAAATGGTTGGGTTACGCAATTTATTCGTAAGAAGCACTGGAATTCTTGTGATTAGATGCACTTCTTCACTTGTTCTGCATGCAGATACACGCATGTTTTCAAGGAGAAACGATGAGGAGGGAGGGGAAGCACGAGTAAAGGAATGCGAGAGTGGCTTCGAAATGGTTGGGTTACGCAATTTATTCGTAAGAAGCACTGGAATTCTTGTGATTAGATGCACTTCTTCACTTGTTCTGCATGCAGATACACGCATGTTTTCAAGGAGAAACGATGAGGAGGGAGGGGAAGCACGAGTAAAGGGATGCGAGAGTGGCTTCGAAATGGTTTGGTTACGCAATTTATTCGTAAGAAGCACTGGAATTCTTGTGATTAGATGCACTTCTTCACTTGTTCTGCATGCAGATACACGCATGTTTTCAAGGAGAAACGATGAGGAGGGAGGGGAAGCACGAGTAAAGGGATGCGAGAGTGGCTTCGAAATGGTTGGGTTACGCAATTTATTCGTAAGAAGCACTGGAATTCTTGTGATTAGATGCACTTCTTCACTTGTTCTGCATGCAGATACACGCATGTTTTCAAGGAGAAACGATGAGGAGGGAGGGGAAGCACGAGTAAAGGGATGCGAGAGTGGCTTTGAAATGGTTGGGTTACGCAATTTATTCGTAAGAAGCACTGGAATTCTTGTGATTAGATGCACTTCTTCACTTGTTCTGCATGCAGATACACGCATGTTTTCAAGGAGAAACGATGAGGAGGGAGGGGAAGCACGAGTAAAGGGATGCGAGAGTGGCTTCGAAATGGTTGGGTTACGCAATTTATTCGTAAGAAGCACTGGAATTCTTGTGATTAGATGCACTTCTTCACTTGTTCTGCATGCAGATACACGCATGTTTTCAAGGAGAAACGATGAGGAGGGAGGGGAAGCACGAGTAAAGGGATGCGAGAGTGGCTTCGAAATGGTTGGGTTATGCAATTTATTCGTAAGAAGCACTGGAATTCTTGTGATTAGATGCACTTCTTCACTTGTTCTGCATGCAGATACACGCATGTTTTCAAGGAGAAACGATGAGGAGGGAGGGGAAGCACGAGTAAAGGGATGCGAGAGTGGCTTCGAAATGGTTGGGTTACGCAATTTATTCGTAAGAAGCACTGGAATTCTTGTGATTAGATGCACTTCTTCACTTGTTCTGCATGCAGATACACGCATGTTCTCAAGGAGAAACGATGAGGAGGGAGGGGAAGCACGAGTAAAGGGATGCGAGAGTGGCTTCGAAATGGTTGGGTTATGCAATTTATTCGTAAGAAGCACTGAAATTCTTGTGATTAGATGCACTTCTTCACTTGTTCTGCATGCAGATACGCGCATGTTTTCAAGGAGAAACGATAAGGAGGGAGGGGGAGCACGAGTAAAGGGATGCGAGAGTGGCTTCGAAATGGTTGGTTACGCAATTTATTCGTAAGAAGCACTGGAATTCTTGTGATTAGATGCACTTCTTCACTTGTTCTGCATGCAGATACACGCATGTTCTCAAGGAGAAACGATGAGGAGGGAGGGGAAGCACGAGTAAAGGGATGCGAGAGTGGCTTCGAAATGGTTGGGTTATGCAATTTATTCGTAAGAAGCACTGAAATTCTTGTGATTAGATGCACTTCTTCACTTGTTCTGCATGCAGATACGCGCATGTTTTCAAGGAGAAACGATGAGGAGGGAGGGGGAGCACGAGTAAAGGGATGCGAGAGTGGCTTCGAAATGGTTGGTTACGCAATTTATTCGTAAGAAGCACTGGAATTCTTGTTATTAGATGCACTTCTTCACTTGTTCTGCATGCAGATACACGCATGTTTTCAAGGAGAAACGATGAGGAGGGAGGGGAAGCACGAGTAAAGGGATGCGAGAGTGGCTTCGAAATGGTTTGGTTACGCAATTTATTCGTAAGAAGCACTGGAATTCTTGTGATTAGATGCACTTCTTCACTTGTTCTGCATGCAGATACACGCATGTTTTCAAGGAGAAACGATGAGGAGGGAGGGGAAGCACGAGTAAAGGGATGCGAGAGTGGCTTCGAAATGGTTGGGTTATGCAATTTATTCGTAAGAAGCACTGGAATTCTTGTTATTAGATGCACTTCTTCACTTGTTCTGCATGCAGATACACGCATGTTTTCAAGGAGAAACGATGAGGAGGGAGGGGAAGCACGAGTAAAGGGATGCGAGAGTGGCTTCGAAATGGTTTGGTTACGCAATTTATTCGTAAGAAGCACTGGAATTCTTGTGATTAGATGCACTTCTTCACTTGTTCTGCATGCAGATACACGCATGTTTTCAAGGAGAAACGATGAGGAGAGAGGGGAAGCACGAGTAAAGGGATGCGAGAGTGGCTTCGAAATGGTTGGGTTACGCAATTTATTCGTAAGAAGCACTGGAATTCTTGTGATTAGATGCACTTCTTCACTTGTTCTGCATGCAGATACACGCATGTTTTCAAGGAGAAACGATGAGGAGGGAGGGGAAGCACGAGTAAAGGAATGCGAGAGTGGCTTCGAAATGGTTGGGTTACGCAATTTATTCGTAAGAAGCACTGGAATTCTTGTGATTAGATGCACTTCTTCACTTGTTCTGCATGCAGATACACGCATGTTTTCAAGGAGAAACGATGAGGAGGGAGGGGAAGCACGAGTAAAGGGATGCGAGAGTGGCTTCGAAATGGTTTGGTTACGCAATTTATTCGTAAGAAGCACTGGAATTCTTGTGATTAGATGCACTTCTTCACTTGTTCTGCATGCAGATACACGCATGTTTTCAAGGAGAAACGATGAGGAGGGAGGGGAAGCACGAGTAAAGGGATGCGAGAGTGGCTTCGAAATGGTTGGGTTACGCAATTTATTCGTAAGAAGCACTGGAATTCTTGTGATTAGATGCACTTCTTCACTTGTTCTGCATGCAGATACACGCATGTTTTCAAGGAGAAACGATGAGGAGGGAGGGGAAGCACGAGTAAAGGGATGCGAGAGTGGCTTTGAAATGGTTGGGTTACGCAATTTATTCGTAAGAAGCACTGGAATTCTTGTGATTAGATGCACTTCTTCACTTGTTCTGCATGCAGATACACGCATGTTTTCAAGGAGAAACGATGAGGAGGGAGGGGAAGCACGAGTAAAGGGATGCGAGAGTGGCTTCGAAATGGTTGGGTTACGCAATTTATTCGTAAGAAGCACTGGAATTCTTGTGATTAGATGCACTTCTTCACTTGTTCTGCATGCAGATACACGCATGTTTTCAAGGAGAAACGATGAGGAGGGAGGGGAAGCACGAGTAAAGGGATGCGAGAGTGGCTTCGAAATGGTTGGGTTATGCAATTTATTCGTAAGAAGCACTGGAATTCTTGTGATTAGATGCACTTCTTCACTTGTTCTGCATGCAGATACACGCATGTTTTCAAGGAGAAACGATGAGGAGGGAGGGGAAGCACGAGTAAAGGGATGCGAGAGTGGCTTCGAAATGGTTGGGTTACGCAATTTATTCGTAAGAAGCACTGGAATTCTTGTGATTAGATGCACTTCTTCACTTGTTCTGCATGCAGATACACGCATGTTCTCAAGGAGAAACGATGAGGAGGGAGGGGAAGCACGAGTAAAGGGATGCGAGAGTGGCTTCGAAATGGTTGGGTTATGCAATTTATTCGTAAGAAGCACTGAAATTCTTGTGATTAGATGCACTTCTTCACTTGTTCTGCATGCAGATACGCGCATGTTTTCAAGGAGAAACGATAAGGAGGGAGGGGGAGCACGAGTAAAGGGATGCGAGAGTGGCTTCGAAATGGTTGGTTACGCAATTTATTCGTAAGAAGCACTGAAATTCTTGTGATTAGATGCACTTCTTTACTTGTTCTGCATGCAGATACACGCATGTTTTCAAGGAGAAACGTTGAGGAGGGAGGGGAAGCACGAGTAAAGGGATGCGAGAGTGGCTTCGAAATGGTTGGGTTATGCAATTTATTCGTAAGAAGCACTGGAATTCTTGTGATTAGATGCACTTCTTCACTTGTTCTGCATGCAGATACACGCATGTTTTCAAGGAGAAACGATGAGGAGGGAGGGGAAGCACGAGTAAAGGGATGCGAGAGTGGCTTCGAAATGGTTGGGTTACGCAATTTATTCGTAAGAAGCACTGGAATTCTTGTGATTAGATGCACTTCTTCACTTGTTCTGCATGTAGATACACGCATGTTTTAAAGAAGAAAGGTTGAGGAGGGAGGGGAACGACGAGTAAATGTATGCGGGAGTGGCTAGTTATCCCATTTATTTGCAAGAAGCACTGGTATTCTTGTGATTAAATGCACGTCTTCATGAAAGAACTGATGTTCTGAGGCTGGCACAACATAGAAGGGACAAATACATACAAATCCAGAAGATGTGGGTTCGAATCCTACAGCCTAGCTAACCTTTTCAATGACTTTCATCTTTCATCAGCACTTCTTCAGTTGTTCTGCACGCAGATACACGCATGTTTTCAAGGAGAAACGGTGACGAGGGACGGGAACAACGAGAAAAGGGTTGCGAGAGTGGCTACAAAATGGTTGGGTTATGCAATTTATGTGCAAGAAGCACTGGAATTCTTGTGATTCAATGCACTTCTTCCCTTGTTCTGCATGCAGATACACGCATGTTTTCAAGAAGAAACGATGAGGAGGGAGGGGAACGACGAGTAAATGTATGCGGGAGTGGCTAGTTAGCCCGTTTATTTGCAAGAAGCACTGGTATTCTTGTGATTAGATGGACTTCTTCATGAAAGAACTGATGTTCTGAGCAGGGGTCGGATGCGGAACCGAACCGGAACCGAAAACCGCAGGAAACCGTTATTCACCGAGTATTTTTTGCCGAACCGAACCCGAAACGAACCGTAAACATTTTTTCTCTCTCCTTGAACGAACCGGAACTGAACCGAAAAAATATGATGCGGTAACCGGTTCGCGAGACGGTAAAAACGCCTATACCTTTCTTTTCGGCTGCCGCGCATAAGCTCCCTGCGTCGCTCGGAATCTTGCCGAATTTATAGAACAGACAAATTAATAAACTAAGAACTGGTTAGTCCATGTACCTGCTACAGCTTCACCTCCACAAGGTTCGCGACATCCCTGTACATTTTTGTAACTCGAGGTGTAAAAAAAGATGTGCTGCACGACAGCTACGTTTTGTATTATTGCCTCGGCGGCTTCCTTTCATTCAGTACCGCAGTGTGAAGGCGGCGTAAATTTTTGTAGTTCACAGTGACATCCACAAGCAACGCAGACCTCTAGCGACGAAGGGAAAGAGGCTGGCGTGTGGTCCAGAGCATGGAGGAAGGGAACACAGGAGCGGCCTCCCGCCCTCTTTTCAACGGGGAGCGTGCTAGCCTGCGAAAGGAACTCTGAGATACTCCTATCTACCACATGACCGCTCTCTTCCTTTTTTCTTGAGAAATTGGCGATAGCCTTTTGCAATGAAGTTCAATGGTACGCTGTGCGTCATTTCCCAGCACTTTTCAGCACAGTAAAGGATGATCGGCTGTGAACTGCATGGTTCTCTGTCGAGGGAGTAAGATGTCGGAACGAGGAGCAAGACGTCTCCGGAACCTGATATTACCTCTCCCATGTGATACACTAATTAGCATATATAGAGAAGTTGCCCGTCAAAAAGAACTCGTTACGAGTTAAATTACCATATGAAAAATGTAACTAAGGTAATATCCAAGTTCTTCAGCGTGAAATGTAACTCGCAGTTCCTTAGAAACAAGAACGAGTTACTTCCAAGTTACTTCGGACGCAAAATAGCACTACGCAGCTGCTGGGCGTGTGAGCAGTTGAGTTCAACGTTCATCTGCCTGCGGAGGAGTGCAACACGCTTAGATCGTTTTCGTTTATGTCCAACAATTCGAACGCTTCGCATCTTAGTACCTCTGGGCGCACAATGGTTCAGCTTCATTTCAATGGCAGCTGTTCTTACTTTCTGAATAGAATACAGTATTGATTGAATATCACGTTTTATGGCATAAAATTCCTTGAAAGAACCGGAGAGAAAGCAAGAAAATAAGTGTACGTGAGTGAAAAAGAATTAAAAGTAATTTGTAACTTAGTTCAAGTTACTTTGACAAAGTTACCTGAAAAAGAAACAAGTCCCTCTGAAAGTTACCACGGCGTAAAAGTACCGAGTTAAGTTACAAGTAGGATTCCGGATTTCTGGGGTTTACCGGATGATATTTTTCGGAGTTTATTGGTTTTTCGAAGAACGAAGTTTTTCGGAGTGCATGATTTACAGCTCAGTTAATATCCGAAATTTGGAGAAAACTTGACGGCGCACGCACGGTTGTGCAACAAAAACGCAACACTAAAGACCACACTTAAAAATACATTTCGTGCGACGTACACTGAAGTGTTCCGCAATTCCAAATGCACCCTTTCTGTGTACTGTGGTCACTGTTATAGCAGTGCTTACATACGACAACCTCTGCATTGAGATCTTGGGATGATGTGAACTCATCGAAATCAGAGTACTCCTTGACGTAGTCTCAGTGCAGCTTTCTTTTGCGTCCCATCTTCTCGTCAGCACTGCAACTAGTTGCCCTTCCAAAAAGATCACTCCGTATGACCTCGGTTCGATGCTCATTTTAGTGCTTAGGTCAATGTAGGACAAGGAAATAGGGAAACAGACTGGGGAAAAACACTGTGAATCCTCAAAGTGGTCGGTATGACCGCGGAAGAAAACGCTAGGTCGCGGAGACCATTATCATGTTCCGGCGGGGCCGGTATCCGAGGTCAGAAGAAACCCAGGACACAAAAGGAGGCCAAGAACAATAACACGGTTATCCGAAAAAAACATCTGCCAAGAGGAGTTTTTCGGATTAATCCGAATTGCTTAAAATTACACCTGGCTATATGTTTTTCGGATTTTTTCGGATAAATCCGACAACACGGAACTCTAGTACAAATTACTAAAAAAAGGAACTTAGTTACAGAAGCGATTTACCTCGAACTCTGCTAATTAGTACAGCAGACGCAAACCGGTTCGAACCGATAAATATTGGTTCAAACCTTTATTTTAGATGCGCTGAACCCGAACCCGAACCGAACCAATAACCTTGCACCGGAACTTGAACCGAACCCCCCAAAATAACGGTTCCGAGTCTTGGTTCTGAGGCTGGCACAACATAGAAGGGACAAATACATACAAATCCAAGATGTGGGTTGGGGTCCAATGACTTTCATCTTTCATCAGCACTTCATCAGTTGTTCTGCAAGCAGATACACGCATGTTTTCAAGGAGAAACGACGACGAGGGACGGGAACCACGAGAAAAGGGTTGCGAGAGTGGCTACTAAATGGTTGGGTTACCCCCTTTTTTTGCAAGAAGCACTTTAATTCTTGTGATTATGTGCACTTCTTCAGTTGGTCGCCATTTTGGCTCACGATCACTCACGATCACAATTATCTGGTAATGCGTATCGACGTCACATTCGCTTTGAGCTGAGGTGAAGGTCGATATCGCGCCCTGTATCTCGCATCCGCGATCACGAATTTTGAGCAGCTTAGGGCCAGTTCTCACATGTCGACGCCGGATATAGACGCGGCGGCGGCGGATAGAGACGGTGGCGGATATAGACGCCCATTTCCGGAGTCGGGTGAGGACAGACGTCAAGCCAAAAAAACTGCCATGCCGAACTTCTCTCGCGACGTCGGCGAGAGCTGCCGAGAATGACAGCTAGCGACCAATTAGATGACACAGAAAGGCCACGCCTCCTCATTTATCGTATCCTTTGGGCGATGGAACGCCACTGTGGTGGGAACATGAAAATTGTGCGCGCTGACAGGGCGGCGGAAATGCGCCTCTACTTCCACCGCGCGCTCACGACGCCGCGTCGGGCGTCGCCAAGTGAGAACTGGCCCTTAATATTGCCAGACCGCCGACAACAACGTTGCCAAGCGGGTCTCACATGGGTTGCTATGACTGATCGCGCTTTCACGGCCACGGAATGAAGAACGAACAACACACACAATATCGATTACGCCATATATAAGTGTACTCATGTGCACTTATGAAGTGAAGTGTGAAGTGCACAATGTCAAGCATTACACACAGACATGTACAGCCGAGTTACTTGATAACAAAACTTGATTGTAGCGACCTTGATCGAGACTGAATGTCAAGCAGGGGCGCCGTTTGACCGAGCGTATCTCTCCATAATGCGTATGTTTGACGGAGGATGAACCATATACGTTTACGGTTTTGAATTTTGATAAACGGATTGGGAACACAATAAATATTCCCCATTGTTTTGTTTTGTTTTCTTTTTCTTTTTTGAAAAGGTCTAATACGTGACCCCAATTATCGCTGCAAGAGCGACGAGGAAATTCAAATTTTGCGCATAATGCAAAACTCTGTAGCCTGTACTCGAAAGGAGAAAAGCAGTGTTGAGCAATTAGAGACGTCTTCGCCTCCTAGTTAGCTTCAGTGGCTTCTAGTTCTCGGTAATCAGTGAAAAGCACCAATAAAAGTAGGCAGTGGTCGACCAATATGATTTATACACCGTTGACCAGCGGAGGCAGAGCATCAAATCAATAAATTTGAATTCCATTGGCTTCATGTTGAATTACAATGAACACAACAAATGAAATCATCCCGAATAAAATAATTAGCCAAGTATTGTATCTCGCGTGTCACAGCCCACAAGTTAGAATTGCTCCTGTTTGACAACGAAGTGCGCCAGATCTTCAACTTGTCGTTACCCCACAACGCGCTCTGCCATAGCGACACTAAGAACAGAGGTTTGCTACCAGCCCTTGCGCAAGCCTACACACGTGCTTTGGAGCGCAGGAACTATAAACATAACGACAACGATCGCTACATTGTTGTGCTACGGTGCTCAGACCGTGTCAGGTAGCTATGCCGCCTTTAGCCTATATAGGTTCCTAATACGCTTGTAGCAAAACAAACAAACAAACAAACGTGAAAGTTGAAGAATGGGGCGACTAGATCACAGCGTGCGAAGTGTACATAGGACATTACTGCTACACTTCACGCCTACTGTCTTACCATTAAAAATATGCCCATCAAAGGCCACTGATGGGTGGTAGGCGAAGTACTCACGCAGCAACTAATTAATAAAACTGAATGCACGCGTGACATGAGAGATTTGGCAAAATCAACGCGCATACGCACCAGTGCCAGCCCAAAATCACCTACTAAAAAACTTGTTTTGCATAACAGCGAGTACATGACAGGCCCCAAGCAGCACAATGTACTGAAAATCGAGTGCAATAGGGGTGGCCGGTATGTGTCTTATCAATTCTCTCTAGGTTAACAAGTCTGTTCAAGGCCGTCCACCTACCCGTCCACCCCTATTGCACTCGACTTTTAGTACATTGTGCTGCTTGGGGCGCGGTTGCAATATCGACACACAGGTACCCATTTACTTACAACATATTTACAGCATTTACTCTTGACTCTTATCGGCAAAAATAGAAATGAAAATGTTGATTCCCCAGCATGAGTGCACTAAGGAAGTACAAGATATCTCGCTGCAGCTTGAGCGCGATCACAATAATCGCGTTGCCATGTGGACGTGATAGCAAATTATTGCATAAGTGTGGCCATGCTAAGTGAAACGAGTACGACTCACACACCCGATACGATCGGCGATTGTGATTGTGCGTATCGTGAGTTATCGCGCTCATGAGTTTGTCTGCCAAGGTCTGGTCCACTCAGAAAGCAGCAATAAGGAGGCATGCGCAGACGGGCATCCTGAGGGGCACCCTGCCTATTGGCACAAGCGCTTCCCCGCTGATCATCAATTTAATTCTCAAAGTTCTATGCTCAAAGAGTGCAGCTGTTCATGCGTTTCCATTTCGAGATACAGGGATGATCGAGCATGGGTGCTGGCAATATCTCGTACCGCCGCTAAGCTACCGCGCACTTGTTCGCTTTTTCATAAAGCGATAGCAATAAACATGGCGAGAGCGCATGAAGCCACACAAGGCTTCGTATTTCAACGCACGCCAAACCAAAACAGCTGAATCATCAGCACCTGGTCTGGTGACGTGCCTTCCGGCACCGTGGTTTGTGTTCAACAATCAGTAGTTACAGCCGACGCCGAATATTTCTCTTTCAGTAAATCGTTAGATCGCTTAGGGTGACCCCTTTCAAGCTGAGACTGGGAGGTGACGCAGGTTCGGACCGCCGCACAGTCTCTGCTCTCTCGGGTATTTCCCTCTGCTTTCTGGCAGGCTTTCCAGACGAATGTCGATATAGTTCCCCTCGAAGTTGGACCAAGACCCCTGCCATACTAACCCCCTGTCCCCTACTCCTTCCTGCTGTTCTCTCTCCATCTGTCCATGTCTGTACTCATAGCCACAGTTTCTTCACCACGCTAACATGGAATTACGAAAAAATCGTTGATAATTCATATAATGCGAAGCATCAACGCTCTGATGCTACTGTAGAAAACTATATGTATACTACTTACGGGTGTTACGGAACATTTATCATTCCGAGCGTTGAAAATGGAATAAAGCGAGCTAGCTTATGTGACGTTGATCCTTCCCGAATCTTTCAGTTACAGTCAGCAAGAATGGGAGCCGTGCGCTCGTGTTTCCTGTTCATCCATGTCGCGTCGGTTCCTACAGACAAATTTGCGCCCTGACGTCGCAATCAAGTGGTGGCGCAGCAGTCAGCCGATCGTCTGCTTACGGGCAAAACAGCATTCCATTGGAATAAGTGGTGTGTTTTCATGCAAAGGGGGCATGCCGCAGATCCGTGCATCCTTTGGGTACACCACTCGATGGGGAAACGTGGCGAAGTCACTTTTCATCAGTTTCCGCGCATCCGAAGAAATTGTTTGATCGCTGCAGTTAATTAGTGTTAGTTAATTAGTCAATTAATAGTGATTGTAATCGGCAGCGTGTTTTGTGGTTGGGCTGTTGTTGATGTGCAGCACAAATTCGTTACTTTTTTATTGACACACAAAGTTCAGCAAGTGTGCACCGCGGGCGCTACTCCTCATCCTCCTGGCGGGGGAACTGCGCAAATGCTTTGGGAAATGTTGCTAGTGAAATGAATGCTAAAGAAAAGAAAGTGCTAAATGAAATGATTAGCGAGTTAGCGCGCAACCTGGAAAATTATCAGGGTGAAGGTAGCGGTTAGGTCTCCCGGAACGTGTCCGAAATTGAATTGAACGTAAGCAGGATTGAAAAAAAAGAAGATTGGCTGTGGCACTGTAATTCCTGCTGAATTGAAAAAAAGAAGCAACACATTCACAGACGTAAAATGCCCCGACAATGAGTGTTTCAAATACAATACTTTAGCACTGCTGCACCCTCAAAAAACACACGGAAATGACTGGAAAAGAGATCAAGTATCTGATCAAGTATCTCGTTGATCTCGAGTCGAATGCCATGGCTAGAGTCAGATTGTGGCCCGACGGTCCAGTATCGTATTCGGAGGTTGCAGAATTTGGAGAACGGAAACAAATTGAAGTGTATGTATACTCATATCAGGATGGAAGTATCCACATTTCTCGTGTTCCGCGTCTCGCATATGACGGTAAAGTTCAGTTATTGAAATTTGATAATCACTTTTTTGGGATAAAGAATTTTAGTATATTGAATGGTGAGAAAAGTATATTTTTTGTGAAAAGTGTACGAGGGGTTTTAGAACACAAGAAAACCTAGTGTCACATAGGAGAGTGTGCAGGAATTATGAGGAGCTTTTGTTAGAGTTCCCAGAGCCAGGTAAGAATGTTCTAAAATTTGACAAGTTTGGTCACATGTTTGCATTTCCACACATTATCGGACTCGATACAGAGTCTGTCCTCGATCCTGACACAAACGTGAAAAGTGCCGTGCAGAAGCATGATATGAGTTCCTTCTGCTGCATTCTAATCAGAGCATACGATTCGAAAATACTTGTAAATGAAAAATATTTAGGTCCCGATGCCGCTTCCAGGTGTGTCGACTGCCTGTTACGTTTGCATAACAAGGTGATCCATATCAGTGGTTGCCCTGCTCCCATTAAGCTCACAGACGAAGAAACTCGTAAAGATGTCGCTGCAACGCACTGTGAGTATTGTGGTGTATTATTTAGTGTTGATAGGAAGGGGTGCGTCATCACGATCACAGTCGTGAAAGCGGTGTGAGCAACTTTTTGGCTACCATTTGTAACCAATGTAACATCAGTTGCAGCAATCACGGCAAAATTCCAGTGCTCATCCATTCCCTTCTGTATGACATATCTGTATTGCATTGCTTCCATGCTTTGAATTGGAAATGCCCACCCAAGCTCATTGCAACGAGTTCAGAGAAGATTCGGAATTTTGAATATGGCAATCTCATGTTCAGAGACGCCACTCAATTCTTAAATAGTTCCCTTTCTTGCTTGGTGGATAGCTTGAAAGTGTCGGAAGGAATTGAAGCATTTAAGTGCCTACAGCAAGTGTATGGTAATGACTTTGCACGATTAACCAGGAAAGGTGTGTACCCTTATTCCTGGATCAAAAGCTTTCAAGTCTACAATGAAGAATGCCTGCCGGCCAAGGAGGGTTTTTATGATGATTTGAATGGTACACACATCCGCGATGACGACTATGCTTTCGCACTGGAAACATGTGATCATTTTGATTGCAAGTCGCTGAAAGATTATACTTTGATCTATTTGGAATGTGATGTCCTGCTCCTGTTAGATGTTATGCAGCATCTTAGACAGCTTTCTATGGAGACATATGGCTTAGAAGTGCTGCCCTTTGTCACTCTACCTGGATTCAGTTGGCAGGCTGCACTCAAGTACACAAAGGCTGAGATCGAGCTACTTACAGATGAAGATATGTATCGAACCATCGTGTCTTCTATTAGAGGTGGTACTTGCCAGCAAGGATTGAGGTATGCTGCTACCAATAACAAATATTGTGCAAACTTTGATCCAGAGAAGCCACAGAGTTACATGTCCTATTGGGATGCAAACAGTGTTTATGCCAGTTGCCAAACTTTTCCATTACCTATTGGAAAATTCGAGTGGGTTCCCGAATCCGAATTTTCGAGTTTTGACATCATTAACCGTCCTCAGGATGCAGAGTATGGCTACATTTACGTCTGCGACCTCATCTACCCATCGGAGCTACACCAGAAGACCAGGTATTTCCCACTCGCTCCTGTGAAGCAGAAGGTTGACGAGAGGTGGTTGTCAGAGTATCAGTTGGCTCTAAACGACCAACTGAATTACAAACCTGCAGCATATGAAAAGTCACTTCTCACTTGTAATGATAAAACAGAGTATGTTGTACATTATCATTTGATGAGTCTATATTGCAGGTTAGGTATGCGAGTAAGCAAAATTCATAGTGTTGAAATTTTGTCAGAAAATAGTGTGTGTGATACACGAAGGTAAAATGTAGCTTTCCATTGCAGATTGGATTTTGTATTGTAGATAATAGCAAGTTGATAATGTATGAATTTGTCTATTGCCATTGGGGTGTTTCATACGTCAGGGTATGAAGAGGAAATCAAAAAGATTGCAGATGATCACCTCGATCTTTCATCCTATCACACTGATCCTCCACTCTATAGCAATAAAAATAAAGGGGCATTGTTCCGCAAAAAGATGAGACGGGGGTAGGATAATTGAAGGGGTGGTTGCTCTGAAAGCAAAAAAATGTATTCCATCCGATTGAGTGATGATAGTCAAATTGCTAGAGAAATAGGTGTTAAGAAAAGTATAGAAACTGCATCATGATGTATATAAAGATCAATTTTTAGCGACGAGAAATAGGGACACTCGGTTAGACACAGAAAAGGAAAGACGGGTCGCAACTTTCAACCACTTTTACTAGAACGAGACCAAAATACAAGCCTCTCATCCATACCCTCCCCCTCTTCTTCCAAACCTGAGCGCCGCATACTGCTTCAACCGCCAAACAAAGACGATACCGCCAATCATGAAAGATAACGCCCTTCAGAACACCCGTCCGGAGTTGATAAGATGTTGTTTCTCTGTCAGGGTCGCCATTGCAGCACTGACGCACTTATCTTTAAGTTGCATTATCGTTTTTGTCTCTAACACATGCCGCACGTGAACGTCTTTAGATCTGTATAAGACCTTTGTCTGGCTGTCAGTGCTGCGCCAGTGCTGCGACGGCGACCATGACAGAGAAACAACAACATCTTATCAACTCCGGACGGGTGTTCTGAAGGGCGTTATCTTTCATGATTGGCGGTATCGTCTTTGTTTGGCGGTTGAAGCAGTATGCGGCGCTCAGGTTTGGAAGAAGAGGGGGAGGGTATGGATGTATTTTGGTCTCATTCTAGTAAAAGTGGTTGAAAGTTGCGACCCGTCTTTCGTTTTCTGTGTCTAACCGAGTGTCCCTGTTTCTCGTCGCTAAAAAATGGGGTTGTACCAACCGGCCCTACTCTTTCTGTTGGTATATAAATATGTTTTGTTTAATAGTGTGAAGGTAAGTCATCCGCAAAGGACCACATGTAGTAAGCGCCAATGCATGTATACACTGAAAACAACTAAGCTTGCACTCATGCCCTATGATGATAAGAGATACCTCTTTAATGCCATTAAGTTATACCCATATGGAAGCTGTGAAATTGGTAATGAATAAGTATATTCTTTATTATGTGTATTGTGTTTCTTGTGTTTCAGGTTGTGAAGGTTTTTAGGCTGGGTTTTTCTCCTTCACCTGATTAGTATCACAATTGGCACCACTATTGGCTTTACGATTGGCAATATAATTGGTCTTAATAAATATATTTCAACTTGTACTTTTTGTGTATGACTCCTCTTTGCATGTCTATGCATGTCATAAGCGCGCGGACAACCCTCCGCACACGCGCCACCCGCCGCGCGCTGGAAAAAATACGCGAGTGAAGTCAGCCCAGACGGGCTTACCAGTGGGTCCGCTTTTGCTGGGACCAGCCTTCTTACTACTCCCCACCACTGTTCCCTTTTTAGTATGAGTTTTTGGCATTTCTTAACCTGTCGGCCTCAACAAGCAGTTTTATGATTGGATAGCGTTGTTTCATGGCACTCACTGTTGCAGGTGAAAAGAAGGCGAATCCCGCTACACTTTAAGTAATTTCCTCAAACGGTGTAACATTGCACTTAAATGCACTGAGGACACTGACAGCCGAATTCATGAGCGAGCCTCGACTCGAAACTCGACTCGAGCTGCTCCTCGAGGGCGGCTTTGCGCTTCATAAGTCGACCTTGTCTCCAAATGCTCCTCAAGTGGAGGAATTCCCCCGAGCATCCCTCGAAAATCTCGATGTAGCATCGGCCCTACCTAGAGAACGCTCCTCAACTCGAGTTTGGCTGGTGTCATGGAGGAAGATAGGTTCTTCGCTGAGTTCATCGAGCGTTTTGTGCCACGGTGGCCTTTAACTGGGTGCTGACGACACTACCACTGTGCGTCGACTTTTAATAAGGGGCCATCAAACTCCCTTTGAACATTTTGATGATCACGAGTTCCTGATATGGTAGACGGTACGGCTTCATGAAGACAACTGTACGAAGCCTTTGGATACGTTGCCGCTGGAGGAAAGTGTGTGCAATCGTGGGCTGCCGCTACCTCCTGTGCTACAGGTACCGGTCGACATGTGATTTTATGGCATTAGGATTTCTGGACTGTCGCGGGAGGCCCTGTGCACGTGTCAGAGCTGCCGGTGTGCCGCATTGTGGAAAAACTCCCACACCTTCTCGCAAGCACACTTTTCAAGACGAGGTGTAGTAAATTTTCCTTCTGTCGTGCTACTCAGCACAAAGAAGGGATGTTTGAAGGATGTCACGAAAAAAGTGGTGCAAAGAAAGAAACCTTGCATTTATTGGACATCGAAAAATGAAATATCTGATCTGTCCGCCCAATGCTTCTCTTTCTCCGTAATCTTTACACTCTATCAAGCTGTACCAACCCCTGCTCCAGCTGTGACCAAAATGGTTCAACAAATATTTCATTCATGCTTCTTTCTCTTCCTTTTTTTCCTTTTTGGAGTCGAAGAAAAAGCGGGCACAAAAGGCCGCGAGAGTTATGTTGCAACTCCCCCTTTTTTAGGGTAATTGGGAGATGTCCCAATAGGCGCGAATTCCTTTTGTCGTGTGGGGTAACAGGCTCAACCGTTTAGGCAGAATGCGAATGGGGCCATAAAAGTTCGTACGACATGCTCGCGGTGCCTCCCGAAGAATGGTCTCCCCGATTCTTTCGAGTAGTCTGGAACTCTCGGGACGTTGTTGAAAAATATTTTTTGTTTGTTTGGTTGTTGATAGCTGCCCTCTAAGCGTTGGGTAAACGTAGCAATCCGCTAACAAAGAGCTAGCGTTCACGCTACATGTTGGACTAACATATAATAATGACAAGGAGTGACACCATCTTTCATACTGTTTGATACTAGGTGACCTTGCCATTAAGCTAGCGGCTGCCGTTGTGGTTGTAGTTGCCAAACCACTAAACTAGAGAACATTTTTGTCTGTTTCCCTGTTCGAAACACCTGCATCCCACTTGCAGTCTTTTGTGTCTGTATTTGTAATGAACAATAAATGTAATGTAATGAACAATGAAATTTGTTATGAATAATAAAGTAAATAAATATATTTATTTTTCATGCCATAAGCGTATTTTAAGCACGGAAACAACATTTCCGATGGGTCCCAAAACACGGCTGGGGACGAGACTACAGCTTTATTCGAGGATGGTTTCTCGAGGACCGCCGTGGCGGAGGAATCCCCGAAGCGGGTTCATGAAACGCATGGGATCTTCGAGTGGGGGAGCGGAACTTTCCTCCACTCGTTGGAGTCCAGGCGGAGCGTCGAGTCTAGGCTTGTTCCAGATAACGGCGGTGAGTAGCACTGAGGACAGCAGCAACAACAACAACAAAAAAAGCACAGAGCCCCGAGGTGTCCCCAAGGTCGGGGGGAATTTTTGTGCAAATACTGGCTGCCGAACTGAACTTCAGGTTCTGCAGGTTCTGCAAGTTCAGGTTCTGCACTAGAAGAAACGACAGTCAGCAAATATCTGTACGCACGCGCAGGCAGCGGTCTTTTGCCACTCTGGTCATAAAATTTCCTTTCGCAGAGACGTAGCGACGTGGTGGTGGTGGGGGGGGGGGGGCAGCCACCCAAGGTGCACTCGCCAGAGAGGGCGCAGAACGGCAGGCCCTGGCAGGTCAGTTGGATAAGATAAAGCGGTAACGAATAAAGCTTGAATTTACGATCTGGGCAGTGCAAATAAGAGTATGCATTTCTTTGTTTACGGGTACTTCTGTACTTTGTACTTCTGGCTGTATTACTAGGGGGGGGGGAGCGCTTCAGATTTACCCTGCCCTGGGCACAAACTTGTTTCGCTACGGCTCTGTCGTTATGAAGAAGTGGGTCTGTTCCTGATCATTTACAGGTGTTTGCTCTCACGAAATTCCGAGATGTTCCGGAAGAAATCCCTGAACTTCGGGTCGTCCAAAATTGGCCGGGATCCCGGGATTTGATATCCCGAGTCACAACCCTAATACCGAGGATGCTGTTCCTCCAAGTAGTACCCACGAAACTCAGAGAGACTGGACGAAGCGAGCACAAAGCTGCGTGCGTCCCTGGGGTCAGTGTGCCTATGTCTGTAGCGGCCGGTGGACAACGACGAAGAATGCCACACGCCTGGAGCACCTGCCTCAGTTCCACCGGCGCGGCCATGGAGATAGGACACCGTCATCGCCTCTCCGTGGCATACCATCATCGCCGGTCGGGGCTGATGTAGAGTAAGAGTATCGTCCTCTACATTTGGTGACCCGAACTATGAACATCAAGTTCAATGTAATTCGGCCCTTTTACCATCCAAATTTGGCAACCTTCCTGGAAGTTCAGCACCGACGGTACGCTGCCGCGCAGCCTGGAAGCCCTCTTCCATTTCCTGTCCGACGCAACAATGGACCGCTATGGTAGCTCTGTGATACGGCAACCGATCGAGCTCGATGCTCTCCACGTATCCTCACCTCAACCTCACCTGTCCAGCCCCACTGCCACGCTCTCCATCCCAACGAATTCACTGGAACGACAGTCACCAAGCGGCTTTCCTGGCCATCAAGCACGCCACTGCCAATGCCACGCTCCTCGTTCACCCACGATACGAGGCTCCTCTCTCCTACAAAGCACTACCAACCGGTACACACGCGCATCACAGCTTCATTACCCTTTGCTTCAGCCCGATATTCACCGCACCCCGGCGCTCTTTCACCGCCGGCCGCGACACCCAAGCTTCGCGCTCACCTGCCGGTCGCGGCAGCCGACGCCACGGCACGCTTCAGCCGGAGTCTCGGCGTCTCCCAACGGCTCCCACAGCCTCACCCTCTCCTCCTCTGGGACTCTCAGAGCTTCGGCTCCCGTGCCGGTAGCGGTGCCCCAGAACCTCCCCTTCCCCAGCGCCTCACTCTTTTCCTCGCTGTTCTCGGGCTACCGGATCTGATTACTCATCAGCTCTGATGCTTCGCCACCGTCTGCCGTGCCGTCATCCTGTTCAACCGTACATGCTAACCACGGTCGCCCTCGCTGCCCTCCTCCAGTGAAGTCGCGGACATCATCTGCTTTATCGCCGCTCCGCGTCTGAGTGTGGGAGTGATGTAGCGGCCGGTGGACAACGACGAAGAATGCCACGCGCCTGGAGCACCTGCCTCTGTTCCACCGGCGCGGCCATGGAGATAGGCCACCGTCATCGCCTCTCCGTGGCATACCATCACCGCCGGTCGGGGCTCATGTAGAGGAAGAGTATCGTCCTCTACATGTCCATGGCAATTGTTGGCTGCGGCGCGGCGCTCGCGGTCCCTCCGGTACTAGGTCCCCGAAATCGCTTGCACGGCAATACGCCATTCGTGCTCGAATACTCTACTAAAAAGCGTTCAAAACGAATGTTTGATAAGTATAAACAACGGTGTCTCCAGTAACGAGTTAATATTTTCTGATCAGCTACAATTATTTTTTTTTTTTCAGTTTCTGCTGTCTCGTTTTTGTCTCATAGATGGAAGCTACCTGTCGGATAAAAGTGGAATCGGAAATAGGAAGAAAAAAAAACGCAACTTTAATACGTGACACAAACGTCTGACATTGCCAAAGGTGTAGTGTCGAATGCCTCCGACGGAATCCTCTGTCGTTTCTCCCCGGCCGTCTCGCCCGCCTCGGGTATCGTGCCCTTCTCTCTCTGGTGCGCGCGTACTTTGACCGCAAACGTTGTTCTGAAAAGCCACATTTGAATGGTATGGAGGAAAAAGTATGTTAGGAGCTCTCTAATCGAAAGTCGCTGGGTGCGATCTTTCCGGAATCGCGCGTTATGTGGGTCGTCGCATAAGCTGGGACTGAGAAAGTTTTATCTCCGTACGTGTCAAGCAGTTAAGAAACCTTTGTGTGTGAGAGTGCAAGGAGGGGCGGGACGCTCTGATGATGAGACACGGTGGTGTTCCGAAGGTTCTGGCACTTAGTTTCTTATTTCTTGTCATGCATGCCAATCGCTCGGTTTTGGGAACTGCAAAAGAGAGTCGTGATCTAGTCTCTAATTTATGTTGACGAGCACAGACATCTTGAACAACACTTATTTCTACATTATACACTATCGCTTTGGTGTTAAGTTTCAAGTTACTTCAGCACAAGCATGCTGCTCAAAGCGTTGCACCAGGGATTTTACCACCGCAACCCCCCCAAAAAAAACAATACTGCAACACCACCAGCATATCCATGCCAGAAAAGCTAAAAAGCCCTAATTCCAGTAGATATGGGATTCATTAGTATTGTGACATCAATAGTATTGCGACATCAGAGGACTAGATGAAATGCACATCAAATCCTGATGGCATTATTTGAAGTTTGACATAAACAGTAGAACATAGTAATACTGCTACAAAAGCACAAGGTTGTAGCTTCTAAAACCTCTGAGTCACACATATTAAGTTCCACATTGAAATGCCATACCTGCGCAAAATCATGCAAGGTGTCTTGTAATCTGTGATTAGCAAATGGCGCGGAATTCCATGGATTAGTCAACAACGACATCTCTTCAAGGACGTGCTTTGCAGGACGCCTGTGGCCTCTTTGTGTGCATTCGCGTGCCTTCCTCTATCACGACACGTTTCCTTCTCTTGTTATCGGTGAGGTATAAGGGTCCTGGCACAAGCAACAGCCCAACACAATAATACAGTTCCCTCAACATTAATTTAGCCCAGTCGTGAGTGGATGGAATCGTGTGTTAAATGTGTGAACTGTAGTGCTTTCACTGCAAGTGTAAAAATAACCTTCAACCTTCAACCGGAAATGTGTCTGCAGAATTCTGTGCAATATGGTTCACCTCGCATAATTATACCGAGGTACACAGATTTCAGGCCTGAGCACGCCATCGCCCAACTCACATGGAAAGCGAACCGTGTTGACCTCAGATGTGGGAAGCCAATATTAGAAATGTCACTTCAAACACTTCCACACTCCAAGGCGCCTGGCCTGTGTTCAACTCAAAATAATTAAAAGAGTGAGCATGAATGATGTAACGTCCACTCCAATGTTAAAGCCGTACTGACATAATCAAATTCACGTGAAAACAGGGTTGAAAAAAATCCGGATATTTTTAAAAAGAACCTCTGCAGTGGGCCTTTTTGGATAAAACCCGGATATTTTTGGAGAATATATACAAGGCTAGAAATATGACACAGAGTAAAAAGTGCTTTGCTGTTCTTGATTTCGGATGACCTCTCATAGTTTCTGTTTACGGAACTGCCAGTCCCAGCAACATTGTATCAATCTCTATTGTTTTCCGAATAGTGGTTGAATAGTGTGGATCCTACACGCAGGGCCGGCGATATGGGGGGGGGGGGAGTAAGGCGACCGCCTTAGGCCCCGCGCTTGCATAGGCCCCGCGCACGAAGCCCTCAACCAGGGATTACTTTTTTTTAAATATCAAGTATGCACTCAATCGTGTGAAACAGGCTCCGCGATGTGCCTTTGTCTCAGCCCCCGCACAACCCAAGCACCGGTACTGCCTACACGTCTGGATTAGCTGTCGTGTTTCGGCGCACTTCAGTTACAGTGCCTCCAGGAAGCGGTAGAAAGTCTCTCCCAGAATGGACGAAAGTAGAAGAAAACGGGAAAGAGCTAAATCTGAAAAGTTATAAATTAAAAAAAGTTTAGTGAAAAGTAACAAAGTTAAAAAAAGTTAAAAGCTAATTTAGCGCGTTCCTGGGCTTTTCCAAACAGCCAAGACTATAAGAAAATAAACCGGGAGTTTTCTGTGTGACGTTGAATTCAAATTGTCCTTCACGTCACATCTGTAGAGAATTTCTAAAAAATCCGGATAAAATTCTGTGGATAACGTCCCAAAAAATCCACGGGGTAAAATCCATGTGCATGAAATCCAAACAACCATGCGTGAAAACGTTGTTCGAAAGCGGTCACGTAAAATTTGAATGAATGGAAAACAAAGTGTTCACACCACAGCTACACACTCAGCTTTGTTTGTAGGGAAGTTCCTTCCCATAGCAGTTGAAGAACTTGATAACTGGTGTTCTTGCACGGGTTTCCCATACTTTCAGGCAAAGTCTTTCCAGTGTGCACAGTGTGTTGAACGGCTTTGGACCCTACTCTGTGTTATAAAGCCAGTATGCTGAAATGATGGCTGCCGCCCCTGCTTAAGGTCAGGACACGGAAGAGGCACACCTTGCCACGCACCACACATGGATGCACAATGAGCTCTTGCTCCTAAGGAGAGACATGTGAATATCAATAAAGGGCACGGCATCGGTCGTGAAAAGATGTACTTACCGCTCCTTACTGTTCAGGTGGCCTGCGCCTTATCTGCGTTTGGATACCTTCCACAGCAGACATCAACACGTGCAGTACTCCCTACACTTGATCGTCATAGAACCGTCTTCGACGTTGATGGACTTTCGTCAGCTACTGATTCCTTCGTCAACCAACAATGGCACCCAGCCACCCGCAGTCTACTACATAAGGACCGGTGTGGAATGTTTCAGTCAGGGCACGGCATCGGTCGTGAAAAGATGTACTTACCGCTCCTTACTGTTCAGGTGGCCTGCGCCTTATCTGCGTTTGGATACCTTCCACAGCAGACATCAACACGTGCAGTACTCCCTACACTTGATCGTCATAGAACCGTCTTCGACGTTGATGGACTTTCGTCAGCTACTGATTCCTTCGTCAACCAACAATGGCACCCAGCCACCCGCAGTCTACTACATAAGGACCGGTGTGGAATGTTTCAGTCAGGGCACGGCATCGGTCGTGAAAAGATGTACTTACCGCTCTTTACTGTTCAGGTTAGTCGCCCTAGTGGCGCTTGTTTTCGTTCTAATGATGTATTTCTCATCGCTGTGCCGTGCCCTGGCCGTGGCAAACGTTTCACCTGTTATATCTGTTTGCACTGTTTCTTAGCAACCTACATACAAAGTGTGTTATCCTATACTGATACCACCAGTGCCATTGGATTAATAACGAATCTGTTACTCTTGTGTTCCGGAGACATTGAACAAAACCCCGGACCCCCTGTAACCCGTTCTACGGACGACATCTTCTCATTGTTGTCAACACTTCAGGATCGTCAAAAGAACTTACTGTCCGAGTTGAAATCCCTGAAAATATCCCAAAACGCGACCGAAAACGCTGTGCAGTCGGTCACGGAAAAGGTTAACAATATCGAAAGCCCAATGGCCGCGATACACATCTTGTCAGCTGACGTTAACAACGTGAAAACTTCAGTGTCCACGTTAACTACATCTGTACATAGTATAACGTCGAGGCTGGATGACCTCGAGAATCGTTCTAGACGTAATAATCTTCTTTTCTTTGGATTACTTGATTCACAAACAGAGTCGTGGTCCGATTCGGAGAAACTGGTCGTTGAGGCATGTTCCGCCCATTTAAAAATTGATATTCCTTCTTGCGACATCGAGCGCGCCCACCGCATCGGCCGTTTCAGTAACACTAAAAACCGGCCCATAGTCGTCAAGTTTGTGTCAACAAAAACAAAGGATACAGTACTTTCCAGGAGTTCAAACCTGCGCGCCACTAATATCGCGGTATCACAAGATTATTCACAATCTACTCGACACGCAAGAAGCAAACTCGTAGATTACGGACGATCGCTGGGAACACCCTTCAAGCTCCGTTCTGACAAGCTCTTTGTAGGAAAGAAGTGTTTCACATACGACGTAAGCAGTGATACTTTGAGGGGGTTGCCGGTATGACAGTCCACTTGTATTCAGCCGTTTGGCAGGCGTAATGCACCAGTTAATACATCAATTTTGTTTACTAATATTAGGAGTGTCATGCCCAAGCGAGAGCAACTTTGTAGTGTGATGAATGACTGCTCATGTGATATTATTGTTTTAACAGAAACATGGTTAAAACCTGACGTTGCCAATTACGAAATTTTCCCTCTTTGTCCTTTATATAACATTTATCGTAACGACCGTTCCTATCAACGTGGCGGCGGCGTTTTGCTGGGTGTCAGACAAACGATACCTTCACGCCCGATACTTTTAACTAGTAGTGGCCTTGAGATGTGCTGGGTTTGCGCAAAACTGAGGGGTGTTGACGTTATTCTTGGGGTGTTTTACCGACCTCCAGCTTTTTCCGGTTTTGTTCCTCTATTTTCTGATACTGTGCACGAAACAGAGGCGGAGAGTTTCCATTTTCCCAGGGGGGGCAAGGGCGCACCGCGAAGTACGTACTCTGGCGGGCGGGGGGGGGGGGATATGTTTATTAAGAAAAAAAAAAGAAAGGAAAAGAAAGCCAGATGGATATCGGCTTGTTATTCCAACACAAAAGTGAAAGGGGGAAGCAAAAGGCAAAGAAAAGAAGAAAGCAAAAGAAAACAAAAAGAAGGAAAGAAAAGGAAAAGGAAAAGGAAAAGAAAAATGAACACAAAACTAAAGTTGAAGAATCACACACTCCGGCGGGATCCTATGATGTATGCAGAACTGGTATAGAAATAAGAGGAAGGAAGAACAGAAAAAACAAAACAAAAAGAAAAACAGAGAGAACGTAAACAGTGAACATGTGCACAACTGAAGGCATTACGCCTTTGAAAACTGAGTGCAAAAGGAACAAAATGCATTGAATCCTCGGTGTTTGACCCGCAATGCGCGCAATATAATGAATATGGTCAACGAAATGGAGCAGCGGGAGTTGAACCCGCTCCCAACGGATATGCGTTCCGAAGATCCTACCGTTACACCTCGCAGCTGCTGGTACCTTTTCGACTGCTTATTTTCATTGACCTGATTGCTTTGGGCGAAATTCAGTCTATGTGTTGTGTCATCCTCTGTGTTTCTTCGCCTCACCTTCTACTGTGATAATGAGTATGGTGGGCGAATACATATTTTACAAATTGCAAGATGCATTTTTGGGGTTGGTGCCTCTTCGCTCTTTTGACCCTGGCGCGCCGAGCCCCAAAGGTTGGTGTCAGTCTCTTAGCGGGACTTCCCGGGGGAGGCGGCGCCCCCCCCCCCCTAGTTCATGTTCCGGGGGGGCAAGGGCCCCCGCGCCCCCCCGCAGTCGGCGCCTATGGCACGAAATGTTCTGCAAATTTTCGAACAACCCAATAATTATCTGTGGTGATTTTAATTTTCCCACCATAGACTGGTCAGTTCCTCATGCTAATCAATCGGAGCAAAAAGATTTCCTTGATACGTGTCTAAAGTTCGGTCTTTGCCAAATGGTATCCGAACCTACCCGTATAACTGCTACAACTGCTGCCACTTTAGATTTGATATTTTGTACTGATCCAAATTTTTTTTGAATCTGAATCTTGCATTGCTTCTCTTAGTGATCATGTAGTCGTTTTTGCCCCCTTGACCATCTCTTGTCCTCAGAGGAAGACTGTTCAAAAAAAGATTCTGCTGTACGATAAAGCTAACTTTGAGGCTATAAAGACAGAGCTAGCTAGCTTTTACACAGACTTCATGGTGGGGTTTTCCGGGCGTTCTGTCGATGAAAATTGGTTGCTATACAAGGCAAAACTAATGTCGCTTATTAACTCACATGTACCATCAATTGTCATACGATCTTCCAAGAATAATTCATGGTTCAACAGCTCACTCAGGAAACTCTCTAGAAAAAAAAAGCGCCTTTTTCGCCAGGCTAGAAAGACCAAAAGCGCCGACACCATTCTAAAATACCATAACTGCGTGAGGGAGTACAAGGCCGAACTCAGGACAGCCAAACATGATTTCTTTTCTGATGAGCTTCCCAGATTGTTGTCCACTGACCCGAGAAAGTTCTGGAGGATAATCAACCCCAAAAGCACAGAACCAATTTCTTTGATGGATGAGCACGGCACACCTTTACCAGATGACATAAGTTGCGACCTTTTCAATCGTGCTTTTGTCAATGTTTTCGTCAACGATGCTGGTGTACAACCTTCAAGACTGTCCCTCTATGACCTCGTTCCAATGCACAACATCACCATATGTGTTTAAGGCATTATTAACATTATCGACAAACTGAAGATATCGTCATCATGTGGACTAGATGGAATTAACTTCAAAATCCTTAAAAATACCAAGTTTACATCAGCCATCTTTCTATCACAAATATTTACACAGTCCCTAAATTCAGGTATCGTACCTCATGACTGGCACCTGGCTAAGATTATTCCCATCTTCAAGAAAGGTGACAGGTCATCTCCGCTCAATTAACGTCCTATTTCATTGACTAGTGTGCCTTGTAAGGTACTTGAACACGTCATTTTCTCTGCGTTGTCTTCCCACCTCGAATCTAATCACTTCTTCTACGACTACCAACACGGGTTTCGGAAGAACTTCTCGTGTGACACGCAGCTATCATCCTTCCTTCATGACCTACAGATTAACGTGGATTCCAACATCGAAACAGACGCCATCTTTCTAGATATCTCGAAAGCGTTCGATACTGTGAGTCACTCATCGTTGCTTTACAAACTAACTTTACTCAACTTAGTCCCAAATGTATTTGCGTGTGTCCTGGCTTTGTCGCAGCGATGTCTTTCCCAGAGCCCCAAGCCTCCTCGTCATATCACGTTCCTTTTCCCAACATACCTTTGCCGCATTGCTTGCCGCTTTGCAACATTGCTTTGCCGCACCTGCCTCGTCATGATCTTCCACATTTGATCAGAGCCTAAAAGCACGCCAATTCCATCTTCTGTCCGTACCCCTGAGAAGCGACACTCATCGGCTAGTTTCTCTTCACTTAGAAGAAAAGTACGCACGTCCTCGTTATGCAATGGGCATGTCACAAGATCTTCACAAATGAATGGTACCTCGATTGCTTCAAAGACATGTACTTCCCCTCCGTATTGACTGCGTAAGCACAGTTTGACCAAACGCCGACGCTGCTTCTCTCTTCTGGAAGTCCTGTTCCCGAAAGTATTTATCGTGACGTCTATTTCTCCGGCAGAAGGAAGATTCAGTTCTCTGGCAATATCTTGGCGCACGAAGGTTCGTTGACTACCGCCGTCAATGACTCCCCTGAGATATAGACTGCGACCTTCAGCTACGGCCCAATGCCCTGAACGTTTGAAGTAAGACGACAGTACCTGTCTTCACATCTTCGCCAGTCCCACTCGTGTGCATGCTAGTACTGACGACTTCTTTCACTTTTGTCTGTTCACTTGGTTTCCACAAAGGATCGCACATCGTCCTTACGTGCCTTCCTCCGCATGCAGAGCAGGTTATTTTCTTCCTACACATTCTTGCATGATGTCCATGTTTCGTACAACGGAAGCATCGCTTTTGAGCTGCAAGAGTAGTTTTCTTCTCTGCCAGCGGGATGTCTGCGTCGCACAGCTCCGTTATGTGTCGCGAGGTGTTGCAAAATATGCAATCGTTGGTCATTTCCCGAGCAGTGGTGTGGAGAACTGACGCTGCCGGTCGTGTCTTGAATCCACCATTGTTTGAATTCTGTCGATCACCTTGCCTCTGATGTCCTCTCATCTCGTTGTCGACATAGGCACATCCATTGAACTTGAGGTGCTCAAAGCTTTCGATTTCAATTAGGAGAAACTTTAGAATTCGATCTAACTCCGTAGTTCCAACAATCTCTCTTCCAGCGGTACTCACTCCGGCATTGGTCTCGTCTCCATTGCCTTCCAAACTTGCTGTGCCAAGCTGCTGGCCTCTCTTCTCAGTACGATAATATTCCATGGCCATTTCAGTAGGCAACGCTGAAAGGATAGTATCTGTCAGCATTGTTGCAAAGGAGCTGCTTTCCACACCCAGTGCTTTGAGACCTCGCACGTTTGCTTGAACTTGATCATATAGCTTCCTAAGCCCCCGAAAATCTTTGTGAGTTTTCATTGGAGGCAATGTCCTCAGTTTGGTCAGGTACTGCCTTTCAATGCGACGCTTGTCTCCAAATCTTTCCATCAAGATTTCAATGGCATCGTTGTAGCACACCTCCGAAGCTTGTAGACCTGATATGGCGGCTGCAGCTGCTCCATCCAACAGTGACCTTAAGTAGAAGAACTTCTCTGGTTGTGAAAGGTTACTGTTGTTATGTACGGTTCCTTTGAATTGTTCCCAAAAGGGAAGCCACTCCGATAGGTCACCTCGGAAATGCATCAGTTGAAGTTTTGGCAGACGGGTCCCAGCGTGATTGCCATGAAGCGACGGCGTGTGAGCGGCAGACTGAGTCCCAAGTAGTGCCACATTTGTTGGAGCGGCCACCTGAGTGGCAGGCGTCGACACTGAGGTGAGCTCTTGCAAGGCGACACGTAGGTTAGACATTTCCTTTATAGAGTTTTCTTCGTATTCCAGAGCCATTTCATATTCCACCTCTAATTCATCGTCCTTGAGATGACCTTCAAACTCGGAATTGATCTCTTTCAGCTCTTCAAGGTTCACGCGTAGACGTTCCAACAAGCTTTCGACGGTCTTCCGATCATTAGGAGTGCTGCTCAGTGCAGTCTTGGCTTCTCCCACAAGTCTCGTAGCTTGTCTCCTTCGCGACGTCCTCTTCACCTTGAGACGTTCCATAGTCGATCGTAGGGCTCTGTTTATCCAACAACCAGTAGATCACTACAGACAAAGACTCCGTTCGTGAAGCGTTCCCGGGTTTCGGCACCAATTTTTTATGTCCTGGCTTTGTCGCAGCGATGTCTTTCCCAGAGCCCCAAGCCTCCTCGTCATATCACGTTCCTTTTCCCAACATACCTCCTACCTTTATTCACGATGACAATGTGTCTTACATTAAAACGTTTTCCCAAAAGAAGAAGAAAAACCCCGTTCTTGTGCTGCCCTCTGAGAGTTCTGCAACAGCGTGGATCAGAAGCTACCTGACTGGGTGCTCGCAAGCCACGTTAATTAACAACTCTCTCTTCTCTTCTACGTGTGCCCTCTGGCGTACCCCAAGGGTCCGTCATAGGTCCCCTCCTTTTTCTCATATTTATTAATGATATGCCTAATAATATATCGTCATGCGTTCGACTCTTCGCCGATGACTCTGTCATTTATCGCGCCATTTCTTCCTCTGCCGATACTGTCCTCCTACAGCAAGACTTAGACGCAATTAACGCATGGTGCTCGACCTGGCTTCTCTCATTAAATGTCTCCAAATGTGCTCATGTCACATTCACTCGGTCTCAGCCACACTTGGTTCGTAGTTACCTCCTAGGGACGTCGCCAGTCAGTAAACTTTTCTCGTATAAATATCAACCTAGTATCAATCAAGTAGCAACCTCTCTTGGTCGCACCATATTAACGCCATTACTAATGAAGCGAACCGATGTCTCGGGTACCTTCGCCGTAACTTGAAGTCAGCACCTAGTTCGGTTAAACACCAGGCGTTTACTAGATTGGTCAGACCGAAGCTCGGATATTGCTCATCTGTCTGGAATCCTCACTACGCCAACTTAACCAGTGTTCTTGAATCCGTACAAAACCGAGCCGCTCGATTCATCACAAATACTTATTTGTTTCCTTCCAGTGTATCATCCCTTAAACACTCTCTTTAATCGCCGGAACTCTCTACACGCCGAAGATATTTCCGTCTTTGTTTCTATTTCAAATTCTTCCACAATCCCCAATTGCACCCTAACTTCGTACGACCTGCCTCATACATTTCCGCCAGGGTCGACCATACCTTAAAAGTCACCCGACTCCGGTGTAGAACCCTTCATTTCTCGTATTCGTTTTTCCCATGGACCATAACCGAATGGAACTCTCTTCCCCAGGCGCTGGTCACCATTACACATTTTGAAACCTTCAAGAATACACTTTCTCAATACCTAGGTTTGTAAACATTGAGGTTCATTTTTTGTGATTTCTCATATTGTAGCACATTGCTCTCATTGTACTCACTGTAAATGTATTGTTGCTTTGATGTGATTTTCTTCTTTTTTGCCTTCCCTCCCTCATGTAACGCCCGCAGGGCCTTTGAGGTACAACCATAAATAAATAAATAAAAGAGTGCAGCAAGGAGTGCAGTGATGTGCTCAGCACTAAAGCTCAGCACGGGAAGGCGTAGAGCGTGTTGGTTTAACTGCATGATGCAAAAGACGCGAAAGGGACGAGGACATGGACACGGACAGTGATGAAATAAGGGTCAGCAGGCAAGCCAGCTGGTGAAGGTTCAACGACGGTAGCATACCTTGAGCTTGATGGTACGAGACGACACACAAAGTAGTAGACAGAACGAGGCTCACAACCAGCAATGAAACATTTATCGATCAGGCAAAACAGTCAGGAGTGGGAGAGGCGGTTACAAAGGACCTCAGGTAGAATGACTGGGGGCTGGCTGACGCAAGCATTGTCTGAGACTATTACAGCGGCTTCAAGAATGACACCGTTAGCATCATGCCTTACAGTGTGAAGACACTTGGTCCAAGAGAAAAGGGGGGCACAACTTTGACACGAGATCACGTGTTTGTCTAATTCTGAGGATTGTTCTTATTTTTTACAACGCTAAAATGCTCAAGTAAACGATCCTTGGCTCAGCGCTTGCTTTGGTCTACATAGGATTTTCCACTTGTTAGGGAGGATGAGTACACAATGCATTGTTTACAATCAACAAATGGTCTGGAATGCTCAACAGAGCAACCTTTCGAGGAATCACTTGTGAAACTAGTCAAGCTGGACATTTTGTTTTTTACAGTGTAGACGACGCGTATCGACGTTGGAAGTGAGGGATTTACAAATGGCATGCGAAATTGCGTGAAAGCAGGGAAGAGCAACAAGACGGGAATTGGTGGACATGTTTTTCAAATGACATGGTGGTGACAGGATTTCTTTATGCAGGTAGACAACAGGTTTTTTGCTACGGCATATTTTACTGTCACCATCATGTTTCCTCTGCCGTTACCAACGAAGTGTCGAGATTGACACGTGGTGGTTTTCCGTTCAGTTCGGTCATCGGTCATTTAGAAAACACAATGCCTCAAATCCCTTCCCACAAAGCTGACGCCACCAATTCCCGCCTTGTTGTTCGTCCCTTCTTTCACGCCATTCGCATGCCATTGGTAAATCCCTCACTTCCAATGGGATACGCGTCGTCTACACCGTGGAAAACAAACTGGCCAGCTTGATTAATTTCGTAAGCGGTTCCTCGAAAAGTTGCTCTGTTGACCATTCCAAACCAATTGTTGATTGTAAACAACGCATTGTGCACTCCATCCCCCTAACTTGTGGAAAATCCTATGTCGGCCAAAGCAAAGGCTGCGTCAACGAACGTTTACTTGAGCATTCCAGCGCTGTCAAAAATAAGAGCCAATCCTCAGAATTAGCCAAACAAGTTATCTCCTGTCAAGGTTGTGCTCCCGTTTTCTCGCAGACCAAGTGTCTTCACGCTGTAAGGGATGATGCTAACCGGGTCATCCTCGAAGCTCAGGCTCAGACAATGTGCGAGTAGGCTGTGTAATAGGCTCAGACAATGCTTGCTTCAGCCAGTCCTCGGTCATTCTCCCTTAGGCCCTTTGTAAACCTCCTTTCCCGCTCGTTACTGTTTTATCTGATCATTAAATGTGTCATTGCTGGTTTTGAGCCTCGTCCTGTCTACTTCTTCGTGTGTCCTCTTGTTCCCTCAAGCTCAAGGTATACTACCGTCGTCGACACGGACAGCTTTCTCTAGCAACAGGTTTAATGACGAGAAAGGCAACAACTACCCTGGCAGATCCCTGGCCAATAAGGCGACCTCCTCAGGAGAGAGGCTGACCGACTTTTGGCTGACATTGTTCATTGAGAAGTGGATAAATGTAGTCTCAATGATCTCTTTCCCTCGACGAGAAGGGTGATGCCACAGTGTCGTCGCTTCCTGGAACATCGGTTTGCATGCCTTGCACGAACTCGTGTGAGGAGGAAGGGTATCTTCGGAAAGTGACGCGAGCCGGCACTTGTGCTGACTTAACCAGACGTTCAAACACTGGGGCGTTTGGCCTACGCATTCGCCACCGCACGATAACGGAAGGAACATCCCAACATGCTGCTGATACTTTTCAACAGTTGCCCCCTTCATTGACTCTCGTACGATAGCACCAATCCCGCAAACTCAAGAAGGCGGACTTACATCTCTCATGAGCATGCTTTCGATGGCTTCACTTTCTTTTACACAGGTGCAGAGGAACTTAAGGGCATGAACATCCAGAATGTCTCGAACGGTAGCAGAAGTTAAGAAAGAACTTTTCTGACAATGCCCAAATGTGCTTCCAGATCATGCATCTGAAATTCTGACATATTATTTTTTTCGGAAGCACACCTATGATTAGCAAAAAGACTCAAAGAGATCTTCAAGAAGAGTGTGTCGTTTTTTGGAACTACTATGACAAACACATAAAGGAAGTCTGAAACTCACGTTTTCTACGTCTCTCGCCAATGCCTACCGTGTCTTGATCAGCAATTAGACTCTCTCTGAGGTCGTCTGTACAATTTATTTTACGCTGAATCACAAGTTTCCGGATTTGATGCACCGCAGCACCTGTCCCCTCGAGAGGACCCTGATTGTATCTTCTTTCACATTCTTTGAAGAACTACACAAGCAAGCATAGATGCTGATTATTTAGTAGTGATACAGACTGAAACTACATACCCTTCTGGCATCCGCCAGATATGGGTACGTCTGCCTGCCGACAGGAACCAGAAGTCTTATTAAGGCTGCAGTTCTCTCTCTCATAGTAAGAGCCATTCTCACGTCAATCAGCTGTTCATTGGGAGAGTCTTTTTTGTATTCTTTGAGGAGCCAGTCCTCATGGTCACCAGTAGTGTTACTATCGTCGCCAGTCACATGAGAGGCACTGCTTTCCTGTAATTAAGTGGAGTACACATCAAAGAGAGAAAAGTATAAAGGGAAGCGCCAGAACCTAACAACCAAATAGGAGACAACATTGTGCACTGGAGCATGGTGGAAAAAGCAAGAACATCATAGGTCATATGCTAATATGCAGAGAGAAAAATTGCTGACTTTTCGAAGCTTTCCCTGACCATTCCTACAGCTTTCAGTTCTTCTGCATAGCTGACTGCCAATCCGAATGATTAGCACTAAAACTGAATATTTCTCCTCTTGTATTGCAATATCGAGGATTTGAGCACGATGTTGCTTGGGATTTCCCTGGCTTTCCATATGAATTAGAATTCTTGTCCAGTTCAAGGTTTTTCCACTTTGGTGGTCTCCCTGTTTTGCTCTTCTGGGAAACTTCTTTGCCAGATTATTACCGTTTGCATGGCTCCTAACTCAGACATTACGTACAGTGGCACTGTCGATATGTATCTTCCGCCTTTTGAGCTCCCCAGCGTTATTCGCAATGTCTTCGTCCGACTTCCTTTTTGCCCGTTCCCCATACTTGAGCCTGTTAGCTCTGACCCTTTCATCATCTGTTATCTTGCGCCGTTCATTCTTGAATTTGGTTGAGAGGGAGGCAACCCAGGATTCCTAAGTTTTCACACACAAAACAAAGGTACAAGGTACAAACATTAAAGGTACTGTAAAGCAGCACCGATCAAATGTCATTTAGTGTGGCTATTCGACAGTCCAAGCCACCAGGACAAAAAATGTGCAAGTTTGATTCCAATCGACGGTGCAGTTAATTAGAAAATTACAATTAAAGATTACGGGCAACACTGTACTAGGTATTCGAAATGAATCCGTACTTCTGGCACATACGGCGGCAACCACATTGCATGCATATAACACTGGGCCCGACATAACAATCCACCACAATCCACCATAAAATCCGCTCCTGCAATCCACACAACGCTCCACATCTCAGAATAGACGGATAAGCGAACTGAAATGAAATGCTGAGCCGTTGAAAAAAATGCGTCAGACGTTCAAGAAGCCAGACAGCGTCGGGAGTAGTTTGTTCACAGAGGTTCACAGAGAGAGTTTGTTCGTTCGAAAGAGGCCGCGAACAAAAGGAGAGCGCAGGCGCAGCAGAGAAGTAGGGAGAGCCCCATCGAACAGCGGCCAGCACTGGGTTACTTCGCAAAAACAGGGGTTAACGGGTTAAACCGTTAACAGGGGTCTCAGAATGCATAGGTAAACAGGAAAACTAATAATATGGTTACTAAAATAACGAAGTTCCGATGTCATAGTGTGTAATACCAATTTTCAGTGTTGCCCGCTGTACAGGGGGTTGTTTGACACCAGGCGTCGCACCGCTCCACTACGCCGCATCTTTCACGGCAAATTAAAAATATTTATAGCGCGTTGTCGGTCGTATGGTTCCGCATATGGTATTTAGAAGCAACAAAGTCTCTAGTCACATCACTGGCATATCGTGCTTGTCTACTGCTTTACAGTACCTTTAACAGCATGCATAACTAGGGCAGTTACACATATCCAAACGCTCTCATAAATGTGAAGGTTGTCTGGCCTAGCTCATTACTAGACCCTGAAGCTTTCGGGTTTTATTTTTCCTAATTCAGGTGGTAAAAATCAGGTCAGCAACTCATGCAGATTCCAGTGAAAAAAATATCATCAGAGGGAATTCAGGGAGAAATCAGGCTACATTGTACAACTATTGTTTGTCACACCGTTCCCTGGAGCTTGAGAAGCAATGAATTGCACATTTTGTAAGCGATTAGTATATAGCATGCCTTGATGTGTCCAGCTTAGATTTTCTGGCCTTGCTCATTAGTAGACCGTGAAGCTTTCGGGTTTTATGTTTCTAATTCAGGTGGTAAAAATCAGGTCAGTAATTTATGCAGATTCGGGTGAAAAAAAATATTATCAGAGTGAATTGAGGGAGAAATCAGGTTATATTGTACAACTACTGTTTGTCGCGTCGTTCCCTGGAGCCTTAGAAGCAATGAACTGTGCATTTTGTAAGCGATTAGTATGTAGCATGCCTTGATGTATCCAGCTTAGATTCAGCTTCACACATAGTTATCGGTTTTATCCCGAAGCATGTGAACGTTTATTCAGAGGGCACATGCGCGAAGAAATTGAGTTACACCCTATAAGGGTTCAGGGTATATTCATTACAAGGACAGTTTAAAAAAAGAAAAAGAAACAGAGCTTACGTCTCCTGTCCCTACAACATAGGCTACCAAGGGATAACTCTCCAACAGCAGAGACACCACTTTTGAGTAGAATCTCCTCCTCGGAGTTCTAGAACAATGTGTAAAAAATTCCAGTAAGTGTATAAACTAAAAGGTATACGCAATCAATTACACTACCCAGTAAGATCTCAATAATTCCACCCCCCACCCCCCAGTGTCCATCATTGCTTGTTTGAGCATTGAATGTATGTTACAGCAGAGTAAATATACCACAGTAAATATACCCATGGTGCATTTGAGTTAAGCATAAATTTTAACTTCTCCTATTTTGACCTGAGAGTTCACGATATAACATGTATCAGTACCTAAACGCTCACATAGGCATGCAATACCAACACAACAACAGGCAGCATGTCACCAGAACAGAGAGGGCACGTGGCCCATCAAGGCAGACACTGTCTTGCCACATGACAACAATTTCACGAGCACTGTTCTAGAGTAACAACCAAGGAGGAGATATCTGGCATCAACAAAGAAGCATAAAAAAGAGGGTTCCCAGAAGCAGGTCTCAAAAATGGCACTCACATGCTGCAATTTATGATGAACTGGTAGAGGGTGTTTATCACTTTCCTGTGTACTTTATACGAGGGGCGTTCAAGTCAACCGGGACTTTCTTTCTCCTGAGTGTACAAATGGCTCGCGCTACTTCTTTTTCGTCCTTGTTACACGCGTCTGGCCTCCGTGTTCACCACGTGGTGGTCCAAAGTTTGTGCAAAACAGAGTACAGGTGCTGGACAAGATGGCCGACAACGAGGTGAGCGCGCACATCGAACTGCGAATTGTCTTGAAGTTTCTCGTGAATGACGGCGTAAAGTCATCTGAAATTCACAGAAGACTTCAGGCTCAGTATGGTCACGATACACTTAGCCGCAGCAAAGCGTTTGAGTGGTGCAAACGGTTCCCAGACGGGCGTTCATCAGTGCAGGACGATCCCGGCCGGGGCGGCTCAGAGCCCAGTGTCAGAGTTCCTGAGAACATCCAACTTGTGGAGCGCCTGACCCTCAAGGACCGACGGATAACGTGTCTCGAACTGGCTCGAAAGACGGACCTCTCTGTGGGAACGTTGAACACTATCATTCATGAACCCCTCCAGTTTTGGAAAGCCGGGCTTCATCACCAAAGGAGTCCTCCTCCTACAGGACATGCACGCCCGCATACCGCGCATCTCACAACAGGCACCATACAGGAACTTGGCTGGGAGTTGCTGCCACATCCCCCTTACAGTCCAGACTTCGGCCGCATCAATTTCCATCTCTTCAGGCCACTGAAGGCGTTCATTGGGGGCCGCCACTTCAGCTGCGACGACGAGGTCAAGAATGCGGTCCGATCATGGCTGCTACGTGCCGGTAAGGATGTCTACGCTGCTGGCATCCAAGCCCTCGTGAAACGCTGGGACAAGTGCAGTAGTGCAGCTGGAGATTACGTTGAAAAGTAAAACTAATCTCTCGCTAGGAAGTTCATTTTACTTTTGCGAAAAATGAAAAGTCCCGGTTTGACTTGAACACCCCTCGTGTGTCAGGGAAGCACCAGACTTTAGCAGTGCATAAAGTGGTCCAAACTGCGGTAGTGTATAGCTTCTGCCATCATGAGCAGTCACGTCATGCCTGTTTCAAAGGAAGTCGAGCATAAATAACTTAGCATGGCAGGCTGGACAGGCTGCAGGTCATTATGAAGAACTGTCATTATGAAGAACTCGCGTTTACTCCGTCCTAAGGACAACGCTGCCGAATACGAAACGTAACCGCGCCAACGTGAAAATCAAAAGCGGCTGAAGTTGGAGCCTGCGGTACTTCGCTGTCAGCAGAGACATTGTTTTTGAAATGCGTAAACTTTTGACTGTAGAAGATGACACCCATTACCGCGTTTATGTTGTTGCACTGACCTCCAAGTACTTCATTGTCACTGCCATTACACCTCTCAGGATGGAGCCATTGTACGTTACACAAAGGGGGAACAGGCATATCATCAATGCACACACTGCCCTGGTGTAAGAAGCAGTGAATTATAGACCCCAGGCATGCAGCCGTTCACTGTGAATCTGAAACCCTCTGAACTTTGTACATAAAATAATCTTCTGTGGATTTTTGGGTCACCTTTGTGTCTTATAGCCCGGCCCAGCCTCCTGGGTATGAGGAACATGTCGAAATGCTGCATGTGTAAAATACATATGATAGCATGTTTTTTGTTCCACTGTACTATTGATATTCTTCTGAAAAAGAAAAGACAACTCATGCTGGCTCAGATGCAGTTTTACTCGCGATGTTTTCAACCAGTCTCTCGCATTGGTCGCCTCATCTGTCTTGCATTCTACATTTACTGTTCGTTACATACTAGGGCAAGGACTTAACAACAGCACCACCGCCAATGTTCGTACATGCCTGCATGAGTACCTATTGTAGCAAACAATGTGTCCTGTAAGCCACTCTGTGCTTTTTAAGCCAGAAACATTACCTGCGCATACAAAGACTGACATATAGAGACACATCAACCACCCGACACATGCGCAGTAGACAGGTAGAACACAACAGCCCCAAAAGAAATTGGTTCATAAAGCTGCTCTGCCAGCTGCATCAATGGAATGACAAGCACAGACACATTTCAGTGAGGTCCATTAGTTCAAACAGGAATGTTCACTTTCCAAAGTTGTTTGTCGAAAGCCATGGTATTAGTTAACAGCTCAATCTTGGTTATTCAGTGCAAAAACACCCTTTTCAACACCAGCCAATTTGTGTTAAAAGGGGAAAAGGTGTAAAAGGAGCACAAAAGGTGTAAATCCCTAATAACACGCTACTTTACACTGGCTGTTGGAGTTAGAATAGGTGTAATTTCCGAATACACCCTTTGAACGCTATTGTTACACGTTTTGTCGGGTCATAGGAGTAAGAAAAGGTGTTTTCATCCGAAAACTCATTTTTTTACACACAGAAACGTGTAACTTGATTTACTGTGTACCATCCTGTACGATGTTGGTCAACAACCTTTGTGCTTCTTCGGGTGTTGTGTTTTATCTCAAACAAAAATAAAAAATTAGAACAGATTGTTGACTGCGAGTGCACCACGCTTACGGGGACATTCAAGCCTTCAAGCCAAAGCGGAGCCCCCTTCACGGCGGCTTCCCCGCATTCTAAAATATAAGCTACTCGCTTTGCACTAACAAAAACTGTAGGCGAAAAATTCATAGAGAGATTGTTCATTGATACACGACAAGCGTGCTTACTTATCAAAATATCTTTTTCTGCTTGCACTGGACACACAAGTACATCTGAAAGAGTACATTACTGCAACCTCATTTCACAGGAGCAAGTACCTGACAGAGCGCGAGCGCCGCGCCACGCCCACAAAAAGACTCGAGGAATCAAGACCACGCTCTTTCAACGGCGGCGCGGCAGAGTTCGTTCTCCTTACTTCTCCTCCTGGTCCATGGGTACCGCGTGCTCGCCATGTCAGGTCGAGACCGTGAGGTACCACGGTTCGAACCCCTTTGTCAGCTGTCCTGTCTGGGAGTTTTTCCTGGGACTCTTTCAAACATATGTCGGCACAGTAGTCGGACGCGCGTTCCCCAAGGGTGTTAGTCGTGACATCGCACACCCCAGTGAGGCCGACAACGACGAGCCCTTTCATCATCATCATGATCACCACCACCACTACCACCATGGGTACCACCTTCCATATTGCAAGCTACGTCACGGCACAGTTCAGAAACTGATGTTGTGGATCGGAAACTGAGGTCACAGGTGCTTGCAAAGGGTATTTTAGCAAAGGGTGTATTCCTCTTGTGGAGATGTGTGTCTTTACATTTTATTATGCATGATCACTTATAAATAATTCTATTGATTAATGCTATGCTTCCTGCATAGATGAGTTTGAGAACTTCCCACAGAGCTTCGGCTACAAAGGGGCTGGAAATCTTAAACACCAGTTCCACATTCTGTTGCTCAATGTTTGTAGGATTAAGGGCCTTGAATGTCAGTCCAGAAGCACCCTTTTGTTATCTGTTTCTCTCACGGGCATAGTGATTAAACAACACTCTAAATGGCGCTGCCTGAACATTGACTTCTTTGCCACTGTGACTGAAGCTTGGTTAAAAGAAACACTTTCCAACGTTCTTTTGGTTGAGGAGTTGGATTTTCATTTTGTCTAATATATTAGAGAGGGTTCCGAAATAATCGAGTTTCTCGGGGATGATCTCACCGTTGGCCGCACCTTGACGTAATAGCCTATCAATATGTAATTCTGCCAGAGCACCGTCTTCGTGGGGCAATCGTATACCTAGAACACCTAGGAATATTTTGGTTTCTTGAGTTGTGACTCTGGTCGAGAATGCAGAGAACTTTGGTGAGTGAACCACGTTCTGTAATGATTTAATCCTCTATTGCTTTTCTTGTTCATGTGTCTTGATTGACCCCATCACAACGTGTTCCAGAGCGTTTGCTGCAGCACTCGCTTTTCTCTTCACAAGGGCTGTTGTTTTCTTTCTTTCCTTTTTATTTTTTTTTTCAACGCGGCCCAGCCCGGTCCGATTGCCCAGTGAGTAGAAGGCGGCTCAGCGCTGGGACTCAGTGAACAGAGTCCGACCGGGCCACGCCCGTGACTCACCGAATAGAGGACGGTCTAGAGCACGGAAATTCCAGCCGTGACTTACGCGTTTCTAGCGCTTGTTGAACAAATGTATAAGTAACAAGAACCTTATTTTTTTAAGATGAATACATTTATAAGTAAATTTATAAGCAGAGAAGGCGAGACCACACCCGTACAAGAACTGGCGGTTTAACACCGCGGCAGCACGTGACATCCAGAACGCACGCAGGCACCACGTTATCGTTACAGTACAAGCTTTTGTGGAAGTGGTGACTGTTGTCGACAAACTCATACCGATACCACCTCCTTTACCAAGCTTTGCGAACGTGATTGTGAACTATATGAGGGGTCAGGAGCAATGTGAAGTGGCTTTGAGAAGGCTCTAGACGGTCGAATCATAGGCATAACGCAGTGCCCTCTGTGTGTTTTTGCAGATATATGCACAGGAGTGACGGAAATACATGATGATATGAACTAATAGTACCCCATGGTGTGGAATTTACTGCGTGATCCCTGTGAGCCATACTCTCGGAAGAAAGTTTGCCGGTCCGGGCTGGGCACGGTCCACGGTGCTAGCATACGTTGTCGGCCTGGACTCGGCACGGCAGTGGTGCTAGAGTATTTTCTCAGCCCGGGCTAGGTCCGGTCCGGAGCACACCGGCCATAGGAATCTCGGCCCGCGTGCCGGGTCGGCGGCCCATTCCCTTGCAGCGCTCTAATCCAAGCAACCGTCTGTGAGTCCGTCCAGTCCCATTTGCTGCTAGCGTGTAACTTTAAGAAGGAATACTCTGGTGCAGTGTTCCGTGAACTTTTGCCCAGCACTGTGCTCCTCCCAACGCCTCTATCATTAGGCAATCAGTACTATTGGCGTTAATGTCACCTATATACACATTATGCCATTTAGACACAGAGAGGAGAACGGTGTTCGACGACAAACTCTTTATGCTATCAACTGACAAAATAGTTCAACAGAAAACTATGTGCGTAACGCACAATAAATCACTGAAAAACATGTTTACGGCTGGCAATACAGTTCAATAAAGTGTTTTTGCCTAACAATATAACTCAACAAAGAATTCTATGTTGTACGGTGTGCAATACAACCATTCATGTAATACAAAATGATGGACAATATAGGGGATTGAGAGCTCATGCAGCTACATCGCGAGTCACGCGTACTGGGAATACCAGAAAGGATCAGGAGCTACGAAAAGGACAGCATTCTGTGAAAGTGGGAAAAACTGAACTATATGCACGTCAGTATGATAGTAGCAAAAATGTCCGAACATGAGCAAGTGTTAGACAACAGGATGCAGTATTGCTGTCTATAGGAACCCACATCTATTTGTCGGAGTGGCAGATAATGGTATCTCCTTCTCTCCATGCTGAATCCCCATTGTCATCAAAATCTTGCCGTCTTGTTAAGAGTAGCCATGTTAAAGGGTGTAAGAGGAAAATTATAGAGTTGTTCAGGAAGAATGACCGGGAAGGTTTTTGTAATGCAATTAAGAAGTCTGTGGGCAGTTAGTGGAAGTGTTTTATTTCGTCAAACTACATAAGAAGGGTGCCCTTTTCGGGTTGTTATTTCAGAAAGAAACATGTGGCAAGGGGTCGTTTGTGCCTTTTTATTGAAAGGCCTCAGTGAGGTGAAGTTTGAGGACCCTTTTAGAATTACCAACTCTTGCGATTTGATTGAAAAGTTAAGGTGTGTTGAAAATAATATGTTAGTTTTTTGTCTCTGGACGTTGTTCATCGTTTCTATAGTTTGCCTTTGCATGTCATTTCTTCGTGTGTACAGGAAGCAATATCTGTTGGGTTAGTTTTCTTTCAAAACACTGTGGGTGTGTCTGATAGTGTCTTTTATATATATATATACTCTAGAGTTGTATTTATATTCTATTGTTGTGCACATGTCGGGTGGGGATTTTCGACAACGGGATGGTGTGTGCGTAGGCTCAAAAATTGCTCCAGTGCATAGTGATTTGGTTTTGGCAAAGATAGAACTGTCTCTGAGAGGTTAGGGGGTGGGTGGTTTGGGGTTGAATTTTTTACTAGGTGTGTTGATGACTTTTTGGTGTGTGTGGGTTTGGAAGGTAATGCATCGGGTATACAGGATCTGTTCGCTGGAGAGGGTTTGGGTTTAAAGTTTACTGTGGAAAATGAAGAGAATGGTCAAATACAGTACTTCTATCTCAGGATTTTTTCTGATGGGAATGGAGTATGTTGTGAATATCGCCAGCGCTGTAAGAAAAACCTTTAACGCCTTTTGACACAAATATATCAAAAACTGTAAAAGCCGGAGTAGCAAAATCTTTGATAAAGAACGCCTCGGTGAAGTTGTGTGTTCACAAGGTCCGGTCGAGTTGCATGGAGCAGATGACTAGGCTTGAGGATGAGTGGATATCCCAGGAATATAATCAGTGGTGCTGTAAATACGTTGTTAAAAGAGCCTTGTGATCCTCATGCGCAGCGTGAACAGAGAGATCGGAGGGTGTTGGAATGATCACGTACGTTCATCAGGCCTCCCATCGAATGAAACAGGTAGCCTGTAGCCATAGTGTTTATCTGGTTTTTAAACGGGGTTATTGGATGATGTCTCTGATGGCTAGGGTTAACTGAAAAAAATCTGGGCGATGTCATGTAAAACTCGTGGATCCGTTTGTGGCCTCCAGTGTTTGTATTGTTTATTCAATTCCCTTGTCTTGCGTATGCCGGTATATTGGTCAAACTAAACGTTGTGTTCATGTACGTCTGGTGGAACATAGAGCTTCGAAAGGAAAGGGTTATGGTAAGCTGGCCGAACACTTAAGAACTTGCTCGGGGTGCGAGCCGCAATTCAGAAAAACGAAAGTGTTGTTTGAAAGTCGCAAGTTAGGGGTTCTCCTTTATAAGGAATCTTTACTGTTAAAACAGGCAGGCGACAGTTGTATTAGCTTGCCTACCGTGTTGTTGACTGATAAAATTCAGCAGTTCATTGAAAACTAACAGGAGGATGGGTTCTCGGGGGGGGGGGGGGGGGTTTGCTTGGTTGCTCTTGTTGTGTGATAAGGGATTTGTGAATGTGTTGGCCTTGGCTTTCACTAGGTGTCGGTGAGAGCAGTAGTGTACATGAGCGTGTGTCTCATCCATTACGGGTTTGTTTGTCAGTGAGTGCTTCGTGTGTGTGCCGTCCTTTCGTGTCCCCTGCACTCGAGTTTTGTCGCTTTTAAAATGTTCCACCACACAGCCCTGTTTTTATAGCTTATTTAAAAAAATGTACGCACCAGCAGAGCAGTTAAAGAGTAACAGCAATTGAAATGCCATGACAGACTGCTGCGCTCGAAATATGTCTTGTTCCGCCACTAGAGGGAAGTGTGCACGCCGACACGGCTGCTTCAGGACATAGAAATCGTAAAGAGAGAAGCTGGAAGGAAAGCTGGGCGATGCGATGGGGAAAGCAAAGGAGTTGTACTGAGGCAAAACCCTCTCCCAATGTCCAAGTCCGGGAGGCGCCATAATCGGTATTCTGGATTCAGGCCGGATTCGGCCACAGCCTTTCAGCGTGTGAAGGCCAGGTGGGTTCAGCGCAATGGTATCCAATCGAATGCAAGTCGCTTCCGCTGGACTCCGTGTGCCATACCTTGCGCGAAGTGTTTGTTTTGTCTGCCATCACCTGTGCGCTTGGATTCCTCAGGGAGCGAGTACCGTACGTTTCAGACCTTGCGCTGCTGCATGAAAGAACGGCGCACGGAACTCGTAGGATACACTGTTCGTAACACGCTAGACCTATCGTATCGATCATGGCGAATCACATGTTGAGATTCCCCCTTTCGCTGGCTGGGTTTCTAGTTATTATGAGAGTTTTATGCTTCACGAGGAATGTCACGTGAGCACTGCACTTTCAATATGGTTTCCCATGTAAAGGTATTGCCACACGTAACCAGTATGTGCGACAGTATGACCCGCATAAAAGTCACTGGATGTGCAATATATATATACCGTAACACTCATGAAAGGAGTACCACACCACCTTGAGAGAAGTACAGTAACTCGCGTGGGGGGGGGGGGGGGGTCAGTGTCATTACAGCTCGAGCGGGATTTGCAGTGCTTTGAGATATCCCTTCACGCGGCAATAAATACGCTGCAAAATCGCAGATTTGTGATTGGAAGACATGTACAGAGTCGGAGAGTCAGCCAAGACATATGCGAATGGAAGTTGACGAGCTGAGAGCCTGAAGAAGTGATGCATTTGTTTATTTTGATGGTGCACAAATATTTCAATAGATAATAAAGAATTCATCATACACTTGTCTCAAACCGTGACTTCTGACTCTCAACTTAAATAGTCTGGCAGTTATACCGTGCTCTTGCAACGCATGGAGGAGAATATGTGTGACTGGTAAAAGATATAGTACAATAGTTTTTACAGAGGACTTCTAGAACAAAAAAAAAAAATCAACTCACGATCCCAGGGCCGTCTTTATAGCCGACATTCTGTTGTTGTGAAAGTGCTGGGCATTGCGATTTATCGGTTGGTGCACAGCGCTCACTGATCACCTTCGTTAAGGAAGCAATGAGGTGACATTTAACGTGGCTCATCTGTCAAGCGGTCCACCAAGAGTCATCATGTACGATATTTTCACACTACAGTACGTTATATCCGTGTAATCGCATTTACAAAAACAGTCGGAGGAAGCAGCCCAGACGGCCGACACGATTTTCGCGTGACGCTTTGGAGGCCCCGTGCTTTGTATCTTTGTTTTCCTTCGCAGATCACGCGCCGCTTATACATGCTTGAGCTGTGCCGCTGAACATCGCTGGTGCGTGAGGGGAGTAGAATACGTCACGGCGTATTCTCGTTCCGCTCTTTTCTAGAAGGAGGAGAATTTTTCAAAGCCGTGCGAAACAGAGCCAACAACAACAACAACTTTATTTCAGGACGATGGGTGGGGAGTTTCATCGCTGGGAGCGATAGTCTACCTCATTGCTGGAGATGAAGCGGGGGATGAAAGAATGGGTCCCGTTACAATGAGGATCGAAGTCCTGTGGCGTCCAAAAAGGCGAAGAGAGCCTTGAGGGCAGACCGTTGGTGAGCTGGATGCGGCAGGGGCCAAGCAATTTTGTGAGGGAGAGGGGACGGGAGTCTAGCTCGTTGAGGGAGGGGGAGAGTACGGAGCGGGAAGGGTGGGAGTGTGGGCAATGGAGAAGAATGTGCTCGAGATCTTCAACAGCACCGCAGTGACTGCAGTGGGGAGAGTTAACTTGTCTCAAGCGGGAGCGCCACTGTGCTGTGGAGGCCACGTCGAGGCGCTTTCGATGAACTAATGCGGCGTTTTGACGAGAGATATGTGTTGGCATGCGGAAAGCGAGCGCTGGGTCAACTCTGCTCAGCATGGCGTGGGGTAGGATGTCGGCGGTCCGTTTGCGGGTAGCCAGAGGAGTCACAAGGCTTCGAAGTATGGACCGCCGGTCGCCTCTCAGCAGTGCAATACGCGTCCGTGTCCAATACGAGAGAGCTGCTTCGGCAGCGCTGCCCGCCAGTTCATTGCCTTCGACACCGCAATGGGCGGGAACACATTGGGAGCGAGCCTATATCCTGCTTCGTAGACATGTTTGTAAGCGGTTAACACATCCATAACCAAAGGTGCGGAGGAGCCTCGGATGACAGAATTTTCAATTGACATACTGACTCGAAACAGAGCTCTCGCGCTGTAAGCTCATCGTTCTTTGGCAGGAACCCATTTTATTCGTTGTGAACCGGGTTAGCTCAGTGCTCCTCTAGCAGCATAGCACATCTTTCTTTTTTCTGTACTAGACTTGGACGAACTTGTCCCGCGTTCAGCGGGCTCACATCTCTATTTTTCTTTCTCCTGCCATCATCATTATCATCATCAACTCATGATCTAAAATGAAATATTTCTCACCCATGTCTTTTGCTGGGACTACAAGGCGTGAAGTGTTTTGTACGACAAGTAACTGTGTTTGCAATGCAGACGGTAGAAATAGTTTATTTCCGAGAGCAACATGCACATGTCAGTAAGAATTAGGCTATCACTGCAATAAGGAGGTAAAACCAACACACATACTATACCATAACAGGCGGTGTCGGCAAATAGAATCACAGATTCACACCAGTTCCATGGGCTAAAAAGCCAATTCTCTTTCACAAACGCTGGCAGCCACTTCAGAAGACACACACTAAAACAGTCTGGAAACTATAGATAGCAAACTAAACTACAAGCCGCTCAAATGAGGTAAAAAAAAAATCACGGCATTCTAACAGAATAAACAACATGAACGAGATATACTCCTAAGAAAAGAAAAGGAAGCAAGTTTCCAAAACGAAAATTGGCTAACTTGGCTAAGCTAGATGGGTAACTTCCATATCGTGTGTTTAATGAAATGCCTTTGAAGCTTGAGCTTGAGCAAATTTCACAGTTCACATGTATACTTTACATTAAAAATAGTATTCAGTAATCGAACACATGCTCTCCCCTCCCAAATTCAAGAATACAAATTTACATACAAAAGATACATACAAATTCTGATATGAAAATGACAGCAAAATGACAAAGTTTTTGCTTCAAAAACTTTGTTAAGCACAGCCATAACACTGCCGCAGTTAAGAACCCCTATTTGGGAAGATATTAACACCAGCACCTATGACGTTCCTCTATAACTGGTGAGAGATCAGGTTTAAATGAAATTATTGCAATATTTGTGACTGAAAGAACTTTCTCAATTCTGTAACAGAGACTGTTAAGTGATCTGACAACTAACACTTACGTTTATCAAAAACGCGTGAGTCATATGAATATTACTGCCTGTCCTGTTCGTCTTCTAGTCTGTCCATGTTCGGCAGGTTTACTTCTGCTCCGATATCATTTTGTATACCATATTTAAAGACTGGTGTCCAGACACTTTGCTAAATTTCAGTATTGGTGTGTCAGCATCCACATTTATGATCTGTTTGGTCTCGTTGCAAATCTGTAATGCACGGAAAGGCAGTGTTAATATTCTGAGGCGTCTCAACGTAAAACACTAAGCAATTTGTGTTCTCATCAGGCAGGAAATAAAATAGCAATATAGATCGCAGCGTATGGTTCACTTCAAGAACGCTGAGTAAATTCATCCCAAATTGCCAAATTCTTCTGAACTCGCTTCCCCCCGCATGTGATATTTTCCACACCTCAAACGCATCCCTTAAACGCGACGTTATTTCTTTCCTTCATCAGTGAATTTTCAATCGTGATATTCTTTCCTTTGTATTGTACAGTATATCGTCTCATTCCATCTTAATACTTATGTGCTGCGCGTAATCTATGTATTGTAGTTTTGTTGCTGATATTTCATTGCATGTACTGCGTGGTATACTAGTCCGTAAATATGTAAGTACGTATGCGTGTCATGTGGTTTTGTTGCTGATGTTTCATCGCGTGTACTGCGTGGTATATTTGTCTGTAAATATGTAAGTACGTATGCCTGTTATGTTTGTAATGTACCTCTGTTAGTATTCCACTGCATATGTATTATATATATATATGTCTGTACATAATTATTTGTGCGTTTATGTCTGTATTGTATCCACTGTGAGTTATGTGTATTGTGTGCGCCAACACCATGGCCTTAGCGGCCGTTGTTGGGCGCTAATAAAAATTATTATTATTATTATTATTATCACAAAACAAAACGCAGGAGTGTTGAAACCTCATTGGGACACTTTAGCTACGTAGTGTATGCGTCTTTCTCTGTTGACCTATGATTTCTTTCTTTCTCTCTCTTTTCGTGACCGACAAAGTTGGACAAACAGTGATCAGAGTTACTCTCTCAATGTCAGTCTTTCGCAGGGAACGACGAAATAACAAATAAGATAAAATAAAATAATAATACTTGGCAGATCCTGGCATACATTACTGTACATTGGAGTTGCAGTGCTGAGTTTCGATGGAGAATTACTCCTCCATCCCTGTCGATACATCCATTAAAATAAGGTCAAGCGCCTCTTAAGATCAAAACTGTAAATAGTAAAAGCATGATATTATACATACAGTTGATGCAGTGAACCACGATACTATGAGTATTAAAAAAAAGCATTATGAATTGGAGGACCGCACGGGCTCGGGCCGGAAACCCGATCATGACCTGCGGGTCAGGCCTTCTTTATGGGATTGAGGTTGGCTCTGGCTTGGCCATTATGCTCCCGTACATTGCAGGGCCCAGGTCGGGATCGAGCCTGTGTCACCCCCATTCTTAGTTAACCACGGTCAAATTTTACAGCATGGTACACTGTGCCGGACCGAGCCCGGGTAGGTAAATCATGGTACATACATGTGCTTTTACAATACCAGAGGTGAATACCTCAGTATGCAAAGAGACTGACAAAAAACAACATAACGGACATATAATTATTGTAACAGGTTTAACAGACGCGCTTTTGTGAAGCAGTTTTTTGAAGCAGTGCGTCAAGCTAAAAGTATGGGTGAACCATAAGAGACTCCCATTTTGAAATATTTTTAGAACATCACGCAGTTGTTGCATACAAGCGTGCATTAGCAGCAGGAAGGCCGAGGTACAAGTTGAAAGGAGGAACAGCAACAAGCATGGTAGCACAACATGTGTCCCGCGACTCGCTAGCGTTCCCGACACCAGATACTACGACTGCGCGTGCGCAAGGCTCCCAACAACCACCATCCGGGTTTCGAAAACTCCCGTCTGCTCAACAGTGTCCCGGAACTCGCCATATTACGAGAGGTGTGTGGCAACGAGCTCAAGGGAGTAAGCGCACTCCAAAGGGCATAAATGGCACCCGTTACCCCCTTCTGCTCCTAAAGTACACCCCTTTTTTTATAGTGTAGGAGTAGTTAGATGGCTACACCCGGTTACTTGCAGAGATGCGAGCGCCGCCACGTGAGCTGAGCTCGTGGGTCACTCTGCATAATGTCTTGAACCGGAAGACTGTTTCCGACACCCATTCCACCAGGTACAGAGACGGTGACGAGTTGAGGAGCAGCAGAGGGCGTAGTAAGAACATAAGCGCCGTCAACTGCGCAAGCATCCATTTTTCTCTCTCTCTCTCTCTTTTGTTGCTGTTACCATGACAACGAGGGTTGTGGTTTCGAGCACATGTATTCTGCTTTGCGTTTTGCGGATTTGGCATATCGGAGGGTTGAGGAAGATATTCTGCTTAGGAGTCGTTCAAGGGACGATCAACGGTGGAATGGATACATGCTGAGTGACGACTATCTAAGCAGGCTAGAAAATGACCTTTGCAGTACTGGTGTATCTGTTCAAGCTGAGAAAGCGCAATACGCAGATCGCGACAGAAGCACTGAATATGGCGAGTTCCAAGCCATTATTACAGTATAACCTACTAAAAACTTAACTGAGCATACTAAAACGTCATGCACAAAGACAAGAGGCCTGGACGTCACGGGGCCGTGCTGGGTCAAAGGACTGACTTACCATGTTCCTGTTTCAGTAATTTGATGTATGCTTCAAATTTTCTATCAGACTTTGTTAACGTCCGGCTTTTATTTATCCAGTGCCCTCTGCACCCTCAAGTTTTTTTAGACAGCCCCTACTTAGAACTAACTTTTCACTCTACCGGGGGTGGAGGTGGGGGTGGCTTGCTGTTTAAGCCGTAGACATGTATACCGGTAACGACAGGTTATGCTGTTCTGACGCAACGGGAATTATGATCTCCCCTATGTTTTGCAAGCCCCCGTGCTCCTTATTCTAGGTAAACCACTTATATTGTTAATTTTACTACTTATCAATTTACATCTAACCATGTAACCATGTTTTTGAATGAAAATAAGTGAATAGGTGTCAACAACAGTTGTACAAGCTACATGGAGTGATGCATCTTTTACAGAGCGCTTAAATTCGACTTCATTACATTTAAGGTTCTATATATTGCTATCTAGTTACTCCAAGGTTCTCCAGGCATCTGTATGAAAAGGCAAACTATTACGCCTCCCACTAACAGTCGGTTTGCCCACTCTCATACTCATGACTTCATTATGACAGCGTAGGGGACACAAAAGGTAGCGACAGGAAGAAAAGCTCACATCCAGCGTATACGCTAAATTTCTCGTTCGTTACGCACAAAATGCAATTTCGTTAACGACATTCGTTTTTGGAGGTACTTCGGTCCACTAATTGTAACGTAATTAATTGGAAATAGGGACTTTATACTTACGGTGATAAGACTAGTGACAGCGCTCCCGGGACGGCACTGGCGCATTACGCGAGCGCACGGCAGAGGAGAACAGATCCTTTCCGCTCTCTTCTCCTCAATCATCATCAATCCATTGCGGATATTTTTTTTCCGTAGTCTGCTTCGTAGTATAAAGTCCGTTTACACAACTTGTAAATTTGTCAGTAAAGTAGTTACAATCATACACGATAACGCAACTTGTATCGAGTCCCATTTGTTCCGTAGCTTCCCAGACTCTGCAGGTTTCCGCATATTTTTGGCGAATCTGCATAACGCTTCGTAAATGCAGCACCAATGAAAAGTTCATCTTCACCGCTGGTGCTTCTTTTGTATTAATATGCTATGTTCACATGATGAACGTCAAAGAAGCACTCTCGGTTGAGAGGATACTTAAAATATAACCAGCTAAATAGCTGGAACTTATTTGTGTGCCCTTTAATGCAGTTGCTTTTTGCCCCCTTTCAGATGTCTTGTACGAGGAGTGAAGTCGAATCATTTCCTAACCATTAACTCAACCATAAACTTCACCGGTCCCCCCCCCCATGTGATGAAACATATTACATTCACCCGACCCGACGCTACCCAGGCAGCACAAACCCTCGGGAAAAGAATGGGAACGCAATGGGGGCTTCGGCTCCTGAACGGGCGATAGTGCCCGACTGGTTCCCAGTAGTGTGGGAACTGAGGAGGTAGAACATAAGAGAAGATAAGGTAGTCCCCCGACGGTGCCCTAATCATTTACCGCTCTGGTCTCCTTTTGGTCATGTAAACAATAATATAGGATCGCTCCCCGATGCTGCTCTGACCATTTCCCGGTCTGGACTGACCTTGTTCATGTGACCAAAATATAGGATCGCTCCCCGATGCGGATCTGATCATTTCACGATAATCAGTCACATGACCGGGGTGCAGCAACGGATTTCTCTTCCCAGACTGTCAGGCGCCGAGTGATGCAATCACGTAACCGACAGTTTCGAATCTGGCCAATGATGTTCCCCGATCATCGAGCCGTGCTTGCACTCTCAGAGTCCCCGTCGCTCTCGCTGTGAGAAACGAATGTATCCGGCCGTGCTCCCGAAACTTTCGAGTAATTCCAACATTTTTAAGCGATTCATCGAGTGGTAAGTGCTATTTCTTTTTGTGGTATTCCTCGCATTGATAAACGTTACTCATAGATGCTTTTCAACATGAGTGACACCGTTCTAGAAGGCTTCTCTGGAAACTTAGCAGCGCAGCATCGCATAGTTTCGATTTCAGCGATCCATTGTGGTTGATGCGTTGTTTTTAGCATAATGAACTCCGTTTTGGTGAAAATATGGTTCAGTAAAGTGTGGAATCGTATGTATTGTGTATTTGACATTAAACGAAATATAATCATTTCTCAGGACGACTGCGTGCTGCAGCTGTGCTTTCCATCTCCTGCGTGCGTACAAAACTGGAATGCTGGAGGACTTCAGCTTAAGGTTCGTTTTTTTAGTCATCCCAGGGAACACATGGTAGTCAACTAGACGTCCAGACCTGTTCTAGCCCTAGACTTTAGGGATAGTGCCCAAACTAGACGTTGACTAGACGTCTAAAAGTCTTACCATTATTTAGACGTCTAAAATTAGTGATTTACTAGACATCTTGTAGACATTTAGTAATTGACGTCTAATTGTAGACGTCTTGTAGCTGGCCTTGTATACACCACATATTAGAAATCATCAAGATTTTGTTTTATTAGCTTTTTAGGAGGTGTGAACACATTCACACATCAAATACAGTCACTATATTATAAGAGGTGGTTCTAAGCTTAGCTTTCAGGCTTACAAAACTGAAGTTCAATTGCTACGAAACATATGCAGGAAACTGAATTACTTGATGGCAGAGTTAACATAATTGTGGTGTTCAAGTTGTCCGTGAACCGGCCCTGGTGACTGAGTCTGTTCGCCTTCTGATCCCGAGATCGCTGGTTCGAACCCGGCCAAAAACACCAGCAACTTAGTGCCAGGATACAGGTTGCTTGGACATGCCATCTTCCACAAGGGACATTAAATACGGTGTGTTGTGTGGTGAGCTTTCATTGCGTGGGCAATCCACAGACCGACTGCTGTGGCGTCGCTCATGATCTCAGTTGTCTCGCAATGTAAACCCCAATTGTTATTAAGTCTTCCATGCTGGTATCTGTCCACAAGAGTCATCACAAGAAGTCTAAAAAATGTAGCCAAATGCAGAAAGGGAACTGGAATTAGGAGGGTCATCCAAAAATAAGTTTCCCCGATATTTGTTATTCAAAGGAAACACCACAAGGACAAACTGAATGGTGTAGTAGTTGGGTGTGACATCCCGGCACTGCAGATGTTGGTTAATGGAGTGCCGTTCACCTATGTGTCAGGCATTCAAGCATGGATGTAATATTTCCGAGTACGTCTGACTATCCTAGTAAGGAAGAGTTATCCTATTTTTCGTTAAAGAAAAAAAAGAGTGCTTTAGAGAATATCCACTGACAGTTAACACCTGTTTATACAAAACACTTTACAGGCATTGAAATGGTCTATATAGGGTCGTGAAAATCTGCACAATGAACAGTACAGTGGGAGATCAGCTATAACACCACGAAACGACGTTTCTTTTCTGAAATGCCGAGAATTGTTAACGGAGACTGGCGGGTCACTGGTACTGCACTCTGATACTAATGGGAACAAATTTCCTTCAGCTTGGTCAACGAAAGTTATGCGAGATGGGGGCCACATTTGCTCGGTAACATTCGTAAAGAGCAATGAATGAATGCAGCTTGCATTTTCCTTCAATGGTATCAAGACGGTCAAGATGAATTTCTTGGAACAATTATTATTAATGAAACGTGGGTGCATTATGCAAGTGCTGAGACAAAATACCATAGGAAGCCATGATGGGTGCACGGTGAAAGCATTCTGAAGGAGGTAAAACTCGCGTTTTCGTCTGGAAAGGCTATGCCGACAGTGTTTTAGGACTATCGTTGTCTGCAACTTGTAGATTACCTCACATGCACAACCACAGTAAATGCAAAGATGTACTGCGAGATCCTGGGAAAGCGTCAAACTACAATGAAAGAAAAACGCACAGGACTTGGAAGGGTGTAGTACAACCACGTCAACGCTGTCTGCACTCGTCTTGAAAGACTCGGGATTTGTTCCAGAAATTCATCTGGAAATTTGCCAAAGAGAGAAAAAGTACACAAGCGAGCTGGTACATCGTTGAAGTATGAAGCAGCACCTTGAGCATGAGGAGAATGAAGTATACAGTAGACACACAAACGTGAGTTTCCTTTTCGTGAGCTTCCTGTATACTTCGTTCTCCTCGTGCTCAAGGTGATGATTCCTACTTCAATGAAAATTTGCCCAATCTGCTGTTCCATCTGCCTCTCAAAGCACCCCTCGGCAGTCACCAATTCGCAAGTGATCATGAAACACAAATTGATCAGGTGAAATGCAAAGTGAATGCCTCACTTTGTAAACAGGGCATAGCATGGCACAGACAACGTATTGAATACTTGGTATCACAGTATCAAAAATGTTCAGCTAAATAAGGTGACTAATTAGGGAGTAACGTTGAGCTCTAATCTGTACATAAATTTTTTCAATGTTGTGCTATAGGTTTATTATTTTGTTCACAGCAGAGGAACTTTTGTTGGATGATCCTCATACATGAAGGAAATTCCTTATTTTCTTACTTTCCATCACACGTGTGTGGAGCAGCAAGTACAATCTGTTTGCAAATGATCATACTGAGGTAATAAAAGTGGACTCTGCAACAACCTTCAGAAACTATGCATGAATGGACCACATTAACTTTGTCCAATTATATTATGACCAAATGGATAGTATGTATGCTATGTGAGTTGTATGCCCATATATTGTAACAAAAGATCAGTCAGATGAAGGCAGTCTGACTGAGGTACGTAGATAATTTAAATAATGTCCATACATATGATGATCCGAGTGTTTTTGGCTCAGTGACATGCATATACACTGACAGCATCCACAACTGGAAGACATTACCAGAATCTAAGTGCTGTGAAGTAATATTTTATTTTTCTGAATGTACAGTGAAACTCCTTTACAACGAAACTCAGGGGACAGCAAAAAAAATTTGCAGTAAAGGTATTTTCGTTAAAAAGGATGCCCATTATTGGACATATAGGGCTCCAGCGGGACCGCAAAAAAATTTGCTGTAGTGGTATTTTCGTTAAAAAGGTGTTCGCTATAAAGGAGTTTGACTGTATATCTTTTTTTCTTAACGAAAGCCCGCATTTGTTCGGGGCAATGTCTCTTGAACTAGCGTTCCTGATGGCGTTACCGTTGCTGGTAAATGTAAATTTTGTACGTTAGTGACTCCCCTGCACAATACTACGTTACACCAACTTAAAGAAATCAGCAACTAAATTATTGAATCACTGAAACGTCAATAAAAAAGTCGACGACTCCGACGAATCGTGCAGCGCAGCACTATAAACCATAGCTCCACAAACACAGAAGCACTTTGCACGTACTGTGGGCAGCAGATAGCAGATGTTTGTTTACTGCACATAACATTTTCCCACAAGCTACACAGCAGCAGTAAAATGGAATCTGACGTGACTCCGGGATTTCAGGACACTTCAAAAAATCTTGAAACTGCCCAAGTTATCTCTTTGAAACCGCTGAAAAGGCAATGCGTTACATATTAGGCACACCTGTAGCTCAGTAGCAAAGGCACTGATAAAATGTTTGCAAAAAGAACAGCGATTTTCAACACACACATCACAAAATACGACACTCGTCGCTGCAACAACGATGGCGATGGCATGATGATGATGATGTTAGTGTCACTTCCGCTGGATTGGCATATGTGTTATTTAACATTTAACCTCCACCACCCAATTATAATGAACGGCCACGGAAATTAAAGTATTACAAAAAATAAGTACTCAAAAAGCACGAGCTAAAGCAATGGCAATGACGTCTGCCCGTCTACCCAATCACCATCCATCATCCATCCATCCAACGAGTTCGAACCAGTTCAGTTTCAACGGTTGAAACTTCAAACTTTCCGGACGCGCAACGGGTAGCAGTTGGGGTCTTCGCGGCTGCATGGCTGCATTCCACTGGTTGTTATACGAAAATCTTTCGAAGTTCTAATCTCCCGCGCGTTTTGTCTTGCAATTTTTGAGCATAGCGAGAACGTACGCCGTGCTGTCCAAAAGCTGTTGAGCGCAGCAGAGCTCGCAGAGTACTGTGGTGGACAACGTTTCTTTGTTCTCTGGCTTTCAAGTTTAAGGGGTGAGTTCACTCTTCATTAAAGTATGTGCCTGTTTCTGTACACCAAATCGCATGTAGTAAATATGCGTGGCATAATATCGGAATATCGTTTCCTCTATTTCGGCTTCGTATCACCGATTGAAGCATATTGGAAGTGTGGGTTGACCTGACTGCACTTGCATTCAAAGTAGTGATTAACGTTGTATGTTCGGCAGTACAACGTTTCATTAAGTGCCTTGGTTCGTCTTGGTGCTAAAACAAATACGGTATCACTAATTAATCATCGAGATTCACGAGTTTTCGATGACTGTTGAAGTCTTGAGTAAACGAAAGTCGACAGTTACGGTTTGCAGGGCGGACATGCCGGAACATAAATGCTGGTTAGTTCATTGTCATGTCAACCCGACTTCGGTTGTTGCCTTTTTCGCTGGTAGTGAAACTACACACTGAAAATTTTGAGCAAGTACTTTTGTTTGCATATCATGGTTTCATAGCAACTGAATTTTTCTCTTTATAGGTGCTTGGACTATCTTGCATCGGTGGATATGAAAATAGTGGTAACCTACCCTACGAAACAGCTATTTGCACATAAGCTTAACAGTTCCCTGTGAGGTGAGGGGAAGCAGTTGTCTCTGACGTGTGACTGTGTTGTCCTCCAATGTTCCTGATGTTCGATGTGCCCCCGAATCTTACTCTGGAGGGAGCCTCTTTAAATTTTTTGCAAATACAGTTGGTGGAAGACTCTAACTGCTTTCCATTCACATGGTTTCGAACTTTTTTTCAGATGCTGTGAAAGTCAGCAGGGAAGTGCGATGTAGAAGAAACGACTGCCAGAAGCTTGCTAAAGAACCGCACAACATGTGTGAGCAGCAGACAAAATATTCATCAAACGGTACAAAACTAGTATTTTTGTGCTTTGTCGTTTTGAGACATCCTTGGTATTGTATGGAGAACAGCGTGACTATGTCATTCCGTCTTACTTCACCCAAACAGCTATCTGGTAGTAGTGCAAGATTTGAGTTCCTAAAAGGTTTATTCACTGAAGTCACCTCAGCGCCATACTATAGGTCCCTCAATGTTTAGTCCTTGCATTTGTTCGCTGCATTATGCTCTTTAGGTGACTATTAACACCAAAAAATATGGAAATTGCTTGGATATTCTACAAATCACAGAGCAACAAGTTTTAAACACCAGATATGCGGTGAGTATAATATGGGTAACAGCTTGACTGAAATCTACAATAGGGCCGAGATCTACCAAGGCTGATGGCAGCAAATCTGCCTGCTAGCGACAGTGGCGGTCTCCTGCGGATGACGTCATGTGAATAAACTTGTATACTACTTGTACGTACTTATAATATTTGACGTGGTGATACAGGTTTTGCTTTGTATTGTCTTTTATAATATACACAGTGTTTATTTTTATCCTGTACAGAATTTTTGCACCAAAGTTATGAGAGCAGCACAGATGTTGTTTTAGCGTAATGCAGTGATGGACGTGCTGCGCCAATCATGGAGTGCTTAGCAGTCGCCTGCTCGACCAGGTAAGGTTGTGTGTCACGAGAAAACGCCTGTCACATTGATGTACTGTAACAGCGACAGCTGTTACATCCTCATTTCCCTGAGATCCTGGCAGCGTCCGCTAGAGCCCTGCGCAGATAAGATTTTTAGCATCTGCGTGCACATTATCCGATCCGCACCGTTGCATACGCAACCGTTTAGATCCGCAAGTTTCGAAGGACGCGTAAACACAGCCGGAAGAATGTTGGTATAATTTCGGATGCCTCCATGCTCTCATGGAAGGACTCACGCCAAAATGCCTTCTCTCCTGTCCTAGCCGTGCATGGTCAAAGGTGAACCCGGGCATGCGCTCGCTGTCGGTGCGCAATACAAATAAATTGCTAGTAGAAAAATTACAGCATGCGGTATATCCGCATCTGACCTCGAGCCATCCGATCCGCACACTGCAGAAAGTGATAAAGTCTTGTCCGAATCCGCAAGTATCTTACAGATATCCGCTTCCATCCGCAGATGGTGCAGGGCTCTAGCGTCCACATCAGGTAGTGACGCGCAAACAGATTTTCAGCTGTTGCTGCAATTTGTGTTGTGTAGCTGTAACAGTTCTGTGATTTTTGTACGTGCAGCTTCTTTTCTTTGTGTCTCTCAGATCAGTGTTGATAAAGCTTTTACTCTTATGTGGCTAGACAAGCATCCCGTGAAAGAGTGTGCATAGCCACTAAACAAACTAGTTAGAACTAGCAGGCTACATGATGCTTTCCGACATGTTTTGTTCTATTTTCTAGCCACAGTGAGTCATTGGAGGCAGTGCTGCAGCGCCAACAATCACTCATTTGAAGAAAGGAATGAGGTGGCCGTCAACACCCTGCTGCCAGTTCAACACTCCTCAGTCAAAACACAAGACGCCTGCTTGGCGGCAAAGTCAATCCAGTTTTAGACAGAGTTTTGTACCGTAGACTTCGTGTGTGGTTTACTGCAAATAAATGTTTATGCTGAGATCCGTGTTGCTATCAATTATATCACATTTCTGCATGAATGCATGCCAAGACGGTAGCAGGACTAGTCATGGTCTAAAATAGGCCTAAAGGTGGCTAAAGTAAGGTACAGGAAATGTATAACCCTAGACCTGTCGCCTGAATGGAGGGATAAAATTGGTCTAGCTGTAGACTTCATGTCTAATACATGGTTAAGTGTCTGACCCTGTTGCAGACATCCAGGTCAAAAGAATGTCTAAATCACGGCTAGGTACATAGACATCGGATGTCTAGGACTAGATGGCTAGGTGGCGTAACGTTAGACGTGTTATTTGACGTCTAGTGGACGGATACTAGACATCTGGTCTAATATCCTAGACATTCTATAGACATTCCTTATCTCTTGTTTTAGACGTCATTTAGACGTTTACTAGCCCACCATGTGCTCCCTGGGATTCTTAATAAAAAGAAAAGAAAAAAAAAGGAACCTCCGAAGCGAATAAATTATTCCGCTTTAATCCGTTTGCGTGATGTGATCGACGCATGATATGTCAATTTGTTTGAAACTGTGAGTGAATGAAAGCTATCCTGATCTTTCATTCAGAATGTCAGAATGAATGCCTTGATGAAGGTATCACCGAAGTGCCCACCACCAGATCTCTGCCTCAGAGCCAGTGATGATGGTCAAGATTTTTCTAGCGGATCTTGTCATGTCATGCTGAAAACTGTAAGTTTAGCTATTTGGTCTGTATTCAATAACGTGTGCATCTTGTGGTGCACACTTGTGTGTGTGGTGTGGTGTACTTTTCTCAGTGTAACCCTGACCTCAAGCGATCTTCAACTTTCAGAATCCACCCCGCACCTCGGTTACAACACTATGAACCTATCGCGCTGTGATGCTTGCTTGAAAGCAATACAATGTGGTATGATGTGTTGTTTTTCTTTTAAAAGGACTTCAGGTATCCATAATAAGAGGCCTTCGTAGCAAGAAAGACATAAGAAAAGGCATCTTCTTGATACATTAATATTTCTCCTAAAGACAAGGGTACGAGTCACACTACGTGTGCCATACTGCACTCTCAGAAAAAAGGGTGGAGCAATTAGACGTTTTAGGAGGTAATAGTTGTCGCATATGTTGTGCCTAAAAGGTTGCAAAGTTCTACCTGCAACCTCACTCTCTGCCACGAATAATAGGGTTACCGCTTCTGATTCGGTGAGCGAGGGGGGCGTACACCTTTTTGTTGTAATTTGGATGGATGATAATTTCTTTTACCACCCCTTATCAGACGCTATGTTGGCTTAGGAGGTAACTAAGGAAGTTACTACCTTCTCACACCTTTTTTCTTAGATTGTGGTTCCCAAATTGTGTGTATGTTGCCCTCGTATTAGCAAAAGTGCGCAAACATTTCTTGTATTTTCTTAAAGAAGGTATAGAACGATCACGACACATGTAGTACGGATTCTCAAGTTGTTCCTGTGTTCTATGTTGTTGAGCGTAACCCGTTACGAGTAACTCGATATTGTAACTAGGCTACTCGGCTTAGCTATTTTCACTAACTTTTTGCATAGCTCTTTGCTTTTGAGCTCCAGTAACTGCTTGGGGAGCTTGTTCCTTTCCCGTTTTCTTTTGCTTCGGGGGTGGGGGGGAGGGTTAAGTTCGTCAAAGTAACTTGAAGAAAGTTCAAAGTTCCTTTTGTTCGAATCTGGTCTACAAACAATGCAGGCTGAGTCCTCCCCCCATGATTTGAGATGAAAGATGGCACGTGCACGGCGCGAGTAACTCCCGTTGTTACGCGGTGAATGTTTTAGCCGAGCATTATGAAGCTCAGGTATCGCGCATCTTAACGATAAGCAGTGTATTGATAATGATAGAGGGCATTGAGTAGCAGGATTAAAACTTGGCACGGTTCTAGGATATGAATGTAGGGGACAACTCGTAGAGCATATAAACTTGTGCTCCTTTTTCATGTGCCTTATGACGAGATCAAAATCATCAAATCCCTCCCTAAAGAAGGCTATAAATGTAGGCTTGTTTTGTCGTAGCAGATATTGATATCATTTTTGTATATCAAAACTATTTTGAAACGTCTTGAATCGCCCATTGTGACAGCAAGGTCTGAATTAACCATGTAGACAGGTCAGGAGCTGAAAAGTATATATATTAAGTAGAAAATAACTTGAAGGGAACCTGTTACATTTCTAAAGTAGCTTAGGAACATCACGTCAATTTTCATTACGTTTTATTACGTGTAACTGCGTTTGAAATTTAGTTACGGGCCGGTTTCACGTCAGTTCAGGCAGGGAGGTCCCTTCGACCTCCTGGGTCTTGAGTGTTTTTTATATTTATAAGCTCATCGTATATTATGATCAACATTTTTGCCGAATAGCTTTCGTGCAAAAAAAAATTGAGAAAATCCGGCCCTGAATTCGGATGTGTCAGTTTTGCCGTATTTGCACGCGTATACCTCCCGAGTGTTAAGAGATATTGTTGTGAAATTTTTTGATGCTGCTTTATTATGCCTACAGGCCAGCTGTCAGAGAACCAATTTTAGCGCGCAGGTGCAACGCTGTGTGCTATAAAAAATGGCGAACATGCCCTCTCGCGCACTTTTGTCCTAATTTCGACGCCTGATATATCTGGCTATCGATGTCCCTGTTCGCAATACTTGGTACCAGCTCACTCAGCTTTTAATGCTCTTTCATCTGATATATCTATCCTGCATATACTTCATAGCGGCATTTGCTGAAATAGGCAAATGTTTAGGCATATTTCGAAATAAACATGAATTTTGCGCGTGTATTTCTCAAAAAGGTCCCACTTGATTTCGTATATATTTTGCCAGGATATGGCCCGATGTTAGGAATTTCATCTAATGCAAAACCTTCTTCTCCAAAGGCGTATACTGCTGATTCGCGCGTTAAAACGCGGCCCCACTGCGTATGAACGTGTCGGAGATATCTACAGCCAGAGCAAGAAGCCGACGTTTGAACAAAACCGCGCGACAGAGCATGTTCGCCGCTTTTTATACGATACAGTGTTGCACCTGTGCGCCTAAATTTGCACTCGGGGTGCTGACAGGTAGGTATACTAAACCACAAAAAAATTGCACTACGATATCTTTTAAAACTCAGGATGTACACACGTGCAAACACGGCAAGATTGCAACAATCGAATTCAGGGCTGGATTTCTCGATTTTTTGCACGGAAAGTATTCGAATGATTAATTTTACCAACGTTGATCATCATCTGCGATGAGCGTCTAAATATATATAAAAAAATATGAAAATTCAGGAGGTCCATGGGACCTCCCTATCTGAGCTAACGTGGAACCGGCCAACAATTATGTTCTGGCTAACCTTTTCAGTGACTTCCATCTTTCAACAGTCTAACTTAACCGGCAACGAGTTCCAACTTTTATCTCCGATTCCATATAACCCGTGTTAAGTGAATATTTGTGAAGTAAATAGTACATATGCGGGACTGGTGGTTAGATACTTTCAATGTAACACTCTTTTTTTTTTTCTTTGCTGGTGAAGTGATGCATTAAAGAACCCATGTATCTTGTGACTATGATGCAATAAAGAGTTTTCTACAATGACATATTGATTTTGTTCTTAAAAACCGCGCAAATTAACTCTTGTTTGGGGGGTAGGAGGTACCCGTAAGTGTGCATTGGCTGCACCTCGGGAAATCGTTGGGGTACGATACAAGCTGCCGATAACGGACCATTAACATCCCCGTGTTGCAAACCGTATGCCGGACCATGGTCGGGAGCCGACCCGGTCGGGTCGGTCGCCGCCGGCGCACCGAAGTGTGGGTCGTCGCGCTGTGCTGCCTGGGATAGATTCCTTTCAAGCTTGTTACATGGTTATTAGAGGCGAACAGCTTTCTGTACAAGAAGAATGCAAAGATACTTCATCCTATAATATCCAGGTATGGGATTTAGTGGGTTTTGTAGTGTAGCATCGCCATACAAATTTAAAAAATGTGTGTCAGGTTTTCTCCGTGTGGTCCATTCGGTGAACCGTGATATACAGGGTGTCCCAGAAAACGTGTCATTGAATTATAATAAAAAAACTACACCACCTAGTGTCATGCGGTCAATGGCATTTATTCTTACTGGGTTTTTGCCACCTCCTCATGTGAATGTCGTGTAACGTAAGTTTAATTATGTAAATTTTTGGGAGCTTAAGTCGGAAATTTGCCTAGTAAAGGTCTCTTTTTTACCCCACCAATGTGAAGAGCGTGTCTAATTTAGTCAAATTAATGATAATTGACAGGGCTATTCAAGAGCTATTCCATCGGAAAAAATAGCTGAACATCATGCTCTACGGAGGTCGCACAGAATAGCGCACGATGAATTTTTCAGCGCAATCTTTGTCAGTCCGACGAAAGGAGGTTGGAAACCCAACCCTCCCCGAGGTCGCAGAAAGAGATAAAACAGGCACGGCATATCACGTCCGACTTTCGCTGGGATAATGATTTCCCTCTCCCAATTTTAGGAACCGTTACTTTTTCTATTACCACTCTGTGGGCTGGCTTCGGAACCTCCTTTCGTCGCACTGACAGCGATGGCGCTCAAAAAGTCATCGCGCGTTATGGTCCGGTGCTCCGAAAAGCACGATATTCGGCTCTTTTTTCCGATGGGATAGCGCGTGAATATCACTGTCAATTATCATGAATTTGAGTGAATTCGACACGGTCTTCATATTGGTGGGGTAAAAAAAGTGACCTTTACTTGGCAAATTTCCGAGTTCAGTTCGCAAATATTTACATAATTAAACTTGGAGTACATGGCATTCACATTAGGAGGTAGCAAAAACCTAATAAGAACAAATGCTGTTGACCGCATGATTCTAGGTGGCGTAGTTTTTTTTATTATAATTCTATGACACGTTTTCTGGGACACCCTGTATAGGGACATTAATATGAAATAATTCTATTGGAAAAGTGATTCCACACTGGCGAGTTATGTGTCTTTTAAATTGACCAGGTGTTTTTTGAGCGAATAGCTGTCGAGTCCACGATTTTCAACTTTATTGAACTCCCCATCGTTTACGCTACAGCGTGGAACTCGTTATGAAAATCTGCTGCATGGCTCGCCACATCGTTTCGTGAACGTTCTGGAAATTTCCAGACCTCTAGCGTTCTCCTGTCGATCATTATTTTATTGCATTCGCATCTGTTACGTCACGCATTCACGTTCTGAGAAACAGCTGAGCGAAACCCGTGAAACAGAGACAGTCTGCGTGCATCCGCTCAAACGGTGCCCTTCCGCTGACGAGCTTCACCTCTCCGTACATTACACTTTCGCGCGATGGCCTCCAGGTTTCCACCTCTGCCAGCTGCTGACTTCGCTCGACGACGAAACCTTGAGAACATGCCTGGCATACATCTGATATTCGACGTATGTACTCATGCATTTCATTTGCTCATGAATTCACCCCATTTACTCCTATACAGGGTGTTTAAAAAAATGTGTCATTCGGCCTTTATAAAAAAAAACAGGGCGACGGAAAAGTACGGGGTAAACGGCATATTTTCATTTGACTTTTAAAATAAATTGAATTTCTTTAATTGAACACCAAAATTTCCCAAGTCAACCTGACTTTTCTTTTTTGTACATAATTAGAGAGCCCATAGCGAACTTAGTCAGATCCACCAAGAAATCCGCTCGATATTGCAAATGGAACTGCCCAAAATGAGTCCCGAAATTGAGACTTCCAAGTTGCGGGTATTCAACGGCGCACCAAATCAGTCGCAAAGATGCGCAGAGAGCAGCACATGCTCCTGCCACCATGAAAGACAGAAGGACGAAAAAAAGGAGGGCGGGAAAAAAGAGGCGGAATCATTTCTGTTTGCCGCTTATCAACGTATGATGGAATGTCAACCGCCTTGTTATCGGCACATCTTTTGCTGCACGCCGGTTCGGCGATAAATTGTTCTCGCTTCGTGGGGGCAGGAGCATGTCCTGCTCTCTGTGCGTCTTTGCGACTGATTTTGTGCGCCGTTGAATACCCGAAACTTTGAAGCCTCAATTTCGGTACTTTTTTGGGCAGTTCCATTTGCAATATCGAGCGAATTTCTTGGTGGATCTGACTAAGTTCGCTACGGGATCTCCAATTCTGTAAAAAAAAAAAAAAACGCTAGGTTTACTTGGGAAATTTTGGAGTTCACTTAAAGAAATTCAATTTCTTTTAATTATAATCAAATTAAAATATTTTTACAAGGTGGCAAATTCAGTTGCCACACAATTGCCGTTTACCCCGTAGTTTTCCGTCGCCCCGTTTTTTTATAAAGTCCGAATGGCACGTTTTTTTAAACACCCTGTATGTAGTGGTGCATTTCATTTACTCAACAGTTGTTGTCGTCGTTCGATTTACTCCATCGTGGGAGAAAGACAGAAAACGAAACACTTCTTCGAGGTAGTGCTGTGTGATGTAGTCAAGGTCATGCAGTTGAACTGCATCAGAAAAAGACGGTACTCCACTCCGTACACAACATGATGGAAACCACCTTCACATGAGTAGCATTCCGGGACACCGCCCGTGAAGGCCGATTTGGCCTGATCGCAGAAGGGTAGACAAAGAAGCCAACTTTACAGGGTGGTGCGTGAGTCACCTCACGAGGAAAATATTTGGACAAGGCAGAACGAGGGGGGGCATATCGGAGGCGAACAGTTCCTTTTTCGCGGTGCGACCATGATAACAGTACCGATAACACGACCGGAAACTTGCGCTGAAATGAAAGAAGAAAAACGATGTATAACCCTGGAAATGAAGCGTGAGACGTTCGAGGTATGGGAACAATGGCATATCATATTGGCAGTTTGGTGCCTGTGACATCCTTCTGAACGGCGTGTTGACCAAATGCTTCTTCTCATTAATAATAATTGAGGTTTTACGTCGCGAGGCAACTCAGATCATGAGCGACGCCACAGCGGTCGGTCTCTGGATTGCTTTTGCCCACCTGAGGGCTCTTTAACGTGCGATGAAAGCTCATCACACGACACCCCGTATTTAATGCCCCTCGCGGAAGACGGCGCGTCTACGCAACTTGTACCCTGCCACCAAGTTGCTGGCGTCTTTGGCCGGGTTCGAACCCGCGCTCTCGGGATCAGAAGGCGAACACCCTAGCTTCCTCTCAGTACGCAGCAGGCGAAGCAACTATTGTCCGCAGACGATACTGACTATGTAACTATATAGTGACATCTTCAATATCAAGTAATATCAAGAGTTATTGGGAGCGAAATTTTGGGAAAATGACAATTTGGTGCCTGCGAGTTCTAGTAGCCCTCGCAATTTGACTAAATTCCTGACGAATAGTTAGGGCTGCTTGTTTTAAATTCATTTTGAGCTTGAGTATGAACCATTTAACCAAACACAACTTCTCAGGCTGCAGCATGGGAAACAGCCATGCGCCGCGGACTCAGATATATGAAACATGTATATACAGACTACGTAATTAAATGACGACTTTTCCGATAACCTGTTTATATCAAGAGATAACACGAGATAAAACGAATAAAATTACGATTTGGCTCCCGTGAGTAGCTATCTTTGCGACGATTTGGGGCAGATACATTGAGGCAGAAGGAAATTCATTCAAAACATGTATAATCTAAAGTTCACAACGCCCCAGCCACAAATACAGAAAAAAGGCACAAGCAGGACAGCACGAACTGCAGCTCACGACTAACTTTATTGTTCAATACACACACACTCTTATACCCCTGCCACACGGGCAGCTTTCAATGATTCTTGAATTCAATGGTCATTGAACACGCGCGTGGCGCCACCAAGCGTGTAACGTGTCAACTTCGCAAAAAGCATTGGATCTAATACTCCCTGAACTGTTGACACGTTACACCCTAGATGGCGCCACTCGCGTGTTCAATGACGATTGGTTTCAATGATAATCGAAGAGTACACGTGTGGTAGGGGTATTAAATACCACAGCAGGTACACGTCCCCCAACCCATCCGACCTACTTTTTGGGATAACACACTTCGTCCTGAATGACGGTGATAGAGAGAGCCCTGACACATTTCCCCCCTTTTCATGAATCAGAAAGGCTTCATATACCTCTCTATCCCGCTCCAATCGGAGGGGCTACGTGAACACGCGTCGTTGTTGAAAGGCGACTGCTAAACAAGCTGAAGAAGTAATCTTGGTTCGCCGCTTCCGTTGTACGCCAGCTCGCCGTTTTCGGGCTGCGGGAGTACAGCTTAGCAAAAAAAAAAAAAAGCTTCTGGGACGCTGGGATTTTGTATCGAACTTCTCTCAGCCTCCCCTGCTGCTTAGGCGAGCAGGTGTTGAGCAGAATCCTTGGAATAAATCAACTCACGGGTTGTGTTCAAGAAATGTTCTCTTAGTGCCGCAGGGGAAGAATTTAAATACAAGATTTCAGCGTTATAGAAGCTTTTGTCCCAAGCTGTGTTGACGGCAAACGTGGATAGAATACAAAAAGCCCATCACAGGCCTAATCATGAGCTGCACACAGCAAGAGTTATCGTTGTTCAAAAATTTGGCGCGCGCAGGGCTGCATGCGCATTGACCGCCGCAGTGCATAATGAGGACATAGCGCGTGTTACAGGATATCTGGCCCCTTATGTCATGTCTCAGTAATCAAAAACAATCTTTAAAAATATGGATAAGAAAACGGGGATATTGAGCTCGGAGCACGTTGCAGCAAGCTCATTCGCAAGCGCCTTTTTAAAAGCGATATCAGGTGGTCGTGCAACCTTCAGGACGCTTACCAAACAATGCGGCCTTTCTAATACGTCGCTACAATTCTACTATCCTCGGGGTTCCCAACCAAAGCGAAAGTTAGTGAGCGAATTTTGGAAATATTCATCTGACACATGTGTACTGTTGGTCACGGAATTTGCACCACGCTGCGTTCGTGTGTATACGAAAACAGAATGAGTATGCCACTCATAATTACGGAATACAAAGTGTGCGATATTCGATATCCTATTTTACCCACACAGTGGCTACCTCTCCCTTTTATCAATGCTGCTTTTTAAGGGCCCAAGAGCAAAATAACAACTACGTTCTTGCACACTGTATATATGTCGTGGCGGAAATGATACGACCCATAGTGCGGGCCTGCTTGACGAAAACAAAAATTCGCAAGAGTCGCACCGTTGATTGCAAGAATATAAATCAAAAGCCCACAAAACGATGTGCTATAAATAAGCTCAGTGGTTAAAAGCTTTCTCATATCCTTTAATTGGTTGCAAGACTTTCGTGCAGTGGTTTCGTTAAAAGGTCGCTAATTAGACGTTTGATGAGCTACGTTTCGAAAAAAAAAAAAAAAAACAGATAGCTTATTTGCCGGTCGGCGTCAGAAACATCAATATTTTTCACTGCAATTGCCAATGCCTTCATAATGAAGATAAATGCGATTTCGAATTTCGCGCGTGGTGTGCGCGAACCATTCGGTTTTTTTGACGGCGCCTTTCTTCGTCACGTTTTTTTATTAATGCATGGCTACAATTCTGCTAGCTCGAATATTTCAGAAGTCAGCCGTAATTGAGAATTTCTAATTATTATTAACCGGGCACGCGCCTACTCTCGGTCATATTATTTCTGTGTATATCATATACAATAGAGTAGTACTTAGAGTTAGCAAACTACTGAGCTGAGTCGATTAAAAGGAAACTCTGTACAATGATATACATGGATATATAACGTCCTTGCGCTGTCGGGTCTACAGGGTGGCCCACTTAACGTGCAACGAAATTATATTTGAAGAGGGCGATCAAACGAAAGCGATCGCTACTTCTCTGCCACTTGAGTTAGAAACACGTGCTAAGTCAAAAGTAGCACCCGTTTCTAACTCAAGCAGGTGCAAACTTGAACTGTTTTTCTTTTATTAAATTTCGTGACATTGTCTTATCTCTTGGTAATGTAGCTCTTTTCAATATAACTTTTTATGCATGAAGGTTTTGGAAAATGACGTGTTCCTTGCATCGTTATGTAATGCGCACGCCGGACGTTTAATGTAATGCAGTGCATTATTAAGTGTAATAAAAGCATCTTCTGGGAGTACACGACAAACGTACGAACAGCCTCCGCTGCATTGAGTAGATCATAGACGGACCCGCCGCAAAACACGAGCGAGGAAAGCAACCTTGTGGATCTGTCCTTGAGGTCGATGCTCCGCCGCAGGCCTGATTCGCCGTACAGCGCTCCATTTGACCTCCTTAACTGCAAAAATGTATCCTCTCTCCCGCTCCAAAAACATAAATGAAGAAAAGAAGAGAAACCACTCCCTTATCAATCGTCCTTATCGTTGCTAATAAACACTCTACCGCGTTTCTGTACCAATTGGCAGAAACAATTATCACCTGCACTGTCCGTTCGTGGCAAAAGATATTGATAGAGCTCCCAGGTGTAATAGTGACAAGTCTTGTTCTTGCTTCCCAGAGGACGCGAATAGCCCCATCTTAGATCACAATGGCCTTTTCCTTTTGCTGAAATCGTGGGACACATGGTACATGTGAACTGAGATGGTGTGATGTAAGTTTCGCTTTTAGGCTTGCTTTGCCCTCTGGTCTGACGTGCACACGGCGTATCTGTCACAAAGACACGCAGCATGGATAGAGCAAAAAAACGAATGACAAAGTGCTAAGCAAAAAATGCAAATGACCGTATCTGGGGTAGCTTCTCTGCAACAGGAAGACTTCGCCCTTGCTTCCACGTCTCGCGAGCTCATTTTTTTCTTCTTATTATTATTATGTGTGAATCATCCAGGCAACAGGCCTGTGGCGGAAAGATCGGGCCGAAGAATGTAACCAGAGCAATAATATGTGATTAGAAGAATCCTTAACGAGGTTCACATTTAAGAATAAACTGCGATAACACGAGGTATTCCCGTTTTTCATAAATCACTCGCTTTGACTTAATTTCGGGAGACATCACTATTCCAGAACTGCTCTCGCGATAGCGTGTAAGCAACAGGGAGGAACCGGTTCCTATATTTATGCCGGTTGTGGGGTAAACGTGCAGGTCAGCAAACTGCCTCCCAACTCAAAGACTCAAACAGCAGTTGCTGCAACGCATCCGTGATATCCATACGCCATTTTCAAGTTTCAACCAGCGAACTGTTTGAATGGTTCCCAGATCACGACGCTCACCACGTACTAGTAAGGACGTACTCATATTAGTTCCGTGCATCTACGCAACGGTATCTCTACAGCGCTCGTCTTCAAGTCCCGATCCCTGTACGCGCGGCTTTTAGCAAAAATAAAAATAAAAAAGCGCAAACAGCAACCGGTGCGAAATGCATAAAATACGTAGCAAGGAGGAAATAGAGTAAAATAAAAAAGTAAGTGCAATGAACGAAACGCAGGGTGGGGATTCTAACCCGAGCATTCGTCAGTGAACGCCGAACCGTTACCGGCGACGCCAGCTGAACACGAGTTGTATCCGCGTAACCCGGCATAAGCTCGTTCCGAGGCCTCCTTCGTTGATCGATAACTTTATACGCCCTGGGCAGAAAATTGACGCTACTTTGTGTGGCGTTCTTCGTCTCAGCTTGAAGTAGACACTTTCACCTTCACGTCCCATGGTGGACATTTTTTAGGGTGCTTTGTGTTTCGTAGATATTTTCAAGCAAAGGCGTACGGCAAGCCGTTACTCCGTGATGACGACGGAAATCGACGTATGAATGTGTGTATGAGTGAGCAAAAATGTAAGAGTGAAAGGAAGGTGAGTGAGAGTGAGTGGCTGGTTTGTCGTCCCTTCAGATGACGCACCCCGAAAGTCGCTGGAGAGGCGTGTTAGCTTAGCTCAGTTTTGTTAATAAAAGGTGGGAAAAAAAGTGTTAGCTTAGCTCAATTGGTAGAGCCCTGGACCGGCAATCCAGAAGATGTGGGTTCGAACCCTACAGCTGGCTAACCTTTTCAGTGACTTTCATCTTTCATCGTTGATTTCTTAGGCAATTTGAGGCTTTGTTTGTATCTGTCCCTTCTATGTTGTTCCAGCCTCAGAACAGTTTATCTCTTGTACAAACCTTACTTTGTTTTATGAATCCAACAGAGAAAATATATTAAAAAATGAACTTCACCGCATAGCACGCTCCTAGCCAACAATCAGCTGTAATAATACCTGCCCTGATTTGTTGAAGACGGGAGGCGTACGCTGTTTTGTGACAGTTATGAACATTTTCGAGCGCAATAGGGAAGATAAGTTGATCATTCCAACATGACACAATTAATCGATTTCTTATTAAGTAAACAGCATAGACATACAGAAATAATGAGAAACAAAACAATCAACAGCTAGCATTAATAGAGAGCCAAAACAATGCACAATTCAACATGTAAACAACAGACACATGCAGGAAAATAATTGAAAAAAGAATCTATCAAAACGAGAAACATGCACGGAGTAAGCACTGAATAGCAGAGAAACACTTTGAACGGCACACCATCCAAACGTAAACAATAGCACACACGCAAGGAAATAATGAGAAACATGATCAACAGCTAATAGAGAACCAAAACCCTTCACATAAACAAGAGGTACACAAAGGATAAATAATTGAAAAAGAATCTATCAAAACAAGAAACATGCACGGAGCTAGAACTGAATAGCAGAGAAACACTCTAAACGCACATCTGCCAACGTGTAAACAACAGACAGGAAAAATCTATACCACTACAAAGAAGTTATTCTTAATCAAAACAACAGAGTAATCTATAATTCAGAAGATCAGAAGAAAAAATCAAACCCATCAGAAAACAGACATGTTAAAAATGAACTTCACCACATAGCACTCTCCTAGCCAACAACCAGATCTAATGATATCTGCCCTGATTTGTTGAAGACTGGTGCCGATAGATGTATGGAAGACCGCGGAACACGAACGACTGGAACACAAGAGGAAATAAAATCTATACCACTACAAAGAAGATATTCTTAATCAATATGATGACAATCAAATTACAAGTTGTATTATAAAAGTCTAATATTCCTATACGTGAGAACCATCAGTGCAATAGTGGGAATATCTGTCATAACATTTCGAGCACAATAGGGAATCTCAATTTCATATTCCAACATTACTCAACTTTTGATTTCTTATTAAGTGAACAGCATAGACGTAAGGAAATAACGAGAAACAACACAGTCAACAGCTACAACTAATAGAGAGCCAAACCTGCGCACCATCCAACACATAGAGAAATAATAGATAATCAATCTATCAAAAGGCGAAATATTACAATACAGCACAGACATAACGCTGAAGAACAGAGGAACACGCGGCGACACGTAAACAACAACAGATGAAATAATCTATCATTGAACCATCATAAAATCGACCAATATACAATTTTCATTGTAACAAACGCCACGAACCTTGATGGAGGTATCCAAGACGTAAAAAATATGTAGTTTTCACTCTTTTCCTCAAAGCCGGGAGACTTTATGTCTCTATCGATGTGACCATAGGACCGCGCATGCTTTATCACTCAAAGGGTTAGGGGCTTATTACCTTGTCCAGCAAACGAGGCGCTCTAGAGGTCAGATAAGACAGTTCAAAGGCGATATATTTTATTGTACAGCGCAAATAGATGTCGATATCACTCGCGGGGATCACTGTCTTTTCGCATCCTTTCATTGAAACAGATATCTTTCGTCAAAGTGGTTGACAAGTCGACTAAGTTTGTAGAGATGCGATATTGTTATTGAACATGTAGAGAGAGTCTAATTTATTAATTGGTAGCAACGATACTCAATCAAAAAACGAGAAACAAATTTAATTACATCAAATTTTGTAATATCTTGCAACAGAAATTTCTAATGAACCACACAGAAATATCAAATGTGAAATGCAACTCAGAGTAATGAGGCATTCGCAACTCAGAGATTATTTTTACTTATGTCAATCGAGTGAACAATTGAAACAAATACAAGACAATAATTATTTCAGGCAGTAAGTTCACAATTCATAGAATATCAGTCGAGTGAATACTTGAAACAAAATCAAAACAATAATTCTCACGACAGGTGGAGATGATAGCATTCTAAACCAGATAATAAAATTTTAATCAATAAAATAAACATAGATATGCTTTTAATTAAGTGTAGACGTGCACTTGAAAACAGAAGAGACAATTGCTCTACATTGAAAAGATGGACAGATTTTGTACTCGATACCATAAGTCATGGAAAGATGTGATAAAAAACTGCTTCGAAAAGGAGTAGCCGCGAAACGATTTCATTGTCGCTGCATTTCAATACGTCCTAGACATGGTCGTATCCGGTGATATGGTACAAACTACAGAACTGAAGGTGTAAGAATTTTTATGCCGAATCTACAATACTTATAAAAGTATCTGCACATCAACGTCGGAAGGGCCACTGGGATTGATGGCGGAGTTTTTGAGGTTTGCTAACGAAGAATTGAAATACACTAGACCAGATGTAATTGTAATCATTGCAATGGGCATTGCGTTCATGAAGAAAGCAGTCGGATCAAATTATCAGATACAAGCGGTCCCTATCGCACGATTCATTACGGGTTTGTTGAAACTACACATATCTGAGATGGGAAGTACATAAAATCTTATCACATGATATGTTCCACTACCACGGCAACGCAGTTATTTTCTTCTACAAGTCTCTGCAACGATGTCGAATGAGCAGAATTTCAATATTGTCGTGCAAGGTCTGATGAATTATCACCTGTTGAAACTCAACAAACATATAAATTGTGGCAGACCACCGGACGATTTTCATCTAATACTCTCTTGTACGCCATTCAAGAGTCTTCATACAAAGAAAGGAAACATCAATAAGAGACTGTGCAAGTTCATCGCGACAAAGTGCAAGTTGTTGAAGCAATACAAACACGGCGACAACATAGCGCCTGCGTTCATCAACGATGGATTCAAGCGCCCAATAATCAGAATAAACTATTTAATGTCTTCGGAATTCATCAATGAAGACAACAAACGAAAACTTCAGAGTTTGAAAGAGAACTGTAATTTATCGAAATAAACAAGTGTATAACTGAAAGATTAAATGTAATCTTTGTCATCATTATAATGAATTCTACGCATCACAATGAAAAACACCTTGCATTTAGCGTGGCTAGACTGAGAACAATGATCGCTAAGGAAACGAATATTCCACATTTTGTGTAAGAATTCTCATATGGAACGAGACCTGACCACCAGATAGGTTTTACTCGACTACACTCTGTACAAGTTCAACACCCGAAGGATAGAATTGCCGGAGAAGGATCGGTCATTGAAATTTAGAGACATGATACATCAGTCTATGATTACAAAAAGGATCACTAATCTATATGTGAAAACTTATCATATTTCATGAATTAAATTCCACTGTGCATGTATATTTCTCAATCAGTTGCACTAGCCCAGACGCAGTAAAAAAAGAAGAAAAGGAGTCTTTGGCAAGCAACCCGACTGGAGTGTGGAACAAATAAATAAATATTTTTGTCAACACAGTTGTCCGTTTGTATGACTGGATAGGAATAATGAGCCGTCCAAGAAATGGGAAAACCGGAAATAAGGCAAGATAACTGACTGCGGCGGGATAACTCACAGCGTTCGCGACACAGTGTCATCGACTTTTACAATCGCATTCGGGTTCAGTGCCTGGGAGATAATACGAAGCCTTCGCGAAAAGCGAATCTATTATCAGATGCCACAATGCAAACGAAAGATTTTACAAGCATGACGTGCAGGCCAAGTATACATTTCTAATCACGTAGTCTTCGTAACACACGGCACACAAACGTATATGAAATAATTTCCAAGTGGCAATCAGATTTTGGGAGAAGCGGATCACGCAACCGCCATCAGAAGTGCTTAACCAATATACAATGAAGATGAGCGTTATGCATAAACACAATGGAAGATGTTATATTAATTATAATAACCGAATCAGTGCAGGCCACACATAAACATAGACCCAATTCACAAAATATACTCGAGATTTCCCGTAGCCATACAGAAAAACTATCACATTATTTCAGTGACATAGCATCCGGGCACTACAAATGGAAAGGTCATACTTTAATTTTATAAGTATTTAGCTCATAACGTTGTAAAACGCAAATTCCACACTAAAGATCTTCTTCTTCTTTAAATTACTCAAAGTCAAAACTGCACGCTATTTCTTGCATTTTTCTAACGATATAGATTAAAAAGTTGTGCGTATACTCAAACATACCATACAAGATATTTTGATTGTAGATTAAATGCTAAAATTTATCGATTCACATTCAGGAGAAGTGGTGACTACCACACATCAGTAAGAGTATAATTAAAATTTGAACAGGTGTTGCGATTTATGATCAGTGTTGTAGAATGTGTAATATCACAATACGGAAGCTTTAGTTCGCTCACTTTGGCGAGCACTCTTTCACGATGTCAGGGAAGTTAATCGAATGGATTGATATTTTCTGTATACACTATAACATAATGCTAATTCTTTATGTCGTGGATATTAAAAGTTACGAATATTTTTCGAACGAAATTTACTTAAAACTCGAAGAAAGGGTCATCCGCGTCCTCGAAGACGTCTCGGCAACACGCCGGGCCGCGTTTCCTCAAGCCGTACCCGAAACCGAACGCGATTCTGCGCCCGACGCGTTAACGCGGTACCGCACGCGAGCATGTTGCTTTTTCCGGACTCTGATTCGCAAGCTTCACGCTAGACGGAACGCGACGGTTCATGCTGCTGTGACATCATTCAGACCTCATATCCCCAAATTCAAAGTCGACCAGACGGCCCCCAAAGTGCCTCCATGGGCGTTGCCATCGCCGCCTGTCACTGTCTCCATCCCGGGCCTCAAGAACAACAAAAAGAGCTATCCTGATGTTATCCTTAGGCAGCTTACCATTGACTTCATCGAGGCTCAATACCGCAACAGTACCGCTGTATACACGGATGGATCGTCGACCAGGGACACTTCATCTTCAGCCTTTGCCATTCCATCAGAGTCTGTTACACGTGGGTGTCGTCTATCTCACCGTACCTCATCGACATCCGCGAACTTTATGCTTATATATATATATCGAACTTTATGCTATCTTGTTATTCTTGACATATGCGGAAGGCTGTGAACCGCGGCACTAGGTAATTTACACAGACTCCAAAACAGCTCTCCTGTGCATTAAAAACATGGGCATCTGCGGTTCCCTTGCCTCAGTGGTGATAGACATCCTGTGCGCCCTGAAGTCCCTACAAGATCGCTCCCACTACGTTGCCTTTTAGTGGGTTCCAGGGCATTGCGGAATAACTGGGAACCGCGAGGCCGACGCTGCCGCTGCACACCAACAACGACCTTCTATGCCCATTACACTCTCGAGAGGAGACAGAAGATCCCTCCTCAGACATTTGTCCGATTCCTGGTCTACCCTACAGTGGCAACACGACATTCCAACTATGTCCTCTTTGGGAAATGTAGACCCAACGCTGTCATACCGGCTGCCTGCAAAGCTTCCTCGTCCTCTGAAGTCACTCATGCACAGGCTACATCTGAATTTGGCCTTCACTCTGTCCTATCGATACCAGCTAGGCTGTGAGGCTAGCCCTATGTGCAACGAGTGTGGTGTACTTGCCAACGTTGAGCACATACTCCGCTGCCGGACCTATGCCAACGAAAGGCGTACACTGCAGTCACAGCTTGCCACCCTTGGCTGCCGCTTCATCAACTTGTCGACCATCCTCGGCCCTTGGGACACCGCGGCCGACTGCAGGGCGGCCTTACGTCACGTGGTTCACTTCTTTGAGGCGACAGGCCTAAAGGACTCATTATGACCCCAGCAGCGTCCTCGGACATTCCCACCATCACGGTCACGTCCGGCATCGTCATCGCCACTTCGATCATTCCCGTCATCTCTCATCGTCATCACTCATCATTGTCACCACTTATATTAGACCCCTAGCTATGGGGTAGCGTACCACGCCTAGAGTGGAAAACCTCCCCACTTCATCATCACAATATATATGTTGTGTTATTTTCCTCTGTTGTTGTTTACGTGTCGCCGCGCGTTCCTCTGTTCTTCAGCGTTATGTCTATGCTATGTAATATTTTGCCTTTTGATAGATAGATTATCTACTATCTCTCTATGTGTTGGATGGTGCGCAGGTTTGGCTCTCTATTAATTGTAGCTGTTGATTGTGTTGTTTCTCGTTATTTCCTTACGTCTATGCTGTTCACTTAATAAGAAATTAAAAGTTGAGTAACATTGGAATATGAAATTGAGATTGCCTATTGTGCTCGAAATGTTATGACAGATATTCCCACTATTGCACTGATGGTTCTCACGTATTGGAATATTAGACTTTTTATAATACAACTTGTAATTTGATTGTCATCATATTGATTAAGAATATCTTCTTTGTAGTGGTATAGATTTTATTTCCTCTTCTGTTCTTGTCGTTCGTGTTCCGCGGTCTTCCATACATCTATCGGCACCAGTCTTCAACAAACCAGGGCAGATATCATTAGATCTGGTTGTTGGCTAGGAGCGTGCTATGTGGTGAAGTTCGTTTTTAACATGTCTATTTTCTGATGACTTTGCGTTTTTCTTCTGATTTTCTGAATGATAGATTACTCTCTTGTTTTGATTAAGAATAACTTCTTTGTAGTGGTATAGATTTTTCCCGTCTGTTGTTTACACGTTGGCAGATGTGCCGTTTAGAGTGTTCCTCTGCTATTCAGTGCTAGCTCCGTGCATGTTTCTCGTTTTGATAGATTCTTTTTCAATTATTTATTCTTTGTGTACCTTCTGTTTATGTGATGGGTTTTGGTTCTCTATTAGCTGTTGATCGTGTTTCTCATTATTTCCTTGCGTGTGTACTATTGATTACGATTGGATGGTGTGCCGTTGAAAGTATTTCTCTGCTATTCAGTGCTTGCTCCGTGCATGTTTCTCGTTTTGATAGGTTCTTTCTCAATTATTTTCCTGCATGTGTCTGTTGTTTACATGTTGGATTGCGCATTGTGCGGCCACAAGGTGTTCTTCGAGGGGTTTTGGCTCTTCATTAATGCTAGCTGTTGATTGTTTTGTTTCTCATTATTTCTGTATGTCTATGCTACTTACTTAATAAGAAATTGATTAATTGTGTAATGTTGGAAAAATCAACTTATCTTCCCTATTGCGCTCGAAAATGTTCATAACTGTCACAAAACAGCCTACGCCTCCCGTCTTCAACAAATCAGGGCAGATATTATTAGAGCTGGTTGTTGGCTAGGAGCGTGCTATGCGGTGAAGTTCATTTTTAATATATTTTCTCTGTTGGATTCATAAAACAAAGTAAGGTTTGTAGTTACTCTTAGAATGAAAATTGTATGGGATTCGACTAGATTAAGTCACGAGGATGATTTTATGATAGTTAAAATGATAGATTATTCTCCTCCTCTGTTGTTTTGATTAACCAATGTAGTGTTATAGATTTTATTTTGTCTTGTGTTCGTGTCCCATGGTCTTCCATGTTCTCTGCTGTCCACAATTAACTATTGGCACTAGTAACTAAAGCTCCACTATGGTGGTCACGTATAATAATACTTTATAATAAAACTTTTAATTTTGATTGTAATCATATTGATTAAAAATATCTTCTTTGATTAAATGTGTCATAATGGAATATTAGCTGTTGTACATGAAGTTACGTACATCTGTCAGAACTTTGTAATTAAAACTCCGCTAGGGTGGTCATGTTAGACTTTTTATAATAAAACTTTTAATTTTGATTGTAATCGTAATGATTAAAAATATCTTATTTGATTAAATGTGCTACTGCATTTTAATTCTGATTCATTGAAAACTTGTGTGTATGATTACAGTAAATAAAAAATATTGTGTTTGATCTGTGATACCTATTCAATGCTATTGTATCGTACCTGTAATAAGTATATTCTCTGTTACGTGTATTGTATTGTGTTTCTTCTGCTTCAGGTTTTTTTGACTGGGTTTTTCTCTTCCACACAGAGTCATAACATAATTCCTGAGACGAATGACTTTAACAAATATATTTTCACTTGTACTTTTGTGTATGGCTATCCTTTGCATGTGAACAGCCTACTGCACACCTGTTGTAGCTGGAAAAAAATTACGATTGAAGTCGGCACAGATTGAAAAATGACGAAAGATGTCGACCCAGGCTGAAGGGTAAGCACGCACGCGGCCCTCCGGTCACGCTCTGCCCACCACAGCAGCCCTCCACCCGAGCGCCGCCCCTGTTACAGGTGGTGAAGGTTTTTCGGCTGGGTTTTTCTGCTTCACCTGATTGGCATCACAATTGGCCCAATTCCCAGCAATATTGGCTTTAATCTCAACTTTATTGGCATTAATAAATATATTTTCACTTGTACTTTTTGTGTATGACCCTTCTTTGCATGTCTCTGCATGTTTTAAGCGCGCGGACAACCCTCCGCACACGCGCCGCGCGGGGAAAAATACGCGCAGGGCTCAGGGCAGGGGTGCCGTAGTTTTTCATCCATGCTCATTCTCAACCCCCTCCTACTACTCAGGTCATTCCCCACAAACCCGTGAAAGGGGTTGCAAAACCATCATCCCACATTAAACATAAAAGCTTTTTTGTACCAATGTGTTTTGTACAAAGCTTTTTTACAACCAAGGAGGGAATAGTGTCTAGAAAATGGGCACCTTGAATAGCGAAACTCAAGCAGCTCTGATGTAACAGCCCTTAGGGCTACCAGTGCAATTGGCTGAAGCTCTGATGTCTTTGACATGTGCGCCTTAGTCGGTCTTCTCTTCGAGGGCTTTTATCTCGCGAAGTATGACACATAAAAAATTGTTCAGTGTTATGGAGCGTAATGCATGATGCACCCACGATGTAACAAACCACCACATCTCCCAGAAAGAAGACTTTCTCCTGTGGACGTCCGAAACGGATCCCGAAGTCCATCTCCGGAAATCTATATCCTTCGGATATCACTGGGAGCCTGATACATAGACGTCCCAGGATCTGTATCCACAGGATGTCCGGTCGCGGCTGTTTCAACAATTGTCCGAGTTAGATCCCTGTCGGGATGTTACACGGATCATTTATTGCGGGAGAGAGAGAAACGGGTGGCAATCTAGCATTGCAAAGTTTGACTTTCGATGTACCAGCTTAATGTCTCTATCCAAAACCAGTAGGAAACACAGACGTTGTCTTGATAGCGAGTTAATACACCGAGCAATTTCTCACTTCGTCGTTGTATTCGTGCGTAATCGAAAAAGGCTTCGGCAACTCACCCATCACTTTGATTCACAGGCGAGAAGGTATATCGAATATGGGGATGCTCGCGAGACAAGCAGTACATGGTACCTGTTCTCTCTTTGAAAGGAAATGCCCTGCCTTTCGAAGGGAGCTTCTGGGACTGGGTGGTCCTGTCAGAGCTTTTGTATACATTTTTTCTGATTAAAACGCTGCGTTCGTTCTCCGTCATGGCATGTACGAGAAAGAAAGAGGAGCAACAGAAATTAAATGGTGCGGAGGCGGGGATTAAAAAAAAATGTCAGGCAGAAATATGCTGATTTCTACGAAAAGTGAGGATAAATGTCTATCTCCTCTACGGATGTTTGTATATCCACACAACGTGTGCATGCCCATAAGTAGGCCCGTGCAATGCCCAGTCATCTCCACGTAACATCCTATGAGGAGAAACGACGGGTATATGTGGGAAGTCCGAACCGTGGCCACTCGGAGAAGTGAGGGACGTCCGTCTCCCAGGGAAATCCCAATTTCCGTGAACGGATATCCACTGGAACACCCCGGGAGGTTTTGTTCTGTTGGGGCTATGGAAGTGTCGCAACCCCTTTAATTTTTCTCTGACATTTCATGTAGTTCAAATGGCTAAGGAACCTGGTGTACCATTTACTGTGTGCACAGAAATCTTGTGTTTGTTTCCCCATCCCCTATGCTTCTACAGAAGCCACTGATTAATGGTCAATGAAATGCCAAAAACTAAAAATCCTAGGTATCAAACTGCTTGTACACGTTCACTGAAGCCCTTCTGTTGTCCACTTGCATTTAATGTCTTGCAGAGTTGTCAGCGTTGTAGTGACTCATTCGCTGTAACTCTTGCGGTGACCTTGTTTAGTCTCTTCCTTAAGTTCGGGGTCTCATGAACAGCCACCGTCCACAGAGATCGAGCAGACCGCCATAAGCTCCTGGACATAACCTGACGTGAAAATTAACATTATTAGAATTCCCAAAACAGACAGAATCGGCTGGTGTAGTAAAGCAGCAGTGCAATTCTATGTTTCAGTAGTTTTCTGAGACACATTCCTCATGTGTAGATAAAATATGTAGATACACACAGATAAGGTGCAAATGGTGCTGTGATATCTTAGATACATGACCGAGAAACAGCACTGAGGCAAGGCAACTTTAAATGCACACAATGGCGGGATGTCTTTCAGAAGGAGAGGTACATCCACTATCCCCTCAACACTTCGAATGTTCCAGTTCCTGTAAGTGAGGAATGCAGGACAATTGCTTCTTAATCGCTGCTACCTCGAAATACTGTAAATCACCTTCACGGGTCAAAAGCTGCTCCCCAACGTTTTGATGTGCATATCTTGCATCAAGACCTTGATGCTCATGAATATGTGAAGCAACGTTACACTCTTAAACCCGTACCTTTTATTGTAACTTTTAGAAACATGTAACTTCTATACAGACGTAGATTTCGAGATTTCTTATAGGTTACACCACTGTAACGTATATTTAGAGGTTAAAAGCGACCAAGGTCATGTCTTTACAACACGAATAGAAGTTACATCTCGGAAAAAACAAAAACAGCTTGTTGTAACTTGTAAATGTACCCTCTACTCCGACACTGTAACTTCTAAGCGAAATCTCCAACGATAATCTCTTTGTTAGTTTCTTATCGTTTCTTTTCCTTTTGTTTTTCAGCATAATGCCGCGTTTCAGCCTCCCATTCGAGACGACAGTTGCGAATCTACGCTGTTATTTTTTATCTGTTTCAGCGTCATCTATACGTCAACTACATGTTATCAATGCTGTATGAACACAGATTATATGTTCGCAGTCTGAAATACTGATAGTATGTTTCTTTCTAAAGGGTGGAAAACAATTGTCAATGCCGCAACCACCAAGATTTCCGATTTCGCTGCGTAGCCGAGCCTGGTCTAGGTCTATCCACACTGAGAGCGGTTTCCTTGAAACGCTTAACGCTCGTCGTCCGTCCGTTAACAAGTGTAATCTGTTTTAATCAGTGGTTTTCCTCGCGTTTATCATAGTATCGTCAGGAACAACGGAAAAGCTAGATGTCGCTAGCAAACAAGTATATTTTCGGTGTTCTCAGGGGAAAGTGTAGTGAGTGCGAAGATTGCAAAGAATATATAACCGAAAACGAACGTCACCACCGCAGCCCTAATTCACACACTTCATACACTGGGTAAGTGTACATTTTGTGCTAGGTACGTGCGTTATTTTGATAGCAAGAGCTCTTAGCGCAGGTTTGTTGTGATTATGGCAAGCGTTTTGCGGTCCTGCATATGAACGCCACTTACGCTTGCTACTTTTCTGCTCTTACTTGGTCGCCAAGTCAATACACCGGCGTACATTTTGCGAGCTGCGGATATATGCATCGAGATATATAATTCGCAGCTTCCTACTTGTTGTATTCTTACGATATTCTAAGACTCAATCGCGGAGTGAACGCCTTCCCGCATTTATGCTGCTTTGTACCTTGTGCTTTGTACGGATTTGAATGGTTCCGTAAATGTTACTCTCATTGCCCAAACTTTTGTTCCCAGGATCCCACATGCAGGTTCACATACCGTCACCAGCGCAATGCAGTACCGCACAAACTCGTCCCAGAGCGCCTCCAACGCTGATAACGCAGTAATGTAGTGTCTCCTGCGTTACTGTACACTCATATTCCTCAAGGTTGTGTGCGTTTTATGTAATACTGTATTGCCATTTGCGCTCGCCTCTGCAACACGAATGTGGAATACATTTTTTTTCTGCTGCAGTTCTCCATTTCGTTGGGTGTGTTCAGCTTAGCAAACATAGGTCAGTTGTTTTGACTCGCTAGCTTCCTCGCACTTTTATGCATTGCTTCTCACTTAGAAGATAGTTCTTTTTTCCACATACATGGTAAAGCGACCATGGTTTCTCCTCACACCAGAATCGCACTTGTGCACAATGTGTCACCTCTCGACAGACTTCTGTTTTTGTAATATACATATGTTCAAGATCTCCTTTTCTGCTGGTTCATTTTGGTACCTTGGTGTGTTCTGTAAATGTCTGTCCATATCCCACGCACAGGGTGTTTGTTTTTATTCGCATCACACCAGCGCTCATTTGACAGGTGGGTTATGTTAATTTTCGCAAATTAACCCATCCGTAGTTACAAACATTTCCGACATTTCCTGACGCATGTGTTTGTAACTACGGATCGACTAATTAGCAAAGATTCACATAACCCACCTGCCAAATGAGCGCTACTCTGTTGCGAATAAAAATGAATATCCTGTATAAAAAGCTGCACGTTGGCGTAACCTTTACGGGCAGGTGCTGGATTGAAGGCCGTAACCTCTAATTAGTGGGTTTCCTTGTAACTTTTATAAAAGGGGTCGCTCAGAGGGTACCTGGTAGCTTCTGAAATAGATGGTAAAATATTGCGATTTTTTACCCTTTACTAAAGGGTACGGAGTTAAGAGTGTATGATCCAAATCCATGTTTTGCCATAGTATAGTGAGCCATTTTACCAGAACCTGGTTTCCATTATCATTGCTTGTCCATGTGCTCACACATGTGCATGTTGTTGGAGGAAAATTTAATATAACGTGGTAATGCATACAAGTGTGAATACGACAATTAGTACAGCAAACAAACAGCAATACATACATACAGCAATATACATACAGAAAACTCCACAACTACAAAGAACACAAGTCAGTAAAATCAGTCTATATACAGTTCATTACACGCAACATCTCGGCAAGCGACGTGCAACAACAAGACAGCAGAATATTTACAACAAAATCTCTCACACAAAAGGAATAGAGAATGTACAGCAGCAAGGCATTGACCCAACAATGTGTAATAAAACCGCAACAGAACATGCAACAGCAAGCCTGAAAATATATACAGCGACACCAACAAAAGGAAAGTACATTATGTACAACATTAAGGCATAAGCTAGCCCAAGTATGCGCAAAACCACAACAGAAAGATCAGGTAATTACTACAAAATAAGGATTATAAACAGCATCTTATGAATTACAATATGTACAGTTAAGGAGGAGCGCCTTCCACGATGACACATCCATCATGTGCATGTTTACGATACTGTGGCACCATTATTGTAGCACCAGATGTAGATGTTGCTTCACCAGCGCTGCTGTATGTACCTTTTTCCTGGGGCCTGAGGAAGGAGAAGAAGAAATTATAATTATGCCTGTTAAGGCTAATATTGCTAGGAAATGTGCAAAACGCATCTACATATTTAAGCTACAAAATGTGATCAATAATGGTACACGCATAACTTGGCCCAGCTGTACCCCTTCTAATAGGAAATATGTTGTCAACCAATGTACACAGGCTGGACAGCATACGTGTGTTATGACGGTGTGCTACAAACGAAATGCGGCCCTCTTGCAACGTGCCATGTGTCAAAATGATGATAGACAGATGAGTCTTTCTCATGACTTCACCTATGTGTGCTAATCTGTGATGAGCATGTGTCGTCAAGGTAATCGAACACCCTTTGAAGGCCAGCGGTTGCTGGAGTCGCTGCATTAGTACAGAACACAATGGAATTTGTGGCACGTAATAACTTTATAACTTGAATACACAGCACTCACAGACACAACCTGGCTTTTAAAGAGGAACAACAATATGCTACCATGTACGTGGGATATAAGGTAGTTCCATGGTTGGGAAAAGGCTGAGGGTGATCACACAGAAGTCCAGACAGACACAGAGTGTTTCAAAACAGGAACTCCTAAGGTGTTGCTGATTTCAGCTGCTGTGACTGTTTTGTCTTCCCTCAGCCCTCTCCAAACTCATTTAATTTCGAAACCAGCTTCTCTGAGAAACTATTTTGGAAGTACATTCAGTAGGCATCAACCTTTGTGCCTGCTAGTTTTTGTTGCAATCTCTGACAGTGAGTTTCCTCCGGAGCAGACCTTTAAGGTACCCACGTACCCTCTGTCGGTTACATTCTCATTTGACTGCGACCCTTATTTTGTCGACGTAATTAAACTAGCACATATTGTCACGTTACCGGAAATGCCTATCGGTGGACAGATATACAGGGTGTTTTCGAACCGTGTGAAGAAATTTTATTTTAAAATGTACTTGTCTAAAAATTATGCGACCAACAGAATTCATCTCGATGAACTTTTGCCACGACAGCAGAGCACTTTTACCGATGTGGAAGTTGTAAAATGAAGCCAGCAACTTACTAGGTGAACTTCGCGCTTTCTTCACAGAAATAGAAAGCGCATGTTTGAGTTATCCCATTTCATTGTAAAATGCGTACAACATATGCCGGGTTATCTTCACGTTGGAATGGCATCAATAGTGAGACCTGGCTTATGTTCGGTCAGGTTTCGGCGCACAACTCATGCCGGGGTATCTTCACGTTGGAATGGCATCAGTAGTGAGACCTGGCTTATGTTCGTTCAGGTTTCGGCGCACAACTCATGCCGGGGTATCTTCACGTTGGAATGGCATCAATAGTGAGACCTGGCTTATGTTCGGTCAGGTTTCGGCGCACAACTCATGCCGGGGTATCTTCACGTTGGAATGGCATCAGTAGTGAGACCTGGCTTATGTTCGTTCAGGTTTCGGCGCACAACTCATGCCGGGGTATCTTCACGTTGGAATGGCATCAATAGTGAGACCTGGCTTATGTTCGGTCAGGTTTCGGCGCACAACTCATGCCGGGGTATCTTCACGTTGGAATGGCGTAAGTAGTGAGACCTGGCTTATGTTCGGTCAGGTTTCGGTGCACAATTCATGCCGTGGTATCTTCACGTTGGAATGGCATCAGTAGTGAGACCTAGCTTATGTGTTCGGTTAGGTTTCTGTGCAAAACTCATGCCGGGTTATCTTCACGTTGGAATGGCATCAATAGTGAGACCTGGCTTATGTTCGGTCAGGTTTCGGCGCACAACTCATGCCGGGGTATCATACAATGCGTACAGCATACAACAATTGTAATGACCAGAAAAAATGTTAAAGCCTACGGCCTAAAGCCTGCTCGCCCGCACTGAGATCGCCGAATGAAATGATGCCATGGACCTGCTATTTTATTCTTCTTTTCCGTACTTTTACTTTTCCTGAGAATTGCATCATAATCACAACGTCACGTTATCGGAAAGAAGTGCGAGAAAGGAACGGAAACGTCGTGCACGTCAATTAGTTCTTCTCCAGACTGTGTTTTCTGCTTAATTTTTCATTATTATTTTTGCTGCTATCATTAAAGGAACTGTTAAGTGAAATTTGACCCCTTGTTTCTGTGTACGACATGGTAGTGTTTGCCTGTGTGATGCCTCACCTACATGCCCTTGCAAAAAAATTTTGGACATGCTTTAGAATTCCAATTGAAAAAAGTCAAAAGAGGCAATTGAAATTCAGTAGAATTGCTTTTGAATTTATTTGGAAAAACGTTTGGAACTTCTTTTGACTCCATTTGGTTATTTGGGACGGACTTCCTTTTGGCATTTGTCAGAAGAATCTCTTTTGAACATCTGCAAATGCCATTCAATTGACACTTTTATGACTTCAATTGGTATTTCTTTTGACACCTATTTGTCATTCATTTGATTTCCTTTTGACATAATGCCCAAATTTACCTCGTTGGCTCCCCATACAGCACCCAGTGCCCCTGGCATTCACGACAAAGAAGCCATCTGTTAGTGAGACTACACATAATTTATTACGGGTGAATATTTCATTTTCGAAAGCGTGGACACAACACCCTCCTTGATCTCTCGCAGACTTGTTGTTTTCTTACATCTGTATGGTGCAAAAGAAGTGCAGATTACCATCTTTGTCTACTTCTGGCAGTCCAGCTGCAACTCTTAGAACATGGTTGTTGCTGCCAATGGCATTGCAAAGGTGTGCCACATGAATGCGATGGATCGAGCAAGCCAAATCGTGAGGTTGACACTGCAAGAATACAAATAACTGATTAAGCAGTAACCAGCTACTTCATGTCGACAAAGCCAGAGTTTGGCCAAATCAAAAGCAGTCAGACATTTTATTTTCTGTGTGAAATCACAACTCAACAAAGAATTTTAGAATCAATAGCCTCACACTCCAGAGCAGCAAGCTTACTTACAACAGCCTAAGCTAAGAGTTCAAAATGGTCCTCACTCCCAATATGCAGGACGGGGTGATCCACATAAGGGAGCCATTCTATGCCAAATGTCTCTGGCGTGAATTCGACCTTCACTGGAAAAATACACACAGTTTTGTTATGAGATGAGAGCACTACGGTTTAATTTTTTGTCTTCAAATGCTCTGTTGAAATCATCGAAATTGGACGGGTACTCCAGTCAAAAACTAATGGTGCTGAAAAGAAAGATATCAATGATCGACGAATTCCGTCTAGCACGCTTGGCGTGGAATGATCAGTGTTTGTTGGTTCTCGCCCAATTTACCTTCCTCACCATTAAAAAGAATGAAAAGTGACCCCCGGCTATAGCCTGTGATGCCGAAAACGTTGTTGGAAACTGTCACTGGCTCGACACATGCAGAACTTGAGTGCCAATGGACGTGTAGTAATGAAGACAGAAAGGGGTCCTTACCCAGAACTGCTTCACGCCGTGTCTCATCCACTGCAGGTTTAAGAGCAGCATCTTTGTGGGCGTTGCATGGTATCCCATATGAACGATGAAAGATGAAAGTCACTGAAAAGGTTAGCCAGCTGTAGGGATCTTTCATCGTTCATTTCTTAGGCAATTTGAGGCTTTGTTTGTATCTGTCCCTTCTATGTTGTTCCAGCCTCAGAACATCAGTTTATCTCTTGTCCCATATGAAGTTCGCCCAATCATCTCCTCAGGAGAAAACACTGCCCAAATGAGGGCATGGGCCAGCCTGCAAATTAAAGAACATGTTAAGAAATGGAACAATTAAGCTTGATACCAAAAGACAAAAATGGGCGAATTGGGCAAGAGAGATAGCTATGCTTATGCAGTCGTACCTTGTCCTATCCCCTTTGCAGCTTCTGTCTATTCTGTGCAGAACACCGGCGTCCACGCAAACACGTAAGCCGATGTCCAGCTGCATAGAAAAGAGGTATTACACGTATTATTCTGCAAACAGTTAACTTCAAATGATATATCTTCCAAGCACACTCTTACGGCTCATCCGCACTTACCAAACACAAATAGAATATCAAAATCTGAGTTCCGCAGGTGAGACGAACATTACCATTGGTGCTGCTGTAACAGCAGCAGCGCTCTGGTTGGACCAGTCTGGATTAGATTTTCCATTTGATCCACGATGTTGGTCATGACTGAAAATAATTACCTGCTACATGCCTGTCACAACATATGTAAAAAAAAAGAAAGTAAAAATCAGCTTACCACACTTCTCTTTGGCTCTTCTTTGTCAGGCTGGCATTTGCATGCTCATTGCTCAAGCTCCTCTATTTTCTGGTTGTGCTCTGCATAATGTGTACAGTGCGCCACCTGAGGCCTAGTGGAAGATCAGCAAGTACTTAGGCTTGTGGCAGCAGCAAATCAATGAACAAGCAATCAAACATGAGAAATTCATGTTCTGAGGCTGGTCCTACAACAGGACCAATAATGCAGAACCGATTATTGTCTTTTTACTATAGGTAACCGTAGGTAAGTCTAAATTGGTAGCGCTAAATGACACGCCATTCCACGTCTGCGGATTGATTTAGACCGCAACAAATACTGGGCAGAGACAGGGAGGCTGCAATTACCACACGCCCTTCGAGGCGTATGTGTAATTGGTTGTGGAAACGTCTGGCCTCTCGCGCTTTGGGAAACAAAGCATATTTCTCTGTACACGCTGGACTTACCCGCAGCAACGACGAAGGCTTCAGAGGGCTCCGCATTCTTGCTCCACTGTATGAGGATTGTCTTCCCCTTAGCGATGTCCACGTTTGACGGGTCATGCAAAATACTTAAACCTAATTCGATATCTTGCAGGCTGTCGACGGGATAAATGTCCAGCATATTCACGCCCGGCCACCAAAATGTGCATGTTGCACGTAGTTACGCAAATAAAAAATTGAGCGAATGAAACGTGTGACATACAGGACACCACACAACATGAACACTCAATTCAAAACCACGTGCGGCGACAAAGCAAACAATACCCTACACTTCGCTTGCGGCTTGGATTAGCTTCGATAGCCCTAGCAGTTTGCCTCGACTAAAGGAGAGGAACTTGTAACTACAAATATGCAAACAACGCCGAATAAAATTGCACATTCCAGTTTTCTTGTTTAATCATATTATTAATAATACATACACCTAAACAGCGGGTAATAACACAGTGAATAAATGCAAACAAACAAGCTACTTCGATATTTGGGGCCACTTGCGGTGTCGGATTGGGCAGCTAATGAAATGTTTTGTTGATTTTTGATTTATGCAACATTTGTTGGACGCTGCGCAGCCGTGCAACGGTATAATGTTCGTCATGATGGTACACTCTGAGGGCGTGTTCCCAAGCGCGCGATTTGCGAGAGCGACCGCGGCAGCGACAATTTTTCCATGTCTCGGCTTCGCGTTCAACGATTTATATGCGAGCGGAACCTGAAGCGATGTTGACAACCAAACCGTACGGTTGCGAGAAACCTGTTGTTGCTTCTGCCTGCGCGGAACAGAAAAAAAAATGTCGCTGTCGCAGTCGCGTGCTTGGGAACGCGCCTATAGAGCGTACCATCATGACGATATGTATCTATCTTCATGTTGGAACGGCATCAGTAGTGAGACCTAGCTTATGTTCGGTCAGGTTTCGGTGCATAATTCATGCCGTGGTATCTTCATGTTAGAACGGCATCAGTAGTGAGACCTAGCTTACGTTCGGTCAGGTTTCGGTGCACAATTCATGCCTTGGTATCTGCACGTTGGAATGGCATCTGTAGTGAGACCTAGCTTATGTGTTCGGTTAGGTTTCTGTGCAAAATTCATGCCGGGTTATCTTCACGTTGGAATGGCATCAATAGTGAGACCTGGCTTATGTTCGGTCAGGTTTCGGCGCACAACTCATGCCGGGGTATCTTCACGTTGGAATGGCATCAGTAGTGAGACCTGGCTTATGTTCGTTCAGGTTTCGGCGCACAACTCATGCCGGGGTATCTTCACGTTGGAATGGCATCAATAGTGAGACCTGGCTTATGTTCGGTCAGGTTTCGGCGCACAACTCATGCCGGGGTATCTTCACGTTGGAATGGCGTAAGTAGTGAGACCTGGCTTATGTTCGGTCAGGTTTCGGTGCACAATTCATGCCGTGGTATCTTCACGTTGGAATGGCATCAGTAGTGAGACCTAGCTTATGTGTTCGGTTAGGTTTCTGTGCAAAACTCATGCCGGGTTATCTTCACGTTGGAATGGCATCAATAGTGAGACCTGGCTTATGTTCGGTCAGGTTTCGGCGCACAACTCATGCCGGGGTATCTTCACGTTGAAATGGCATCTGTAGTGAGACCTAGCTTATGTGTTCGGTTAGGTTTCTGTGCAAAACTCATGCCGGGTTATCTTCACGTTGGAATGGCATCAATAGTGAGACCTGGCTTATGTTGGGTCAGGTTTTGGTGCACAATGCATGCCGAGGTATCTTCACGTTGGAATGGCATCTGTAGTGAGACCTAGCTTATGTGTTCGGTTAGGTTTCTGTGCAAAATTCATGCCGGGTTATCTTCACGTTGGAATGGCATCAATAGTGAGACCTGGCTTATGTTCGGTCAGGTTTCGGTGCATAATTCATGCCGTGGTATCTTCATGTTAGAACGGCATCAGTAGTGAGATCTAGCTTACGTTCGGTCAGGTTTCGGTGCACAATTCATGCCTTGGTATCTGCACGTTGGAATGGCATCTGTAGTGAGACCTAGCTTATGTGTTCGGTTAGGTTTCTGTGCAAAATTCATGCCGGGTTATCTTCACGTTGGAATGGCATCAATAGTGAGACCTGGCTTATGTTCGGTCAGGTTTCGGCGCACAACTCATGCCGGGGTATCTTCACGTTGAAATGGCATCTGTAGTGAGACCTAGCTTATGTGTTCGGTTAGGTTTCTGTGCAAAACTCATGCCGGGTTATCTTCACGTTGGAATGGCATCAATAGTGAGACCTGGCTTATGTTGGGTCAGGTTTTGGTGCACAATGCATGCCGAGGTATCTTCACGTTGGAATGGCATCTGTAGTGAGACCTAGCTTATGTGTTCGGTTAGGTTTCTGTGCAAAATTCATGCCGGGTTATCTTCACGTTGGAATGGCATCAATAGTGAGACCTGGCTTATGTTCGGTCAGGTTTCGGTGCATAATTCATGCCGTGGTATCTTCATGTTAGAACGGCATCAGTAGTGAGATCTAGCTTACGTTCGGTCAGGTTTCGGTGCACAATTCATGCCTTGGTATCTGCACGTTGGAATGGCATCTGTAGTGAGACCTAGCTTATGTGTTCGGTTAGGTTTCTGTGCAAAATTCATGCCGGGTTATCTTCACGTTGGAATGGCATCAATAGTGAGACCTGGCTTATGTTCGGTCAGGTTTCGGCGCACAACTCATGCCGGGTATCTTCACGTTGGAATGGCATCAGTAGTGAGACCTGGCTTATGTTCGTTCAGGTTTCGGCGCACAACTCATGCCGGGGTATCTTCACGTTGGAATGGCATCAATAGTGAGACCTGGCTTATGTTCGGTCAGGTTTCGGCGCACAACTCATGCCGGGGTATCTTCACGTTGGAATGGCGTAAGTAGTGAGACCTGGCTTATGTTCGGTCAGGTTTCGGTGCACAATTCATGCCGTGGTATCTTCACGTTGGAATGGCATCAGTAGTGAGACCTAGCTTATGTGTTCGGTTAGGTTTCTGTGCAAAACTCATGCCGGGTTATCTTCACGTTGGAATGGCATCAATAGTGAGACCTGGCTTATGTTCGGTCAGGTTTCGGCGCGCAACTCATGCCGGGGTATCTTCACGTTGAAATGGCATCTGTAGTGAGACCTAGCTTATGTGTTCGGTTAGGTTTCTGTGCAAAACTCATGCCGGGTTATCTTCACGTTGGAATGGCATCAATAGTGAGACCTGGCTTATGTTGGGTCAGGTTTTGGTGCACAATGCATGCCGAGGTATCTTCACGTTGGAATGGCATCTGTAGTGAGACCTAGCTTATGTGTTCGGTTAGGTTTCTGTGCAAAATTCATGCCGGGTTATCTTCACGTTGGAATGGCATCAATAGTGAGACCTGGTTTATGTTCGGTCAGGTTTCGGCGCACAACTCCAGCCGGGGTATCTTCACGTTGGAATGGCATCAGTAGTGAGACCTGGCTTATGTTCGTTCAGGTTTCGGCGCACAACTCATGCCGGGGTATCTTCACGTTGGAATGGCATCAATAGTGAGACCTGGCTTATGTTCGGTCAGATTTCGGCGCACAACTCATGCCGGGTTATCTTCACGTTGGAATGGCATAAGTAGTGAGACCTAGCTTACGTTCGGTCAGGTTTCGGTGCACAATTCATGCGGTGGTATCTTCACGTTGGAATGGCATCAGTAGTGAGACCTAGCTTATGTGTTCGGTTAGGTTTCTGTGCAAAATTCATGCCGGGTTATCTTCACGTTGGAATGGCATCAATAGTGAGACCTGGCTTATGTTCGGTCAGGTTTCGGCGCACAACTCATGCCGGGGTATCTTCACGTTGGAATGGCATAAGTAGTGAGACCTGGCTTATGTTGGGTCAGGTTTCGGTGCACAATTCATGCCGAGGTATCTTCACGTTGGAATGTCATCTGTAGTGAGACCTAGCTTATGTGTTCGGTTAGGTTTCTGTGCAAAATTCATGCCGGGTTATCTTCATGTTGGAACGGCATCAGTAGTGAGACCTAGCTTATGTTCGGTCAGGTTTCGGTGCACAGTTCATGCCGCGGTAGCTTCATGTTAGAACGGCATCAGTAGTGAGACCTAGTTTACGTTCGGTCAGGTCTCGGTACACAATTCATGCCGTGGAATCTGCACGTTGGAATGGCATCTGTAGTGAGACCTAGCTTATGTGTTCGGTTAGGTTTCTGTGCAAAATTCATGCCGGGTTATCTTCATGTTGGAACGGCATCAGTAGTGAGACCTAGCTTATGTTCGGTCAGGTTTCGGTGCACAATTCATGCCGCGGTATCTTCACGTTAGAACGGCATCAGTAGTGAGACCTAGTTTACGTTCGGTCAGGTCTCGGCGCACAACTCATGCCGGGGTATCTTCACGTTGAAATGGCATCTGTAGTGAGACCTAGCTTATGTGTTCCGTTAGGTTTCTGTGCAAAATTCATGCCGGGTTATCTTCACGTTGGAATGGCATCAATAGTGAGACCTGGCTTATGTTGGGTCAGGTTTCGGTGCACAATTCATGCCGGGGTATCTTCACGTTGGAACGGCATCAGTAGTGAGACCTAGACTTCCTTTTGACCAGTGAAAATAACTCGCGTCATGGACATGTATGTTCATCTCAGCGCTAATCACGTTTTGCATGCTATAGAACGAGGGGGGAGAAATACTCTTCCTTTCGTGTTTTGATATGTTAATAGAGAGTTTTAGTGGATCGTACGCGATCGCCTTTGCGTACGTAAGGAATAGCGTTGGAATAGTCTTAGCTGTCGTATTGACGTCAGGACTTCGTATATTTTGCACTGTCCCATGGTTCCCAAACCGTAGACCCAACAACCATCAACGCGCTGGCTCGTCTTGCTCGCTATCTGTAATTATAAGCCATAGGTTCCACGCGACTAAGTAGAGCATCTGACACAAGTCAGACGAATATCAGGGATAATTGATGTCATTTACGACGCGACTGCATAGGGTATCATTCATAGTGCATTCTCTATTTTTACAGCAAACTTTGTTAGTTGAGCTCTCAAATTTCGCATTTTCTTCGTTATTTATTTATTTATTTATTTCAGAATACCTCAAAGGTCCCTTGGGGACATTACATGGGGGAGTGGGTTACACTAATAAACAGCATCACGAGTATATGTAAATCACATTTAGTACAGAAAAATTGTGAAAATACAACGCCACGGTAATGTGAGATAATAATATGATATACAACGAAGTTTATGCATGAAGAAACAACAACATCATAAGCTACAATGAATCGCATGCCTTGCTATTCGCATGCCTACGGCTATACAGTCAGCGGAGGCCACCTGAGTAGCTTAGTGGACGCCTTGTGCAAATTTAGTTTTTTTTCCCAGCTCTCATGTATAATGTTGCAAAGGTAATAGTGTATACTGTCCTCCTGGAGCCCTGGTAGCTTTTGTGCAAAAAAAGCAAAGAAAAACTCAAATCATCATGATGTTCTCCTGCGCTGAATCGCCATAGTCCTAATCTTACATATATGCCCTTGCTCTCCAAATTTGTCAGCCTAGAACCCCGCAGCCGGTGAAGCATGCTCGATGAATTTAGCGTTTGAATTAGCCATGGCTAATCTTTGCTACAAGCATTTTGAACATGACTTGTACTGGGTGGCTTTAGAAACAACGTCCCTAGAGCGACACAATCTGGGTACACTTTCAATAGAGAGTCTTTGTATCCATATATAGCCACTGCAGGACTTCCAGTCAGTTGGTTTCAACCAGCTTCTGTTGATTGGAGAATGACCCGTTCCTAGGATGTGTGAGCGCCAGTTCTCACTTGGCGACGCCCGACGCGGCGTCGTGAGCGGGCGGCGCAAGTAGAGGAGCATTTCCGCCTCCCCACCAGCGCGCATGATTTTGATGTTCTCAAGTGGCATTCCGTCGTCGAAAGCAGACGAAAAATCAGGAGGCGTGGCCTGTCTGTGTCACCTAATTGGTTGCCAGCTGTCGCTCCCGGCAGCTCTCGACGACGTCGTGAAAAAAGGTCGGCGTAGCAGTTGTTTTGTTTCTTTTCTTTTCTTTTTTTTACTCGACGTCTCTTCTCTCCCGAGTCCGGAACTGTGCATCTATTTCCGCCGCCCGCTCACGACGCCGCGTCGGGCGTCGCCAAGTGAGAACTGGCCCTAACTAGGCCCTTTCGTATTTTTCCACACCTTTTCCACACCTATTGGCGGTGGCACCTTGTGAAATACTAGTGAGATTAGCTAATATTATACAGAGTACTTATGGCTTTCATACTGATTTTATATCTACCGTAATCTTGTCAGGGCGTAAGTTTGGTCATAGAGTAGAATTTTTCGCCTCTAGCAGACCTCTCGCAACTGATTTCGTGAAACACACTTCCTTCGGGTGCAGACGTTTGCTGAGTCAACAAGTTATTATTTTTAAAATGACACGTAAAGCTGTGTCGTCACTATGCCGATCGACCTTGCCGATCGGCGTAGTGAGGACGCATCTAACAATGTTTTCTGATCCAAGTTATTGTCAGTCTACTTTGCAACTTTCGTGCTTGACCTGGCCATGTTTCCACTGTAACTTTAGAACCATACAAAGCCGTTGCATTGTCAGGTCTGATAGGAGTATCGTTACGTTTTCGATTGCAATTTATTTCAAAGATGATAGAGGTACTTTCCTGCTTAGCTTTTTTTTTTCAACATTTCTACTTCTTTAGCTTGCCTCACGGAACACACACTTAGTGAGCCACTTATCTTTAAAGTTGGTAGGGTACAAAGTTATTTATTCATTTGGTACCCGACCCTCTAGAGGGTTTATGTACGCTGCGCCGCTTATTGGCTATTCATACAAGTATATGTATCGAAATACAATTAACAGTTAGACTCATATACTCTAAAATAGCATAGTTTGGTCGATAGCCGAAAAATACCAGCCAATGCTGACTTCGGGTAGGACGTTTCGCGCTCATGCAAACGAGATGTGTGTGTGTGTGTTTTCCCCCTTTTCGTATTGCAAATCGTTGTGGAGATGAAACGTCACCAATATGGTGCATATATCATTTTTGAAGTGCCGTTCTTTGCGATTGGTACTTTTTTTCTGTATTTTATTTTATTTAATTCATGCAGATTTTGTCATAAGCGTTCGTAATTAAGTAATTTGGCGGTCTTGTTTGACATACTGTCACCATACTATAATTCCGGAAAAAGGGGTATCTTGTCCAATGGAAAAGATATCCAAAGTCAGCGTGCATTTTCGACCCCGGAAAACACCTCAACGCTGCCTGCATCAAGACGCTCGTTGAACCTCCAAAATATTTCAGAGGATCAGCTGCAATCCGCAGTGTTCAACTTCCTCTTTGAGGTGCCAAAGAAGTTGGCAAACCCACGAAGATCCAAGGGCCAGGGGTGGGGGTTGACTTGGACATCTCTCGCTGGGTCTTGAAGGACAAAGGAGAGCCCAGAGGACGGACACTCTGCAATGAGTCAGGTTTCGAGCTAATGTGCTTCCCTCCATATTGGTGTACAACAGCAGGACAGCGTGAAGACGGCGGCGTTAAAATACAGTTCCCCGTTCGAGTCAGGTCTACCCCTCGACTGAAGAACATTATGATGTATTTCGGTCACAGGATTCCCAGTGGGGACTGTCCAATTGTATTGTGTAACGAGAGGAATTGTGTGCTCTAAACACGCAGTTGCATAAGGAAACCACAATCACAGTGGAAGACTTTCTGGTGTCGCTCTCCTTAACAGGTCGAGCAGCTGTTGACTTGCATAAGGAAACGCTCCGCTCTGGTGTATCATTTTAGCATCTTGTAAAATACGAGGGGTGTTCAAGTCAAACCGAGACTTTCTGTCTCCTGAGTCTGCAAATAGCTCGCGTTACTTGTTTTTCGTCATTTTCATACGCGACAGGGCTCCGCCTTCACCCCGAGGTGGTCCAAAGCTTGTGTGAAACAGAAGACACGTGCTGGACAAGATGGCCGACAGCGAGGTGAGCGCGCATATCGAACAGCGAATTGTCATGAAGTTTCTCGTGAATGAAGGCGTAATGTCACCTGAAATTCACAGAGGGCTTCAGGCTCAGTATGGCCACGATACACTTAGCCACAGCAAAGCGTTTGAGTTGTGCAAACGGTTCTGAGACGGCCTTACATCAGTGCAGGGCGATCCCGGCTGAGAGCCCAGTGTCAAAGTTGCTGAGATCATCCGACTGTGGCGCGCCTGATCCTTAAGGACCGACAGATAACAAGACTCGAACTGGCTCGAAAGACGGACTTTCCTGTGGGAACGTTGAACACTAGCATTCATGAACACCTCCAGTTTCGGAAAGTTAGTGTCCGTTGGGTTCCGAGGCAGCTCTCCGTGTTTGACCGGCAGAGAAGACTGGAGTTCTCCCAAGAGCTAAGGTACCGTTTCTACACTGAAGGACAGCCGTTTCTTGATCGGATCATCACGAGCGATGAAATGTGGGTGCACCATTTCACTCCTGAGTAAACGCGCATCAAAACAGTGAAAGCATCCGGGCTCGCCAGCTCCCAAGAAGCACATCGTCTGCGGGTAAGATCATGGCAACGGTTTTCTGGGACAAGGCTGGCTTTGTGCATGTTGATTTCTGCCCAGTGGTACCACCGTCAATAGTGCATATTACTGCCAGGTTCTCAGGTCTGTGCATAAGACGCTGAAGCAAAAGTGGCCAGGCCTCATCACCAAAGGAGTCCTCCTCCTACAGAACAATGCACGCTCGCATACCGCGCATCTCACGACACTCACCTTACGCGAACTTGGCTGGGAGTTGCTTCCACATCCGCCTTACAGTCCAGACGCGCCCCAGCGATTTCCATCTCCTCGAGCCACTGAAGGCGTTCCTTGGGGGCAGCCACTTCAGCTCAGACAACGAGGTCAAGCATGCGGTCCCATCATGGCTGCTAGGCGCCGCTAAGGATTTCTACACTGCTGGCATCCAAGCCCTCGTGAAACGCTAGGACAAGCGCATTAGTACAGCTGGAGAATAGGTTGAAAAATAAACTAATTTCTCGCCTGTAAGTTCATTTTACTTTAGCGAAAAATGAAAAGTCCCGGTTTGACTTGAACGCCCCTCGTATAAAGTACTTCCTGAAACCATTGAGCTTAGCATAACGACAGCGGATGCAAACGAGAAACTGCGTCTCTTCTGCTCGAGAATCATTAGGGAGAGACGGATGAAGACAAGAGGCCGTCCACAAGCAAGCTTCCTTTCGAAAACTTTTAATATGCGGTTGCCGGTACAGCCACCAGCAGCACGAAGTGAATTGCAGTTTGAAATACTGTGCATGCAAGATCACAATAAGAATGTATGTTACGAGGTCGCTAGACTCAAACGAGAGCTTCCTGTGACGATCGCTAGAAAATTATTTGTCAATTTTAAGCGGCGAGGTTTCAAACTTTAAGTAGTCGACACCGACACCGCTTCCAGCAGTGCCTGAAGAAAGCACCTGACTCTCCTTCCGTGAGTGAAGTGCTCGGCAACATGGGAAGTAGGGTAGGCGACGGGAACAGATGGCAGGCACCTCGCAAACTTTGGGGAAAAATGTAGAGCTGGCAGAAAGATTTGCTCTGCCTTTACAGCATTTCAGTCGAGGACATTAAGAGTATCACACACAAAGTTTCCTTCTCCGAAAGTACGGTGTCTCTATCCCAGGATGTAAAAAATCATACGTGGGATGCAACATAGAGAAACTCCCTGATCTCTCCCCAAGCGATAGAGAATTAGAGACATCACTGCATTGCAAGATGACCACTGCATAACTGCATAACTATTTTTTATTTTTTTGCTGGAACTTTCTCTCCGCCTACGAACCCTTCCAGTCCTCACACTTATCAACGATTTTCGTGACTCGCAGATATCGTGGAGACCCCGGGAGAGCGTATCCGGGCTCAGATATCATTTGTAAAAGATTTAGAACACTCTTTACGGGAACAATGTAAGACTGAAAAGAAAACTCTAGATGAAATCAGCCGGTCAGGCAAACTTGTCATAAAACTGGAGGGAGGCGGCAGCCATGTAAGCCGCGAAGCGTCGTGAATAATTTTGTCGTATATGGTATTAGACGGCACAGAAAAGCCACAAAACCATAAAAGTCACCCGGCAATGTGGTAGTGGACATACCCGAAAATTATTTTATGATTCGGGATGCCACTGTAGACGTCATTCTCGATATTAACGAAGTTATTAAACTACTAGTATTCGCATTCATAACGTGTTTATTCCCTTACGCATTTGTCTCGGGAAACACCCAATTTTTTTGCTGACTGCAACAGGAATGCAGTCGGCGTTATCAGCACATCCGTGTCCTCTCTGCAGTGCGCCTCAAGCACGACGTGCGTATTACTGTAAGCTAGCGCGTGTCTTCAATGAACCGCCTCTTGTGCCGACCCTTGAAAATATGCGAAACGACTGTGACCAACTTCGCAGCGGGATGCAGTTCATGCCATTTTTACACGTTGGGCCACACGATATAGTGCCTGATATCCTGCACATGGGGATTCGAATTTTCGATACGCTGCTTGACAACGTCCTGATAGAATTTCGGGATATGGATAGCCTCGTTATCGTACAAAGAACGTCGTGAGAGGACAGGCACGTAAAGTCATTCACATCTCTCGTGAAAGAATGCGGAGTTCGTATTCATGTAACCCCAGAAAATGCACATAAGAAAGGAAAAGCATTTTCCTCTCTTTCAGAAGTTGATCTAAACATCTTATTGTCGAATCTAACAGAGAAATTGGAAGGCCCCCTCCATCCTGATACTGAGAGCAGAGTGTTGGGGTTGTGGGCCACATTCGGGATGTCGCTGAATGTATTTGAAACAGACAGGTCCCGAGCGGACGTTCAGAATCAAAGCGACAATGTGTAGAGCGTATTGGTTGGGACTGAACATGTTCGAGAACGCGGAGGGACAAAGACGACACACTTTGCCGTCTTTGTTGGAGTTCCGTGGAGGAGTTCTCGCGCGGAACTCCTCAGAGGTCCTCAGGCTGTGTCATGAGTGTCAAGAAAGGGCTGTGGTGCCAATTATGCCACACCCTATATCCACATTTTGTCCTGACATGCCGCAGCCAAGCATACGTAATATTATTGACTCGGTTGGTTCTCAAGCCAAGCACTTGAGGGGAAAAAAATGACGATGTTTATGTTTACTCTAGGGTCCTCCCGCGAACAGTGTCTTCGTTGCGAACAGCGTTGACAAAATCGCTTCCAAAATAAATGGCCCATTTTATCAACTTCTGCGCTTAATATCGTTAGATATATACAAACGATATTATTTATTTCTGGAATAGCAAGCCGACGTCTCGTTTGGCTGACCTTTCCCCCGTTTTTTTCCTTTTCGTCTAATAAATATATCCCCCCCCCCCCCCGATATCAAATACATCCTAAGTTGATTTTGTAATATGTATATGTGGAATTAGGATCACGGAGATTAAGCCTGGGACATCTTTCCCCTGTTGCACACTGAGAGGTCGAGTTTGACAAAATGGCTTCCAAGGCGGCACTCGTCAGGACATGGACGTCGGAATGTGGGGGCAGTGGGGACGACTGCCCCCTGACCAAAAACTAGGGGGCGACGCCCCCCACCCGCCACACACTTTTTCGCAAGTGCCTCATGGCCGCGTGCTTCTTACTGTACTGGGCCACAACCCAGAAATGAGCAGAGAGCTTACGTAATTCAGAGCTGCGGTTATCGCATTACCTACAGCTTCTCTGGGTTATGTAGCAGGCAAATTGCACTTTTACAAGCGCAGAAAAGAAGAAAAATCTTTGTTATATGGAGCCCTGTTGTTCTTGTTCTCCATGATTGTATCGAGACGCACAAACGTAGAATGCAATGGAACCGTGTGAAACTTGTTGTCATTTATCGTCATAAAATATTTTGACGATCGCATCGACTGGCAAAGGGTCCACCCTGGTGGAAACACACGAGAGGCATGGGTGCAGTTAGGAAACATTCTCTTAATTTACATAACGCATTTAACTCTACAGCTGCGGCGTCAACAGAAACGACAAAAGGTATGAGCTTACAACTGCACAATTGCGGTGATGCGACGACCCAGTTCTAGGCGGCTACAGCGTCTATTTGTCCTCGGGAGGATCGCTTTTGTAGATCGGTGCCCTGGCTTAGTCACTCCGGCTAGGTAGCTCCATGGATCGACGGGGTTCCGTTCCATCTTGGCCGATGACTGCAGTTCACGTCTCGGAGTCCGGGAACTCGTGCATTGATTTTCCCCTGGCACTCCTCACTGTCTATCGACGGCCACCGCTTTTAAAGGGTATTCAAGGTCCCGTCCTTGCTCGTGACCCAAAATTTGGGTCCATCGGGTGCATTCTTTTGCCTTGTGAATAGGTTGGCCGTCGTTCGTTGAAGGACACTCTCACGGAGCGGCCGCGCCATGTTTCCATTTCGGGACGTTTGCAGGGCGACAAATCATACATTTGAAAGGCGACAAATTAACACATAACATCCCTCCCGCTCAGAAGAGGAATATTCACTTCTGAGGATATTCCGGATAGTGACCACGACGTCACAGTTGCAGAAAACAGGTCAAAGGCTTCTACTCAGTCCCTTCTCCCTGTTAGAGTGCCACTTTCACTAGACCGCATGCAGAGTTTCACGTTTCGCTCAAGAGTTCATTGCGCATATAGGGTATAAACACGTTTCGTGGCTACGGCGTGTACCCAGTATCCCCATTTCGTTATTTCTGCCGACGCCACGCTTAAGATACTAAACGGTATATGAGAAACAACACAGACCAAGCACCAGCATTTCACGTTTCTTTGGTACCAATGTACATTCTGTTCTTTTCTAAGTCGCTATAACCGCCTCGACCCCTTAACGGGTAGCAGCACCTCCCATTTGCGGTTCCTTTTGTACGGCCCAAAACTGTACTGGTTAGCCCTACTGTCGTTACTGGGTTCGATTGTTGTCGTGTATTTGTATATTCTTCCTCCAAGAGTGCATCTAACAGACCCCTGGAAATATCCGGGACAGACATCGGCGGCCCATTGGCCAACGGAGAGACGTCGCCATGCGAAGCGCATATGACATTTTCCCTCGGGTCTTTATCAGGATTAGGGTTCTCATTTGTGTCTTGGACAGGTCCTTCATAGGGACCAGGCTTGAGGCGGTACGCGTTTACAACCTCAATTTTTCTACTTGCAATGTGCTGAATGATTAAATTGACGGGAGAGATCTGTTCGACTACTCTATAAGGGCCCTTCCATTTTGGGGCAAACTTTTTCGCGAGACCGGGAGCACCTTCGCCTCTCTCCAGGTAGACACCAGCCCCTGGCTTAAAGGGACTATCGCATCCGGAGACATGGGTAGGAAATGGTTACGAGAATGGTTGGCATCATTCGACAATTCATTTCATCAATTATCTTGGCTAGGAAATGTTCCTGTAATAAATAAACGAGTTTTTCGATCAGCGAAACATCGGATGACGTCATTGTGACGAAGGCTTCAACAGGACCAATGCGAGGTCGGCGCACCGCCGGCGCCGCTTCCCCATTTTCTCTCGGGGATATCGTCTGCTTTGTACATATGGCGTCGTGCATGTCTCTGTGTATGAAACAACCAATTTCCTCGAAAGTGCTGTGAGTTTCGCTCAGTGGTGAAATTGCAACATGTCTTCGAGTTCGGGAACACGTTGTAATGTTCCTGGCTGTAAAAAATCGTCTGGTGCGAACCCAGAATTGACATTTCACGGGGCCAAGGACAGAGACACGAAACGAAAGTGGGAAGCAGCAATCGCCGGCAGTCTTCCTGTCGTGGCAGAGGAACTGCATGTTCGGCACGTTTGTTCCTCGCATTTTGCCGACGAGGCGTACGTGGAATCGGACTTATTGCAATTCCGTATGGGACTGTCAGCCAAACGAAAGAGACTAAAGCCCGATGCTGTGCCCACATTGTTCGATGAGCAAATGGAAACCACTGACGTGCCGGATGAGCAGGTAAGCATTCGTTTTCGATTCATTTCGAATGAAGCCCTACAAAAGTGTGGTGTAGTGATGTAATAGCTCACGAAGTGCCTCCATGTAGGCGATCGGGATCTAGGTGACTCAATGTAAACATGTAATCACGTACAATAAAGGGGAGAGTATATCCTACCAGATGTCGGTTGTGCTGTTCGGCGTATATAACAAAAAGTACGTACGGAAGTACATTTTTTAACGCTCTATCCGCCGATTTCAGCCATTTGTTTCTGCAAATGCGCGCCAGAAAAAGTACACATGAAACACCGCGACTGGCAGTGATGTGCCCAAACACTCCAGGCCCCTACCAGCACCCTACGTATTTTTTTGGCGACATCCCTCTATAACTTGCATTATTCAGATTCACTGTTTCTCCTGTGTCTTTCTTTGCTCATGTAACCCAGCATTTTTGTGAACTAGCAACATCATTTTTGTGAGCTAGTGAGAGCAAAGGAGGCAGCTTTCCAACAGAATAACAATTAGGCATTACAGTTTTATGCATCATGTCCCACATCAGGTTCTCAATTTCTGTCACAGGCGGAGCGAAGCGGCTTGATGGAATCTGCTTCAGGTGGTGAGTACAAGAAACTTCCATAAGGGTAGTCGGTGTTGTACGGTTAATGAAATGTGAATTCTGATTTACACTGAATGTTCATGTTGTGAAACCGGCAGCGTATGCAGGAGTATCAGCCTCTACAAGTGGTGCAAGTGGGAGTTCAGTTCTGCAGCACATGACAGCCACATCATCAGAGGATGGTATGCTTTCCAGTTCACCTATCACAGCTCAAACAATAAGACTGTAAATTATGTACCAAAAAAAGAACTGTAAAAACAGACATGGTGGTGGCAGAGTTTTGCCTGAGGGTGACACTCTAGCATCTTACAATATAGGGTACACATATTTTGAAAGGTGGATGCAAATAGTCCACCACCCATCTAGCGAGTCACGTTTTGCACTCAGTCCGATGAAAAAATGTGCCACACCTGAAACTTTTGTCCAGCACTAAGTGTAGCTGAGCCTACAGCTATGCAGCTTGTCTCAAGAAAATACAGTAATCAATAATGTACCAATGATGACAATAATCATACTATACAATATATATATACTGTGTGTTTGCTTAATTTTTTAAGTTCTCGTCCTGGATGAGCTGCCCCTTCAGCCTTTGGTTCCATACCAGACTGTCAGCCAATATGGCTTTTTGTACACTTTGGTGCCACAGCAACGCTTGAAGGGTGGAAAGACGGCAAATAAGAAAACACAGACAGCTGTTCCCACTGCAACACTTGGTAATTATGCTTCAAAACGTATTGTGCTTCACAAATATGTTTGTGTTTCTTATGCAGTGTAACTATACGTAATGAATACTTTGCTTGCTTCCGTCATATTGCCCAACTGGTCAGGTGGAGAATTCCGTCATGAGTATATGAAGTTATAAGCCAAAACACTGTTGCACTTATTATAAAGAAGCAGTAGTGACATTGAACCAAATTAACTGCTGTGTAAGCTTTCAAAGAACTTTGTGAGAAACATGAGCTCAACGTGCATTCGTTTCATCCTTTTTTAACCATGTATGTTTTTCACTTGTGTGTATGCAGCCACTCAAACAGGCATCCTCATGCCAAGCAGGGGAACTCAGACAGCTATAACCTTCCCACCCACTGGTGCACTCTCCTTTACATCCTCACAAGTTGCAGCAGAGTGTCCAGAAACCAGTGGAGACAAAGGCGCAGCTGTTTCTTTAGCAGAGGCTTTGCTGCCACATGATGACGCAGCACAGCTTTGTGTTGTCCCACTGGAGCATGCTAGCCTTTCGACGTCACCGCCTGGTGGCCGTACCTCTACTCCAGTGCCTGTGGACTTAGACACGACGGATGTGTCCACATGGTATGGGCAGTATTTTCTTTTTCAACATGTATTCAGCTTTGTTGTTATTTCTGGGAACTTTGTTTGGATTGGTGTACATAAAAATGACACTGTGGCATTGTCTCAGCAGAGATGAAAAGTGCTTGTGATGAAGGCAAATTAATCTGTTTCACTTGTGCGTACAGCCCACCCGACCCAAAGGATGTGACATTCCAGTTATCTGAAACCGCAGAAAGCTCAGACACTGAAGAGTAAGCTTGAGATCATGAGGTAAATAGAAACTTTGAGAATTTGTTTTCTTTTCTTGCAGTGAAGGAGACAAGATGTTGCAACCACGAGGGCTTTCAAAATCTCGTGGGCATCAAACGTAAGTGAAATATTTTGAAATATTTCTCAAAGCTTGTTCAAGACGCTGGTAGCATAATAATCTAAGAATTAAAAATTTTGGTTGGCTTTCCAGACCAAATCCAGATGAGCGATTTTTCCTGGTGGCAGAATCCAGTTTGAAAGAGCTGCTAACCAAGTGCCCCTATTGTGGGACCGATGATGTTGACATCAACACCACAACAAGGGGGACATGCTTGAAAGCTGTCATGCGTTGCAAGTGTGGGAGGGAACGGTCTTGGCACAGCCAACCTTGGCTGGGGGGCCGACCACTGGGGAACGTCCTGGTCTGCTCTGCAATCCTCTTCTCAGCTGTGAACATCTCAAAAGCGTTTAGGATGTTTGAGCTTATGAAGATGGCAACACTTACAATGTCTCAGTACTTTCGAACGCAGAAGGAGCACCTCTTTCCTGCTGTGAATGATGTGAGTCCTGTGACGTGACGTATGACTTTGCTGTGACATGCCACACAGAGTGGGATAAAAGGGGCACGTGATATGTTTGCGTTGAGTGTATGGCGCTGATTTTTCCTGCTGCTTAGATTATTGGCTGTGCCTTGAGTTCCCTCAGCAAATAGTCAAAGTAAAAAGTAGAAAAAACAACTATTTTTCTGTGATTGTGCTATGATCGTATAGTACGAACCTCCTTTGGAGGTGCTTCAATCAATTGCAAATGCAATGCTGTAGTGCAGGCAGTCTAGTACGGTTTTGGCTTTACCACTATTTCTCTGACAATCATGGGTCATCTACCATGTGTACCCAGGGTTCCTCAATTTGCACTCATCCGAAAATGTTTTTAGGTCTACCTCATGAGACAAGCAGAGGTCCTTGACCAGCTTCGGCCACTGCCCCTGACCCTTGCCGGGGATGGCAGGTGCGACTCACCCGGCCACACTGCATTGTATGGCACCTACACGCTTCTGGAGACTGCAGCCAACCGTATCGTGCACTTCGAGTTGGTTAAGGTACCTCAAGTTGTTTTGTGGACACCAGAAAAGTTTTGTGACAAAAGTTATCATGGATAAAAAAGCACCTACAATAGAACAGCTTGGTCATGTTACATTCTAATTTGGGAATTCAAAAGTGACTCGCTTTTGCCTAATTGTCCAATGTGAAGTGTGGATACAGCAGGCTGTAGTAGGACGAGACTAAAGTGCCCCAGGCAAAACTTAGAATGCACATATGAAATGCTACATTCAGTGACCATCACCTATTGTAGTGCAATAGCATGGACGACAGGAAAGACTGTCTATAAATCAAGCTTAGTCAAAACGATTAATTACTATCTATTACAGAGTATTCACTCGTAATGAAATTACTCACAAATTGCTTGGAAAAATTAATAAATTACTTGCCGCATTACTCACAAAAGTATCTCAATAATAGTATGGCAATTCGTTGTAGTGCCTCACATACAATTCTGACCCTGACCTTTCCTCCTATGCAGTCTACTGAGGTCAGCAGCAGCAATGCAATGGAAGCCTATGGTCTACAGAAATGCCTCGCCTTTCTCGAGGTACATGACATGACTGTGGACACCTTGGTTACTGACCGCCATTCTGGCATCAAAGCCATGCTAAGGCGACTGTGCCCACACATAAAGCATAGATTTGATGTGTGGCATGTTGTCAAAGGTGAGTGGTGTAATTTTCTGGAGGGAGTTTTATGACACGTGATAACATCCAACAGGAGTCAAGAAAAAGCTCTTGCTCTCAGTCGCTCAACGAAACACCAAGTTGTGCAGCTCTGGATTGATAGCTTGACGAGACATGCATATTGGTGTCCGCGTACAAGCGGGGATGATGGGGACCTATGTCTTGCAAAGTGGGTGTCGGCAGTTAACCACATTGTTGACATCCATGAGCACGACAACCCGTTGTACCCGATTTGCTACCACGGCGCACTTTCTGAACCACGTCAATGGCTCAGAGAAGGTAAACACTGACATTTTGCAGTTTGTAAAACATTATATACAGAGTAGCGAAGTAATAAAAGTTTTCCTTACTGACACTTATGGGTGAAATACACCACAAATTCCAAAATCTTACAACAAAATTAACACAATTGAAAACAGAAAAAAAAATATGTTGCACACCTTATACTGCAGCCTCATTCACATTCTCTGATCCACGATCTCGGTGGTGGTAAGATCTTGAGGATTATTTATCTCTTATTCTTTACGCAGTAAATTCTTTCTTCTGCCTTCAGCAAGGGGACAAGAGAGACCAATTGCTTAAAATTTACTAAAATGAAATGTGAACATAGGCACACACAATGATCCTTCCTTGCATCAAGTAATTATTGTGAGCACTGCGTGCCAATAAGGATAAACTTTTATATGTGGCTCTCCTGTATTCATATTAATGTATCGGTAGTAGCTAGTGATAGCTCATAGCTAGTGATCAGGCAGGCATGGGCCTGTCTGACTGCCTACCTGCTTGGCTGGAAGCCATGGTTGGTGGGTGTTTTTGCATCTCTCTGGCATAAGCAAAGGTGTTAAAAATGCGAAACTCAAATACCAAATACATGAGCACAGCAGATGCATGGCACTATGCCTGGAGAATAGTGTCAAGGACTTTTAGTATCTGAGAGATAAATAGATTCTTTTCTGTTGAGAAACTGTTTGTCTATCAGTTGTGAACTGTTATACGCACTAAGATCCAGCACATGCCCCTTTTTTTATTTCTTTTTTGCCTGTAGACAACTGCAGATTATCAGTTTGTCGTTCGCAGTATATTTGAAATTATCACTGCAGAAACGTAGGGGCTGTAACCTTTCAGTGTACATGATGAACATTTCAAGCACCTGACAACACACAATTGTAGACACAGAGACGTACAGGCGAGTCCAGGACATCCTGTTGTCACCTGCACTCCTGAAGGATATCCCATTCCTGTCCTCACAAGAGCAGACATATGGGATTGGAGGCCTTTCACAGTGTCCTCATCCACTTCCTGCCGAAGTCCTACGCTTTTTCTGACGAGGGGATGGTGCTAGGTATGAAGTGTATGGACCCACGAGCAAGGAGCAAAGTCCAGCACGTTGACAAAGGGTATCATAAGAATGTAATGTACTCCACTTGTAGGACACAGTTGGCGATCATCCACTTCAACGAGAATGCAGACCGTGTCCAGTTGGAGAGGGAAGGCGCGAAGCAGTACCGTCTCAAGGCATTGAAGGTTAAGAAGACGTGGGTGCTGTACCTCTGAAGGAGAGTGCTAGCTATGGTATGTGCTGGTTGCATGCATCATGAATGAATCTATGTTGCAGTCGTTGAGTTTTAGTTTTATTTATTTGCCAACAATTACCACACTGTCCAGTTACACCAACGCTGGGTAACTTGAACCGAGATCAAGGGTTGCTAAAACGTAAAGTTAACACACAATTCTTTCTTTACAAATGCTAGATGGTCATGTGATGAACGTTTCAGTGACAATGACTCTTTTTAGTGATGAACAGTTATGTGTTAAATTCAAGTTAAGGGACCAGAGATCTTGGGTTGAAATGTAAATTGATGTTGGTGAAACCGTGCCTTCGCAACTTTCAGACAAGTGAGATAGGAGTAATATGGGAAAGGAACCTTCCTGAAATCCACTGTACATGTTACAAATATTGAGTCCCACAGTGAGATCAAATATTCAAATCTAGTATTAATGTCAGATCATTGGGCAAGGAATATCCCTCTGTCCATAAACACTTTGCTTCACCATTACCTATTTTTGAATTATTCAGCTGTGAGTGTCTCATCAAACATCCCGTTCAATGGGGAGCAGGACAATTTTCAGTGCATTGATCAGATAGTTTTCGTGCAAACTCCCATCTTCTTATTGGATAGATTATGCATCAGCCTTGATTGCTGAGGTGCTGACACGCATTCAGGAGCGCAGAAGGGAGTCTGGAGCTGTGGCAACTCTGCCAACGCGGTCATCAACATATGGTGAGAGGCCAAGCCTTACAGAAGCAGTCGTGAAGCATCAGGCAAGGTTTGTGCACACTTTTCCTACCATATATTGCTCACATACTGTCATGGCTTGATGTTGTTATATATTGTGAATTTTTATTTTTAGGTTCCAGAAATGAGGCTCCCACCTGCATCACACACTGAACGTTGAAACTAAGCTAAAAAAAGGCCCTTTTCAGGGCCACCACAAGGTTTATGCAGAGACAAGCGTTGCGTTATGAACCCACCAAAGTGCTCATTATTGTTTTTGGTCCAGCTGCATACACTTTTCTGAATTGTGTTGCTGATTCAAATGAACTGCTTTTTTTTTTAATTCCTTCTGTGGCTATTAATAGCATCTAATGAACCATATGCGCACCTGTGTGACTTTTATTGGAATTCCAGTTACAATTTCAGCGCACAGAGGACACACTAAGGATTCAAGAATATGGTGGTATCGGGCTCCGATATGCATATGATGGTAAGTTTTTTTATCTTTGTCTTAAATTTGTGTTTTTACTTTTTTCAGCACATCGAGCTCGCACTGCTCGTATGGAAGAAAAGAACCTGTTACCATCCTGTCAACATGAACCATAATGCCAGCTCCCTACATAGCAACTGAAAATATAGCAAGAATGAGGAAATAAAATGTACTAAATACAATCAGTTCTTGTTCGAAATGTTTAATATATGTATCAGGTTCAGAAAGCTTCCATATACACAAAACTGTGGCAATACACACACCGGCAATAACTCTACCCTCCATTTAGAAATAAAGCATAAATCCAGGCTAAAGGGAAAAAAAGCATAGGTTTTTTTTTCTTTGTAAACATAGGTAAAAAACATCGTACAAAAGAAACCTCGCTATGGTGAAGCTGGATAGACTATTCAAAATGTGTATTGCACCAGTACTTGTCCTCATTGTGGTTTGTACTTTCAAATGATTCTCAATGAAAATTGTTTACACATTCCAGTATGCGACCTAAGTCTGTACACTGCTCTTGAAGTGAAACAAAGGGTCCAAACCTTCGGAACTGTGCATGCACATATATGATGTACAGTATGACCTGCTCAATAATTTGTGACTTCGCTCTGCAACATTTCTTCACCATACGTGGTTATGGAAAGCAAACATCATGGAGGTGAAAGATGGAAGTCACTGAAAAGGTTAGCCAGCTGTAGGACCCAAACCCACATCTTCTGGGTTACTGTGACTGGTTTGTCCCTTCAGATGACGCACCCTGGAAGTCGCTGAGAAGGCGTGTTAGCTCAATTGGTAGAGCCCTGGACCGGTAATCCAGAACATATGGGTTCGAGTCCTACAGCTGACTAACCTTTTCAGTGACTTCCATCTTTCATCGTTAATTTCTTAGGCAACTTGAGGCCTTGTATGTGATTGTCCCTTCTATGTTGTTCCAGCCTCAGAACATCAGTTCTCTCTTGATCATGGAGGTTTTGATTGTGTATACAGTTACATCTTCTAATAGCAAAGCACCTTACATGAACATGCACAAACAACAATGACACTGATGAAGCCTAAAAATGAAAGCGTATATAATTAAAGCTATAACGTGTCCAGAAATTATATTTAAAGCGAGCATCAAAAGAGAAACGACCGCTACTTTTCAGCTACTTCACTAAGAAACAGGTGCTGCTAGTGAAGCAGTACCTATTTCTTCAGTAAGAAACAGGTAATGCTTCCACTAGCAGCTCCAGTTTCTTGGTGAGGTAGCTCAAAAGTAGCACTCGTTTTAGATAAAACCTCTGGACACGTTAATTAGAACAAACACCCTGCTGCACGAGTTGAATTTGAAAGGTGTTATGAAAAGTGAAGTATGTTACAATATATGACACATGGGAGATATGCCTGGTGTTACTCGTAGTATCCCGTATATGAAACTGACGGGAACAACGTCCTGATTCTTCGCACAGCACATCCTGGAATCTGCCTTCGGTTTCTTATCCCAAGGTATCCATGAATCCATGTTGTGAACGCGCAATACGCGCTGTATCGGAGACGTCTGTGTGAAACAATAATAAAGGAGACAAAATATTGATTTGCTTGACTAAGAGCAGCAAACTTTTAGTAACATACATCCATGTGCTCGAAACGAAAGTGGCACGAAATCACGACATTTACGACGTATGGGAAGTTTTAGACACAGTACCTATTGTCAGATGGCTCGAGAACACGCATGCGACGGTCATCCCGGCAAAACACTGGTGCATAAACAACCAGGAGCTCCCTCCGCAGACAAATGTCATTGAAGAGTGGGTGATCGGTGATACAATTGACCCCGGCACCCTCACAGACAGCCGACACCCGATCAACAGAACTGCAGCACCGGCGTTCATCGGGTTCCACTGGACTGCAGCGAGTGCAGAGGCATCTGTCCAAGTGGACAAATGTCAAAATGCTTAACAGTGCACAATCATCATGAGATATGATATGATCGGGATATGGCGTACCTGAAAGTGTCGTCGCTATCGGACGGCTCGCTTTCACTGGCTGCACCTTCACCTGCAGCACGACCTGCAGCAGGGTCAAGTGGTAGAGGGTCTGTTGAATAAGGGTCGTCGTCGAGCACAATTTCTTCGGAGCTGTAGTCCTCAGAATCGCTTGGAAGCGACGCGACGTCACTTTCGTATTCCGACGATTCCGACATTACGCTTGGTGTCTGCTGGCCGCCTCGCATCCAGATGCCCCGCGGCCCCACCGATCAGCTGTGCGGGAAGAAGCGCTCTCATTGGCGCTGTTGAGCGTGACGTTATCAAGGCGTTGTGGAGAGACGGTGGAGAGGGACCTCATTATGCGTCGTCTGCTCTCTCGATGTATTTCATTAGATTGCTCAGCATATACGCGACCTATTCACTTGGGGTTTTCGCTGCCCTTGTCAGAGGGCACTGAGAAATATTGTGGTACTGAAGTTCGGAATCGACCGAGATGGATGCGATAGTCCCTTTAAAAGTCACTCCTTCCGCCGCTTTGGTCAAATCGGCACTTTCTGGACCTCGCGGTGAATTTCAGTGTTTCGCGTGCAATTTCATGAGCTGTGTGCAGCCTAGCCATAAGCTCTGCCTTGTAATCGTCGGCTGTTGCGTAACTGAACGCTCTGAAGTTCCCAACGTCCGCATTTGGAACAATCGGATCTCTTCCGTGCAACAGGAAGAATGGAGTTTCGTTGCAGCTTCCGTGGACGGCAATATTGTATGAAAACATGGCGTATGGCAACCGCGAGTCCCAGTCGCGCTGGTCTCGAGCTACATGGTGGGACAAGATCTTTGCGACCGTTTGGTTGAGAAGCTCTACAGCACCATTACACGCAGGGTGATACGGAGTCGTGCTTAGTTTCTTTATGCCTAGAACGCTTGCAGACACCTTTCATTGAATCCGACAAGAAGTTCCTGTCCCTATCTGTCAACAACTGATTTGGAACCCCATGTCGCAGCACAACTTTTTCAACGAATTCCCTGGCAACGGTATGCGCCTTTTGATCCGGAAGCGCGATTGGCTCACTGTATTTGGTGAGGGTGGTCTGTGAAAGTTAGGATGTATTTGTTGCCCAATGTCGTGACAGGCAACGGGCCCATGATGTCCATTGCGGTTCTTTCAAATGGGTTCGTTACCTCTTCGAATATTTGCAAAGGTGCAGGCTACCTATGCTTTGGGTTTTACGCTGCAGACAGGACTCGTATTTTGGACAGTAGTTACGGATATCCCGAGTCATTCCCACCCAGTAGTAAAAGCGTTCTATCTTTCTCTTTGTTTTCTTGGTGCCAAGATGGCCAGAAAACGGGGCATCAATGGCAACGTCGCAACAAATCCTCTCTCAGGGACATCGCGACCATTATCCTGTCCAATGCCTCGTCTATGCGGCTGCGTCTCGGGAGAACAGATTGGGTCAAAGTCGCCATCTTGCCATGTATTTCGGCCCATTCCCCGCGTAAAACAACGGGGATCACCATCTTGTGGGACGGTTGTTGCCAACATCGCAAAATCTGCCACCTAGATTTGTACCGAAGTAGAAATTATCTGCAAACAATGTGCACCGAGCATGCTATTTCTCAAAATAGCCACTTCAAATCCGTATCCAATCCAGCGTGAGTTATGGCTGCCATCGCTCCTCAATGGGTGTGTGGATGTGTTCACGGTATTTCCAATCACTGCGGACGTACGATCCTGTGCGTTCTGTGCAGTTGTGTCTGTGGACTGTGATGTTCGTTAAATATCGTGATGCTCGCCAGCCAACTGAGGCTGCTTCGGATGATGTTTGAAGAAGGTGCCGAGCGTAACTCTACGACGACATTGTGCGAAGTGACTACATTTGTACATTCATGCCCGTCGTCCTGCGTATGTTGGCTAAAAGACTTCTTCGTTAGTGCACAGATTATGTTTTGTGATTGCCAATGAACGGCAGTACTTTAAGTAGGCAGCTTCGTTTTCGCTTTGGCAAGTGAAGATTGCTTTCTGTCAAAAGTGCTTTGTGAAACAATTTTCTTCTGCAACGACCCTGAAAGCTATGTTGCGAAGGTTTGCCAATGGAAATTGTTTCAAACGCTATTCGTAACTACAAATATTTTTGCGACTGAGTTGTGGAATAATAACACACAGTGTATGATAATGGTAGACTGGATTTATTTGCAAACATATATTTGGTAATCAGTTGTATTTGATAAGGCAAGTTGCATAACCACTTCGAATCCCTCGCAAGTACTCCATGAATCAATTTCAACCACCATGTAACTTTTCTCTTAAAAGTCTGGTTTGGAAATGGGACCGCTTTCATGCACCTCTTTTTGCAACTGTATCGTTCACGTCATCTCCTTACACACTCAAAGAAAGGGGCTTAAGGCTATGGTCTCACGCCCCTCTTAAAAAGAGGCAAATTTGTACCAGACCTGTAGCTCTCATTTTCGTCTGTTGGTGGTGAAACTGGTGCCATTCGGGAACTGGTGAACATCGTGGCGAGCAGGTAACTACCGTGTGATAAACTCCAGTATTCTGCGAAAGGTGGCGCTTGCGTTACTTGTGTTCGTTACGTCACGTTGGTTGCGTACTGCTCTGGCTGTGCCGCCGCTGTGCTGCGGGACGCATTCATTCACGCAGTGTTAACAGGTGCTGACTGTCGTGTTCTGATTTGAACTGTTGATACTGCGGTAGGCTGCACGTTCATAGTATCGTTGCTGCTGCCGCTTCGCACAAACTGGAAACGCGCGGCAATGACACGGCCGTGCAAGAATCCTCGGAAACCGCGGAGTCGGAAATCAGTCCGCAAGCTGCGTCGGCGGCTGGCGAGAGAGAAACGGTAAGCTGTAACCAAGTGATTGTAACTTTGTACTGGTGCAGTGCGGTTGCTCTTATTTATTTGTTATTCCCCGTAGGCAATCCAAGCTGTGGCCTTTGCCCCCCTTGTATGGTCTTAGGCATCAGTGGTCTTTGTCTAGTGTAATTGCCTTGACTCTGGGGGCAGGACTGAGAAGCGCCTGTATTACGACTCTCTCCCGATGATTTTTTTTTTTAATAGTCTGAGGTACAGCACAGGAGTAAAAGGGTGATGATGGACAGCGTTCTCTAGGTTTGGAACTGTATTCTGCTGTGTATCTCACTTCGATATTTCATTTCTGCTGTGGGATCAATGCTCGCCATCCCATCACTCGGGGTCGTAGTCCCTCTGTCCAGTGTATGAGGGAGACACTCAACAAAGCCCAGCTTACCAGAAGACAGCAAGGTTTATTTCATCTTACCGACTGCCAGACCAACCGCTCAGCCTGAGCCCCCACGGCAAAACAGCCCCGGCCAAATGGATCCCTCCGCTTTATTAAGTTCACCGGAGGCCACACCTCCAATAGGAACCGGTGCCGCACCTTGCCACCACAGGTAAACAAGATAAGCGAGATAAGTCCCACAGCGGGCGTCACATCCACGTGCCAGCGATAACGTCCCCACACTCCCCCCTCCTCATCTCACATGAGGAGATCGTCTGCGTCCAGCATGATATCTTCCGGGTCTTCGGGAACCCGAACTGGAGCTGCACCAGGTCGGTCGAGTGTAGGCGGGACAGGTCCTCTCAGGAGGTCCGGGCAATGACGTCGGAGCAGAGCCAAGGCAGCAGCAATGTTTGACTCCACTGAACTCGAAGCGGACCTCTGGGCCTCCGCGCGAGCATGGTGAAGATTTCCCCGACGGTGGCCGGTACGGTGAAGCTCAGGGACGCCACACAAAGAGCATAGGATACGCCTTTCCTCGTCCGTCATGGGCAGAAGAGGGTCGGCGGAGTGACGAACCTCCAGCGTCAGGCCTCGGAAGGGATGCGGGATCTGGTTCGGGTCCATTCCCCTCAACGGTCTATGTTGGGAACTCCAACGGGATCTCGACGCCCACGACACAGGGCGGCCGCTTTCCACGACAGTCCACGTGGCTACGGAATGCGATGCTGGTCGGGCAGCAGTGTTGACATCAGGAGTAGAAAACTGATTGCGCCTTCCACGAAGTTGACGGTAGGAGGAGCTGCGCTCCACTGCTTGGTGCCTCGGTGTCATTCCTTTAAAAAACAATAAAACAGTGAAACAGTACAAATGGTCAGAAGGAAACTCCTGGCGGCTAGGGTCTGACTAAACCCCGAATGCATCGTGAGTAACCGTGAAGACGGGAAACGCACGGAAAAGAATAAGTCGGATGCAGTATGCACTAAGAGATAGTCAATGCCACTGAGCTACGTCTGTAAGGGCGTGAGCTACAGCGTATGCAACCTGGTTCGAAATTGAAACTGGTGCAAATCTGCATGATATAGCGGAAGCACGCAACTTGCGACATCAAACGAAGGCACCGGCACGGCGCACCTGATTTTAATCTCGTCTGATATTACCGTTGTCGCCTGATAAGGCAGGCTGCTGATCATGCAAGGCTGCGATCCATTCGTACAAAGTACTTGCAAAGGCACATGCACGTAATGTCGCAGTGGTGCCTGCGTTTGCGGTGGCGATGCCAAACCCACGTCAAGGCACTTTCCCCCCGACGACGTCACACTTGACAAGCGCTCTGTCGTACGTTGGTAGCAGATCGCGGCACTGCAAGTGCGCAGTCAGCTCTACTTTTCACGGATCTGAACCGTGCACCTGCTGGGCGTCAACGGCGCTGCACCACGTGAAGTACACGCTAAGCGGTGTATCTCCCCTGCCCTGGGGGGCGGAGATTGGGGGCTGATGCGGGTGATTATGTCTGTGGCGGGAACTAGAAAACAAAAAGGACCGCAACCGAATTTAGCAGAAAATGAAAGCGGCTAAAAAGAAAACCTACCCACGGCCACGCTCTCAATGCCGGCTTTTGACGTAAAACACGCAAGGAAAGAAGGGGATGAGGGCAAAAAGGGAGCACACCGGAAACCCGCGGTATAACTGCTACCCAACACCAACCCTCCGCGCCTATCCAATCAGCGTAAACAAGATTCAAAATAAGAACAGGACGAAGGTACGACCCGTTATTAACATGCAGCAATTTGCGAAAAGAAGAAAGGAAGCGCGCTGGAATTCCATAGCGCTGCCGCTATCCAACCACCCAGTCATGCCAATCCAAAAATCAAATGAGACCACCAGAAATACCTTTTTAAACTTTTTGGAAACCTACTGGGTCTTCCTCGCAACCAGACAGCCGAGCCGGTTTGGGCGCCAATTGTGGGACAGATGTCCAGTGTACGAGGGAAACCCTCAACAAAGCCCAGCTTACCAGAAGACAGCAAGGTTTATTTCATCTTACCAACTGCCAGACCAACCGCTCAGCCTGAGCCCCCACGGCAAAACAGCCCCGGCCAAATGGATCCCTCCGCTTTTGTTAAGTTCACCGGAGGCCACACCTCCAATAGGAACCGGTGGCGCACCTTGCCACCACAGGTAAACAAGATAAGCGAGATAAGTCCCACAGCGGGCGTCACATCCACGTGCCGGCGATAACGTCCCCCACACTGCCCATGAGAGCATTACCAAGTTTTTGTGCATTTTGACTTTTTCAAATTACCACAGTGCTGCCAACTTTCACTTGCGGCTATCAAGAGCGTACGATGTGATGCGGTTCAGGTCGACCCGGATGATATCATAAACAATATATGCATTTACCAATTCCTAATGGCTGTGTTCCATCTCCTCTTTTTCTATGTTTGCTACAGTTGCCTCACTGCCTCATCCCGTTGTTTTACCCTCGCCAAGCGAATGGCCGCTTCCGCAGTACGATGTACGATGAACTCAGCATGGGTATGTTCATAGCAATATCACAATGCCCGTACATAACGTACCTGAAATTTAACCCGTACATTCCTTTAGTCTCATCATATGTTCTGGTCTTCTTTTTTTTTTTTTTTTTTACCTTCTCTGACGTCCTGCTGTCTCGTGAAAAGTTATCGTATAGATTCTTCTCCCACAAAAGTCTTCTAACACTTTGAATACGTTATGCAAGAGCAGGAAATAGACCAACTTGCGGGAGATTTCCAACCACTGACCTGCTGCAATCGGGTTAGCATGGCACACGGTCAGAGGAGGACAGATGACCGAGACAATAATGGCAAAGCGTGCCCGTTCACATTCCTTCAGTTGTTGTACCACCTGTCTAATTGTAAAAGAAAAATCGTGGGGGAACGCATAGGGCTGTTATTCGAAACGTGTCTCTTGTGTGCTTCCTTGTTTGTCTTTCTCGCATTCTCGCAACGTGTCCTCGGCCTAACATTTGGCCTTGGCTCATAATCGTTGTTGTGAACGAACTAAAAATCGTAGAACCCTATGTTTGCGCCTAGAGAGCAATACGTGCGTGTAGTGTGCTCGTGGACCAAATCTAGCGGTACAATGAACGACTGTAGCATTTCGTGCAGCACTATCTTCGGTGCGCAAGCAGCCATGGTCTCAAGGGAATATAAAACTGTAATCGGTATCATCAACATAATTATCGTAATGAACCTAATTATCGCAATGCATTTGAACAGTTGCACACCTCGCCGCACATGCTGAATCATATTCGGGTACTGCGAGGGTCACTGACATCCTGCGTGTTAGATAAAGCTGTTAGGGGCAACAAGCAGGCTCCTACAAAAGAATTGTCACTGCTAGGCAATAAATGTGAACACAGAAAAGGCTACGAGCTAATTCTCTTCCGTCTCCCAAACACACGCTTCTTCGTGTTGTTCCTTTATATCTTTTTTATTTTTTGCTTCATTGTTTTCTCGTCGAACGGAAGGAACCGGGTTGTGCACCAGCATGCCTGCGTCCTGTCCCTTCGGTCGGCAGTTAGGTAGCGGAGTACCGCTATTCGCTACTCCTCTGAAACGCCGCCACTCATTCCGAAACGTAGCGCGGTACCGCTACCGGAAGGAAATATTGTACCGGCGCTACTGCCACGCCTGCCTCGTAAGATATTTTTTTTATGACGAACATGTGACCATGATGAGTAGAGCCCACATAACGCTTAGGGCAATAAAATATTGTTTTATGCAGGAACAATAAGCACGAAAAAATGTCGATACCAGCTCTGAACTTTATTCTAGGCAGAATAAGAGCGTACAGAAATTAGAAAATATCACTTTGGTCATGCCGGATTGCGACACGGATACTGCCTTGTCAAAGTGTAATGGCGTGGAATACGAGTTACTTCTTTTGTCTTGCCCACTAAAGTAGCCGGAAAGTTGCGGTAGCAGCATCGGACACGTTATCAAAATTTGTAGCGGTAATTATTTTTTCCGCTATTGGTTAGAAATTTAGCGCGAGCGCACCTCCGCTACTGAAAAAGTAGCGAAAAGAGCTGCTCTGTTAGTAGCGCCGCTACGCACAGCACTGTCTGTCGATCGACAAGGAAACGTGTCCAGCCACACACACAAACGCACCAAAGAAAAAACCGTCCCCGAATCACGCACGTGTGGTGCCGTAATGTAACGCGTATGACTGAATTCAGGTACTGTCTGCACCATGATAAACATTCGTTATGTAGGCAAGGGGATTTTGTCGGTCAAATCCTTTTTTTATGGCAAAAAGGGAAAACAAAAGAAAGAGAGAGAACAAGAAACAGCAAATCGTGATAAAATTTACCTTTTTTTTGGGGGGGGGGGGATTCATAAAATTAGATTAGGCATATGCTGTGGGACTATTTCTGTGTTATGTATTCTTGTCTTTCGCGTTGCACGATCTCGAAAACCTTCCGTATAACGTTCCTTCCATCTGCCGACGTCCTTGACTCTCGCAAGTGAACATGTACGCGTCCTTACATATGTGGTACCCAGCTAATAGTTTTTCTTATGAAGCCACAAAACGTGGTAGCTAGTAGTTAGTCAGTTAAATAACTTAGCAAAATAAAAATAAAAACATGTATTTCTGTAACCATGTCGACTGTTTTACATGGCATATCGTATCACCAAAAATGCAACAATGCAATTCACCTTCCTGAAGTTGTACAAGTTGATTCATAACTTTCCCATCAAGACAAGAAGAAAATTAAAAAAAATGGTGCCGCGGAAAATGTGTGATCGACGGCATTTAGACACGACGGAGCTACGGCAGACGAGGACAGTACGGAAAGGACGGAAAGGCATCACACCACCCTTTTCTGTATTGTCCTCGTCTGCCGTACTCCGTCGCGTCTGAAATGCCATACCAACCCCACACTGCGTTGTTAGTCAACGACATTGTTTGTGTGATATACACTAACACAACTACGTGGGGGGCTTGAGTGTCTGCCCCACTGCCCCTAGGAACTTTATCATGCTGGGGCAATGTCCCCTCCAAGCAGTCTATCCAGCTGACACTCAGGACGTTTCGGCGGGATATCCTAATGGGTCGCGTGCTCAATGTGTAGACAACCTCTCGCTCGTCTAGATGCTCAAAACACACGACTGCTCTGGAGCATCTTTACTTGGCGACTGCTACTCCTCCTTCGAGGATGTACAAGATATTGGATATACATACATATGTTCGGGTGCCTCTTCTGAGTCAGGCGGCGAACTGGCTTTTCCTCTTCGGCTAAAGCGCGCGAGTACAACGTTATGAGTACTTGGGTGTCATAACTAAAAGCTATCTAAAATTGGCTAGCAAACCTGTTCTAAAGCTATACTCGATGACCTTGGGTGTGGAAAGAGAATTTTCGATTTGGGGAGTGACATGAAAGGAAATAGGAGTAGCGTGTCATATGCGTCGCATGTTTCTCTCAGGGAAGTCACAGTGACAGTACGTCAATCAGCTACGTGTCTGTGAGAAACTTACTTTTATTTCGTTGCATTTCTCCATATTGTGCTCATAGCATTTGCCATTACCTTCACGTTATTGTCATAATATCAGTATAGGGCTCAGTATATAGTAAAGGGGATAATCCCATGAACGGAGAACCTGTTTCATGACATTAACCGATCGCAGTTGTCTCGCGACGTAAAGCCTCGAATTATTATTATTATGACAGTAGCTATCGGCGTTGCCTTCACAAACAGCGAAGAATGGTTGTAGGAAACAATATTCCCCGAAAAAAGAAAAAAAAAGTCGTACAACCGAAACTTCCACACCGAAATGTCCCGTTCCCACCCCAAAAATGTCCCCGACTGACAGCGTTATCCAGGCTACCAGCGGTATTCCTGCCGCTAATTTTCAGAGTTAGCTAATTCCTAGCTAAGTGCGAATGCTACGAGGAACTCCCCATGTTGTGGCTCAAGTATAATTATTGCGGGACAGGGAAGAAAACATTCCGCATCCGTTCTAACGATACAAAATACAAGATTACAACAACACACGCACACAAAGACATGATGATGGCGTGGGGCCCATGCGGGCCAGCAGGCTGACAAGATCACAGACACTTTTACCAGATGTACGTTTTCTTGTATTTGCGTTCACGCAAATACAAGAGCGTTTTCTGCTTTTCATAACCGATTGTGCATCCCGATGCTTTGGAGAATTCTCTTTGCGTGACAGTAAAATCCCGAGACGAGGGACGACGAAAGGCAAGGGATGATAAATCGGAGTTCGATGAAACGGCGTTGAGTAAAATGTCCCAGTCGAAATGACGAAATGAAAACCCCGTCACATTTCCCTGTGCCGTTTCCCTAATGTATCAATTTCGCGAGTGACGTTGTCCCGGTCTACGTTCCTCAGTACGCTGTATTCCAAAGAGAAAAATAATATAACTACTAAAATGCTACTGTATTCTCGTACTGTAGTGTCGACTGTATTTGCTTGGCTGGTTGGTTATGTGTATCAAGCGTAAAACAACATCATAGAAACAAAGCACAACGAACCATTGCGCATCGTTTGCCGCCATGCTTTTCACCGAGTCTGAGTTCCCGATTTTTTCTATTAGCGAAAAACATAAAAAAAGACAGGAAATGGGGGAAATCCATTTTTCCCTTTTCACACGCGCCTTTCTACATTCACAACTGCAGATTCGCGGAAACCCACCCAGGAACGTTTCCTAAGCGTTTTTGACAAGCAATCATTGCTCAAAACAAATGAGAGCAGCATGAAAAGTCTACTCAGCACGATAACACCGAAATGAGTTGAACCCTGGGGATATCGTCTGCTGCGCCATGGTCTGCGAACGAAGTGCGGAAGTGACGACAGCGCTCTGCGGGCGATTTCAGCTGAATTCGTCCTTTCTCGCGACGCATCGTGTGGGACGAACACAAACACGACAGATACCGACGGCGTTCAACTAGCAACCCAGGTTTATTTGACACAAATCTCCCTACCGCTACCCGGGGGCGTGTTCCTCGACAAAGGTGACGTGTTCCTTTGATGAGTTCCAACCAACATGCTCTTTATCTTCTACTTAGTGCTCCACAGCGCGGCGGATAGATCTGAAATGACCAGTGTGTAACCAGTGTAACAGTCCGTTACGCGAGACCTGGAAATAGACCACCTCACGGGAGATTGGCATCCACTGTGCTGCTGCAACCGGGTCAACGTGACACATGGCCACAGGACGAACGACCGAGGAAAAACAATGAGAATGCGCGCGCGTTGACATTACTTCGGTTGTTGTATCTCATTTCTCATTGTAAGAGAGAATCACAGGGGAACGCAACAAAGCTGTTATTCAGAGCTTGGCTCTTGAGTGTCTCTTCGCTTGTATTTCTGACATTCTTGCAAGGTTTCCACAGAGTAACATATTGGCTTTGGATCGAAACAACTGTTGTGGACAGAACTAAAAATCGTAGCATCCTATTTTTGCCCTAGTAAGCAATGCGTGCGTGTACAATGAATGCTTGAGGCATTTCGTACAACAGCTGTCTCGTTGCAATCTTTTCGCTATGCGACGGATAAGCAGCCCTGCTGTCAAATGGCATATAGAACTGTATTCGTTATTATTATAATACCTATCACAATGAAACTGTGATTATCACAATAGGCTCGAATCATAACAATTGCGCCCTTCGCTGCGCATGACGAATCAACTTCGGTCTCCCAGTGCCACTGACAACTTCTATGACAGCGAAGCCTGTTAGGGGGCGGAAAGCAGGCTGTTACAAAACAATTTTCAGTGCTAGGCGTGAATACTATTGCCCAGAGAGGAAAGAATATAAGCCAATCCCCTTCCCCAGAGCATGCGCGACTTTCTCTCGTTCCAACTAGTTCTTTGTTTTCTACATGGGGGGAACTGAACGAAGAACCGGAGCATGGAAGGAGGGGCACCGCGGTAAATGTTTATTATGTAGGCAAGGGGAAGGAGTGCTGTCGCATCCATTTTGCTACGAGGAATTTTTGTCGCACGATACTATATATGCATATACAACTACTTGCATATACTATATGCAAGTTCTTGGATTTGACTCTGAAGTCTGTGAACGGACCCTCCGTTTACTCGCAAGTACAACGACCGTCTCACGACAAACTGTGGGCAATCAGAACCGCGTAATGCGGTGGAGACAACTGAAATAAACTTCTGAAATGACCACATTTCGTGGCGAAAGATCCACACCTCTCGTCATCTCACAAAGCGATAACACGAATCGCAGCCAAATAGAAAACAAAAGTGATCTTCATCTACTAGCAGTGGCGTAGCCACAAGGGGGGGGGGTTAGGGTGGCTCGAGCCCCCCCCCCCCCCCTCCCTACCTGCCACGGACCGACACACACAAATCGTGCAAATCCGAGAACATAATATATGTGTGTGGAGGGGGGAGGACCAGTGTGACGATCGCGAAAGTTCTTGCAGTTCATGGCGTCTATCTTAGAAGCACTCTTGAATGGTTTTCAAAGTATGAGCTTTTCAAAATACTTCCAATCTCGTGACACTACCTCATTGGTCATGACAGCCACATGTAATCGTACTGTGAACGTCTAAATCAACTATTTTCGTTCCTTTTTTTAAACCTCAGTTTCAGTGTGCACAAGTATGTATGTGTTGTCGACACAGGATCAGCGGGGGAAGGGGGGCGAGTTTTCGTATCGAGCCCCCCCCCCCTACCTTGGAGGTCTGGCTACGCCACTGCCTACTAGTCACAACCACTACTATGCCGAATACGGACAGGTTACATAGCGTATAATTGTCGACTTCCCTATTTTACTTCGGTTATGCCATTCCTTTGATTCTTATCATTTTGTGTGCGCACTGTGAGTTGAACTTCTAGTTTCAACAGAACTGGTAATTTCATAATTCATTTCAAGAAATCCTGTTTCTGTAAGCTGTATTGAGATAAAACTGCTACCGATCGGCACGTGAACAGACTCTTCACAGCTGACTGCAATTATTTAGTATTTGCGTCCATTTTTTATGACTGTTGTTTGACCATTTTGCATTTGAGATATATATTTTTATATATCTCAAATATATTATATTTTGCACAGTCTTCGTCACACGCTACGCGCGCGACAGCTACCCCCGTGCTACTCAAAACACGAAAGCACGAAAATCAACTCGCCGTCTTGCACGACAGTTCCAGAACACTTTTACGAGACAATCGTCCCTTCTACACACGTATAAACACCGGGTACAATAGCATAGAGAAGAGACTCGAGGTCAAAGGGTCCAGTCAAGCAGCTGTCCCCACGTGCGTTTTCTCCCTAACGGGGTCATCCACAGAAACGCGACGGTGGCGCCCCGCCGTAGGAAGTCCGTAAGTAAATTCAAGGAGGATTAAGAACGGTATGTGTTTAGCTGTATTGTAAAAGACCTTTCAGCCGTCCAGTCTGATCACATTCATATTCACACGTAGCATATACCTTTCAGTTCTCCACATATGCAAGCATATTGACGTAACATGAAAAAGGATTGGTTGGTGATTCACATGAATTAACAGAGGCCTGATTGACTAGATATAACACGAAAAAACGGGTTAAAACTTGGCCTGGTTGGTGATCACGGGAAGAAAGTTGTAGAATGCCATATTCATATAGTTTACTCTATACCACGAAAGTGTGATAAGGTATATATCGGGGAATCATCAAGGTGCATAAACAGAGCGAGTGTTTTGGCTGGTTGATAAAGCACTGGGTTTTTTTTCAATTGTTTTTAATTCAAAGGTGCATGAACACTCGTTTAAAAGAACATTCAACTAATACCTATAATAGATGCGGTTCATTGGGGGACCACTTATTGACATGTGGATGTGACAATGAAAGAATGGCTAGGAAGCAAGCGAGCTGGTGAAGATGATGCATAATGTAAAAACCCCGAGACTAGGGACCACGAACGGACAGACACAAACGTGACTTCGTATTTGACGTGTGTGACATGTGTGAAAAGACATCGTGTTTGTGTCTGTCCCTTCGTGTTCCCTAGTGTCGGGGTTTTTACATTATGTGTTGGATGTCAGGCAGAATTCCAAAAAACAAAAATTTTGTTCAGGTGTAAAAAACAAAGTAGCCTTCTCTTTCGAGAGGCGCATGAGATCAAAAAAGCAGGTAGTAACTGCGTCAGTAACCCCTGTATTTATCTTTGTGGTTGTAAACAGGAAGTCCAACATGAGAGGGAATAAATGGGGAGGGGAGGTCTCTTACGTATTTAAGGCTTCGTTTCACAAAATGAAAATTCTTTGGATGGCAGTTCAGTGTGGTGTCCTCATATTTTTGTGTTCCGTTCTCGTCTTTTCCTGCACAGGGGTTTTATCGTTTTTAACTATATTAGACGTAAGATGTGAAACAGTGGTTACGTTCACAAAGCATATGCACAAATGAAGTTTACTTTGTTGTAGATCACTGATTATAGATTTCTTAACAAAATTTGTTTGCTTCCCTTTCATGTGAGTTGAGACACGCATATTCATATTCATATTCACCCACCCATATGCTTGTTGCTTTTTCCACACAAATGCTTCCTACTTGATAGAAGTGAAATGTGGAACACCGTCATTGCGTACACAAAATGTGTGCACACATAGTGGCATTGCTCTGCTGGACGTAACTACTTATTGCTTTGCAGTAAAATTTGTTTATGTATGGACATGTACAACATATCTGGCATGATCTGTGTCATGTACCATGATCGTTACCTGTGTCTGAATGGCACGTCGTTCCGAGGAACTTTGAAATCATGCGCACTGTGCCTTCAGTAAAATATCTCACTTGTGCACTTCCGAAGCGTTGTCTCTATGCGAAAATCTAAGATGCACAGATGACAAGTGGTTGCAAAGCGACATATGCGCTTTGCCTGTATGTATGCTCATCACAGTGAAGATTTTCTCCAATCAGGATGGATAAGCTATATTGAGATTGCTTTCCATAAGCAGAAGTATGCTGTTCCCACTGTGGTCAACCATCATACCTTAGTGTAGGCTACTCGTTTTGGTTAAGGAAGAGGGTGAGAGTTCGTCACTGCTGTACCTTAGAACTGAGCTGCTTGTCGAGTAATCACGATAGAAGTAAAAAGGAAGCATGAAGTTACTGATATGTAATATTTTGGTAAATGTCTCTTTTTTTTTTTTGCTATGCCTTCTTCTCTGGTCCATGGAGGCTTCACATAAGGATTATGCCATCGAGGTGTGGTCACATTTCGTGATCTTTGGACGTCTGCATTTCTCAATTAGGTTTTACACTTAGCAGTATTGTAATGCGGAGTGTTGAACGTTCGATCCTCCCTCTCCTTTGCAAATATATCAAAAACATTTCAGACAGACTTTGGCTCAAGATGTAGTTCCAGATGTGCCCGCGTATGATAGATATGTAGCACGCCAAAACCCGCAACCACGAAACCGAAACTATCATTCTAGCTTGTGCATGCGTTACAATGGGAGCATTACAACAATTACAACAATCGCTAAGAATGTCGAAGGCAACATGGGTTAGTTATTACTAACTTTTACCTGTTTACTGCATCATTTTTCAAGACATTCGTTTGTTTAAGCAAATATGACAAAGAGACAACAGTGGCGTTTTGTACCGCCGTAACTGGCGAACTTCGGGTTTCCGGGTCTGGCAACTGCGTTCCATAAGATGGCAGCCTCCGCTGTTTGACGCTGATTTTACGGCAGCTTGACCCACCTGCGGGGGAAAGCTGCGGTAACGAATGATACCATCGTTCTCCATGAAGTAACGGTTAGAGTCACAAATAGGGGAACTGAGTATCGCATCCCTTTTCCGCGCCGGAGCCGCCGTACGGTGTCCGCGACTGGACCCCGATCGTGTCACGTGGTTTCTCCTTGCAAGAACTCGCCGTCCATGTTGAGTCACCTCCATGCAAACACGGTTTCCTGGGTTGCCAGCTGGCTCGACTGCGCGTTGTTCTCCACTAGAGTCACTAAATAGGAAGCAGAGTAGCGACATTGAGCCACGCAGAGAGCTAGCCCGCCATCTTGAGTCAGGCGCGGCTGTGTCGCCTAGGAATGGGGCGTCAATCTTCCCTTCTCCTGTGGAGAACAACGCGCAGTCGAGCCAGCTCGCAACCCAGGAAACCGGTTTTGGATGGAGGTGACTCAACATGGACGGCGAGTTCTTTGAAGGAGGAACACGTAACACGATCGGGGCCCAATCGCGGACACGGAACGGCGGCTCCGACGCGGAAAAGGGATGCGATACTCTGTACCCCTATTGAGTGACTCTATTCTCCACCGGAGAAGGGGGAGATCACTGTCCCATTGCTAGGCGAAGCAGCCGCGCCTGACTTAACTAGTTTAGGCTGCCAAGGGGGACGTCGGACAAAGTAGGAGACACGACAGCAGAAACAGCTTTATTACTAGTTTAGGCTGCCAAGGGGGACGTCGGATAAAGTAGGAGACACGACAACAGAAACAGCTTAAAGCTGTTTCTGTTGTCGTGTCTCCTACTTTGTCCGACGTCCGCCTTGGCAGCCTAAACTAGTAATGTCACACCAACTACCCCAACTTTGCACTTTGGTACGCTTGACTTAAAATGGCGGGCTCGCTCGCCGGCGTGGCTCAGTGTCGCTACTCTGGTTCCTATTTAGTGACTCTAGTAACGGTCGTCGGCTGCCTTTTCATGTTTTCCTTCGAACCTCCTCATAACTCCTTGCACTGCGGAATCACTCTGTAGTTCTGAGCGTATTGTTGTTAAGTCAATACTAGGCACAAATTCCGCAACAGCATTCACGGGTACTGCTCTCCTCAAGGCATCCGCATTCGTGTTCGTTTTTCCGGGTTTATGCTGTACGTCAAATTCGTACTCTTGCAATCATAATTCCATCGTGCGAGACGGGAGCTTGGGTCGCGTACACTCATGAGCCATTTCAAGGCTTGGCAGTCTGTGATGAGGTTAAACTTCCTACCGTATAAGTAACAGCGGAACTACCCCACAGCCCATATCACAGCCAGGCATTCTCTTTCAGTAGCGCAATACTTTTGTTCTGCCTTATTTAGTTGTCTGCTACTGAATGCTACTGGGTGCTACTGACCCTCGAACATCTGGGACAGCACGGCTCCTACAGCGTTCCTAGACGCGTCTGTGGCTCCAATAAAAGACTGGCTAAAGTCGGGGTGCCTTAGGATGGGAGCGTTAATCAACATGTTTTTAAGCGATGGATGTTACTTCTTCCTTTGTCCAGCGAAAGGTGGCATGCTTAGATGTTAGTGCGGTTAAGGGTTATGTTAGCTTTGCGAAATTGGGCAAATGCCTTCGGTAATATCCAATCCTAGAAATTCTCGCACCTGTCTCACGGTTTTAGGTTCCGGAAGTTTTCGACGCTCTCGATTGTGCTTATTTTTTATTTCTTTAGATAAACGATATCCCCCACCCCACCCCACGAGGTTTTACACCGCTAGCTGAGACGATGTGACCCAGATATTTTACTTGTTTTCTGAGAAACTGACATTTTGAGTGTTTAACCCTCATCCCCGCTGCCCGGAGTCGTAACAAAACCTGTTCGATGTCAGCGACGTGCTCTGAAAATATAAGGCTATAGATGATGATGTCATCCATGTACACGAAGGAAATGTACACATGTCTTTCCCAGGAGACCCATAAGGATAACATCAGCAGTCCTTCGCCATACGGCCGGACTATTTACAAGACCCATTGACATTCTTTCCATTCCTAGTGGCCACTATATGAGTATTGAATGCCGTCTTTTAGCTATGTCCTTCGTCTATTTCTATCTGCCAAAAGCCACTAGCAAGGTCAATGACTGAGAAATATTTGGCTGAACCTAACTGTGATAAAATATCTTGAATATTGGGTAATGGATATGGGTCAACGCGGGTAGCGGAATTGAGCTTACGATAGTCCACTAAAAACGATGCGATCCGTTGGCTTTTTGTACAAGCAATGTTGGTGACCCCCATGGTGACTTAGAGCGAGCTATAGTGTTCTTGTCAAGCTGAATTTTTCACTTGCTGCTCTAGCACTTCCCGCAGTGCGTAGGGTACCCTACATGCCCTCTGATAGACCGGAGCGGCGCCATTTGTTTCAATGCGGTGTTTAATAATGCCGCACTTTCCCAAATCTAAACTAGCTGTAGCAAATGCATCCAAGTATTTATGCAACATCATCTCAAGTACATCACGCTCCTGTGATTTGAGACCTTCTAAGTCAAACTTCAACCCCTCGCCTACCTGCCCTGAGGATGCGCTTTCCCACATTCCACCTGTGTTGCTCGAACCGCTTGTCTACCTCCGCCGAGCTGAAAAGCGCGAGTCTTATTCGGCGGGAGGACCAGTTCTTGATGGGAATAGTTGACAACTGAGAAAGGCAGAGTCCGCTGCGTCCCAACCTTAACCAGACAGCTGGCACCTTTAACTCCGTTCCTGATGTATTCTATTGGGCCAAGGACCCCTAATTCATCGGGAGCTATATCGAAGGGAACGACACAGCTGACATCGCACTCCGAATTTGGAGGTAGGCGTACCTCCCGAACTAACCCCTATTGCTAAGTGAGGAAATTTTGTAGGTGCATCTCTCCTGACTACGCATCGATCTGACGTTTTGCGCAAGGGTATTTCCTGGTTTCCGATTCGAATTACTTCGTTGGCAAAGGATATTTCTACGTATTGGGAGCTCAGTATATCTTGTCCCAGTATACCTGATACATGTTCTGGGATCGCAAGCGTATCAGGACATATGAGACAAATGTGTTGGAATTCGATTTCACCGAGAGTTACATTAAGCTTGCACTGACCATTCAGAGAGATCGGCTCTCCAGTCACACCCACAAATCTCCTCTCCGGTCCTCCGTCCCAAGGTGCCATTTGAACACCTTTTACTTGCAATTCTTTCATGGCACTATCTTTTATAAGAGTGACCCCGGAGCCCGTATCAACAAGGAGCTCAATCGGATGACCATTCACTTTCCAACGCACGACCGGGCATCATTCACTCACATGTCCAATAAGCACTACCTCGCTGTCGTCATTTGACAGCGGCCCTCCCACGCGCGTGCCCCGCGTGGGGTTTCTACACGTTTTTTGAATCCCTGTTAGCATGCCCTGGTTGGTACACTTCCTTTGGGATCGTCTAATTAGCCAAATGATCGTCTGATTAGAAAAATGACCAATTTCAGCGCACTGGGAACGTCTAGCGCTATCTCTCGGCCGCCTTCCGTAGCCGCGCGCTGGCCCTCCGCGGCGTTCTCTTCGGGCTCCTGGCCACTCCAGAGCCTCTACCTTCTGCATTAACAAATCTTCTAGTCGGGCAAGTCTCTTCGTCAACTTTTCGATTTCTGAATTTGGGGCCGCCATTTCATTAACCGCCCGTATCGCTCCTAGTGATCCGACCGTGAGAGCCTCGTTTCGCTCTTCTTGCACTGCTTCCTCGAGGGCCTGCTTAAATTTCACTGGGTTCTTGGACAACGCGAACCGCCTCACGGGGACTCTCAGTCCACCAACGAACTGCGCCGTAAGCTGCTCCTCAAGGTGTTTTCTGGTCTGCCCGTCCGCGCTATCAGTGCAGTCGAACCCATCATACGCCAGTGTTTGCAACCTACTAGTGTAATTCTGCACGTCTTCCTTAGCATTTTGTCGGGCATCTAGGAAATTGCGGAGCCTGACTGGCTGCGGCGCAGTATCAAAACGCTCAAGGGCTACACTCTTGAATTCAGAATAGGTATTTGCTCCTTTTGCCTGCATATCTCTCCACGCGAAGTCGTTCACGGGGCCCGTCATACAGCACTTCGCCATTCCCAATTTCTGGGACTGTCCAGCTCTCCAACTGTCCATTTCAGCGACCAGCTCCAAAATTCCTTTATCGAGGTGCCGGTCCCGTCACCGGACAAGGCCTGGATTACGTTGGCCAAAGCGAGTACGCCAGCGCTCCCTGGCATTGTTGTGATGGCCTGCATCATTGGTGCTCCGTCCGTCTGACTCATTATGCAGCCTCAAAGTTCTCTCGTGCGTCTCCTGTGCGGTTGCTTAGGCCCAATCAATCACCCAGCGATTTAAGATTGGCCCCGACTGATAGCTTCTCACCGCTTCTGACACCAATGTGACGATCGCATTGACTGGCAAAGGGTCAACCCTGCATGGAAACACAGGAGAGACCTGGGTGCAGTTAGGAAACATTCCTTTAATTTACATAACGCATTTAACTCTACAGCTGCGGCGTCAACAGAAATGACAAAAGGTCAGAGCTTACAATTGCACAATTGCGGTGATCCGACGACCCAGTTCTAGGCGGCTACGGCGTCCATTTGTCCTTGGGAGGATCCCTTTTTGTAGATCGGTGCGCTGGCTTAGTCACTCTGGCTGGGTAGCTCCTTGGTCGGCGGGGTTCCGTTCCATCTTGACTCATTTATTTATTTGTTATACATCAAAGGCCCGTAGGCATAACATGACGGAGTCGTGGGTTGCATAGTAGCAATGTACAAAGCATAAGTTATGCGTACTTATGTGGGGCGCCGAGGAGGAGGACGAGGGGCGCGTGGAGTTTAGGGTTCTTTTCGAGAGCTCGGAAATACAGAAGATGGTTTGACTGACTGTCTGAGTCTGTTTGCATTGTTGCATTGAAGACACTTTACAATTGGCGCGGTCGACAGGATCAGTATGTGGGTGGAACTCGAAATAACACAACAGGAGCCAGAGGGCCTGCAGTTCACACGGTGCCGACTACAAGACGAGGAAACGGTGGATCTACCGACGTCCGTAAGCACAACAGAATTCGTTAACTTCATATCGAACAAGTGTAACACCACTGTTGAGGACCTCCGGAAGAAGACTTCCATAAAGGTCAATATGACTATATCTGACTACAACATGTACATCAATTATCCCTCGAAATTGTGCACAAGCAGCGCTGCGGCCACATCAGATATTGGGAGTGCCTTACTTCAATTCTTAGATGTCCAGCGAAAAGTTTTCAGTGAGATCCTGGGAGCACCTAGTACCAGTAAACCACGGTTCGAACTAGTGAAGCCGGATCCGTTCGGCGGGACGACATCTAGCCCTGAAGCGTGGATAACATTCTACGAATACGCATGTGAAAGGAACCACTGGGTGAAAGATGACGACAAAATAAAGAACTTGCGTCTTTTTCTCACCGGAACTGAAAAAAAAGTGGTATGAGCTACGGATCACCCAATCCCAAGAGCCCTGGGGCTAGATTTTGAACTTAGCGCTATCCCGTAACGCTTGCTAAATGCTCGTGCTCCCCGGTCGAGGGCCAATGCGCGTGATGGAATGAGCGCGCAAATTTTGAAAAATAGCTATAACGATCGCTATGTGCAGATCAAGATTGAGCCCCTGGAAAACCTGGAGGGCAAACTTTCTTCGATCATTTCGTGATAACCCAGTTGAAAGCTGGGACAAAGCTATCTTTTTCAAGTACAAGGGAGGTCCACTCATGGAGTACTTTTATGAAAAGCGGAGGCTGTTGCACATTGCTGAACCCATGATGCCAGAGTCGTCTGTCATTTCGCTGATTGTGCATGGCCTTCCCAAAGAGCTTCAAAAACAAGTGCAAGTCCAGGGGCCAACAGCCGTTGAAGGTCTTCTTGACACATTTCAGAACGTGTCAGTTGACCAGTGCAAGTGGGAGTCGACATCAGCCAACTTCGACGGAATAAGGACACGTAAGATGGAAGAATGAACACCACAACGAGGATCTGGTGTCACTGCGACGCAGCTTTCCCTTCCGAAACGTAACACAGCGAACGTTGTAACCGGCCACTCTCCTACCTGCGATGAGGAGTCAATAACAGACGGCAACACTTTAAACTAATAAACGAGGGTCAACAGTCGCACCCTACGACTCCAAGCGAGACTGTTTATTTACTCCGTTCAAACCTTCTCTTAATTTCTTTACTGGTAGATGGAAGAGAATTGAATGCGTTGGTTGATAGTGGTGCATCCATTACAGTTATTAATCAAGCTGTGGTTGATAGCTCACGTATTGCAAGAGGAAAAGCAGTACAAGTGCAAGGATATGACGGACGGAAGACGTCTTACGACACTTGGATTGAAACTGTCATACAGTATCAAAATCAACGAATTAGAGTACAAGCTCTGGTGATACCAAACATTCAGTACGACATGCTCCTCGCCCGACCCGATATGAAAAGGTTGCGTTTAAATATATACTGGAACGATAATATTTCGACAGATACGACACTCAATAACGTGGAGCCAGCGGCATCACGACTGGCTACGAAGCCTGAGGAAGTCAAGACCAAATACCCAGAGCTCTTCTGCGCTGGGACGTTCCCACCAGCAACTACATTCCTCGAAGTGCCGTTCACTCTAAGTGACACAACGGTAATACGAAAGAAACACTACCCGATGACCAGGGAAAGGAAGACATGGCTCAAAAACGAGCTCCAAAGTATGCTTGACGATTATCCGACCTTCTACTCCAAATTTCGCTTCGCCCATCACGCTAGCGCCGAAAGAAGATGGATCTCTAAGGTTATGCACCGACTATCGCGCGCTCAACAAGCAGATCGAACTCTTCCCTTATCCCACGCCAAACATTGACGACATCATCAACGAGACAGGTGGATGTTCAGTTTTTTCAAGGATAGATCTTTCTAAAGGCTTCTGGCAAGTCCCGCTGTCAGAGGAGACTAAACGATACTCAGCTGTCACAACTCCGTATGGCCTTTACGAATATAATCGTCTGCCCTTTGGGTGGAAAAATTCTCCAGCATGGTTCCAAAAGATGATGACTGAAGTTCTTCAGCCATACCTAGGTGTATTCTGCAATGTATACATCGACGATATCATAGTATACTCGAAATCCCATAATGATCATACCAAGCACCTTCAGGCTGTCCTGGAAGCTCTCTCTTCCGCACATCTCAAACTGAACTTCAAGAAAAGTGCCTTTTTCCAGCCACACGACACTTTCCTGGGCCGTGTTTTTGATGGCTTCACCAAAAGCACAAAAGCAGAGTCAGTTGCAAAAATTTCAAACCTGACAAAGCCCTACGACCTTCACTCGTTACGAGTGTTTCTGGGCTTAGCCGGGCACTTTAGACCGTTCATTCGGGACTTTGCCCTGAAAACGAGATGCCTCACACAGCAAACCCAGAAGCAAGTGCCCTTTCTATGGACTCCACGGTGTGAAGAAGCATACAACTTTCCAGTGAAGTCCATATCTACCGACCCTGTGCTGACACTTCCTGATTTTTCCCTCCCATTTGAACTTCACACCGACGCGTCATATTACGGTACTGGCGCGGTACTATATCAAAGAGACATTTTGCGAGAGCGACGCCAGCAACTCCAAGTCATCGGATATTACTCTCATACCCTCACAAAACCACAACAGAACTACACTGCAACTGAGAAGGAAGCACTGGCTGTCCTTCTAGCATTTCGCCATTTCCGCCCATATCTGGACGGAAAAAGATTCACCTTGGTCACAGACCATTCGGCACTCGTACACCTGTTCCAAACTGCCGAACCCCGGGACAGGCTAGCCCGCTGGGTCTTTGAGATCCAGCAGTTTGACTTCGACGTTTCACACCGTAAAGGAAGTCTTCTAACTGATGCGGATGCTTTATCCCGGCTGGTAGCCCCTGCCGTCCCATATCACGAGGTCAATATCACCAAGCTATGGGAAGGTACTGAACGTCTAGTTCTTGACAACGGTGTATTCAAAGTCCCGGAAACAATGCGAGATTTAATTCTCGGGTTGTACCACGACAGTCCTCAGTCGGGTGGACACGACGGCTTTAATAGGACATATTCCAAGCTCACGAAAAGGTTTACCTGGCCCAGAATGAAGAAAGACGTTGAAAACTACATAAGGTCGTGCCACCTATGCCAAACACAGAAAGCCAAGTACAGACCGAAACCAGACACCATGATATTGCCACCTCATTCCTCAGTTCCTATTGAAGTGGTGCACCTTGACTTCGCGGAACTGAAGAAGAAAGCTGAAGGGCGGCGGAGAACTCAATCTTTCCTCGTAGCCATTGACGAGTGCACTCGGATGGTAGCAGCAAAACCTGGAAAGGAGGACTCCAACTCTATCATCGCTCTCATCAGCCGTAAAATGTTTGAAGGAACAAAAGTTCTGGTTTCCGACAACGCTGCTGCTTTGAAGAGCAACGTTATGCAAGCGTGGGCTGCTGATCGTGGGATCCAACTCAAGTACACTTCCCCCTACCACCCAGAAGCAAATGGGCTGGCAGAGCGGACCATCAGAAGCATTAAGCAATACATGGCCATGTATCCAGATTTCCAAGGTGGTTGGAAGTGTTGCTTGGAGGCTGCGGTTGCTCACCACAATCGTTCGTCTAGTGCGGCGTTAGGATGTTCTCCACTTTGTGCTCTTACTGGAAGGCCGACCCTTCTACCGGCAGACTACACATTGGAAATTAGTGACAGGCTTTCTTTAGCGGAACATAAGAAAAGCCCAGAACAACAGCAGTCCTACCGAAATACGATGAAAAAGAACTTTGACAGACGGCATGTGACAACAATCCCACCCGTCGCCGTTGGCGACTCCGTCATGATATGGAAAGGGCTGCCTGGACACCAGCAACGTCTAACGGGCCCCTTTTTGGTTGTTAAAACAGCTTCCCAGTGTGGTGTGCTGAAAACCATCGGATACACCAACGATGAGGGAAACATGGAGATCGCTGCCATCAAGAATGTCGTCCCTTACCATCCCCGGAGGGAAGGTTCTGAAAAGTGAGGGAGTGTGTGGGGCGCCGAGGAGGAGGACGAGGGGCGCGTGGAGTTTAGGGTTCTTTTCGAGAGCTCGGAAATACAGAAGATGGTTTGACTGACTGTCTGAGTCTGTTTCCATTGTTGCATTGAAGACACTTTACAACTTATATGAACACTTATATGAACAGCAACAAACAAACAAACAATGAACACTATACAGTATAACTAAAGAACTATGAGAAAGAAGGAAGTAGCGATCATTTTCCTCTATATATTTCGCACGACAGACTGCCCCTCTCAGCAACTACTGGACTGATTCCTTTCACAAACTGGATACTTTTTTGTGCGGGCCTCAGAATATCTGTGTACACCGGTATGTCCCCAGAGGCTCTCTCTCAAGCCATTACCCGCGGTCTTCAGGAAGCGGTGGTCATGTCTAAAAGGGTAACAGGCCATGTCGGTCATTCCCCAGCAATTAACCACCTTAGAGCATTACGTCGCCGAGCAGAAAGAACGGCTCGTCAGACAGGGCAACTCACGGACATTCTGGAATACCGCAGGATGAAAGCTAAAGTAACACGAGAACTTAAGAAAGAGGACAGGAAGCGTTGACGTAACTTTTTCAACCACCTTTCACCGTTTGACCCGGCCACGAAGATCTGGCGAACAATCCGATCTCTGAAGAAGGCGCCCCCTCAAAAGAATCCTCTCGCGGCCTTGGCTATCGTTAAGGGTGTAGACGAAAACACGCTAGCGACGGACTTCTGTGTGGTACTAACGACTCCGACGGCTGCATCGACCAAGCACACTACACCGCAGTTTTGTCCACAGTTTGACTGCTGAACTTCACCAAGACTGGCCCCGTCATCCGGAAGTTATGGACCGCGACTTCACACTAACCGAGCTAAAGGCAGCGTTGCAGCTTGTGAACGCCGGCTCGTCCCCTGGGCCCGATAAAATCACCTATGCCGCCCTGCGAAACCTTGACGGGCGGTCACTCCAAGCTCTCCTTCATGTGTATAATACGGCTTGGCAACAAGGATTTTTACCACATACATGGAAGGAGGCATTGGTTGTTCCCATCCTGAAACCAGGCAAGCCCCCAAACGCCCTACCTCCTTTCGCCCTGTGACCCTGACAAGCTGTATGGGGAAACTGATGGAGAGAATGGTTTTGCATCGCCTCGACTGGTGGCTCGAAAAACAACGTGCGTTCCCTCACGAATTGGCTGGATTTGGTCGCCACCGAAGCTCCATGGATCCAGTTCTCGACCTAGTCTCTACAGTTCAATATGCTCGTGCCCATCGACAGATCGTCCTATCGGTTTTCCTCGACATCAAGCGCGCATAAGATACCGTCTCGCACATTTGTGTGCTGCACGCCTTGCGCTCGTTCGGGGTATCCGGTCGGCTCTTCATCTGGCTCCAAGACTTCCTTACGGACCGAACTGTCGCTGTCCGTACGTCCCAAGGCCAAAGCCCTCAGCATCCTGTTCCACAAGGAATCCCCCAAGGAAGCATTCTCAGTCCGACACTCTTTAACGTGGCGATGGCCGGCCTACAATCAGTAATTCCTCGTAAAGTGTCGTTTTCCGTGTATGCAGATGACGTCGCCCTTTGGACAGTAGGCAAATCACGCCCAGCCATACAGCGCCGCCTGCAGCCGGCTTTAAATAATATCCATACGTACCTCACGCACCTTGGGATGGACCTTTCACCCGAAAAGTGTGTCCAGCTCCCTTTCACGCGCAAAGCTATGGCCAATTTCCCTCTTTGGCTTGGTTTAAAGAAGCTTGAACCAGTACGCTTCCACCGCTTCCTTGGCGTGTCAATCGACTCGGACTTGCGCTGGGCTCGGCACATTAAACACCTTGAAACTAAAGTGCAGCGATGGTTCCCCGCAATTCAACATCTTTCTGGCTCAGGATGGGGCTGTGATCAGCGTTCCTTGCTCGCGGTTACTGCGGCATTGGTGAGGGCGTCTGTGCTTTACAGCCTTCCTACTCTGCATAGGATATCAACCACTTCATTAAATACACTTCGGTCCCTGTTTGCTCGAAGCCTTCGTCCTCGGAGCCTCGGAGTTCCAAGAATGGCTGAAACACGGCAAGTACTTGCTGAAGCTGGTGAGCTCCCGATTGAGGTTCTCCGTGAACGTGAAACGGCTCGGCACTTCCTCCGTTTGCGTGCTCACATTCCTCGCCACCCGCTCCTCAGGAAAATTCGATGCCGCCCTGAAAGCGACTTCTATCGAGTAGCGCAGAGGACACGCCAGACTCTCACTGGCTTCATAACTAAGGACAATATACCGCCGGAAGCCCCCTGGTCTCTACCAGTACCGCCCACTTTTGTACGCCTTTTAAAACCTTCTGGAAAGAAGAGATCAGGTCCCCCCTCAAGTCCTCCGAGCCCATTTTCATGCTCTGGTAGACGAGAAGTTTTCTAGGTTTACGGCAGCATATACCGATGGCGCATCCCGAAACAACAAGTCCGCCTCAGCATTCGTCATACCATCCGAAGGCGTAGTGCACGGAAGACGCCCTTCACATCCAACCTCCTCCATAGCTACGGAACTCGATGTCATTCTTTTCGTTCTACAACACATCACTGATTTTACACCGCGGGAATGGGCAGTCTTCACAGACTCCAAATCTGCACTTCAAGCAATTGAAAATTCCGGCATAAGAGGGCCATCCGCACCCCTAGTCGCAGATGTGTTAATGGCTTACCACATTATCTACGCAGCAGGCCACAGGCTAGTTCTCCACTGGGTTCCAGCCCATTGTGGTGTCGTGGGGAACGAGCAGGCCGACAGCACCGCAGAAGCAGCACTCTTGTATCGGAAACGGACCAGCATTGTTCTGCTGAGAGGAGACCGCCGTTTAATTCTCCGACGCCTAGTGACACCCCTGGCTTCCCGCCAATAGACAGCCGACATTCTCCCCCACTCTATGTTGACCAGAGTTGATCAAACGCTTGCTTTCCGCATGCCACGAAACACCTCTCGTCAAGATTCTGCATTAATCCACCGAATGCGCCTCGATGTGGCCTTTACAGCTCAGTGGCGTTACCGCTTGAGACAACTTGACTCTCCCACCTGCTGCCACTGTGGTGTTCTTGAGTATCTGGAGCATATTCTTCTTCACTGATCTCACTACCAACCTTCCCGAACCACACTCTCCGAGTGTCTTCGTCATATTGTGAAGGGGCTCGTTATTTTATTCTCAACTTTCCCACCAGCAATGGGGTAGAGCATCGCCTGTGGCGATGAAGCTCCCCACTCTCCAAAGCCAAAATAAAGTTGTTGTTCATATATGGTATCGTTTCCGTACACACTTCCTGTGTCCCATTGACACCACTTAAATTATCGCCACATGTTGGCCTCTGGACCCGACGGCCATCCGAGGCATTAAGTCTCCTACTGACAATTGCCCGGCTCACCCTTTCTTTGTCTCCAACCCCCGTCCGACGGCGCCTTTCTGAGTGCCTAGTCAGATACAGACCACTTATAGGTGAAAAGCAGTGGTGGATGAACAGCGCTTACATGTGCTACGGGCTCCGCGGTGTTGTTTATACTATACAAGCGAAAACAGGTAAGTAATGAAAGGAGAGTAAACAACCCCTCGGTGGATGAGAGACGGCGGAGTCTTGTGACAAAAGGCACGGAGTTCAAACTTTTGTTTATTGCGTGTTAGCGCCGCGAAGCAACTGTGGCTATGAGCGGCGTACAGGCGTGGACAGACGGAGAGAGGACAGCAGGAAGGAGTGAGGGACCAGGGGATTAGTATGCGTTCTGGGCCGACTTCATGGGAACTGTGCCGACATTCGTCTGGAAAGTCTTCGGAAAACCCAGGGAAAAACCTCAGACAACACAGTCAGCGGTAGGATTCGAACCCACCACCTCCCAGTCTTCAGCAAGACCTTGGCTACCACCAACGAGCGGACGCCTTAGCCCACTCGGCCATGCCGCTGGTGGAGTTCAAACTGCCTGATCTTCCTTTCACCATGTACATATTACAAAATGAGCTACGGCTATCTTTAATATAATTTTTATATCAAAGTATATTATATTTATATCGTGATACTAAGCGCCGCAGTTGATGAAATTGGCCATTTGCCTCTGACGAGTGCCGTTTCGGAAACGGCTTTGTGAAACGCGACCTGTCAGGGCGCCAACGGGAAAACTGCGCTCTCTAAAAAATTAACTCCTTTTTGGGTGTAATTTGATGATACGTTAACTGACTCCCTTTTTGGTGTATGTCTACACCCCTAGAGAGGTGCAAGACAACACCCTCAGTAAGGGTGTTATGCCGAGGGCAACAGAAACACAACGGTTAAAATAACAGACATATTCTTTATTTTGATTACCTATAATACACTGCATGCATTGCAATAAGAATTATATAGTCACCGCACAATACAAAACATAAAAGTGTCCACCAACATGTCGACCAAGATGAAGGCATTACGGTGAGGCCAAGAGAATTAATTATCTTGAAGTGAAAGATAAAATGAACTGTGCAATTCCTTAATCAAAGTACATGATAGTTACGCAGATGGCTGAGGCTAGAGAAGAATTAAGAGTATACACAAACACAGCCCACTTCAACATGCAAGCAGCTCAAGATAGAAAGTAAAGCAATTGATAAATCATGATGATTGAATTTTATTGGTGCAAAAGCAACTCAAGCTCTAATACGCCAAAACCATGGTAATATTGTGACTAGCTAAAAATCAGACGATTATACTAAAATAACGTAGAAATTAAGAAGCACACAATCTCCCTACAAAGCTGCAATCAGTAAAGGGTCAGCGAAGTGTCGGTAGCGAAACCCGAACCCATACCTCTCTGATTTCTGGTCAAGTGTATTACCAATTACACCATTCTAACATCACCAACACACAAACTTGCCAGGGCCTTGTTCAGAAGACGCGCACAGCCATTGACTCAGCACATCTGACCGGAAATCACAGGGTTGTGGCCTTGTGGTTTCATTGCCCGCTACCTCTTGCCTCTTGAGTTGTTGACTCTTACCAACTGCTTTACTTGCTAGTACATATTGCACCAACTTCGTTTGTTACGTATACCCCTTGAGTTTGCCTAACGGCCACATGCGACCGTTACAACGAGACGCGCACTGTTCTCTGATCTAATCCGTGCATTCCATTTTAGGTTCAAACATAATCTCAAAATACCCGCTTCATAGGCACCTCAATCAACCAGACAAGCAGACAAGACAAAATACACCGACAACACTTACCAAACAGCACGCTGCAGCGAGACGCTCGGACAAGCTACTCGATCCGATGGCCACGGCACATCTGTTGCTTGCATCCGTTCGAGACGCGGAACCATAATCCTTGCAGTGTCATACTAAACTGAGATGGTCAAATGACCTGTAGTTCACCAAACGACCTCCCCAAAGAACACGAAAACTACCACAACTAACTCCAACCGCCATAGCTGGAGGGGTGTATCCCGTTTGAAACTCTTCAAAATAACCTTTCAAAAATAAACGCGTAAGTGGTCACGGTTAATAATAAATCTCCCAGAATATATGCTTTAAGATCAACGCACACAAATAATCGCTCAAATATCCCCATGTAAATAAAAACGCCAAGGAATCCCCGGATAAGAATATGTCGTTCAAAATAAATGGTTTCAGGATCCCCCCAAAATCAACCATACGGTTGCTACTGTCACGTGGTACGGTTGCTACTGTCACGACAAATAATCCCTAGGTCGGCGAATTTAATTGGACTCCTACTATGAGTATACTTCGTACATCGGACTACCATTCTTTTTACGCATAGCAAGCGAACTTCATTTGAACGTCAGTGTAAAGCGAACTCAGAGCACACGGACGAAAGAATGACCGCAGTTCCCTTCGATGCTTTGTCGAACGAAATAACTCGGAACATGCATATAATGCATAGTGTGAAGAAGATCCCGATCACGTTCAGCCCCATCGCTCCCACCATCGCGCCCAGCCGCACGCAATTAATTCTCGTTTCGGAACTTCTTTTCCGAAACGGCTTTTCATAACTGTTTTTCAACGGCTTTTTTGTCCTTTCTCCACTAGAAAGGAAAACATAGCAACAACACACACACACAACAAAATATGGCACCCATGACAGACCACTAGGTAGAGGGTGAGTGCTAACAAGAGCAAAATCCACCAATATAAGCTATGTCTTACCGCTATCATCTGTGTAGAGATACACATCTATCACTCCGCTGCCGTGTTGGACAACAGGACATTTTTTGGCAGTTTATTTTTAACGATATATTTTAAACAGTTTATTTGTGACGATATATTTTGCAACGATATATTTTCGTGGTAGATTCTTGAGCGATTGCTTTTTTGTGCGGGGATTTTTGCGGAGTTGATTCCTTATTGGGGAATTTTACGTGGTTTATTGTAAATAATATATTTGGGAAGAGTTTTCTTAAAGGATTTATTCTTGAAGATTTATTAGTGTAACACCCCATCTGGAGAACACAAAGTAAACAGCACACTGTTGCCAGAGCTGTCGTAGCGAAGCATTAGGAATTTGATGGCCATTACACCTTTTTCACACCAATTCTCGAAATTACACCCTGTAGAAAGGGACATACACATATTACACCCATTTCAGACCAAAAACAGGGTGTATTCTTTTTCTTGAGGGTGTAATAAGGGAGTAAAGCAATTGATACACCCCAAATATACCCCAATTACACCTAAAAATGACTTTTATTTTTTAGAGCGTGGTACGGGGCTCAAACTTCGAAATCTGGATCTCACGTATACATTTTGTGAAAACGGATTAGGACATTATTTTAATTATTTTATATCAGCTCATATTGAGCCAAAAATTTGATAGCATTTCACTTTCTTTTTTTATTTTTTGCCTTCGGGATGTGCCGTTTTGGAAGCAGTTTCCTCGAATGCGACTTCTCAATGTACTGGGGCAACAGGTGCGGCCTGGAACTACGATCAAAGGGGCCTTTAAAGGGCTTGTTCTGCTGCCGAACGTTGCGGTAGCCTCTGTTACAATCCCAGTATAAGGGCATAACATAAACCGTTCATAGTATCTTTTTGGCACCATGATACGAGCGTTCGAGTCATTGTAAAGGGCCCTACTGCCGCGGTTTCCAAATTTTGCGGTAGTCTCCGATGCAATCAATTAGAAGGTCTAGCATAAGCAGTCGCGTCTTTGTATGTGTGTAATATGTCTTTGCCGCCATGATTACAGGGCGCTTTGCCTGTTTTAAGTGGCTCTGCTGCAGCCTTCTAAAGAGTTTGCGGTCGCCTCCGTTACAATTCCAGTAGAAGGGCAAATATAGCACGATGCGAATACGTATGTCTTTGGAACTATGATACAAGTGGTATCGACTGTTTTAAAGGGCTCTGCTGCCGCATTTTCCGGATTTTGCGGTAGCCTCTTTTACAATCCCAGTAGAAGAGCATAGCACAAGCCATCGATGACATGTCTTTGGCAGCATGATCCAGGGGGTCTCGTTCGTTTTGAAGTGCTATGCTGCATCCTTTCCCGATATTTGCGTTCGCTTGTGTCATGATTCCGGTTGAATGGCATAGTATAAGTTGTTGATAATAAGTCTTTTGCAGCATGACACAAGGGGTTTCGCTCGTTTAAGTGGGCTCTCCTGCCAAGTTTTCCAAATTTGGCGATCGCCTGTGCTGTAACCCCAGCAGAATAGCATTGCACAAACCACTAATAATACGTCTTTCGCTCCATGATACAGGGAGTGTCGCTCGTTTTAAAGGCCTTGCTGCAGCCCAATCCGAATTTTGCGGGCGCCTCTTCCGCAATCCCAGTAGAAAGGCATAGCATAAGCCGTCATCAACATGCCTTCGGTATCATGATACAAGGGATTTCGCACATTTTAGGGGACTCTATTGTTGCCTTTCCCAAATTTAGTGATCGCTTTTGTTGCCATCCCAGTGGAAGACGTAAGTATAAGTCATTGATAATCGTCTGTTTGGAACCATGATTAAAGGCATTTCGCCCATTTGAAAGGGCTATGCGGCAGTCTTTTACGGATTTTGCGGTCGCCTCCGTTACAGTCCCAGTGGGAAGGGCAATAGCATAAGTCGTCACGAGTGTGCCTTTGGCGCCATGATACAAGGGGTTTCACCCGTTTTAAAGGGTTCTCCTGGCGCCTTTTCCCAATGTTGCGGTAACCACTGTTAAAATCCCAGTACAAGGGCCTAGTATAAGTCGTTCATAATAGCTTCACTATGCAGAATGCACCAGTGACTCTTTTTTGGTGTATTCCTTGTGTGCCAATGCCGCCATCGAGGTTGCAGAAAGAGTACCTCTTTGTTTTATTGTTTATTTTATTTTATTTTTTGCTTTTCGCATAGAAGTTGGTAAGTGATGCAATGTTTCAGAAGGAGACCCTGGATCATTTCTTTCAGTTAGACCTGTAAGCGAAGCATGGACTTCTCTGTGCGTGCTGTACTTCGAGAAAAATTGGCTGATTACCATAAACAGTGAAATGCAATAGGCTTCGTAAAGGATGTGAATTTTCATCTACAATGTATTTTCCTCAGGCATTAGCACCTGCGCTTGTAGGTGTCTGCTGCCGTGTAAATGTTCGGACTGCCGGAGATTTGCGTTGCAAGTTCACTTTTGTGCTGTATCTTGGCAAGTTTTTTTCCTTGCCATATCGTCCTGGCTCTCTCAAACGGCAGGTATCAGCTTTTAGCGCCGAAGAGCAACGACAATTTCTTCTCTGTCAGTGTTTTTGCGGTTGGCACTTCACTTCACCAACGCGCAGAGAAGCAAAGATACGGGACAGGGCGTGATAATGTGTCGTGTGATTTCGAGTGGAGCTAACCATAGGGGGTATATGGTTATGGATACATATATCTATGGGTATATACAGTGGTGGCCATGCTGTATTAGGCAATCTTAGGAATTTTAGGGTGTTCAGGAGAGTGTACACCTGTCTAGGAGGGGGTGGGGTAATGAAATCACTGCAGATGACCGCAATTATAGCAAAGTACATAACATAAAAATATATGAAAAATAAAACAGCTGAGCAGTATAGCTATTACGAGTTCGCATGTACAATTCATCAATGAAAAACTTCACTTGACACACCAATAGAAACAAGTGAGCTTCCTTCCCAAATTTTCATTTTCATTTGTTGTTTCTGTTGTTGTGGTTCTTCGTACACAGTTCTTCACGAACGATTATCCCAACGTCCAGAAATACTGAAATTGTCAGTTTATACACTGGATTGTTGGTTTATTTCCTTACATCTTTAACGTGAAAGAGAAAAGAAAAATCAGAGAAAGAGAAATAATTAAAAATTTGGCACAATAGCCCTTGTACGTAACTGCTCCATCTTTTTTTCTCTTTCTTTTTTTGCCTGCGCCTCCCTGCTCCGTATAGTATTTTCGTGGTTGATATCCGGACAGGCTGCTGCTATGCTGCAAGTGCATAAACTTTGTGCAATAAATAAGATTATGCCATTCTCTTCACTATTACATATTAATTATCATATCACTTACAATGTAGTTTATCAAAATGCACGTGCAGACAAGGTCGCTGTAACTACTTTTTGAGGATCATGTGTCACGAGGACTGCTCGAATGTGTATGTACTTCCTAACATCGACAGGAGCACCACTACATGGAGCAAGGGCAAAAACAATGCCTGAAAACCTGGTTTCATGCAGAGTTATTTATTACTGGGGGAGGGGGAATTGGGGGGCGGAAATCAGCTTTATTCTGTTTAGTGGTCAACAGCACTCAGGCCACAGGGAATAGCTGACTGCAAGCCATGCACATGCCGCCTGCGTGTGTGAGGACCTTGAGTACATTGATCTAACCATTTCTTCATCTTAATCCACAAATAAATAATGTACTCGACAGCGCGTAGGACTTGCTTAGCGTTATCTGCAGTTTTTGACGTTGGGGTGTGTAATCACCATCGGCGATATTCTCCATGTTCTACCCATGCTCAATCCCATGGCAGTCTTTATACCATGGATCCATGCAAATGGTTATTGGTAATCTACAATAATCATTGGAGATCAAGTTGAAAGGTATAGGCTGCGATTGATGGAAGGGGTCGCACTATAAACCGCGTTATTGGCAATCGCGTTGTTTTGCTTCAGGCATATCTAGACTCGCTCATTGATATTTGCGCTATTTCTTCCTACGAGGGGTGTTCAAGTCAAACCGGGACTTTCTGTCTCCTGAGTGTACAAATGTCACGCGTGGTGACCCAAAGTTTGTGCAAAACACAAGACACGTGCTGGACAACATGGCCGACAACGAGGTGAGCGCGCACATCAAGCAGCGAATTGCCATGAAGATTCTCGTGAATGAAGTCGTAAAGTCATCTGAAATTCACAGAAGCTTTCAGGCTCAGTATGGCCACGATACACTAAGCTGCAGCAAAGCGTTTGAGTGGTGCAAACGGATCCCAGACGGCCGTACATCAGTGAAGGACGATCCGGCCGGGGCGGCTCAGAGCCCAGTGTCACAGTTCCTGAGAACATCCAACTTGTGAAGTGCCTGATCCTCAAGGACCGACGGACAACATGTCTCGAACTGGCTCGAAAGACGGACCTTTCTGTGGGAACGTTGAACACTGTCATTCATGAACACCTCCAGTTTCGGAAAGTTAGTGCCCGTTGGGTCCCGAGGCAGCTCTCCATGTTTGACCTGCAGAGAAGCCTGGAGATCTCCCAAGAGCTAAGGTACCGTTTCTACACTGAAGGACAGCCGTTCCTTGATCGGATCATCACGTGCGATGTAACGTGGATGCACCATCTCACTCCCGAGTCTAAACGCGCATCAAAACAGTGGACGCATCCGGGCTCGCCAGCTCCCAAGAAGTTCCGAATCACCCCGTCTTCGGGTAAGGTCATGGCCACAGTTTTCTGGTACAAGGCTGGCGTTGTTCATGTTGATTTTCTGCCCAGTGGTACCATCATCATAGTGCATATTACTGCCAGGTTCTCAGGGATGTGCATAAGGCGCTGAAGCAAAGGCGGCCGGGCCTCATTACCAAAGGAGTCCTCCTCCTAGACGAAAATGCACGCCCGCATAGCGCGCATCTCACGACACGCACCTTACAGGAACGTGGCTGGGAGGTTCTGCTACATCCCCCTTACAGTCCAGACCTCGCCCCCAGCAATTTCCATCTCTTCCGGCCACTGAAGACGTTCCTTGGGGGCCGCCACTTCAGCTGCGACGACGAGGTCAAGAATGCGGTCCAATCATGGCTGCTACACGCCGGTAAGGATTTCTACGCTGCTGGCATCAAAGCCCTCGTGAAACGCTGGGGCAAGTACATTAGTGCAACCTGGAGATTACGTTGAAAAATAAAACTAATTTCTCGCTACTTTCACCCGCTGGATCACGTCACGGAAATGTTTACTTTCCAGGCGGGGAGCGGCAGACGTGCCGTGTCATCAGAGATGGCGATAACACACCTCCGAACACGTTTCAAAATAGGCCCCCCACACAAAAAAAGCTAATTTTCATGTTATGCTGGTGTCACTGATTTTCCTTTCCCACACTTCAGCCTATCAAATTTTCAGTACCTTTGGAAGACAAAATCTGATATGGGGCTCCAAGTTAGAAACTGCAACACTTGTTGTAATTGTCTGTTCTTGTGTAGTTGTAAATTGCCCTGTGACCTACCCATCTGCGACTATTCGCGTTTTTCGACAAATCGACGTCGCACAGCGGTGAAACTCGGGACTAGCCGATCCAGGTACACACGGCTGGTCCCGCTTTCTATTGCGGAGACGTAGCTGCTTTTCGCATGCGTCGCTGACCTGCACCTGTATTTTGCTGTTGCAATCATGGATGAAGGAAACAGTGCAGAGAGCGGCCAGCAAATTAAACCAAACTAGTTTTGTTCAGCTCCGCAATGCGACTCTGCGCGCCGAGGGGACAGCCAGTTTGTCTTTCCGCGTTTTCTTCTTTCCACGCATGTTATACCGCCTACATTGACGCATCTTCGGAAGAGATGGATTGAGGGACTCGAAATCAGCAAACCTGTTACATCAGCCATGGTTGTGTGGGTATGGCAGAGCTCTTGGAACGTACTGCCTATATATCTGATGACCGTTCTTATTTTTATTTTTCTGAAGCACACTTCTGTGCAACTGACGTCAGGAAGGGAAGCGAAACGTTGCCTAGGCAAAACAGAACTTTTTTTAAAAATCTTGAGTAGCCATTATGTGCAGGAAAGCGCAGGGGATAGAGCTAATACGTATACAAAGTCATTTTTGTAAGTGTGCATTTGAATCAGAGCGTAAGATCACTTGGGGAAAGAATTCAGAAAGAATGCGACGTTTCGTTAAGGTTTCCCAAAAACATGCCCACCAGTGACACACGGGTGTGGCAACATTACCCTGTGAATTCTAAACTACATTCCTACACTAGCTACACAGTTAAGAAGATATTGTCTGTAAGACAGCATCAACACAGATATCGTGTGCTTGCATGTCTATGACATTCCTACAGCGGAGTACACTCGCTGCTTGGTATTTCGGCCTCGCAACCGGTGAACGTGAAATTCACCTTCACGAAGTGTGTTTGATCAAACACGCCGGAACTTCGCAAATAATACGCTACAACTACAGTGAACCCTCGTTAATATGACCCCCGATAATCTGGCATATGCGCTTTATGACCATACTCTTGGGGGACAATGCTGCGGAACCTCTGCAAATCTCCCCCGTTAATAGGACAATTCCGCATTATGACAAAAATTTTCGGGAACGACCATGATCATAATAACGAGGGTTCACTATATAGCCTTCTTTTTGGACAACTCGGTTACATCCGCCACGTTGGAGGTTAGATGAGCCACCTACAGGTCGCGCAAAACGCGAATACCCACAAGTATGGGTAAACAGTATTGTAAATACACTAAAATAAAATTTACTCAGTGTTCTCTACTTCTTCACCACCTCGTGTGTCGATAGCCGTCTGTATTCCTAGCCACTGCTGGGATTTGGGAATATACACGCCTTCGATTCTGAATGTATTTAGCTCTGCAGCAAATTTCTGCTCGAACGAAGTCGCGTTTGATCAAGTCATTGCTCAGGTAGCACTCGCAGACGCCAAATTGTGCATGTTTTCCATTTTATTTCGTGATAACTCTTGATATAAACGTGATAACGAAGATGTCATTATTTACTTGCGTAGACCCATAACAGTTTCACTTGCTACAGCCTGCGAAGTAGCGTTTGGTCAAATCATTCATTTTCAAGCGACCACAGAACAAACAGGAGACAAGACCACACACAAGTCGCGCTGTTGTTTTTTCGTGTTTGTTCTTTGGTCGCGTGTAGATTTACGCCAACCAGCCCAATCTGTATACTTCAGGCATTTTGTCAAATCTCGCCCAAGTGGCACTCTCTCTTTCTCAATTTCCTCTATTTAGTAGTTTGTATATCGTCTGCGGACCGTAGCTGTTTTCCTAACTGCACCCTTAGAGCTCGCATTTCGTCAATTTGTCGTCCAGAAGGCAATCACAGGCGCCAAGCTGCCAATTTCATCTGACAATCTCATGGTATCTTGAGTATCATATATGCTCGTTCCCACAGTTACGGATCACGTCCTACTTAACTTACGCAAAAGTTCCCGGGCGTTTTATCGGCGTTGTTATCGATGTTGCAGGTTGCGGCGGGAGAAGAGAATTGTTCATCTCACATATGTCCTCCTCACGTAACTCACGCACCACCCTGTAAACTTAGCTGCCTTGTGTAGTCCTCTGCTATCAGGTCAAGCCCGGTTTTACGGGGGGGCGACCCTGAATGCTGCTCATGTATGCTATGATCATGACGTTACCAAATAATGATGATATCATTGTCGAAATCTGATATTGAAAATAGACCAACAGCCAGGAGACACGTTCACAACAAATATATTCCACTGGCTTGCATCCCAAAATAAACGACCTTGTATTTTTGTTTATTTTGTTATGTAACCCAGAGGAACATACTTGTTGAGAAATCCGACATTGCCCAGAATATGTTTGGTATATAGCTTAATACTTGCAATGATTACTTTGCACTGACCTGACGAAACAAAACCAGCTAGAGATGTGCAAAAATTGAAATCTGGGAAAGCCTGACCTAATGAAATAAAATTACACAAATCTGGCCGAAACAAACGTTAGAAATACACACGAGTTACCCGGTAGCCAAATCGGCCAAGGACGCACGGCCAACTCTTCGACGTATCAGACGGGCAACCAGCACAGTAACAAAGGCACTAGCGCAATGTGACAGTGATCATCACTAAGGATGAACATTAAAACAGCCATGCGGTGACATATTTTCGCTGCATGGTGTAGTGTTACCGCAGAATGCAATTTGCGAAAACAGCCGGAGAAAGCAGCCACGTATGTCCGCCACGATCATCATATCGACGTCGGTGTTTCTCTCGTCTTTCTTCCTTCTCACCTGATGCACTGCGTATACTCCATTCAGCTGCGCCGTGTGCGTGACGACTACGTAATCACGTGAAGAGAGGCAACGTCACGACGCATCATCCCTTTTTGCCTCATTATCTTATACGTTGTTTCCAAGAGTTAGGGATTGTTTGAAGCTGCATGGAACAAGAGGCTTCGCGGGCGCACTGCAGATGTACTTCTTTCACAGTGGTGCATTTCATACGCTGCGAAAAACGGCGTTGGCAAAAACCAAACAAGAATGTGGTTTATCAGCTGGGCTCCTTCAAACCGTGTTGCAAAAGAGTTGCTTACGGTGCGGTTTCCATTTACATCGCTTTCGAGGCAAATGTTTAGGAGTCGGTAAATACAGATGTGTGTAGAAACCTGGTGCACTGTACACCTGTCCAAAGTTTAGAGTAGCCTCCAATTTACTGTATTCCTCTCAAGTACAACTTTTGACTCACATCAATATTGCAGAGATCCGTTCAACTATACCAACCCTCGTTGAGTGCAACATCGTGTTCACCGTTGTCTTGAGAATACCAAGTAAATCCACGCGGAGAAAGAATCACGCCTTTTCGCTGCCACGTGGGAAGAAATGACAGCGAGTGCTTGATCTATAATCCACGAGCAAGAAGGGCTAGATATGACTCACACTCACGGTACTGTCCGATAGGCACTTGTACCGGTGAGAAGGAGGCAGCAGGGGATGGAGCCCCAGGGTTTGTGCCTCATCAGGGGCCCGCCCGAGCCAAGCCCTGACGGTTGCTAGAACCATGAGAAGTCAGGAGTGGGGCCCGGAGCAGGACCCATCAGGAATTATCCCGTAATTTTTCTTGCCGACCCTGCGCACACTTTGACCACTTTCGGATCTTCTCGGCTTCGTCTGATCGAAGCCGCTTTGTGTCACCTCACTGTTGGGTCATGTAGCCATTGGGCGACTGGTTGTTGCTTGTCCGCTCGATGTGCATACCTTTTGTCTTCTGCAGAGGCGCACCGATCCCTGGACTTGATATTTGCAGACGGCGTACGCACCCTTCTGGCCGCCCCATAGCGTGTAATAGGCTGACGACGATTGCATCCCGCGCCCAACGGCTGCCGTTCCGGCTTGCTGAGCTCAAGATTTCGGGTTCGATCCCGGGCGGTAGCAATGTGGGGGAGGTAAACAATGCTTCCAGCACCGTGTGTCGGAGATTTCCAAAAGAACCCCACGCAGTCCTACCCACGTGCAACCTGTCACCACACTGCGCAGACAAACGTTACGTGTAATATCACGGTACCATTACCATTATTTTTCCGATTTGCTGCTGCGCCAACCAATGGCGCGCCTAACAGGACGTCACGAACATTGTGTCTTTGAGAAAAAGCTCTCTCATATGCCCATATCTGACCAGCCTGTTGTTCGGTCTCCTTTCACAAGGGAAATGAACTAAAAAGGTAAAAAAGAATATAAAAATAATTTTGGAAAACAGAGATGGACACAGTGTACTTGGCACTCGAAATCTGATTCAGCTGCATACCGCGGACAATCCGTTCCACTGCTACTGACTGTCACTGTTATCTGGCGAGGAATAGGTTTTGTGTGCTGTGTTTTCTTGGCCAGTGCCGTGCTATCGTTGAACGTTCTGTCTGCAGGCATTTTGCTCGATTGGAGGGAGGACTGTACGTCGTGGGTCAGGTGGAACTGTGCCTTCAATGCCTTAAATTGTTTGAGGAGCACCCAGTGGAAGTACCCTACCGCGCAGCCGGTGCTGGAAATCGAACCCACCACCGGGGTATCATGTTTTGAACTGTGAGAGCCCGTGAGGTGCGCCACACATAAGAAGTTACGTCCACACGTTGTTCACACTGGGGTACCATTCCGAGAGCGTCATATAGAACTAGAATGCTTCTGCTGGTAGCAATTTAAAGACGGCTACAGGCTGTCTACAGCTGAGACCCCGCAGCGAAGGTAAACATCTAAATGTGGCTGTTCAGAAGAAGGTGCTGGTGTTTCTTGCCTCCTCCTATGCTGTGGTCAACTCCTCTCCAGCGTCTCTGAAGGACGTCTCGAACAGTGATACGTTTCAGTGTGTTTAGAATACGGTTCTGAATATTGATATTTTCACGTTCAATTTCTGCTCGCGCGCATAAGCATGGCACCGTTTACAGAAAAGTATGAATAAATGGAATGCATACAATGTGAAATTATCCAATATAGCACCAAAAGCTCAGGCTAAACCCGCTTGTACCTGTCAACAAGATGACAGACTTGGTCACATGAGTAAGCGAATTGTTGCGGGTCTCCACCAACTCACTCAATATTCTACCTCCTTAGCAGAATTTGTATGTAAGTATACTCTTAAGACGGAGCGTCAATGCATTCCAAGCACCACGAATGACATGGTTCTCTGGATGGCTGGAGGACGCGCGCTTTCTTGCGACGATTACACAGCCATGTCAATGGCGACAAAATGGCGCACGCCCCGCATTTTCCACAAGTCATGAGTGATTAAGAATTTCATCCTGTGCAATATTTGTCCTACCGAGTGTAGTGTGGTGCAGCTCTGTTTCCGTGGGAATATTGCCGGAATGCAGGTGTACGGCACGACATTTAGGGGAGCTCTTGTTAGAGCTTTTCAGTTGAGTAGAGCACGCTCTGCTCTACGTAGCATCGATTTATCAACGGTTTCACGTAGCACTTAACGTAGCCAGAAGCACAGGCGTCCACAAAAGAAATTATGCACCACAAGTTTCGATTGCCACAACATCACAGTACGGCTTATTGCCAATGCCTTTTCGTGTGTGTTTGTCTGTTTGTCTAACACGTGCTTTGAAATGTTGATTTTTTAGACTCCAGTCAAATACAGCGAAGGAAGCTTTCCAAGCGCTATGTTCGCTGGCGTATCTGTAACATACCTCGTCTATACTGAGGAAAGTCCAGTCAAGTAAGTGTCATAATCTACATAATTTGGATACAGTAGCAACCAATACTCAACTCAAGCAAACGGTTTTGTCAGATGCTGAAAGCAACTCTCGATTTGCTATTACGCAACGAGGGAGTCTGATCTCCAAAATGTCCAAGTGTAGAAAATTGAGCGAACAGGTAAGGGAATGTGAAGAGAATGAGGGGTCCTTTGGAAAACTACTAAGGCTCTTCTACTGAAGGAGCTATGAAAATTTTTAAGCGTCCAACGCCATTTTCGCTGAAAACGCCACACCACAATTGGTCACCGATTAAAAAGCATTCAGATTTCTGCCGATGTTCAGTTGAAGGCTCGTCTGGATCTCGCTTCCTCGTTGCTCATCCTTTTCCCGTTCTTCCCCTCGCTTCACGAGTACTGCACGCGTACTGTCGCTGTCGGCACCTCCATAGATTGGGTTAGCACATGGCACCCAGAAGAGAGCGTCAGCCAATCAGGACGTATCATTCGGGGACGTAATCGTGCATATCCGTAACGGGGCGAAGCTTCTCCGCACGAAGCTCCTGTCACCTCTCGTGGCGGGGCGTTTCCAGGTGAATCAGCCTCGTGTATGACTTGGAGACTTGGTTCTTTCGTGAGAAAACTGTTTTTTCTTGCCGAATACAAAACTTTAGTTGTGTCTCCAGGAACATGAAATATCCCCAACAAAAAGACGGAAAGAAACAACAACTGATGATCAGTGGGGAGTTCCATCTCAACACTCTTCCCCCATTGCTGCCGGTAAAGTGGAACTATGAGGACTACGTACGGTGTCCAAAAACACTTCTTTTAGGGCATCGCGTTTGTGAGCTGGATTTGGCCATCATTGTGAGAGTCCAGTTGGTGTTGAGATTGGTAGTGGAAAAGGATGTGCTAGAAAAGTCACATTGAGTCGCATCCGATGAACAATACAAGGGTGCACCCTGCTACCCACTCTTAGTAATAAAACTTTTGAAATCCACGCTGTCAAAATAAATCACATTGGGTCTATGCAGTTCAGTGCTAAGCATGGTTTCACGTGAGAAAATTAGGGTCTAAGAGGGTCACACTCCAGAATAACGAGTCTTTATGCAATTATGTGTCATATTCGTCATGTATCTCTCGATTATTCATTAATTTAATTGAATTATTGGCGTAAATAACTATGCGTATGAATACTAGGAAAACAACGCTTCAGTGCTTCGGCTGTTCGGCTCAGGGTGCCGAACGGAGCGGTACCGAACCGAAAACCGGAGCTCAAGTGGAATTTTTTCACGAAGCAGAACCGGAACTGGACCGCTATATTTTTACCAGACCGGAACTGAACCTAAACCGGAACTAAAGAAGAACAGTGTTCCGAACCGGTTCCAGAAACGAGACAGGGCTCTTCTGTTTCAGCTTTGGACGCGAATGCCCTCAGCTCTACCTGAGCACGCACGCATCGCGCTCATGAAAACAACACGATGAGTCGGCACTGTTTTGCAGATTTCATATTACGTAGCTCCACTTAGCGAGGGATGTCGCCAGTGCGAATTCACACTTTCTTGAAATTCTGCTAAACATCTAAACTTTAGTAACCCTCAAGTGTCGTCCTTGTTCGCAATCTTGTAGCTCCGCTTCCTCTTTAGATGTTTCCTCACGTAGACAACTAAGCAATAACAATGGTAATGGTACCGTGATGTGTAGCAATAACACCAAAAATGGTGTAGCAAATCACACTGTTAGGGACGTGCACGAAGTACTAAAAGCTGTTACCAGTCCTTTTCTTCCATTATCCTCTAAAGCGGGGTTTCGAAGTGTGATATTACGCAAGAAGTAAGCGAATCACCATGACTCGCTTATTTAGCTGACTAGAATATTAGGTTCTGAAAGCCATACTCAAAAATTAAGAGAGCGCGAAAACGTCCGCTTCCCTTGCATTATAATAGGGTAACGTGGCGGTCTCAGGTGAGCTTTTTGTAGGTACCGCTAGAGGCACTACCGATAACCATCCATGTGGGACATCGTTTAGGCTAGTAGACGCCGGGGCAACGAACAAACGCGGACGTGGGTAAAAGAAGCGCGTTAACGGAACAAACACGAAAGGCATTATGGGCGTTCCTTAATAATTAAAATACGCCCCTGTAAAGGTCCATTTCCGTTCTTCTTTCCTTTTCATGTCCTTCGCAGGTCCACCATTCGATACACACGATATTCTGGTGTTTCTGTAGAAGATCTCGCGTCATGTTCCCTACACTTTAGTTTTTCTGGGAGAGTGCGGATGCTTCCCTCACTATACACAAGCTGAACCGTTATGAACCCGTATGGAACGGGTTCGAACGGGTCCGAGTCGTTATTCTTTGCGCTCCGGAGCTGAACCGGAACCGAATCGAAACTTCTGAACCCGAACCCGAACCCAAACCGAATTTTTTTCGGTTCGACACCCTGGTTCGGTTATCATTGGGGGCGAAGCTATCTGAGAAAATGGAGTAACGATGGAGCAGTACGGTTGGTATGGTGTTGAGGATGTTCTGCATAAAAAGGATAATCACTGCGAGCTCTAATAAAGCATATGTTTCTTCTGTCAGGTATTTTTCATACGTGTAATACTTGTTGTGCTAACACGCGTGCAGGTCATGAAGGAAGTCATGGGTGAAGTGACATTGATACAGTCGTAGCTGTTTTGGATATGATATCGGGTAGTGAAAAATTTACAGAGTGAGCAACATATAAAACGTACCGCAAAACTGCTGTGTCAACCATTTGTCACGACGATAATCACGTAAACATCATGTAAACGTCTCTTGCTTTCCTCGGCCTCAGCCTAGGAAGAACCGCGAAAAGTGGTTCAGCAAGGTAAAACTGTGCCGGGAACACCGTCATAGGAGGGATGTGTTTAATTAGATCACAATGAACGATAGCAAAGGACTGTTACTGGTCATGCAGAAAGATATTTCATTGACCAACAGGTCAATGGATTGTACAAATTGTCTTCCTGTCAATGGACAACTGACATTTTCCTCCCCTCTATACTGAGAAATGTTGACCCAGAGCTTGGTTATGGATCCCACAAAACACTTCTCGCCAAGATGGTACACTGTAACTCATGGACTGTGACTCAATGGGGCATTTACAACTCAGTGGCATTACTACCCGAGGAAAGTTGGCTGTCTCAGAGGCTGTCACTGCAGTGCAGTAGAAGACCCAGAGCATATTCTTCGTCATTGCCCACACTACAGAGCTTTCCAAACTGCCATTTTCGGATCTCTTAATGGTCTGGACTGCTGCCCCTCTCTCTAAAATTGCTTGACCTACGGCTAAACCGAGCCCACGAATGCCTGCCCTCAAAGCTCTTTTGACAATTTTGGACTACATGGGACGTCACTTCCTTCCTCACACCACCAGCAGCTATGGTGTAGAGTAGCGCCCCTGGCAATGAAACTCCCTGTCCATAAAGTTGATGTTAGAACCATTAGCTCCATTTCTTATAACGTTACTGGACAGCATCTGCAACTTCTGCAAAGTGGTTTAAACCACTCTTATAGCTACATGTTCTGTGTAACCTAGGAATGCTGGTATGTCGGTGAAGTTGATAGTTTGCCACAGTACCACAAATAGGAACACAAATGGCTGATAAATCTGCAACAGAATCTGGGCCAAGAGATGGGCACTTGGAATGACCACAGTTTTTAGTACCATGCAAAGGAAGATAGAGTACCTTCAAATTTTGTGCTACTTTTTCTGAATTAGATGTAATTATGCTGCAGCTACATAGGCAGCAGTTAAAATGCTACTCACAATTGCCAAAACTTCATGCTAGCACTCAATTCTTTTGACAAACTTTGGTTGGTGATGTGATTAATGTTTCGGCGACTTCCGTAGGCCCGGTTTCACCAACTCTGGTTAACTGAACCAGGATCAAGGGTCGCCAATTCTTGAACTTAATACGCACTTCTTTTTTCCATGAGTGATGTGGTGAATGTTAAAGTAATAATAACCCCTTTAGTGAAGCAGAGAGTTTAATGACCGTTCATCTTAGTTCAGATACTGAAAAGGTTGGTAAAACTGAGTCATAATGTAGACTTTGTGTTCTGGTGCAGTGCAATGGGTTTTTCAAGCGATTTCAAGCTACAAAAAGGTTAATAATAAAAAATTTCTTGGCATAACTATTTATAACTACCAACACACATGTCCCGGACAACACGTAAGAAGCGCAACAGATTATAAATGTCATCATGACGTTGGTAGACAGACTGAAACCGAAACAAATCGGAAGGGTACGTATAGGGCTGGGTTCTACGAATGGGCACTTGTTCGCTGCCTCCTCTTGAAAGAAAAGTAGGACCGAAAGTCGCGTGTCCTTTCAGAGACCACCGTAATCCCCTCAAGACTGTGCCTTTTAGGCGTGCCCTTGTCCGCCCCTAGCTTTGAGCGTAGCTCAACTGTACCAAATTGGTGATGCTGTTGAACAGCATGGTGTCATTTGTTTACAAACCGGTAGAGATCGACTGATGCAGCAGGATGTAAAGTCCACATACTTCTGTGCACTTCTGTCCATTTGCTTAAGCTCTCTGTGTTCCCTGTGCTACTTCTGCAGCTGTCCCGGGGGAGATTCAACCCACTATTTGGGAAACAGTACTTATTTCGCACCCATTCACCATACCCAAATCACAATATGGCAATATGTGTCGCCTGTTTGTTTAGCCTTTTACAAACTTATTTATACATACTGCATCCATTATTACGGCTATGACAGGAGCGAGCAGTCTGCGAAAATTTGTTCAAAGTATGTTCCCTGTTTCCACCACCAATAGCATCTTCTTTGGCAATTGTAGAAGGCAAAAAAACTGTACTTAAAAACGTTGATACCTGAACAGAGGGCACAATATCCAGATGATCTGCACAGCCTAGTGAAGAGGATCATGAGAGGACAAAGTATGGATCCTCTAAGCTGATTCTCAGCATACTGTTTAGTGATAAACCTAACAGCCTTCAACTGAACCATTTCCAAACCGTTTCCAAGGCACTTTGTGCAAGGGTTTTGTATGCCAGCAGCGTAGTGTCTGCTCTGAGGATCGCCACCCCATCTTTCGACCGCAGGTCTCATCCGAGACAGATTTCCTTTCAGCTCTTTTACCACAGAATGAAAATGAACACCAGTTTAAAATGTAGTACGTAAAAGACGAGTTAAAAACGAGATTCACCCGAATGGGTATACTATATCCCGAATTATCCTACATGATACTGTATGTGCATACCTACTACGCGGAAAGCAGTGACGTGCCATGGAGCAGCCTTGCTTATATGGTACAAGAAAACGCAGATTTGCTCTCCAGCAAAGGACACTGCCTTGGTTTTGGTCAATGCGGGGAAGCCTTGAGTGGAAACTCTTATCCTGCAGCGAGGAGTTTGCTGGTGCGTTTGATGACTCGTGAAGTTTATCGGGCTGTTTTTATCTGGCTCTAACTATCGGACTTCGATCGTTATTGTGAAGGGGCTACTTATTTTATTCCCCGCATCCCCACCAGCAATGGGGTAGAGTATCGACTCTGGCGATGAACCTCCCCACACTTCCTCTCCAAATAAACTGTCTGCGAAAGGCAGTTTTCTTGTGCACTTGAAAGGAGACACTTTTTTGAAGGGCCTTCGAAGACACGTAACTAATGTGTGACTTCCACTAAAGATCGGAAGAAAGGAGCACACCTAAATACCAGGAGCCCTCAACTCAATTAATAGTACGACGAAAATTAAGAGGGAATATATTGAGGTTTGTCTTGTTCACAAAAGATATCATTGTACAGTCTGCAAAGTTCATCTGTAGTTGTCATGGCCAATATCAGTCATAAACAATGCAAACGACTCATTCAGCATCGTCGATCCGCGGTACGGAAAGTGAAACGCATCATTGCCCATTGTGAACATGGCCATGCAACAGTGCTTGCGACTTTGCATTCCACACTAGTTTCCTTCATCACTTTGCTACGAGGTGACTAATGCCTTGGCAATTCAACACAAACATAATTATACTTTGGAACAACTTGTTTGCAAAGCGTATGTGCTCGTACGCACTTCCTTTAATGGCTCCAGGAGTCTTTCCCTCCCGTAACCCATCTCAGCAGATACAGCATGTCATATAGGTAACACAATTTTGGCACAATATTTGCTTGATATATCCAACATGCAGAGAAATCAAATCTTTGTGCCACAATGGTGCGCCACGTATCCGTGTAAAGACGAGTCGCTTAGATGGAATAGGTGTAGCGCCTTGATGTTGAATGCAAGATGTTCCAATGTTTGACAACATATATGTCATGAGTTAAATAGAGCAGTATATCATCCCCCCCCCCCATCAGAAGAATACCAACACTTCAGTGCTTTACATTTTACCTGTTATTCGAATCTTTACTCTCCCTTCTATGGGAATTATGTATTTCAGCCTCATTTTTGTATTATTAAATTTTAATTTAGCAACCCTTTCATATGTCTTGTGATAGACAGGTTAGCAATGTAAGCAGTGTTTATGTGCCTGTCACAACCTGTATTTTTATGTCTGAGGCTCTTTTTGTGACAACAGGGCAAGGGTGCCGGCAACATGGCACACGTTCACGAAAATGCAGAACCAGACACACATACACAAAATAATTACAGCATAACACAGTCCCAATCATGTTGTCGTGTCCGTTCTTCTGTGTCGTCTGTTCTACGATTTGCTTTCTTTTCGTGTGTAGTTTCTGGGTTTTTAGCCCAACAGCAGTTGCTGTAGAGGATGCTGAGAACATGTGAAGCATACATTTTCTCATTCTCACATTATACTGTAAGCAGTGTGAAATACAACTCAAAAGGAATTTAATGAGAGAAAACTTGTCAGCAAGATTCGTGCGGGAACATCGTAAAGGAAAAATAATTTTAAATCATAATGAATTCCTATCCTATATGCTGGTACAGTATCCGATAAAAGTTATTTAAATACTATTAAAGAAGTAACCGTGCAAATTATCAGTCAAACAGTGAAGCTGGCTGCAGTAGACTACAATGTGTCACATGTAACAATATTAGTATATCTCAGTGCTTCCAAAACTGACATATGAACCTTAGGGAGGCCGTAATGGTCCAAGCGGGGGTTACACCACTTGAAGAGAAGGCAGATGAGGTGAACGCAATATGCGACAAAACAAAGGAAACTATCTCGCTACAACTGCAATATACTGAAGTTGTTTTCCAAAAATGCAAGTTCAGTTCAGCGCACAAACATTCGGGAACCGAGCTAACGTGCAGCAATGTTTTCCATCGGTCCGACGCATTATTTCTCTCTGTATCAAGACAAGACTCCCGGACCTACAGCATACGTCACTTGCGCACAGTAGTATAACATTTATATTATTGTATATGTGTCAGGGCAGAGCTCAAGCTTCCCGAACAACCGCACGTGCACACACACACACACACATGCACAGACGAACAAAGGTATCAGCTGTCGCACAGCCATCCCGAAAGCTGTGTCCATCTTCGTTGATGCACCCACGAAACCACAGGAAGACTGCCTAGGCTTTCCCACTCGCATTAAGTACCTGTACCCTAAACTATAAACAGTTTGGTGTGCAGGGTGTTACCCTATAAAACTCTACCCGCGCCGGCATGCCGTGCTCGCCAATTACTCAATGCAGGTGGTACGGTGTGTTGCCTACGTATAAAACCCATGAGGACATTCCATCATGGTAAATATCGAAGTGATTGAGCACCTTAACACAAAGCTATAGCGCAACAAGGTGAGGTTCCTGTGGTCAGAACTGCCAAGATGGCGGTTTTGTGAATCGCACTTGTGACACAGTTCCCCAGACGGCGACGTGTCGCTCTGGCAATCCATCCATCCGTCCATCCAGGCAGAGACGTCCCCGCGTTATAATATTTCACTGCCCTCCAGTAAGCAGATGACATCCCTTTTGGGTGTCGTCTGCTGAGTACGTCGGCATTTTCGTTTTTCACGTTGCTTACTTCTCAGCAAAATACGACAGTTACACGAAAGCGGAATGAAAACTGCAGTTCCATCCGTCTGGCAGGATATGCGACACGTCGCCGTAGGAGAGCACCATGTCAACTGTCCTTCTCAACGCCACCATCTTGTTTGTTTCGACTACGGGAATTGCACGTTCTGAGTTACAACTTTGTGCTGCGGCTCCCAATCACTTCGAAATTTACCAAGATTAAATGTCCTTATCGGCTTTATATGAAGACCACACAATGTGCCACCTGCATTCAGTAATTGGCGAGTACGGCATGGCGGCACGGGTAGACTTTAATAGGGTAACATACTGTACACTCCAGCAAACGAGAACAGCTGATTGCTGATTTCATGGGCGCGGCCATGCGAGCCGAGAAGTTCAATGTTCAACAGAGGAACAATTTTAGGTGAACGCGAAAGTGGCGCTAGTGTTGGGTGCAACAATTTGCACTTCAAACGACGTAAAACGCCGAAAAGTGAGCAGCGAGGATGCTTGCTTGATCATTTGACATTATTTGGGCCTGTAATTCACATCAGGGTTCAGTAAAGCCTGCTAAATTGCGATGGCCGACACAAGGAAAACGTGTTTACAATGGTTTTCGTCCCGTTCCGGTTGCAGCGAATATACCTTTTTTTGCTGCTTCCTGCCTCCCTTTTCTTTTTATTTCTTTATCTTTTTTCACTGTTGTCGGTCCATACCTGGCTGCTCCCGTTTAGCTTCAGTGTCGTCGGAAATTGGGATAATCAGGGCCGTCGGAATGTGGGGGCAGGGGGGACAGTCCACCTGTCCTCGAGTTTTCATGGTGGCTCTGCCCCCCCCCCCCCCTGAACTGTTGCACTGAGGATCGCCACCCCATCTTTCGTCCGCAAGTCTCATCCGAGACAGATTTCCTTTCAGCTCTTTTACCGCAGAATGAAAATGAACAGAAGTTTAAAAAGTAGTACATAAAAGACGAGTAAAAAACGAAATTCACCCGAATGGGTACTATATCCCTAATTATTCTACATGATACTGTATGTGCATACCTACTACGCTGAGAGCAGTGACGTGCCATGGAGCAGCCTTGCTTATGTGGTACAAGGAAACGCAGATTTGCGCTCCAGCAAAGGACACTGCCCTGTTTTTGGTCAACACAAGGAAGCCTTGAGTAGATGCTCTTATCCTGCAGCGAGGAGTTCGAGGGTGCGTTTGATGACTCGTGAAGCTTATCTGGCTGTTTCTTGCCTCAACCATGGCCAGAATAGTAGACAGAGCGTATAGTGCAGCAATAAACACCATTTGTCGAAGAAATCAATGTACCTTTAACGATAACACGAATTTTAAAAAATGAGGAAACACGTCATCGCTCGCTCACTTCTATAAATTTGTCTTACCGGCTTTAGTGGAACCATCAACAAGCATTTCAGTTTCTGCTGCTCTAGTGAGAGTTTTTTGCCTCAAGGTAATCAAGAACGCGATATGGCCTTCCTCATCCACATTACAACGTCCACCGTCATCAGATCTCTTGGACGAGCCATAGCTAGTGGATCCCATTTTTGTGTATGCCGCACTTCTCAATAACTCTATGTCGCGCAGTGCTCTCCTCCACGTTAGGTTAGGTTAGGTTGGGTTAGGTTAGCGCTCGCTCCCCCTTGCCGTGAAGGACTTCCGACACCCCTACGGATAATAAGGAAAGTAGAATAGTGCGAGCGACGTGTCTCCGTAATGGAAAACCTGAAGCGGTGCACTACAAAAAAAAAGTACGTTTGTATGAGCTTGTTTGTTTCTCAAACTCAAACAAATATTATCTGTGTTGATAATAATTTGAAGCATGCATATATGAAGGATTCATCTCATACCTAAAGTGAACATGAAAAAAGATTGCCAGCAATTCTGCTCTTTCTGTTTCTCGTAAGAAAGAAAAACGGCTTCATTATTTAAAAAAATACATCTTAGTGAATCATGGAAATTAGAATGTCAAAATACCTTGCAGATAAGGTTTTCCTCCACTGGCATACGCGTAAATGCGAAACTAATGTATGGTAGTTCTAGTTGTTTTATTACAAAAATTCTGTATTAAAAAGGGCTATACGACAACGTTGTAAGCCTTTGTGGCACGTTCCTATTTGTGTGTGTGTGCGCGCGTTTCAGCTTGGACAAATTTTTATTTAAAAAAACGACAAGAGCATGTCATTTTCACAGTTGAGTTTTACGGTAAGACGCATATCTTTTCCAAGAAAGACTATAATGACTAATAAGGATGACTAATTACCAACATTGATTATGACGTGTTGAATAAAAGCCAGATACCGGTATGGGAGACTGTCCTAGATAAAAGCCACACCACGTTTCAAAATTTTGAGACACGCACGTGTATCCATTCGTGAATTTTGACGTGCCGAAACCATGGCAACCACGTTTGGGGTGGTGGTCTTCAAGATACGGGATCTGTATATACTTCTGTATGTCAACTGCGCTCGCAACTGTATTGTCTTGGCTCAGAAACCGTATGAGTTTGCGAGGAAAAGGAATCATAATTTGGTGTGCAACGGAATGCTTTACTTGCTTACTTGTTAAGTTACCCCGCGTGACGGCGACCATGCATCAGAAGGCTGCCGTGCAGTGATGAGGAGTACTTGAAGTACCAAGTACTCAAGTAGTACTTTAAGTACATTTTAATTCGTGTACCTTGTACTGTACTTGAACTACCTTTTTGAGTACTTTCCCATCAAGTACTAAAGTACCCAAATCTGGACTCCACACAAAAAATCACAAAAGAGTATCAAAAATGCACCCTATACTAAAAGCGCTAAAATCACAGCACGAAGACGAAAACACACAGATAGGGCTTTCGTCTTCTTGACATCATTTTAGCGCTTCTAGGGAAATGCAGTACCAAGATTCCCAGTATGACATTTTACCAAAAAGGGTTTTTTTGTGCTTTTAAAGGGCATATTTGTTGAAGCAAATCTATTGTTGCGAGGCTTGAAATGTTGAAAAAGTATCAACTCTTCTATGATTGAGTAAAATGCATGGAATGCAAACCGGTAGCGCAATGACTTGGTCAGTTGTCATTTCAGCTCTCCCAATGCAAGGTTCTATGCTTTTCTTATATTGTTTCCTTCATTGGCAATTAATAATCAATTTATATCACCATCTGTCTTTGCATCACACGATGAACACTCTGAAAGACACACATGCTTTCATTTTTACATTTTGTGGTTTTTTAATTGGTCACATGGATTACATTGCTGCATATCACAGTCGTATAAAAATCAAGGCTTACATCGTGTTTCATCCTCTTTAATTTTCTTCATATTCTTGTTTAAACATGTTTTATTTCAAAAAGCAGCTAGGAATGCCCAGAAATGTGCAATTTCTGTTGCCTTGTAGTTTTTTCCCCTGAAATTGTCTAGCTTCTTATACCCGAAGATTAGTACCGGAGCACCACACTAGGCGGGTGGTCTTGGATCAGTCGGGGTATAATACTATTTTGCATAATCACAGCACAGCTGACTGATTGCATCTCTACATGTAACTGCAAATTAGAACATCTGATTAGCACTTAACCTAGGTCTTTATGGCTTCAGAGCGTTTGTCAAGGATGATCACTAAAGTTTTGCCAAAAGAGCAAGACATAGATACTAAACAGTGATATGGAAAGCGATACAAATTAAATTGGCGATGTACTTGATGAGTACTTGAAGTACTTTGCCTAGTACTTTGTACTTTACTTGAAGTACATTGGGAATTGGGTACTCTGTATTGTGCTTGAAGTACTAATGACACCAGGTACTTGGTACTTTACTTTAAGTATAATTTTGAGGTACTTTGCCCATCAGTGCTGCCGTGATACCATATATGAACTTTGGAAAAGTGTTCTCATGCCTGATTCTGTAGCCCGTAAACGTCGAGATACGCTGGCGCCTAAAATAATATTCTCAGGCTGAAAGCTCAGCAGGTCTCACATCGTTCCTCCTGTATCAGCACGGTCAATGACATAGTCAATGCTCAATGCAGGTGATGGGCAGTGCTTGCAGTACTAACAACACAAATACTCTGCAAGTACTCTTCTCATTAGGGAAGCGAGAGTTCCCCGTTCCTTTGCTACACGCTGTGAAATTCAACCTCTGTTTTTATACCAGCTATTTATTGGCTCCACTTTGCACAAGTGTCAGCGCGCTGAGCGGTTGAGCTTTGAGCTGGAATTTGAATCAGAATTGGAAATGAAACAAAAATAATAATTAATAATAATAAAAAGAAAAAGAATAGAAAAGTGTTCAGCTATCTGAGCTTATCGAGGTCGGTTCACTCTGTAGATTGTTGCACCGAAGACAAGCGCCACCTATGAATTCAACTAAAATTGTCCCTCTGTTGAACCTTCGAATTCAGCTAAAATTGTCCCTCTGCTGAACGTTCTCGGCTCGCATGGCCGCGCCCATGAAATCAGCAATCAGCTGTTCTCGTTTTGTGGAGCGTACACCAGACTGTTTGCAGTTTAAGGTACCGGTACTTAAAGGGGTTCAGAAACCACACTGATAGAACGTTGCCTCTGGCAGAGTCGTACAGACTCTGCCAGAGACTTAGAGGCTCCACTTAGACTTAGACAGAGACAGACTTAGTCCAGGCACTCCGTACGCAAAGTCCCACCTCCTATTATATTTTATTCTACAGAGTTTTAAAATATCCCATTTTTGAGGCCCCCGTCGACCGTGGCGCCAAACGGTGTCGGGCAGCTCGATGAAGTAGGCGGGAAGTGACGCCTTGACCAGTTGCTCTATGGCTCTACGTCATAGCCCTTCCGCTCATTTCAATTCGCCGCGTCGCGTCCCAGCGCTCGCCGCGTCCCTATTTACAGGCGTCGTTATGAGGACGGGAACTCCGCACTTCCGTGGCGCGCTCGGTACTTCGTCATACCGAGATCGGGCGAGGAGGAGGCGAGCCAACAGTGAAAGGATCTCCTCATATTCAAAGCGCTGTAACTCCGTGCGCGGGAGCCAGGGTGAAAGGGTTTCGACAGAAATGTTTGGCACACATAAATCTACATTTGAAACATGATTTTGTATGATATTTGAATTTGGATTCATAACCCCTTTAATGCGAATGGGAGAGCTTCGGCAGTCTTCCTGTGGATTCGTGGGTGTATCAACGAAGATGGGTATAGCTTTCGAGATGGCTGTGTGTGCGACAGCTGATGTCTTTTTACGTCTGTGAATGTGTGTGCGTGCGCGCTCTTGTTTAGGAAGCTTGAACTCTGCCCTGACACATATACGGTAATATGAATGTTAAATTACTGCGCGCAAGTGACGTCTGATGTAGGTCCATGGGTCTCGTCATGATACAGTGAGGAATACTGCGACACACTTGCTGAACACATTGCTGCGAGTTAGCTTGGTTCCCGACTGATTGTGAGCTGAACTGAACTTGCATTTTTGTAAAACTTCAATATGGTGCAGTTGTAGCGAGATAGTTTCCTTGGCTTTGTCGCATGTGGCGCTCACTTCTGCTGACAGTTGCGACGCAATACATAAAAGACGAGACAGACGATGGACAAACTTTCAGGAAAAAGAAAGGACAAAGGCCGTCTAAAGCAGTTGTTTGGACGATTGTCTATTGGAAATCAAAGTCGAAAGAAAAGCCAAAGAAGCCAAAGAATGTCCAAAAGATGTCAATAGACAGGCAAATTTCAATTTTATAAGTACCTGGGTGGCCTCGAACTGCGGGTCGCACCCACACTTCAAAACGTGATCCGCTAACTGCGAACTCTGTCTATCTTTGGAACTAACCTTGTTTCCATGTTCTTGCAATCTTTGATTTAAAGACCTGCCTGTCTCCCCAATATATCGTTTGCCACAACATAAGGGTATAGAGTACAGTACCCCAACTTTACAGTCCACGCTCGGATTTATATGTTTTATTTTACACTCATTACGTGACGCTTTGTTCGCGACATACCCCGGCAAGAACGAAAGCCTCTTCTTCACGGAGGGGACGAGTTTTACGTTGACCTTACCACCTAATTTCATGAGCCTATGAGTGGCCCCATGTAGTATATATGGGATCACTACCGTGGGTTGATCTCTCGAGTCGGTCTCTTCCCCTTGGATGATCACCTTACGTTCCAGGAACTTTCGAATCCTCGCCCTCACGAAGTCATCTGGGTACCATGCATGCCCCAACCTTTTAATCTGCTGGAAAAAAGCGTCCTGCATGGTACGGTCGCACGACTTCTCTACGGCGCCTCCTATGAGGATAGTTACCACCCCATTCTTTACACCTTTTGAATGGTTGGACGTGAAAGCAAGTACTGACTTCTCTAATTTTTGCGAATAACGCCAACATACGTGGCCATCAGTGACCCATTTACTTTGTAGGCAGATGTCGAGAAATTGAAGATTGCCTTCTTTAGGAAATTCGCTTGTGAAAGCCAACCCGTACGGATTGTTCTGAAACACCTCAACCACCGACGTCCAGCAAATTCCTTTGCTGCCTAGCAACAAGAGGTCGTCAACGTAGCGAAAAATATTTAAATTAATCCCCATCTGGTTCAGTTCCTTATGCACCCATTCATCTACAGCAGCCATATACAGGGTGTCCAAGCAAACTGCTAACATATCTTTAAAAAAATATATATGACACTTTTTCCAAAATGAAATCAATCGCAATATAGCATATGCTGAAGGGTACTTCTTTGGAGGGCATTACCAAAGTCCAAAGGCAATGCCTTAATTAACTTTGTAATTATAAAAGCTACGAAGTTGTCCCAATGAGAACATCCGTTCTTTTCGGTCACCTGATATTGTAGCCGTTTTCAGAACAAAAATCCGCTCGATAGATCGCCCGCAAAAAAAAAAAAAAAATAGTGAAGGAACGCCATTTTTTCTTTATTTTGTTTATTGCGCATCTTTAGAGACTCGCATTTCCTTCATCCCCAACGTGAGAGTGGAAAGGAGCACAATGCCGCCTCATGCGTCGAAGATGAGGTTTAACTTGCGGAGACAAAACAAAACCAAATCTATCGAGTGACTCTATCGGAATTGGCCTGATCTTGGGTTGCATTTTGTGTTTCCTTTTAATATTTTTCCAGGACGCGAGAGGCGATAGTGTGCTCTTTCTCCCTCTTACACTGGGGGTGAAGGAAACACGTGTCTTCTAAGAAGCGCAATTAACAAAATAAAGAAAGAAAGTTTTCCTTCACGAATTTTTTGCGGGCGATATATCGAACGGATTTGTTCTGAAAAAGACTACGATATCAGGTGACCGAAAGGAACAGATGCTCATTGGCACAGCTTCGTAGTTTTTACCATTAAAAAGTTAATTACTGAAAGGTAATTAAAACATTGCCTTTGGACTTTGCTAATGCCCTCCTAAGGAGTACCCTTCAGCATATGTTATATTGCAATAGATTTCATCTTGGAAAAAGTGTTATATACAAGGGGCGTTCAAGTCAAACCGGGACTTTTCATTTTTCGCAAAAGTAAAATGAAACAGCCATTTCACTTCATCTGCTTTCTCTTGGGCCCCGCTTGGGCTATCGCGGCCTCAATGGGGGTCCTGAGACACGGTTTGGGAAACACTGACATATATTGTTACATGTGACATATTGTAGTGTACTGAAGCCAGCTTCACTGTTGTAGTGTTTCTTCGCACGGTTACTTCTTCAACGTTTTTTGAATGAGGAATGCGGAGCATCAGGAAATCTATGCCGTGCATGTTCTGAATGTTCTCTAATTGCTGGCCCCTGCTGTTGGGCCACAGTAATGATTAGAGTAAGTAATCTCCCGCTGCACTAATGCACTTGTCCGAGCGATTTGTCCCACTTGTCCCAGAATGCCAGCAGTGTAGAAATCCTTACCGGCGCGTAGCAGCCATGATCGGACCGCATTCTTGACCTCGTCATCGCAACTGAGGTGGAGGGCCCCAAGGAATGTCTTCAGTGGCCCGAAGAGATGGAAATCGCTGGGGGCGAGGTCTGGGCTGTAAGGGGGATGTGGCAGCAACTCCCAGCCAAAATTTCATTAAGGTGCGTGTCGTGAGGTGCGCGGTATGCGGGCGTGCATTGTCCTAAAAGAGGAGGGCTCCTTTGGTGATGAGGCCCGGCCGCTTCTGCTTCAGCGAATTTATGCACATCCCTGAGAACCTGGCAGGAATATGCACTATTGATGGTGGCACCACTGGGCAGAAAATCAACATGAACAACGCCAGCCTTGTCCCAGAAAACAGTGAAAAAACGTTGGATGTTCTGAGGAACTCAGACACTGGGCTCTGAGCCGCCCCGTCCGGGATCGTCCTGCATTGATGTACGGCCGTCTCGGAACCGTTTACACCACTCAAACGCTTTGCTGCGGCTAAGTGTATCGTGGCCATACTGAGCCTGAAGTCTTCTGTGAATTTCAGATGACTTTACGCCTTCATTCACGAGAAACTCCATGACTATTCGCTGTTCGATGTGCGCGCTCACCTCGTTGTCGGCCATCTTGTCCAGCACGTGTCTTCTGTTCTGCACAAGGTCCAGGTTTGCTACTTTGTTTTCAACCAGAATTGGAACATCCATGTTGAAATACATATCTGTCACATTCAGAGACGTGAATTCTTGCTCTTGACCTTGCACCATTTCACTTCATCAGCTTCCTCTTGGGCCCCGCTTGGGCTATCGCGGCCTCAATGGGGGTCCTGACACACGGTTTGGGAAACACTGACATATATTGTTACATGTGACATATTCTAGTGTACTGAAGCCAGCTTCACTGTTGTATTGTTTCTTCGCACGGTTACTTCTTCAACGTTATTTGAATGAAGAATGTGGAGCATGAGAAAATCTATGCCGTGCATGTTCTGAATGTTCTCTAACTGCTGGCCCCTGCTGTTGGGCTAAAATCCAGCAACTACATAAAAAGACTAGCAAATGTAAAACAGCAGACAGATAAACATGGACACAATGGCATGACTGAGATTATGATATGCTGTCCATTTTTTTCTGTGTCTTTGGTTCTACATTTTATGCGCCACATTGCCAGAACCCTTGCCCACTTGCTACGAAAAGAGCCTCTCAGTAATAAAAATGTAGGTTGTCAAATGCACCAAAAACAGTGCTTACATTTTTTGGGGTCTTCACTCATTTAATGTGTAGCCAGAAAATGCTCCCCTAGTTCATATGGTATACTGAATATGAACGTGCACATCAGCGACGAACTACATTTTAAACAACCACTGCAGTATGTTTACCGGCACACATGAAATTACCCTTCATAAGTGCATCGATGGAAGCTCATTGATTCAGATGCAAACTGCTCATAGAATAACATGGGGTGGGGTGAAGGACACTGGCATCAAATGTTACGTCACTAGCAGTTTGGATTTACGATTTTTCACTGAAACCGGCAACTCAACTATGTAATTCACATCTTGATTGCAGAAAAATTAAGCGCATGTTTGTTATTACTTGGTATACAGTTGAAACTTGTTAATGTGATGACTGTGGATTTTGGCAATAAAACCATTTTAGGATAAAGAACACCCGTCGAAGTGTAAGCTATGAAAAGTAGTAAACTGAGTGCGGCACAGTGAGGCATTTTAAAATACCCTTTATCTTCATCTTTTCACTGTTGACATACATCTGCTTGTGTAACTGTCTATCTGGGCCGTTCCAGCCAAAAAAAGCCAGAGGTGTAGCTTGAGTCTCTTCAATATCACTGAAACAAAAAAAATATGTGCATATTTTTGACGATGCATATATAGAATGTAAATATCGGGGACGATGGTCTTCCTCTACATGAGTCCCGACCGGCGATGATGGTATGCCACCGATGGAAGCGTGCCGTGGCGTCGACTGCCGCGACCGGCAGGTGAGCGCAAGGCTCGAGTGTCGCGGCCGGCAGCGAGAAGCATTGAGTGCGGTGAGTGCCGAGATGCGGCAGGAGTGAAGGCGGCTCAATCTGTGAAGCGCGTGTGTGCCGGAGGTAGTGCTGCTCGATGGTGTCGTCAGAAATTTGGGATGGTGAAGGGCCGAATGAAGGGCACGTTCGGGTCACCAAATGTAGAGGACGATGGTCTTCCTCTACATGAGTCCCGACAGGCGATGATGGTATGCCACGGAGAGGCGATGACTGTGACTTATCTCCATGGCCGCGCCGGTGGAACTGAGAAGCGGGTGCTCCATGCGCGTGGCCATCCTTGTCGTTGTCCAGCGTCCGCTACAGTAAATCTTTTTCTCAATCTTTTTTTTTTCTTGAACAATGGGGGCGCACTAAACTTGGCCGACATATAAAAAAGTTGTCCCTTACGAGCTTCCTTCTGTACATCTACATATACATCCCTTGTGCGCTTCCCTTACCTGTCAGGCAAGGTGTTAGAGGGAAGCACGGGTCTGCCATCCCAAAAGGGCATGTAGAACGAGAATAAATCTGGTGACATGGCGAGAACTCAAGAACGGAGCCATTTTCGGTCAAGTTTACGATAAATTTCCGGCAAATTAGCATTCTTGAAAGAGCCCCAGATTATTTATGCTTGTAAACTGCTGCATTGGGATTAGCTTCAGATATATATATCAAGCTTGATCTATATTAACTGTTTAACGAAGCGTTTGAGAATATGAAGCACTTGCGAAAATTACACTTTTTTGTTTTCAGGTAGTGTATTCACATATACGTTGTCTAAAAGAAATCTTCCATTATTTGTATAATAAGTCCTCTGCTATAACAATTGAAAAAGTGCAGCTTGTTCGTCAGTTGAGGTCGTCGAGGAAGCAAAAAAAGAAAAATGATGCCTTTGTGGCTGTTTCCTGCGAAAATCGACCCTCTGCTTTTCTATTTTGAGAACCTACAGGTGTATTTGTTCTTGCGCAAGAAAAATGTTTCATCAGCTCATTCATGTCCCATCTGTATAGCGCTATAGCGCACTTTGAACAAATTTTGCATTCTACTGTTCTGCACAGTTCTACAGATTAGTTGCAGTCGCTGCTTCATAACAGCTTTGCCAACATTTATGATTGTTTTCACATACCTGAAGTCATCTGGAAAGTGAACAAATCTCATCATTTCAAGGACAGACCCTCTCCTATACCATGTTCAAAATCTGCTGGCATGTGTTCTCTGCCGGTCTTATTGCATCAGCTGACCGTATTGGCTCAGATCATGTCAGAATGTGACGTAACCCAGAGGTACCCGGGTTCGAATCCCGGTGCCGGATGTGCTGTCTGGGGTTTTTCCTGGGTTTTCCTCAGACGCTTTCAGACATATGTCGGCACAGTTCCCCTAGGAGTCGGCCCAGGACGCACATTTCCCCAGGGCGTCAGTCGTGACGTTGCCGACATACGTGAGGCCGACAACGGCAAGCCCTTTCACCACCACCACCACCAACAACAACAGTTTTTGGAAACCATTCATTATGATCTCGTGTGTGCCCTTCTCCCACAACGAAAAAAAAAAGCCCACAGTCGTTCTTTCAGTGGAAATAGGTGTTTTTGCTGCATTAACTGAAGGTGGCTCAAAGTAATAGTACCTCCTTGTGGCCTGGGTGGAGCATGCCTCACTGTGCTTTATGTCCAGTAATTTCTTCTCAAACCGTATCTCTTTGGCAGTGAGCCACAACGTATGCAGCCTTCAAGCATTCATTCACCCGGAAAAACAGCTTACAGCTCTGCAGGCATCAGAATATCTGCACGCAATAGGGGACCGCAAACTAGCCCTATAGATGCCAAGCTTGGGACAAAAGTTTACGGAACACCAGGGTGTCGCATTTCCCCATTGCAGCGACACCCCAGCTGGAAACAGAAGCGGACAGATATACTGCGAGAGAGCGGACAGATAAACGAGATGAATAGAGTGGCCGGTTACTCGTTTCTGATTCTACCTCTTCGTAATCAGGGGCCCACTCCGTTGAAGAAATAGGGCTGTGTCGTGTTCCGTACACTTTTGTCCCCAGCTGTACTGCGAACACAGTCATAGTACCCTTTATCACAGCACAAAGCATTTATGCCAAAGTCATGCTTGTGGAGGCAAAGCCATGCTTGCCAAGGCCAAAGAGGCAAAGTGATGGAGGGTTTTATTATGCCCTGCTGCTCAGCGTATCGCTTCTGCTTTTCGCTGGAACAAACCAATAAAAAAATTGTGAGGAAAGAAATATGCCACCTTCGGTCGCCATCGACCAAGCAAGATAAGTCAATAAAGGTGGTTGTTATTCACTGTGCTTTGTGATTGTGTTCATGTTAAGTCACCTCTTTGGATCTGGTAGTACCAGCTAGCTTCCTTGTAATGCAATATGTATGTGACCGCATGGAGGACAAAGAGGAGGAATTAGCTAGTGTAGGGTAGGAGCTCTCACACTGGCATAGCTGGTCAAAAAGAAAATGTGGGCCATACATCACATAAAACACAAATACCAGTATATTTTCAGCAACCACTGGTCAATTTATAGTAGGCGCGGTGCATATAGCGTGTCCACTGACTGATTTGTTTTATTCTTGGAGAAATGATATTTTTGCAGTTATAAGGGATGACAACATGTTCCAGGGTATTCAAAGACCAGTGAAAACAAAGTGTTGCATGACGAACTAGCACTGGGAACGGGACAGAGGGAAGAGACGACATGACAGGTGCTAGACTTCGAACAAAAGAATTTATCGGCAACATCGTATCGTCTTTAAATATCACACTCAGGTGGTTAATACGCCATCCACGCACTCGTCATCTTTTTCATTGTCCCACATTTTTAGGAGCTTTACTTCATTATCAAACAAAGTGATAGAAGAATGCTACTGCGTAGAGCGAAACTTTCCAAACGTGTGGTTCTGTTTTCCTCGTAGCAGCTTGTTGTAACTTAAACAGAGATAAAATTATGAAGTGATTCTATTTCCGTGCAGAGAGCTTAGACTTCTGAAGAAGTACGTATAGAAATCCTATATTTTAATCACATAAAATTATCTCTCGCGGTATGAGAGCAGGGGGTACACATGCTATAAATCGTATGACTCGATCGTTTTCGGCGAGGAAATATAGCTATATTGTTTTTACATACTGTTTTTACCGCATTACAGGCTTGCCTAGCGGTCCTGCCTTATAATTTCTAATGTATTGGATGTCTAAATAAAGCACTTATCTATCTATCTAATCTTGATGCCGTGCAGTGCCATGCGTAAGGTTTAACGTACGAGCTTTAATGTAGGTAACGCATCGTAGAGAGCAATTTTTACACACTTCGGTAGCAGATAATGGGAAAGCTCGTTGTGAGAGGTGCACACCAGCAGCCACAGTGACTGGTGCCTCCTGTAACGTGTCCAGAAATTATATTTAAAGGGACTATCGCATCCACACACATAGGTAGGAAATGGTTACGAGAATGTTTCGCATCATTCGACAATCCAGTTCACCGATTTTCACTGCTGAGAAATGTTTGGTTTTAAATAAAGGAGCTTTTTCGATGAGCGAGGTGGTGGTGGTGGTGGTGGCGATAGGGCTTGCCGTTGTGGGCCTCACGTATGTGGGCAACGTCACGACTCACGCCCTCGGGGAATATGCGTCCTGGGCCGACTTCTAAGGGAACTGTGCCGACATATGTCTGAAAGCGTCTGAGGAAAACCCAGGAAAAACCCCAGACAGCACAGCCGGCACCGGGATTCGAACCCGGGTACCTCCCAGTCTCGACGTGACATGGGCGACGATGAGCGAGACCTCCGATGGCAGCATTGTGATGTAGGAGCCAACAGCACCAATGCGAGTGCGGCGCCGTTCCCCATTTTCCCTCGGAAACATCGTCTGGTTTGGAGATGGCGTCGTGCATGGCTACGTGTATGAAACAACATATTTCTTCGAGAGCGCTGTGAATTCTGCTCTGTGGTGAAATTGCAACATGTCGTTGAGTTCGGGAGCGCGTCGTGTTGTTCCTGACGGCAAAAAAAATCGTCTGGGGCGAACCCAGAAATGACATTGCACGAGCCCAAAGACAGGGACGCCAAACGAAAGTTGGAAGCAGCAATCGCCGGCAGGCTTCTTGTCGTGGCAGAAGAATTGCACGTTCGGCACGTTTCTTCCTCGCATTTTGCTGACGAAGCGTACGTGGAGGCGGACCTACTGCAATCCCGTATGGGACTGTCAGCAAAATGCAAGAGGCTAAAGCCATATGCTGTGCCCACATTGTTCCATGAGCAAATGGACACCACCGACGTACCGCATGGGCAGGTAAGCATTTGTTTCCAGACGTTGTTTCCGAATGTACCCCGGAATATGTATAAACCACGACGGCAATGATGCACCAGAGCCCCTTAGGCCCCACTAGCACATCACGTAATGTTTTGACGGCAGCACTCTAACTTTTCCGGTTGCAATATTCAAAAGTTTGTCAAATTATCTATTATTCATCAATTAAAGAATTTAAAGTTTAAAAGTTTATTCCATCTTTCTTTTCTCATGTAACTCAGCATGCAATCACCATCATTTTTGTGAGCAATAGAGAGCCAAGGAGGTAGCTTTGAAACAGAATAGCCCGATTCGGCATTACACTTTTATGCATCATATTGTCCGACATCAAGTGCTCAATTTCTATCGCAGATGGAGAGAAGGAGCTTGATGGTAACGGTAGCAGCAATCTGCTTCAGGTGGTGAGTATGACAAGCTTCTATTTAATTCAGGGAAGGGTAACGGCAATGGTAACGGAAACAGAAACAGAATATTACCGAAATCGGATATGGTAACGATAACGGAAACGCATGCCACGGTCCTCCATTACCGAAAACAGAAACGGAAACGAATTTTTCGTCCGGTATAGAATTCGGGCTATTCCTGTCATGCGATGACTTTATAGTGACTTTTCATTTTTTGCTTTAGTATTTTGATTACTGCCTTCCTTGTAAATCTCCTAAAAATACTACACTCCTCTAAATACTACACGAGAGTATGGGAAGAAAGCACAAATTGGATCTCGAGGGTACGTCCCTGACTTACCACGCCACAGTCCTCATAACTCGATGACATCAAAATGACTATATATTCCACGATAGCGGGAGGATGCCAGCCTATGATTTTTAGTTACTTGTCTTGTACTTTTTTTCTTTGCACTGTGGCCATGGCAGTATTATTTACTATTGAGAGCTTCCGCTTATGAATGCGACATTGGATGAAAGTTACGCCCTTTCGAGTTGCTGGAATCCGAGTGACTGAAGACTGAAAACATGTTCCTACATAAAAACATATTTTTATCTTGCAACATGTGCGCATCTCAAAGACGTAAAATTACTTGTGTAGTATGTACGCGGGACACCGAAGCAGCACTTGGAAAAAACACGGTGCTGATAGAGCCCTGTGATAGAGCCCAGAGCTGAGAGCTGTCCTCTCGCAGCTCTGTATAACAACCGTTCCATTACCGGAGACAGTAACGGAAACGAAACGGAAATGAAATTGAAAGGTCGCTGTCAGAAACGGATAAGGGAAACTAAAATATAGCAGTAACGAAAATGGAAACGGTAACCAAAACACGTCCGTTATCCTTCCCTGCTGTTTATTAGGAAAGTTTAAAGGTACTGTACAGCAGTAGACAAGCATGATACGCCTGTGATGTGACTAGAGACTTTGTTGGTTTTAAATACCATATACGGAATCATACGACCCACAACGCGCTATAAATATTTTTAATTTGCCATGAAAGATGCCATGATGCAGCGTAGTGGAGCGGTGCGACGCCTAGTGTCAAACAACCCCTTGTACAGCGGGCAACACTGAAAATTGGTATTACACACTATTACGTCGGAACTTCGTTATTTTAGTAACCATATTATTAGTTTTAATGTTTACCTATGCATTCTGAAACCCCTGTTAACAGATTAACCTGTTAACCCCTGTTTTTGCGAAGTAACCGCAGCGCTGGCCGCTGTTCGATGGAGGCTCTCCCTACTTGTCTGCTGCGCCTGCGCGCTCCTTCTGTTCGCGGCCTCTTTCGAACGAGCAAACTCCCTTTGTGAACCTCTGTGAACAAACAAGTTCCGCCGACGCTGTCTGGCTTCTTGAACGTCTGACACATTTTTTTCAACGGCTCAGCATTTCATTTCAGTTCGCTTATCCGTTTATCCGCAGATGTGAATCGTTGTGTGGATTGCAGGGGCGGATTTTATGGTGGATTGTTATGTCGGGCCCAGTGTTATACGCATGCAATGTGGTTGCCGCCGTATGTGTCAGGAGTACGTTTTCATTTGGAATACCTAGTACAGTGTTGCCCTTAATCTTTAATTGTAATATTCTAATTAATTGCACCGTCGATTTGAATGAAACTTGCGCAGTATTTGTCCTGGTGGCTTGGACTATCGAATAGCCACACTAAATGACAATGGATCGGTGCTGCTTTACGGTACCTTTAATATATGTGTTGTACAGTGAATTCTGAGTTAGAGTGAACGTTCATGTTGTGAAACCGGCAGCTCATGCGGGGTATCACCCTCTAGGAGTGATATATATTGCTCACATACTGTGAAGGCTTGATGTTGTCATATAGCGAATTTTTATTTTTATGTTCTCGAAGTAAGGTTTCCACCTAAGTCGCACGCTGAACGAGCCAGTGAAACTAAAGTAATAAAAGCCCTTTCAGGAGCCACCACATGTTTCATGCAGAGACAAACACTGCATTATGAACCCTCCAATATATGCACATTGTTGTTTTTGGTCCAGCAGCAAACACTTTTCTGAATTGTATTTGTGATTCTAATGAACTTTTTTTAAATGCAATTTTAATAACTGGCTGTGAACGGCGTCTAATGAACTAGTACATGCACACCTTTTCTTAGTGCATTTTAGTACAATTCCAGTTACAGTTCCAATGCGCAAAGGACACTCCAAGGGTTCAAGAATATGGTTTTATAGGTCATTGATATGTGCATGATAATATTTTTTTTCTCTTAGTCTTACTTTTTTTCTTCTTTCAGCACATCAAGCTTCACATCCGCACTGCTTATATATGGAAGGAAGTAACATGTTACCTCCCTGTCAACATGAACCTAAATGCCAGCTCTCCACACAGCAACTGTAAAGACAGCAAGGAGGAGGGAAATAAAACCTACTGACATAATGTAATCAGGTTTTGTTTGACACATTTAATATTTGTATCACGTCAACGCTTTCACGTACACAGGAGAAGATAAAACTGTGATAATGCACAGATTGGCACTTAACCTCTATCCTCCATTTAGAAATGAAGCATAAATCCATGCTCAGGGCAAAACGCACAATTTTTTTCTTTTCGCCTCTATAGGTGAAAACGTGGTACAAAAGAAACCTCTCTATGGTGAACCTGAAAGCTTCTATTCATGATTCAAGTATTCAAGCACCAGTGCTTGTCCTCGTCGTATGAAAACCTGGGTTTGTACTCCAGAATGATTTGCAATGAAAACTATTTACACATTCCACTCTACTTGCAATACCTGACTACAAGTCTGCACTGCTTGTGAGCTATGCTTCTTGAACTGTTACAAAGGGTTAAAACTTTCGAAACGGTCAGTGCATGCACATATGACTATAACACTATGACCAGTATAACCGCTCAATAATTTGACTTCACACTGCAACATTTCTTCACCACATATGGTCATGAAAAGCAGGAGCAATCGATAAATTTTTGATTCGTGTATACACAGCTAGGTCTTCTCAATAGCAAACCAGCTCTTATGAACACACAAAAACACCAACGACAACAACGATAAGTTCTACAATGGATATGCCTGGTCTGCATACAGTGGCCCACTTGACACTTATGTTGCTCGTATTATCCACTATATCAAGCTGACGGGTTCTAGCGTCCTAATCCTGCGCACAGGACATCTTGGTATCTGTCTGTTTCTTATGCCAAGGTAGCCATAAATCCAGATGATGAAGAAGCAATACGCAGTGAATCGGAGGTGCCTGTGTAAAACAATAATAAAGAAGAAAAGTAATGATTTATTTGACTAAGAGCGGTAAAGTTTTAGTAAAGCGTTATCCATATGGTCGGAATAAAATGGGAATGAAATCACGCCATTTACGACGCAAGAGAAGTGTTCTGACACTGTACCTACTGTCAAGTCATTCAGGAATACGCGGCGGTCATCACGACAAAAGATGGTTGCTCCAGCCAGCGAGCTCCCAGCGCAGACAAACCCCATTGAGGAGCAGGTGATCGGCGATACAACTGTCCCTGCAATTTTCGAGAAACCGACACCCGGTGTTCGTCAGGTTCCACTGGAGTACAGCCAGTGCAGAGGCATCTGTCATTCCAAGTGGACGAATGTCAAAATGCCCGGCAGTACACGGTCATCATGAGCGATCGGGTATGATAGGCTTACCTGAAAGTGTCGTCGCCGTCGGACGGTTTGTTTTCACTGTTCCTTCACGTGCGACAGGGTCAAGTGCAGATGGTCTGTGGAGTAAGGGTCGTCATCTAACGCAATTTCTTCAACGCTGTAACCCGAAGTCACCAGCCGCCGGCTCTAAAGCGAAACGCACCGCTTCCAAAATATCGTCGCCACTGGCGCGACTGATCTGGGGATCCCTAATTGGCTGCGCTATATATGTGTAAATATTGTATGCTCATTGGTCTCCGAGAACTTGCGCCAGTCTTCCTTCGCGCTGATTGGGCGAGAGTAATTTGATTGAGGCGCGAGGATCTGGACGGTCGGTCGAACGGAGGAGAAAGAAAAACGACGAAGAAGACATCATGTCTGTTCGTGCACGCCTGTTCCTGTTCTCTCGGACTACAACCGTTGTGCTCGCAGACGCTAGCGTGTAGTTTTATAGGGTATCGAATGTATTATATTTAGATTGTGGTGAACTGCTAATGTGAAAACGGAATGGCACATCCAGCTGATCATCAGAACAGCGGGAAGACGAACATGACAGGGAATTAACGATGAAATAACAGCCATCGGCAACAACGACGCATCTGGCCCAGCTGTTTTCGAAAATTGTATACCTGTACATTCTGGGAGTGCGAACTGAGATCCGCTTCCGAACTGCTCTTCGATGTCGAAGCACCTAAAGCTCCAGTGAAGCCTGTTACAAGACGCAAAAAGATATGAACTGTAACTTTTTCGAATCAGTTCGCGAGGACAAATAAATTGCATATCATACACCGTCGCATTTTGATTGTCTGCATTGGGACAACACGATCCTCGCTCTACAGCAATCGCGGAAGAAAAATGGACGGAGCTGGGGCAGTGTTACCACACCCGTCGGAGGAAGAGTATGGAGATCACTTGTTAAAAAGCATGGGGATTTCCTGAAATATCTGTAGATTGCAGTAAAAAATATAATTTGCTTTATTAACATCGTTTTTAGGCCAGGATTTCGTGCGTGTTATCGTCTGACATTTTGACTATCCCTTTTTGCATCGAAACAGCGGATGTATGTGAAGGGAAAAGTTATTGGGGAGCCACGCAGAATGGATTGGCTCTACCGGGTTCAAATCCTTGCCCCGGCTGTACAGTCTGGGAAGAACCGAGCAACAAGCCGTCAGGCAAACCGCCTTGAAATAGCACAGCACCACCTGTTCGTCGGTGTCAATGCGCCGGCGACTGCGTGAGATCTATTTGCTTCCAGTGCTATCTAGTGCTTCCAGAGGTAGAGGCAGCAAGAATAAGAAAATAAAATCATCATCATCATCAGACCAATCAATACATAAGCGACCTAACCATGATGATTAGTAGCTACACCGTGTAATTAAGTGCGAACAAGTTCCGTGCCGCGAGTGATACAAAATATCAAAGATTACGGTATATTTATTTATTTAACATACCTTAAAGGCCCAGGACGGAATTACATAAGGGGGGGGGGGGACAAAGTACACAACACATAACTGCACTCAATGGTACGGAGCTACAAATAACAGAGAAGAAATAATATGTGATAAAAAAGGGGAGATAGGCCAGAGGATATGCAAAGGCAGCAAACAAAATGCAGATGATATATGCAGTCGATACACCGAACTACAAACAATGCGAAAAGAAAATCTCACCATGCAAGAAAAAAAAAACTACTAAAATACTACTGAATCGCGTCCCGCCCACATGTAATGAATAACCTGACTTAGCGAAGATAATCAGTTATAGCGGATCAGCGCTGGTTATTTTAACAATAGATTTAGGCAGCTTGTTCCATTCTGAAATCGCATGAGATATGCTTGACTTTAAAAATGCAGTAGTTCTTACTTGGGGAAAAACGATATAACAGGGGTGATGATGTATACGCGGCAGCAGACGGCCTGGTGGACAAAAAGCGGTGTCTATCCAAGGCGCACCCATAATAAAGCTAGTGCAAAAGACATATTTGGGCAATCTTACGCCTAGTCTCCAATAGCTGGATTTATTGTCTCTCTTCAAGGCGGAAATACTGGAGAACCTTGAATACTTGGATGTGATGAATCTTACGGCCCTGGGGTCGGATTCACAAACGCGATCGTAAGACGTCGTAGCCTGTGAAGCGCGTACGCCGGTGTCGTAAGCGCGATTCACAAAGCTATCGTAGTAGAGAGGGTACCACCTTTGACGAGGAAGAGGAAGTTGCTCGCTTCCTATCACGTGTACCTCGAAGAGAAACAGCCGAAGGGTGCGAGACTAATGTTTTCGCTATGGTAACGATGACGAAAATTTGTAATCGCACAAATAAGAGTCGTCCCGTTAGAAGAAGACCAAGTTGTTCGTCCCCAAATGTTTTGTTACTGCACGTGCTCTCGGTCTTTCGGTAGCCATAACGGATGCCATGCAGTCACAGGCGAAACGCGCTCGATGACACAGCAAATATATTCCCAGTATGTTCGTGTCGGGGCGGGGGGGGGGGTGAGGGTGTTTTGTAAGCGGTGTGGCACCCAGTTTTACAGATTTTTTGGCTTCTTTCGCCTTTCTTGCAGACAATTTGGAGGGGTGTTGTGGGTGGCTTAGCGGGGTGTAGGGAATGCTTGAAAAATCCCTGCGACCCGATTTTACGGAGCACAAAGTTGAAGCATTTGTTGAAAGTTACCAAGCAAAAAGGTGCCTCAATGTCACTTCGGGGATGGTCTCGAAGGTACTGTGGCAAAGTGCAATGCGTTGGCGCGTATTACGGAGTCTTTGTTTGCCGTCTCCAAATCCACCGCTGCCAAATAACGCCGCCATCGTTCTTCGTAAGACAGCACGAGAGCTCTCGCAGGGTTCCGCCGTAAGCTGCGAAGATTTTGCGACGCGCGCCCTTCGTGAATCCACACTTCGTCGTAACTTTCGCGTACGACGGAGATACGAATGATTCCGTCGCACGAGCTCTTTGTGAATCCGACCCCTGTTCTGACAGGACGTATATACTGACAGTCATTTTTTTAACACGCGCACCATGAAGTAAGCATGAAATTTAAAATTCGTTGTTTTTTTTCACCAGAGAGTGGCGCATCATGAATCGGCCTTCTCGTCATAACTTTTCTTAATGATTGTCCAAAAATCTGTCAACATAGCCCAGGCTGGCCAAGGTAGACTTAGCCAGATAGCAAAGGCGAAAAAACAAAAACAAATCTGACCCGGCAACACTGTAATCTACGTGACTCGAGCAATCCTGGGTGTTGGTAGCACAGGTACGGTCGTAAACAAAAAATATTTACGACGCGTCTTGGTCTTGTATAAAGTAACAGTTTATTCATAATTTGAGTACAGGAAAAGCTATCTGTTGCCCCACTAGTGATGGGCAATCCAGTTCGCTTTGGTTAACTCGTTCATGCAGTTCAGTCTGGTTCACTGAACCGTTCAAAAGATTCGTTCTTTCGTTCATCTGTTCGTGGCGTCATCTGAACTACCCTCTGAACTATAGTTCAAACAGTGCAACCCTCTCGCTTTCTGTTACCCATAGACCTCGCAGGTATCTAAGTATTGGTGAAGGACCGGTCTTTCGAAAACAATGAACTTAGTCAACCGAAAACAGCGAGAGTCCAGGGATGGGCATTATTTAAATACACTGTATTTAAAATAGTATTTAAAATATAAATGCATGTATTTAAAATACGTATTTAAATACAGGCAAAAAAATGTATTTATATTGAAATGCCGTTTTAGGTGTATTTATATTTAAAATACACTGAAATACACATATCTCATCCTCCCATATTTGAGGGCTTCTCTCGAGTTTCACATTGTTAGCCTCCAGCGATGAAGGGTATCTTGGTTAGAGGCTACAGGTCACTTACCCCGTGTGTTCAGGGATTTCGGCTTTTTAGAAAACAGCACAATGTGCGAATGAGGGCATCGGCACCCCCATTGCTTCAGTCTTGGAAGCGGGGAGAGGAATGAGAACAAAAATTTGGGAAAAATATGATTTGTGACCCTCTTGCGTCGCTTGACAAAGCCTGGTGTCTAAAGGCGTTAGCGGCAATTCTACTCAGTCATTCACTGGGAACTCAGGACAATGGCTGCAGCGCACTTGACAGTTTCTGACAGGGAGTTTTTTACTGTCGTCGCTGAAGATGGAAAGTCGACGAACATAAGTAGAGGAGGCAAGAAACATCTTCTTGAGCCTGAGGAGCAGCGGGGTAGGGACTGGACAGGACAGACAGGGGACAAGAACCGACAACGACGACTCAAACCCAGCAAATGAACACTATACTCAACATAGATAAAGTGGAAGAAGCGATAAGGAGTTCATCAGCCGGTTTTGAGTCGTCGTCGGTTCTTGTCCCGTGTCCGTCCTGTCTAGTACCCTCTCGCGGCTCCTGAGACTCAAGGAGACGTTTCCGTTCAATGGAAGGTCGGTCCACGCAGGATGCTGAAATGATCACACTGCATCACGGAAAAATAAAGAAATATGTGGGCATTGTGTGCAGGAGACATGCATCCACAGGTGACTCCATTTATACACTACTTTAAAAGAAGAATGTGCCTGGACGGCTCAAAGTATTTACGGAAGTAGTTACAGTATTTAAATACTGTCTTAATGTATTTATGTTTTGTATTTAATTACTTTCATCATAAAGTATCTATAGGCAGTATTTAAATACATGATAACATGTAGTATTTTGTATTTATATTTAAATACCTGAAAAGTGTATTTATGCCCATCCCTGAGCGAGACTCACTGTGACCGGTTAGTAAGAATCGAAAGCCGGCCAAGATCGAGAGAAGTTCGCGCTCCAGATAATGTTTCCTCCGTCCCCTGCGGGCGAATGAATCAACACCACAGGGGTGGCATCCAATGTATTCCTCCGTAGACGAAAGCGTGCTGGGTGAGCGCAATGCATCCTGGACAGGTACTGGTCGCACGTCACAGCAAACGTCAAGGCGCACGTGACCTTAAAGATGGCGGCGCCCGTGATCGGCGGCCAAACCGTTTGTAAACAATGCGGTTGTTGTTTCTGGACGACGTTTTGGATGTTTTTCGATAACGGTAATTATTTTTATCCGATAATGTTGCAGTAAAACGGGCAGTTTTGCACACAAAGGCTCGTATTGTCGACTTCCAAAGATGTGATGACGACTGCGCGTTAAGACTTACCGAGCCGATGCCATGTACTTAACCGAATGAGAAATGGGCTACCATGTTGCGGAAGAAGCACCGCATAGTTTACGCTGGCAAAATACGGTAATCTGTTGGTGTTATGGCGGCGAAAATATGTCGGTAAGCGGCAAAACGACATATAAACAAAGTCACATGACCTGAAAATGACGTTTTCTATGACGTGCGACCAGGACAAGATGGCAGTTTTGCGAAAAGCGCCCGCTTGAGGGTAGTTACAACAATGGCGGTTTTGTGTCACCCCTGTGATCAACACCCACCCAACTATTCCGTCCGGCGCTGGCGCCATCTGGCGGCACTCCCCTGAAGCTTGAATATGACAGGCCACGAGCTCGATTGGCCACGCGGAGAGCTTACCAGTTTGTGGTTGGCCGAGCCCCACGATCTGCATGGCATGAATCGTAGCACCGAAGCAACCGAAGCGAGTCGCAAAGCCGGGGATCGCAGAACGATAGAGAACTCAACTGAATCGAAGGAGTAGGAGAACGGTTCACTCGCAGGCTGAATCGAAGAGCAGCAGAATCGTTCGCTCTCAAACGGCGCGCTTGTTCAATGTTTCTTCGGTTCTCAGCGACTCCCTGCGTAGAATCCCGTTGTTCTTGCTACTCTCTTTAGACGTTGCTGCACCCTCAATTTATGTTGCAGAGCGACAAGTCGCGACAAGTCACGTGTTCGCGACTTGTCGCTCTGCAACATAAATTGCGGGTGCAGCAGCGTCTAATGAAGATTGCTGGCAACGAGTGTGTAGGTGAACCATTGATATCAATAGGCATAACAACAGAAGGCAGACCTATTGATCCTTGCTCACAAATCTGTAATTGTCACTGCATACACCTACAAACCAGGGCATCAAGGGGTAATGCTGGTCACGAAATTGACTGCGGTGGAGACACACAGCACAGGTCACCGTCATCCCTGGTGCCCTAGAGAAGGTGGTAAAGGTTACACCCACTTAAGCCACCCACTCACTCGTTTATTATACAATGTGATGACAAATACAATCTTTCTCATCAATGCGGATCTTTAAAAAAATAAAAATATACTGTCTCCTAATTAAAAGGCAGCCAACCTGCAAACAGGTACGTTTTGTGTTCAATCCATTCCCAACAGACGCCGATTCCGTTCTTCAAGCTGCTTCAGTCGAGGCAAGGAACTATATTTAGGTTAAAACAGCGAACTTTTATGCCAGCAAAGCTATTGCCAGCGTGCGAAAGGCTGCAAGCACCTCGACATACCTTTACTTTTCTCTTTTCTTCTTAAGGGCAACCTCCATGGAGCGAATTTTTGCAACAAAGTTCGGCGACAACAAAGCGGCAGACCGCCACGCGCGTTCTGCCGTCAGTTGCTCGCCGGCGCCAGCTCCATGGAGCGAAAAACCAGCGGACGGCGTCGGGAAGTCATGCTGTGATGTCACTGTTGCCAGGGTATAAGGTGAAAGCTTAGTTAAATCAGTTGCTCTAAAAAGTGCATTTAATGTAACACATTTTCCAACTAAATCCAACAACTGTCTGCAAGGATGCGCCCAGTAACATACGGAAAGGCATATTCACTACTGCGAAAGGAAAACACGTTTCTTGGCAGAGAACGCCGTTCTAACGATGCAGTTGGCGAAACAGCGAGCAGACGACAGCATCCAGTTGCAAGAAGAGGACGATGACGATGATTCACGAGAGCAGACGACCACGCGCAGACGATCTGGCGTAGATTCGTAGCGGAAGAGCACTTTGATTGGTTCATCTGCAGTGGACGCTACCGGAATCGCGGATGCTGGGTGCCAGCTCCCGTGGCTCAGTGGTTAGCGTGCGGGCCATGTCACGTTGAGACTGGGAGGTACCCGGGTTCGAATCCCGGTGCCGGCTGTGCTGTCTGGGGTTTTTCCTGGGTTTTCCTCAGACGCTTTCAGACATATGTCGGCACAGTTCCCTCAAAAGTCGGCCCAGAACGCACATTCCCCCAGGGCGTGAGTCGTGACGCTGCCCACATACGTGAGGCCGACAACGGCAAGCCCTGTCACCACCACCACCACCGGAAGCTGGGCGAAAATATCTGGCATGGGCAGATCGGCGGCGGATGCTCACATTTTTGACGCCTCGCGCAGGGCGTCGGACGCTGAGCGAATTTAGCAGCTTTTTCGCTGTATATTCATATTCAAACCCCTCAAGGACAAGAAAGAAGATCCTCAGTTCCTCGCGCAGGCCATAAATGATTTCAATTGTGCATATTACCGCAGCAGGTTTGCCTTGCGTTAAGTCACGTTAAGAGGTGCATGCTTTGCCGTAAAATATCTCGAAGCTAGCTTTAGGTCATGAACTTTGCTGTGTACCTGTATCAATACCAGATGTGGTGATATTCCGAGAGTTATCGAGGTTCTTTGATGATGGATCTTCACCGACGGCGACAAAAGTAAACAAAGGCTCGCTGCGCGGTACACAACGACATGTTTTCCATTCAATAAATATATATCCCCCCCCCCCCCCCAACGACATGTCATTTTCTCACTGCTGCGTATTCCATTCGCTCCCGATTCGGCACGTACAATTATATGGGCATAATGCTCCTATACACACTCGACAGGACCCTGCGTAATTAATTTCGTCTTGATGGCGCTCGCGAATGACAATCACCAGCGGGAGAGCTCGCTTATCTCAATGCGCCGCATCATCAATCATTTCATCGACGTCTTCTTTCTGTCGCACAACGATGTCTGTCGACGCCGCTTTGAAACACCGTTCATTCAGTTTTCAACATCTCAGCGCACAACCACTGCGTACTCTTCGTTGGGCAACGAGCATCACAACGCAAAACAGATACGCACTGGGCTGCCTTCCCAAGCAAACAAGCATGCGTAGAAGGCGGCCGGCGGCGACCCCACAGCAGCACAGGCCAGCAGAGAAACACAGCCGCTCCGTTCGCGTGTACCTCCTCACTCCATCAATCAGCTGCGTCCTTTTCCTCCCTGCGCTCTGCTCTTGAGCCTCTTGAGCAGATCTAAATACGCGGCCCGGTCGGCTGGAGGAGGGTGAAGATATGGTGTGAAACGAACGCAGAGAAACGGGCACATCTAGGTGAACTGGTGAACGAGTACGATCGACGAGAGTGAATAAGTTCATTGCGTTTGTGCCCGTGATTCGTTCATTCTGAACTGTTCATTCGCGAACAACACATCACTACCCACTAGTATACATATACGAAATCATTTACCATCTGAATACGTATCCTACTCTTCTGCGCATGTGTAGCAGTCCGTGTGCCCGTGCATTGTAATGCGGAATTCGTACACTTTTTGGATGAAACAGGAGGTGGCGCTCACATCTCGACGTTGTAGGCCAAGATTAACACGTGTGAACAGATAAGTGGTATGCATCCCGTGTTGCTGGCCCCGAGAAAAAAAAAAAGCTTTCGTCATGGCAAGACCGGTCATGATAGCGTGAGCGTTAGCGAATCAGCTGTGCACCAACGATGCCATGTTTTCTGCAACGGACCCATTATGACCACGCGTTGAAGAAATACAAACAGCTAATCACTACGTGAGAGAACTGATGTTCTGAGGCTGATAATCACTACGTGTACGTTGAGGTCTAGGTTAGGAATGGACATTAAGTGAAACTTCCTGTTCATCACGTACCCTTCGCCAAAACCTGTGATAACTCCATGTATGTCGAACTGATGTGTCATTAAACATGATATGATTTATTTTTCTCTGTTCTCGTATAGTATTGCTGCCATGGGTGATTAGCATGCTTCAGTCAGGAAAAGGCATGAGAATACAACGCATACGGAGTACGCGAACGTGCATGCATGCAAACGTGCCATGGCTAATTATGCACTACTTATTATTCATGATGCTGACGTCGTATCTGACGTCATTTATTTACAAAAGTAGTAATCCGCGCAACGGATGGATGGCGCTGACAGTCTCTATCATGGCGTCATCTGAAGACGTAGTGCCCTATGGGAGTTTCGCTACTTGTCTATATATACCCTGGGCTGGCTGGTGCATGAAATCCTTGATGAAGCATGGCTGAGCATGGGAACGATCGTTGTGTATGTTCGAGTATTTTGTACCCCCCATTCTCAAGCTTGTTTCATCAGGGAGTGAAAACTCTGTAGATTTCAGAAATAATTTGTAGATCTGTATACGTTGCCGGAAATCTGTAGATCTCCATACAAATCTGTAGATGTGGCAACATTGAGCTAGTGCTGGGGGCAGGGAGGACGAGAAGACAGACGAAAACCCGAGGAGAGAAGGGGAAGGAGGTTGGGAAAGACGGTCGGTCTGCGCATGCAGACTTAACCCGAGCTTTTTTTTCCCGCTCTGCTGATCTGGGACGTTCTGAGTAGCTCCTGGAGATCACGTAGTTTGGGCGCACGCCATTTTCCATGGACCACTGCATCCATGGGAGCTTCCGGCGGATGACGTCACTTTCGTATTACACACGATTCCGCCGCCGCCGGCTGTCTGCTCGCCTGGCATTTCAGATGCTCGCCGACTCCACCGATCAGCTGTGCGGGAAGGCGCGCTCTCATTGGCCCTGTTTGGCGTGACGTTTTCTAGACTTTGGGGACAGCTGGTGGAAACGGGCTTCATACTCCGTAGTCTGCTCTTGCGATGTATTTCATTAGATTCCTCAGCATATACGCAACCTATTCACTTGGGGTTTTCGCTACTCTTGTCGGGGATCACCGAGAAATACTGTGGTACTAAAGTTACGGAATCGACCGGGATGGATGCGATATTCCCTCTAAAGCTAAAGATAAAAGAAAAGCAGGTGATATTTTTCTGCTAATTGAGTAAGGAACAGGTACTGCTTCACTAGTAGCACCTCTTTCCTAACCGAGTAGCTTAGTCGTTTCTCTTTTATCGTTCGCTTTAAATAAAATTTCTGGACACGTTAGAGCATACACCCTGTAGTTTGGACGAACACTCTGTAATTACGGAGGAAACGATGTCTTCTTTTGCCGGCTCCAACAAGATTCCAGCCTGGTTAGTAAATTAATACGATAGAATTTCCTCTTGTAGAAGTGTGGCCTGATAGCGCTTTCCAACTATAGAAGTTGGCTGACAAGATTCAAATGTCACATTCAACGACTACACTATCATGGCGCTGTAATAGTGTCAGGATATGGGTCACAAAACTCCAGTCTATTTCACTCAACAAAGGATTTAAAATGGTGGAATGGAGTTTTATTTGGGATGTCAGTAGTAACTTTTCGGATTGCCCAAAAACTACATTTGCGAGAGCAACACGGTGGTACCTGGTAACAAAAAAGAACAAGAACTGGAAAGAGATAAGCAGGGTGAAGGAGAGAAACCCCTTGTGTTAGCCTTTCTCTTCAAATTCAGGATGAAGACAAGGAAGCTATATATATAAGCGAAAGGAAAGGGGACACAGCGACGGATTTGAGGTATTAATAGAATACAAACAAATGTTTATTTTACATAATTAAAACATTATTTAGGAAATGGGGAAGTGTCGACGTTTCGGAGGGAAGCTCCTCCTTCTTCGGAACAGAAGAGGCAACAAGTCTGTGGACAGACACACTTGTTGCCTCTTCTTCTTGTCTCTTCAGTTAATAAAAAATATTGTGTTTGATCTGTGATACCTATTCAATGCTACTGCATTATGCCTGTAATAAGTATATCCTTTGTTACGTTTATGGTGTTTCTTTTGCGTAACGTTTTTTGGCTGGGTTTTTCTCCTTCACACAGAGTCATAACGTAATTTCTGACACTAATGACTTTAATAAATATATTTTCACTTGTACTTTTGTGTACGGCTATCCTTTTCATGGCTATATTTGCATGTAAACAGCCCACTGCACAACTGTTGTACCAGAAAAAATTTCTGTGGGAAGTCGGCCCAAGTGGGAAAATAGTGAAAGAAGTCGGCCCAGGCTGAAAAATACGCTACGATAAGCGCACGTGCAGCCCTCCCCCCGCCGGTAGCGCGCGGACAACACTCCACACAGAGTCACAGCATAATTCCTTGCACTATTGATTTTAATAAATATATTTTCACTTGTACTTTTGTGTATAGCTATCCTTTGCATGCAAACAGCCTACTGCACACCTGTTGTAGCTGAAAAAAAAATTACGATTAAAGTCGGCAAAGATTGGAAGATACCGACAAAAGAAGTCGACCCAGGCTGAAAAATGTGAGCGGGTAAGCACGCACGCAGCCCTCCAGCCACGCGCCACCCACCGGTAAGCAACTCCACCCGAGCGCCGCCCGCCGGGTGCGGGAAAAAATACGCGAACCAAGTCGGCCAAGGCTCAAAAATGTCGAAAGAAGTCGGCCCAGGTTGAAAAATGCGAGAGGGTAAGCGCGCACGCACCCCTCCCCCCACCCATAAGCACGCGGAAAACCCTCCCCACACGCGCCGCGCGGGGAAAAATACGCGCAGGTCTCAGGGCAGGGCCCAGGTTGCTGAGTGGACCTGCCGTAGTTTAGCACAAGTCCTATACTACTCAGTAACATAAGTACGGTAAAGGTCCCTAAATTTGGAGACAGATTCACGTAGTTGCAGTACTCGAGACCTCGTTAGGACACTTCACATCTCTACCTGCAATTCAGCATTTCGCCAGCTTGTTCTTCCATACCTTAATTCGGCACACTCAAATATTCCACATTTGTCTCTATAGAAACGCTTTATCTGTCCGCGTTATCACGTATTGTGGCCTGTGACGAATGTCGCTGCTTTCTTTTCCTTTTTCTTTCTTATAGATCAAGAAAAGCTTTCTGCGCGCGCGAATGAACTACCCGCGATTGAAATGCTCCGTTGTTTCAAGATGTATCACTATTTCTTTTCTTTTTTTTTTCCCTTATAATCTTGAGAATATAGGCAGTGGGCGAATTCACATGCAAAAGAAACAAAAGGCGTTGCAGGGGCCTGGCTGCTTCCGCGGGACTTGTCTCGCAATGGGGGTTTGTCAGACCTGAACCAACACGGCGACTATCTTTGCAGATTCAATGGACGTCGGGCTTGGTGGGGTTTGCCCTCCTCGTCGGTCTTGCCGCTGCCGTTCTCTCGGCCGGGGATTTGCTGGAAGATAGTAGCATTTGTGTGCCCCCCAGCATTAACCGGGTTATACCCTTACTGGGTCGGTACCGGCGCTGGGGCTCTCTTCGTCCCACTCTCCTCCCCTTCCCACCAACCTCTCTCTACTTCCGAATGCCTGCACCTTCCCACGTTACAGCTGGAGAATAACCGCAGAAGAAAGGCAGTGTGACGCAGGGCAGTACATAAATATTTTATTTTTTGTCATTGGCATCTCCAACTTTAGCTACGTTCTTCCATTCTTGTTGTTGGGCACTCGTGCCCAACAGGTGACACATTCAACAGCACACATACACTTTACACGAAACGATTGGTCTCCGAAACTCACTTCCTATATTTTCGTTTATAGCCTTAGTTGCTCATGCGCCAGTAAAACCTCAATCCAATCCAATCCTATATTTCGTGTATGGACTCTCATTCGAAAAAGAATAGCTAGAGACCGGAAGTGATTTTATGCGGTTGTGATGTGGACGTCAACAGCAGGTGCATTATCGCCGACGCTCTTGACATTCCATCCTGTGTGCTTGTCTAACAAAACGTTTATTTTGTACCAGTACACCCCCTTAACGACGCAGAACAGGGAGAATAGTATGGCAAATAGACGTCAGGAGGCTTATTACACAAACACAACAAGTAGTGATGCTACATCTATTGTAGCCGCACTCAGTAATTTATTTACATGAACTGCATTGTGGAGTGTAGGACATATGGTAACCGTATTTGATGAAGCACTGGTCGGCGAAGCCGTTCCTGTTCCTGTTGCAAAGCACTGCACGCCTCTGCGTTTCTGATCCGGACCATACCCGAAGCGACTAAGATTTACCCAACCGCCGAGAACTGAACTGAACCACTACACCTTGATCGCTCTCTCCGTTTCGAGCGATCGAGGGACCGTTGCTGGGCAAAGGACTCATACCACTTCTCTGCTCGTCCGCGGCCTGACACGATGTGAAAGGGGACTGCTTACAAAAACAAACAAAAAGGCTGGGCAACGACTCAGGGCCCGGGACTGTTGACACGAATCCGAATCTCGCTTGACGTAAACACGGCTGGGACGCCATAACCCTGCACGTTGTGTTGTTCGAGCCACACCAGCTCATTTTAAGTGCTCTAAGTTATAGGAACCACAGAAGGTTTCCAAAAACTGTGCTAAAACGATGTGCGAAAATTTAATATCCACAATGCGTCTATGCTGACTTGCGGTACCTATACCGTGGTGTCCCGGTCCCGGTGATACCGTAGTGGACCCCTTCCAGGAGAAGGAATCCTGTCATGCTTGTGCATGAATGCTGTTCCTCGTATGAATAGAGATCTTGAACGTAAGGAAAATAAGCAGCCAGGTTATATTTAAGCGATATAGTCACGGGACTGTGTGCTTTACATTTCCAAATGCGTCCTTCAAGTACCCATACCATACAATCAGGATCGCCCCCCCCCCCCGTTTTACAACCGCCAACTATTTTGTGACACTCGCACCCTTTGTTTCCTGCCCACCTGTAGAAGGGGTATTATTACAAGTGTAGCTTAGACGTGTGGCTGCAGCGCTGCCTGCACCACTATACTCTAAGGCACCCAACGAAACGCATCAAAACAACAACTTTATTTTTAAGATGAGGAATGGAGAGTGTTACAAGGCATTGAAAGCTGGGATGATGCGTTTGTATATTCATAATGTTGTGTTGCAAGCATCATGCAGAAAGCGTCAGACAGCGTAAGCAAACGAAAACGAAGTTGGACAGCGCGAGAGCTCGCGGCTCGTGACGCCGGGATAGGCCATCCACCGACGCTGTTTGGTTTCTTATGGCGAATTCGGGTGGTCATTTCGGAGCAACTTTTTTGCCAGATCTCGAGCAGTCATGTTCGCTTGGTCAAAATGAAGCAAATCTCGCATGTTCGCGTGGCGCTTTCCGAGCGCTCGGAATTTGCTAGCTAGCACTTTTTTTGCTCGGTCTCAAAACGATCTAGCAGCTGATTGCTCAACTGTATCCGGTGTCGTCACATCCGCACTGCAACGGTGGCGAGTGCCCTCATTGGCCCGCATGTTGAAATCACGTGGTTTAGCAGACGACAGAACCCGAAGACTTGCGACCGCGACGCCCCTAGCGTGATCCAAGTACCTAAAACCGCTAGATTCCTAGCAATCACGTTCGGCTGGCAACGGTCAAGTGACCCAGCTCGGTCGCCGACCTAGCAATTTCCGAGCGCTCGGCCGTTTTGCTACGAAATGACCACCCTCCCATGCATTGGATAGGCCGGTGAGCACACCAGTCCTTCTAGCTCACCATATTCATCGTCAACGCGTCGTCGTCGTCGTCTGCTTCCAACGCAAGGTATTTCATGTGATTCTCCTCCTGCTGCCCTATTGGCTGAGAGTGCGGCGCCTCGTTCTCAGACCTCTTAACCGTGTCACGTCGAGACTGGGAGGTACCCGGGTTCGAATCCCGGTGCCGGCTGTGCTGTCTGGGGTTTTTCCTGGGTTTTCCTCAGACGCTTTCAGACATATGTCGGCACAGTTCCCTTAGAAGTCGGCCCATGACGCACATTCCCCCAGGGCGTGAGTCGTGACGTTGCCCACATACGTGAGGCCGACAACGGCAAGCCCTATCACCACCACCACCACCTCTTAACCGACAACGGCAAGCCCTTTCAACATCACCACCACCACGTCTTAACCCGGGTTCGAATCCCAGTGGCGTCTGGGGGTTTCCTCAGACGCTTCCAGACATATGTCGGTCCCTTAGAAGTCGGTCCAGGACGCACATTCCCACAGGGCGTCCACCTCTGTGAGGCCGACAACGGCGACCTCTTTCACGAGCACCACCACGTCTTAACCTCTAACGACGGTCGAGAAACCAAGCCCACTATCGTCAAAAGCGACATGAGAATACCAAAACTGGCATGTGTTGATCCCGGTGCTCGTAAACGCTTTCTACCGATACTCCTTGTAGCAGCAGCGTCATAATCATCACCAGCACCGCCATCGGTTACGCGCAGCACTGCGCGTAACCGATGGCGGTGCTGGTGATGATTATGACGCTGCTGCTACAGGGCTCCCCGGTGTACAGCACAAACGGGCGGCCCTCGAGAAAATGGCGGTAGTGTCTGCATGCCAGGTAGGCGGCGAGGAGCTCACGCCCGAAGGTGCTGTAGCGTGTTTCGGCTGGCGAGAGGCGTTGGGAAAAGAAACCGAGAGGTTTCCAGAGGCCATCCTGACGCTGCTGCAAGACTGCGCCGACAGCAGCAGTGGAGGCGTCGACGAACAACGCTGTCTCGGCGTCAGGACGAGGATGGTGGAGCAGCACAGCATCTGCCAGGGCCTGCTTGACCTCTTCGAACGCGCGTTCTGCTGCCGGTGTCCACTCCAGAGGGGCAGCACGGGCCTCTTTCGGATGGTCAGCGCCGAGAGCTGCGTAGAGAGGCTGGAGCAAGGCAGCACAGCGAGGCACAAAACGTCGGTAGAAAGTCACGAGGCCGAGGAATGAACGAAGTCCTTTGCGAGAAGTGGGGGCAGGAAAGTCTCGGATGGCCTGGACCTTGGATGCGAGTGGCCGGATGCCTTGCGGGGTGATGGTGTGTCCCAGGAAGGTAAGGGTGGTAACGCCAAACTCGCACTTCGCGGCATTGATGGAGACTCCGTAGTCCTCCAGGCGCGAGAACAGGGCGCGCAGATGGGCGCGATGAGCCTCCGGAGATGGACTTGCGACAAGGATGTCATCCATGTATGCGAATGCGAAGTCCAGGCCGCGGAGCACTTCGTTGATGAATCGTTGGAATGTCTGCGCAGCATTACGCAGGCCAAAGGGCATCCGCACGTATTCAAAGAGGCCAAAAGGGGTGGTTATAGCAGTCTTCGGGATGTCAGGGGGATGGACGGGAATTTGGTGATAGGCTTTGATGAGGTCTATCTTGGAGAAGATGGTCGCTCCGTCAAGATTCGCGGTGAAGTCCTGAATATGGGGAAGCGGGTATCTGTCCGGTACCGTGACGATGTTGAGTGCACGGTAGTCCCCACATGGGCGCCAATCACCAGGTGTTGCTTTGGGCACCATGTGGAGAGCGGAAGACCACGGGCTGGAGGAAGGCCGAATGATCCCCAGTTCGAGCATGTGCTCAAATTACCTCTTGGCAATGACGAGGCGCTCCGGAGCCAGCCGTCTGGGGCGAGCGAAGACAGGGGGGCCCTGTGTCACGATGTGGTGAGTGACGCTGTGGCGAGGTGGGCAAGAGGCGTGCGATTGGCGCGGGACAGCGGGGAACTCCGTGACAATGTCGGCGAAAGCAGTGGGCAACGGTAGCCGAATGGTGGGACTAATTAGCTGCTATATGCGCTGGAGCTCCATAAACGTGCAAAGAAGTAGTGTTGGCGACGAGGCGCTGGCGTCTAATATCCACAAGAAGGTCGAAATGGTGGAGGAAGTCGGCGCCAAGGATTGCGAAGGGGAGGTCGGCGATGGTAAAAACCCAACGAAATACTCTGCGCAGGCCGAGGTCAAGGGTGACGGAGCGTTGACCGTAAGTTGAGATGGTGGACTTGTTGACGGCCTGCAAAGCCAAGTCTGGTTGCCGGTGTCGTTTTTCTGCGGGGGTTGGTGGAACGACGCTCACGTCAGCCCCGTGATCCGGAAGAGCCGGCTGTTGTCGCCCCCAGCCATGCCAGCCGTTAATGGTTGGGGGGAGCGTTTCCCAGCCACGAGCAAGGGGCCTGGCAGTTCCTTGCGGCATCGCCGAATTTTCGATGATACCAGCAGAAGTGGTGCTGAGAGGGCGAAGGAGACCGTTGACGGGATGGCGAGCAGCGACGGCAAAACGGGCGCCGAGGGGAACGTGGTCGCTGCGGGGGAATGGCGTCCACCCGGTTCACCAGGGCCGCCACCGTAGTCTGGAGTTGCTGGAGCGACGTGCTGATGGCATTGATTGCAACGTCCACCGATGGAGGGGAGGTGCGGGGGGCCAGGGCGGCAACGGCTCCTGGTGATGGAAGGCCAGCAAAATCCAGAATACGGTCCGCCATCTTCGCCAAGTCATCCAGGCGGGAATTTTCGCCGGCGGCCAGGATCATGCGTACATTGTGGGACAAACGTTGTAGGAAGAGCTCGCGTAGTAGTGAGTCATCCGTGGTAGGGTTGCCCGCGAGGTCGCGCATGCGGCGTAGTAGCTGTGTGGGCCGTCGATCGCCGAGCTCTTCCCTGTTCAGAAGCTGCTGCAATCGCCGCTCCTCCGAAGCAGATGTGCGGCGAATTAACTCGTCCCTTAAGGTGTCGTAGGGTAACTCGGGGTGGGGGTGGATGATTAGGTCGCTGACTTCCGCCGCAGCTTCGGGAGGAAGGTTTGCGATGGCGTATCCAAACCTTGAGGCTTGAGAAGTGACGCGGCGTCCGTCGAAGAGAACCTCCGGCTGCGCGAACCACAGCTGAGGGTCGGAGATGGAGAAAGGCGGCAGGCGGAGCGGTGCCACAGAAGCCTCAAGCGGTGGAAGTGGCGGTGGCCGGCTGGGAGGCGAAGAGCTGGTGGAGTGCTGGTCACCGTTCATGATGGTGGAACGTTAAAACATCACGTCCGGGTCACCAGTTGTAGAGCGAGAAATGAGGCGACCAGGCTCTACTGAGGTTGATGGGTTTAATGACGGTTAATGGCGATGAACCGAAAACGAAAGCTCGGGTCACGCGCAGTGCTGCGCGTAACCGATGGCGGTGCTGGTGATGATTATGACGCTGCTGCTACACTCCTCTATCGACACCGTCGCTGGCGCTCGACGTCCGCGAGTGGAAAAGAGCCGCAGCACAGTAGCCCGTGGCAGCAGGGTCGATTCGTCGTCGTCGTCGTCCACAGGCCGCAACAGGTTTATATACCAAGCGTGCCAGAATCCCAGCAGATGGACAGCTGTTTCGAGCTCCTTGGCTCTCATCGGCACAGCGCAGAGATGTACCACCGTTTACGTCGGCATGAACAGTGTGTGTTGGCGAAAGATCAGTGTTCCAGAGTGTAAACGAAACCTGGGGAGGCCGCAGTACAAAGCCAGCAATTACTGCTCGCGACATGGTTGTCTCAAATTGGCGTCACGCTGTTTATCCTATCCTAAATCCCCAAGTGTTGCAAGACCATTCGTTTCGAGTAAGCAACATGTGCAGCATGTACCTTTAGATGTGATATTGACACAACATTTCGGAGGGCAACCAAGGAGACGCGGGCTCCATTTCGAACAACCGTGTCGCGAGCAGTAGATACCCCAATAAAAAATACGATGAATGTCTGTGACTGCACGTGGGAATATATTTATATGTCAAGCGTGCCACAATCCCAGGTATAGACGTCTGTTCCGGGAATCTTGGCTCTCATCGGCACAGCGTAGGCATGTGACACTCTTTAGGGTCGGCACGAATAGTGTGTCTCTGTCCATGTGGTCTGAAAGAAGTTCACCTAAATGAAAGTTTCCTCGTTTGGTACTTTATTAATGTTGCCTTTGGTACTCACAAAAGCCATTTCTCCGCATGTGTGAATCAGCGAGACGAAACAATCCTGCTAGAAAACTAATGCGTCGTGAAACTCAACTATGTTGAACAAAAATTCCTGCTTATTTATTTGCCTATGCAAGTTACTCGTGTATTGTATGCCTGATAGGTTTTGCAAACATACAAAGAAATTACAGAAACACTAGTGCAGCCGTGAGATATCAGAGGCTGCTCTCAACAGTGATACATGGCCTACTACATGGATACTTTCTACCTTTTCTAGGTTTCGACTTTGCGTTGCATGCTACAAGGGGGTGGACAAGGGGTACCCATTTGTGGAAATGGGCACGTTTCCGACGTCTAAAACCAACATCGTTTACAAAACGCAAATACTATCAGGCGATAAATATCAAGATGCTCACGTGTCAACACAACTGATACCGGAGGCGTGCAAGTACCATTGGATGACATTCTCGTTCTCGGGCACAAAGACTACGGAGGTACGTATTGCGTCTTTTAGCGTTCACTCTGGTACCGCAGTTCTTCTCTGTGATTCGGCATTGAACGTTCAACCACAGAAAAAGAACACCATTTGGAGAACTCACTATTTTCTTCTCCGTCTCGTGATGTGCAGCTACGTTCTGCTACACGATTTTTTTATTGTTACAGCATATTACTTCAGGTGTACACATGAAGACATGTAGCCATTCTAGCCGAATTTCGTGAGCTTGCACTTAAGTACCTGGATCAGTTCAAGTCCGGTACAAAAATTTCCGCATGGTAAACAACACACATTACCACGGAATACATCAGAAATAGTTTGCATTTTTCCTCAAGGACAATGAGGGTACGTGTTCTCCATAATGATCAGGATATTTTATACACGCGCGTCAAAATGCCCTTTCTTTACAAGTAAGCCCGTTGAGCTCGACCTCCATTTGGCTAGGTCATGTGATGACACGCTTGGTACGCCAGAGGGCGAAGGTTATTCTTGCTGTCAATTTTAAGTTGTTGCTTCCGCAAGTTAAAGCTCATCTTCGACGCATCAGGCGGTACTGTGACGGCATCTTCGACACATGAGTCTCTTTCACCCTTTCACATTGGGGGGGGGGGGGGGGAGAAAAGACACGTCTCCGAAGATGCGCAATGAACAAAATAAAGAAAATAAGGTGTTCCTTCACGAATTTTTTGCGGACGATCTACTGAACGGATCTGGATTACCGGTCGAGGGCTCTACCAATTGAGCAAAGCTAACACGCCTTCTAGAAGATGTGGGCCGAGTCCTACAGTTGGCTAACCTTTTCAGTGACTTCCATCTTTCATCGTTAATTTCTTAGGCAACTTGAGGCCTTGTATGTGATTGTCCCTTCTATGTTGTTCCAGCCTTAGAACATCAGTTCTCTCTTGTTCAACAATTGCCGCTTGCGTCGATCCCTGTCGTATGAACGTGTGTATGAGTGTGCAAAAATGTAAGAGTGAAAGGAGGATGAGTGAGAGAGAGTGACTGGTTTGTCCCTTCAGATGACGCACCCTGGAAGTCGCTGAGAAAGCGTGTTAGCTTAGCTCAATTGGTAGATCCCTGGATCGGTAATTCAGAAAATGTGGGTTCGAGTCCTACAGCTGGCTAACCTTTTCAGTGACTTCCATCTTTCATCGTTAATTTCTTAGGCAACTTGAGGCCTTGTATATGATTGTCCCTTCTATGTTGTTCCAGTGTGCAAAAATGTAAGAGTGAAAGGAGGATGAGTGAGAGAGAGTGACTGGTTTGTCCCTTCAGATGACGCACCCTGGAAGTCGCTGAGAAAGCGTGTTAGCTTAGCTCAATTGGTAGATCCCTGGACCGGTAATTCAGAAAATGTGGGTTCGAGTCCTACAGCTGGCTAACCTTTTCAGTGACTTCCATCTTTCATCGTTAATTTCTTAGGCAACTTGAGGCCTTGTATATGATTGTCCCTTCTATGTTGTTCCAGTGTGCAAAAATGTAAGAGTGAAAGGAGGATGAGTGAGAGAGAGTGACTGGTTTGTCCCTTCAGATGACGCACCCTGGAAGTCGCTGAGAAACCGTGTTAGCTTAGCTCAATTGGTAGATCCCTGGACCGGTAATTCAGAAAATGTGGGTTCGAGTCCTACAGCTGGCTAACCTTTTCAGTGACTTCCATCTTTCATCGTTAATTTCTTAGGCAACTTGAGGACTTGTATATGATTGTCCCTTCTATGTTGTTCTAGTGTGCAAAAATGTAAGAGTGAAAGGAGGATGAGTGAGAGAGAGTGACTGGTTTGTCCCTTCAGATGACGCACACTAGAAGTCGCTGAGAAAGCGTGTTAGCTTAGCTCAATTGGTAGATCCCTGGACCTGTAATTCAGGAAATGTGGGTTCGAGTCCTACAGCTGGCTAACCTTTTCAGTGACTTCCATCTTTCATCGTTAATTTCTTAGGCAACTTGAGGCCTTGTATATGATTGTCCCTTCTATGTTGTTCCAGTGTGCAAAAATGTAAGAGTGAAAGGAGGATGAGTGAGAGAGAGTGACTGGTTTGTCCCTTCAGATGACGCACCCTGGAAGTCGCTGAGAAAGCGTGTTAGCTTAGCTCAATTGGTAGATCCCTGGACCGGTAATTCAGAAAATGTGGGTTCGAGTCCTACAGCTGGCTAACCTTTTCAGTGACTTCCATCTTTCATCGTTAATTTCTTAGGCAACTTGAGGCCTTGTATACGATTGTCCCTTCTATGTTGTTCCAGTGTGCAAAAATGTAAGAGTGAAAGGAGGATGAGTGAGAGAGAGTGACTGGTTTGTCCCTTCAGATGACGCACCCTGGAAGTCGCTGAGAAAGCGTGTGAGCTTAGCTCAATTGGTAGATCCCTGGACCGGTAATTCAGAAAATGTGGGTTCGAGTCCTACAGCTGGCTAACCTTTTCAGTGACTTCCATCTTTCATCGTTAATTTCTTAGGCAACTTGAGGCCTTGTATACGATTGTCCCTTCTATGTTGTTCCAGTGTGCAAAAATGTAAGAGTGAAAGGAGGATGAGTGAGAGAGAGTGACTGGTTTGTCCCTTCAGATGACGCACCCTGGAAGTCGCTGAGAAAGCGTGTGAGCTTAGCTCAATTGGTAGATCCCTGGACCGGTAATTCAGAAAATGTGGGTTCGAGTCCTACAGCTGGCTAACCTTTTCAGTGACTTCCATCTTTCATCGTTAATTTCTTAGGCAACTTGAGGACTTGTATATGATTGTCCCTTCTATGTTGTTCCAGTGTGCAAAAATGTAAGAGTGAAAGGAGGATGAGTGAGAGAGAGTGACTGGTTTGTCCCTTCAGATGACGCACCCTGGAAGTCGCTGAGAAAGCGTGTGAGCTTAGCTCAATTGGTAGATCCCTGGACCGGTAATTCAGAAAATGTGGGTTCGAGTCCTACAGCTGGCTAACCTTTTCAGTGACTTCCATCTTTCATCGTTAATTTCTTAGGCAACTTGAGGCCTTGTATACGATTGTCCCTTCTATGTTGTTCCAGTGTGCAAAAATGTAAGAGTGAAAGGAGGATGAGTGAGAGAGAGTGACTGGTTTGTCCCTTCAGATGACGCACCCTGGAAGTCGCTGAGAAAGCGTGTGAGCTTAGCTCAATTGGTAGATCCCTGGACCGGTAATTCAGAAAATGTGGGTTCGAGTCCTACAGCTGGCTAACCTTTTCAGTGACTTCCATCTTTCATCGTTAATTTCTTAGGCAACTTGAGGCCTTGTATATGATTGTCCCTTCTATGTTGTTCCAGTGTGCAAAAATGTAAGAGTGAAAGGAGGATGAGTGAGAGAGAGTGACTGGTTTGTCCCTTCAGATGACGCACCCTGGAAGTCGCTGAGAAAGCGTGTTAGCTTAGCTCAATTGGTAGATCCCTGGACCGGTAATTCAGAAAATGTGGGTTCGAGTCCTACAGCTGGCTAACCTTTTCAGTGACTTCCATCTTTCATCGTTAATTTCTTAGGCAACTTGAGGACTTGTATATGATTGTCCCTTCTATGTTGTTCTAGTGTGCAAAAATGTAAGAGTGAAAGGAGGATGAGTGAGAGAGAGTGACTGGTTTGTCCCTTCAGATGACGCACACTAGAAGTCGCTGAGAAAGCGTGTTAGCTTAGCTCAATTGGTAGATCCCTGGACCGGTAATTCAGGAAATGTGGGTTCGAGTCCTACAGCTGGCTAACCTTTTCAGTGACTTCCATCTTTCATCGTTAATTTCTTAGGCAACTTGAGGCCTTGTATATGATTGTCCCTTCTATGTTGTTCCAGTGTGCAAAAATGTAAGAGTGAAAGGAGGATGAGTGAGAGAGAGTGACTGGTTTGTCCCTTCAGATGACGCACCCTGGAAGTCGCTGAGAAAGCGTGTTAGCTTAGCTCAATTGGTAGATCCCTGGACCGGTAATTCAGAAAATGTGGGTTCGAGTCCTACAGTTGGCTAACCTTTTCAGTGACTTCCATCTTTCATCGTTAATTTCTTAGGCAACTTGAGGCCTTGTATATGATTGCCCCTTCTATGTTGTTCCAGTGTGCAAAAATGTAAGAGTGAAAGGAGGATGAGTGAGAGAGAGTGACTGGTTTGTCCCTTCAGATGACGCACCCTGGAAGTCGCTGAGAAAGCGTGTTAGCTTAGCTCAATTGGTAGATCCCTGGACCGGTAATTCAGAAAATGTGGGTTCGAGTCCTACAGCTGGCTAACCTTTTCAGTGACTTCCATCTTTCATCGTTAATTTCTTAGGCAACTTGAGGCCTTGTATACGATTGTCCCTTCTATGTTGTTCCAGTGTGCAAAAATGTAAGAGTGAAAGGAGGATGAGTGAGAGAGAGTGACTGGTTTGTCCCTTCAGATGACGCACCCTGGAAGTCGCTGAGAAAGCGTGTGAGCTTAGCTCAATTGGTCCCTGGACCGGTAATTCAGAAAATGTGGGTTCGAGTCCTACAGCTGGCTAACCTTTTCAGTGACTTCCATCTTTCATCGTTAATTTCTTAGGCAACTTGAGGCCTTGTATATGATTGTCCCTTCTATGTTGTTCCAGTGTGCAAAAATGTAAGAGTGAAAGGAGGATGAGTGAGAGAGAGTGACTGGTTTGTCCCTTCAGATGACGCACCCTGGAAGTCGCTGAGAAAGCGTGTTAGCTTAGCTCAATTGGTAGATCCCTGGACCGGTAATTCAGAAAATGTGGGTTCGAGTCCTACAGCTGGCTAACCTTTTCAGTGACTTCCATCTTTCATCGTTAATTTCTTAGGCAACTTGAGGCCTTGTATATGATTGTCCCTTCTATGTTGTTCCAGTGTGCAAAAATGTAAGAGTGAAAGGAGGATGAGTGAGAGAGAGTGACTGGTTTGTCCCTTCAGATGACGCACCCTGGAAGTCGCTGAGAAAGCGTGTTAGCTTAGCTCAATTGGTAGATCCCTGGACCGGTAATTCAGAAAATGTGGGTTCGAGTCCTACAGCTGGCTAACCTTTTCAGTGACTTCCATCTTTCATCGTTAATTTCTTAGGCAACTTGAGGACTTGTATACGATTGTCCCTTCTATGTTGTTCCAGTGTGCAAAAATGTAAGAGTGAAAGGAGGATGAGTGAGAGAGAGTGACTGGTTTGTCCCTTCAGATGACGCACACTAGAAGTCGCTGAGAAAGCGTGTTAGCTTAGCTCAATTGGTAGATCCCTGGACCGGTAATTCAGAAAATGTGGGTTCGAGTCCTACAGCTGGCTAACCTTTTCAGTGACTTCCATCTTTCATCGTTAATTTCTTAGGCAACTTGAGGCCTTGTATATGATTGTCCCTTCTATGTTGTTCCAGTGTGCAAAAATGTAAGAGTGAAAGGAGGATGAGTGAGAGAGAGTGACTGGTTTGTCCCTTCAGATGACGCACACTAGAAGTCGCTGAGAAAGCGTGTTAGCTTAGCTCAATTGGTAGATCCCTGACCGGTAATTCAGAAAATGTGGGTTCGAGTCCTACAGCTGGCTAACCTTTTCAGTGACTTCCATCTTTCATCGTTAATTTCTTAGGCAACTTGAGGACTTGTATATGATTGTCCCTTCTATGTTGTTCCAGTGTGCAAAAATGTAAGAGTGAAAGGAGGATGAGTGAGAGAGAGTGACTGGTTTGTCCCTTCAGATGACGCACCCTGGAAGTCGCTGAGAAAGCGTGTTAGCTTAGCTCAATTGGTAGATCCCTGGACCGGTAATTCAGAAAATGTGGGTTCGAGTCCTACAGCTGGCTAACCTTTTCAGTGACTTCCATCTTTCATCGTTAATTTCTTAGGCAACTTGAGGCCTTGTATACGATTGTCCCTTCTATGTTGTTCCAGTGTGCAAAAATGTAAGAGTGAAAGGAGGATGAGTGAGAGAGAGTGACTGGTTTGTCCCTTCAGATGACGCACCCTGGAAGTCGCTGAGAAAGCGTGTGAGCTTAGCTCAATTGGTAGATCCCTGGACCGGTAATTCAGAAAATGTGGGTTCGAGTCCTACAGCTGGCTAACCTTTTCAGTGACTTCCATCTTTCATCGTTAATTTCTTAGGCAACTTGAGGCCTTGTATACGATTGTCCCTTCTATGTTGTTCCAGTGTGCAAAAATGTAAGAGTGAAAGGAGGATGAGTGAGAGAGAGTGACTGGTTTGTCCCTTCAGATGACGCACCCTGGAAGTCGCTGAGAAAGCGTGTGAGCTTAGCTCAATTGGTAGATCCCTGGACCGGTAATTCAGAAAATGTGGGTTCGAGTCCTACAGCTGGCTAACCTTTTCAGTGACTTCCATCTTTCATCGTTAATTTCTTAGGCAACTTGAGGCCTTGTATACGATTGTCCCTTCTATGTTGTTCCAGTGTGCAAAAATGTAAGAGTGAAAGGAGGATGAGTGAGAGAGAGTGACTGGTTTGTCCCTTCAGATGACGCACCCTGGAAGTCGCTGAGAAAGCGTGTGAGCTTAGCTCAATTGGTAGATCCCTGGACCGGTAATTCAGAAAATGTGGGTTCGAGTCCTACAGCTGGCTAACCTTTTCAGTGACTTCCATCTTTCATCGTTAATTTCTTAGGCAACTTGAGGCCTTGTATACGATTGTCCCTTCTATGTTGTTCCAGTGTGCAAAAATGTAAGAGTGAAAGGAGGATGAGTGAGAGAGAGTGACTGGTTTGTCCCTTCAGATGACGCACCCTGGAAGTCGCTGAGAAAGCGTGTGAGCTTAGCTCAATTGGTAGATCCCTGGACCGGTAATTCAGAAAATGTGGGTTCGAGTCCTACAGCTGGCTAACCTTTTCAGTGACTTCCATCTTTCATCGTTAATTTCTTAGGCAACTTGAGGCCTTGTATACGATTGTCCCTTCTATGTTGTTCCAGTGTGCAAAAATGTAAGAGTGAAAGGAGGATGAGTGAGAGAGAGTGACTGGTTTGTCCCTTCAGATGACGCACCCTGGAAGTCGCTGAGAAAGCGTGTGAGCTTAGCTCAATTGGTAGATCCCTGGACCGGTAATTCAGAAAATGTGGGTTCGAGTCCTACAGCTGGCTAACCTTTTCAGTGACTTCCATCTTTCATCGTTAATTTCTTAGGCAACTTGAGGACTTGTATATGATTGTCCCTTCTATGTTGTTCCAGTGTGCAAAAATGTAAGAGTGAAAGGAGGATGAGTGAGAGAGAGTGACTGGTTTGTCCCTTCAGATGACGCACCCTGGAAGTCGCTGAGAAAGCGTGTTAGCTTAGCTCAATTGGTAGATCCCTGGACCGGTAATTCAGAAAATGTGGGTTCGAGTCCTACAGCTGGCTAACCTTTTCAGTGACTTCCATCTTTCATCGTTAATTTCTTAGGCAACTTGAGGCCTTGTATATGATTGTCCCTTCTATGTTGTTCCAGTGTGCAAAAATGTAAGAGTGAAAGGAGGATGAGTGAGAGAGAGTGACTGGTTTGTCCCTTCAGATGACGCACCCTGGAAGTCGCTGAGAAAGCGTGTTAGCTTAGCTCAATTGGTAGATCCCTGGACCGGTAATTCAGAAAATGTGGGTTCGAGTCCTACAGCTGGCTAACCTTTTCAGTGACTTCCATCTTTCATCGTTAATTTCTTAGGCAACTTGAGGCCTTGTATATGATTGTCCCTTCTATGTTGTTCCAGTGTGCAAAAATGTAAGAGTGAAAGGAGGATGAGTGAGAGAGAGTGACTGGTTTGTCCCTTCAGATGACGCACCCTGGAAGTCGCTGAGAAAGCGTGTTAGCTTAGCTCAATTGGTAGATCCCTGGACCGGTAATTCAGAAAATGTGGGTTCGAGTCCTACAGCTGGCCAACCTTTTCAGTGACTTCCATCTTTCATCGTTAATTTCTTAGGCAACTTGAGGCCTTGTATACGATTGTCCCTTCTATGTTGTTCCAGTGTGCAAAAATGTAAGAGTGAAAGGAGGATGAGTGAGAGAGAGTGACTGGTTTGTCCCTTCAGATGACGCACCCTGGAAGTCGCTGAGAAAGCGTGTTAGCTTAGCTCAATTGGTAGATCCCTGGACCGGTAATTCAGAAAATGTGGGTTCGAGTCCTACAGCTGGCTAACCTTTTCAGTGACTTCCATCTTTCATCGTTAATTTCTTAGGCAACTTGAGGCCTTGTATATGATTGTCCCTTCTATGTTGTTCCAGTGTGCAAAAATGTAAGAGTGAAAGGAGGATGAGTGAGAGAGAGTGACTGGTTTGTCCCTTCAGATGACGCACCCTGGAAGTCGCTGAGAAAGCGTGTTAGCTTAGCTCGATTGGTAGATCCCTGGACCGGTAATTCAGAAAATGTGGGTTCGAGTCCTACAGCTGGCTAACCTTTTCAGTGACTTCCATCTTTCATCGTTAATTTCTTAGGCAACTTGAGGACTTGTATACGATTGTCCCTTCTATGTTGTTCCAGTGTGCAAAAATGTAAGAGTGAAAGGAGGATGAGTGAGAGAGAGTGACTGGTTTGTCCCTTCAGATGACGCACACTAGAAGTCGCTGAGAAAGCGTGTTAGCTTAGCTCAATTGGTAGATCCCTGGACCGGTAATTCAGAAAATGTGGGTTCGAGTCCTACAGCTGGCTAACCTTTTCAGTGACTTCCATCTTTCATCGTTAATTTCTTAGGCAACTTGAGGACTTGTATACGATTGTCCCTTCTATGTTGTTCCAGTGTGGAAAAATGTAAGAGTGAAAGGAGGATGAGTGAGAGAGAGTGACTGGTTTGTCCCTTCAGATGACGCACACTAGAAGTCGCTGAGAAAGCGTGTTAGCTTAGCTCAATTGGTAGATCCCTGGACCGGTAATTCAGAAAATGTGGGTTCGAGTCCTACAGCTGGCTAACCTTTTCAGTGACTTCCATCTTTCATCGTTAATTTCTTAGGCAACTTGAGGACTTGTATATGATTGTCCCTTCTATGTTGTTCCAGTGTGCAAAAATGTAAGAGTGAAAGGAGGATGAGTGAGAGAGAGTGACTGGTTTGTCCCTTCAGATGACGCACCCTGGAAGTCGCTGAGAAAGCGTGTTAGCTTAGCTCAATTGGTAGATCCCTGAACCGGTAATTCAGAAAATGTGGGTTCGAGTCCTACAGCTGGCTAACCTTTTCAGTGACTTCCATCTTTCATCGTTAATTTCTTAGGCAACTTGAGGCCTTGTATATGATTGTCCCTTCTATGTTGTTCCAGTGTGCAAAAATGTAAGAGTGAAAGGAGGATGAGTGAGAGAAAGTGACTGGCTTGTCCCTTCAGATGACGCACACTAGAAGTCGCTGAGAAGGCGTGTTAGCGTAGGTCAATTGGTAGAGCCCTGGACCGGTAATCGAGAAGATGTGGGTTCGAGTCCTACAGCTGGCTAAACTTTTCAGTAACTTCCATCTTCCATCTTTCAGCCAGTATATTTCTGGACTTCACTGAACCCACGAGGAACGTGAGTTTTGCTTCCTTCGACTGGAAAGCATTTGCTAGGCCAGTACAGACTTCCTGGTGTCATTCGTGTTCTGTGCTGCGTACCGAGAATGCGTGAGCGTTTTGTTCCCGTCTGCAAGAACACTTCAGCATGCAGTTCCAATGTTTCAAACCAGAACTTTCCGAAAGGCGAAAGAGAAAGCTATTGACTGCAACAATCGGTTACAACTCCGACTTGGTGCACCTTCGAAAGCAGCGATTTGATCTGTTCAATTGGCTCATACGAATGTTACGGAAGCAATGCGCAACTTGTTTCACAAGAAGCCGATGATGTCTCGTCCGGGACGCTGTGCTAACCTTATCTGCAGCAGGAGCTTGCAGGGGCAGGACTATGCAGCAGATAAAGGTAAGACGCGTATTGTTAGAAAAGTCAGTCATGTGGTGCAAACGTCATCACGTAGAAAAGAAAAATACACTATCTGTCAGTTACTGCTTCATCCTTTAGAGATTAGGCTCCAGCGGGTGTATTCTCAGTACAGATTTGGAATTGCCTTATTTGTTAAATGATTTCGCAGGCATTCTGGCACCACTGAAGAGCTTGCACTCCACGTCTCAACTATCACCGTCGGGGTTTCAAGCTGAAGGCTCTCACCAGTGCCAACCAGACACCCCTTCAAAGTTCATCTGTTTTTGTTGACGGAACAGTGACGCCTGGTACTGAGACATTTCATTTTCTGATGAATCAAGTGCATTGTATCACGTGTGCTCGACGTCTTGCGTTCGTATACCCTGGGGACCCTTTTCCCACGTCTCGAGACCATGCTCGCTCGCCTGGCTAGCCGAAAAGGAATGGAATGGGTTACCGCGACAAGCAATGTATGTTTATTCTACGTGGATACCAACTGCCTTCCGCTGTGGATACAAGCCTTCCGCTCCAGATCTCGAACGCTCACACACCCCATGTGGCCCAATGAAGGAACGTCCCACATGAGTCAATGAATCAATGAGGAAAATGTTTATTGCATACCTTCGTTCAGAATGCCCCAGGCGACTGCCAGACAACCCAGCTCTCCCTGACGTGCTCGATGCTCCGCTTTTTGTCCCATTTTTCCCTCGCTCCCCGCAATGCTATCAGCATATCAAAGTAAGCAACGCCCCCTCGAGGCGCGCAACACAAGTTGTGGTTCCCACATCTCCCCCCACTACAAAAAGGGAAACAGGAAAACACGTCGGGCTCTCGAAAATTACAATTGTCCATCGGGGTCCAAGTCGATGAGATCATCATCTGCAGGGTCTGGTTGTACCTGTTGTCGTTCTGTTTCCCGTAGTAGATCTGGACGGAGCCGTCGAAGCGTTGAGAGGGCGGTAGAGACATCGATGGATTCCGGTCGAGCCTGCTCAACGCGGGAACGGTGAAGCTCACCCCGCCGGTGGGCTGTGCGGTGCAATTCTGGTACTCCACAAACGGGGCATAATATACGCTGCTCCTCTGCTGACAGGGGTTCAAGTGGGTCTGCTGGGTTTCGCTCCAGCATAGTGAGACCCCGAAACGGTAGTGGGGTGGATGCCGGGTCCGCATTCCTAAGGGGCCGGGGCTGCGCAGACCATCTGTTGTGTGAAGCCCAGGAAACCGGGTAGCCCAGGTGGACTACCGTCCAGGTAGACACTGATCTTCGTCGAGGGCCAGGAGACCGGGACTGGGCCTGCTCAGTCCTCCAAGGGGGCCGTGAAGAGCGACGAGACGGTCGGGGGTCGTTCATATGTTAATGTTCCGTGCTGAAGCTAGAAGAGAGGGGAATAGCAGTAAGAGGGTGACTCCGTACCGCGAGTGCCTGCAAAAGCACTCCCCAAATGTAAACGTGGAAGTCCGCGTAATGGAAAGCACAGTAATAGATACTACGTCGCGAGCACCAGGTTTTGGCGACCGAAAATAGCAACTGCTACGTGCGCTGCGTGCGCATAGTGTCGTAGCGGAAAGCAGGTCCGGAAGGAACCAAGCGTAGTTGGTGCAATGCGGGCCTCTCTAGGTCCCTAATTGCGGTGATCAACCTTTGCACAAATGCGAATAGATCGAATACTTGGGGGAACAACACATTACAAGCATGGTTTGCTCATCCCAACCAGCTAAACGCCGGCACTCATTCGAGTAGATGCGAAATTTACTAGGAAAATACGGTGAATGTACGATCTTCCCATGCTATCACTTCGGAGTTATCAAAGTGATATGCTCGGAGATACAAGCGAAAGGGGGGTAGCACTGGCAGGAATAGCTCGTGCGACACATCCGATATCAGTGTAACGTACAGGATGCACATGATACACGATATTCACGATACTTATAACAGTCTGATAGGCAGTCATGTTATCTGAGAAGCGTAACGGCGCGTGCCGCTGTGCCTGCGGCGGTGGAACCAACCAAGCCTGGAGACGCTACGTCATTAGCATGCCGGCACCTAGCTAGGTTGCACGTTGCTAATAACTTTGCTGTTAAATGCAGCGTCTGATTACGGCCCTGAAGTCACCGTAGTCGAGACATTCTGGGGGAAGGCACTGCAGATACCATGTCCCTATCGACGTTACTGCCCGGGACAGCGGATTACCGTCTAACCAGCCTTTACCCAACCGAAGCAAGCGGCTGGGAAGCTTCCTCCTCTGGGACAGCAGAGATGCTCATGGCTGGGGATGTGTGGCGCATACCCGGAACCGTTCGCTCCCGGGATACGGGTAGTGGAGCGGCTATAAAACTCAAAGAGAACATGAAAACCCCCACAAATAAAACCCACAAAACCCTATCCGTTTTTGTGCAGCGGCAAAAAAGAAACGTAATCAGTAAAGAACAACGTGCATGGGCAACGGCGTGCTTGCCGCTGCCAGGCGCTCGAGCAGGCCGGAAAACTCGGGACGTTCACCGCACACTCAGCAGTGCTGAAACTTTGAGACCATTGCGTGAACAAAAAAAAAAAAAAAAAAATACCGAGGGATTCCGACTATGCTGTCCTTCCGACAGGCATACTGGCCGCCCGGTCCCTGGGACAACAGCGCGAGGCTGTTACAGACGTCCCTAAATAAGAAAGGTTTTAAAAAAAAAAGCATGGATACGCATTCCGGCCTCCCGGTTCATAACGCCGGTGGAACTGGTCTACCTCCACAACGTTGGGCGCCATGTGTGGGACCCTTTTCCCACGTCTCGAGACCATGCTCGCTCGCCTGGCTTGCCCGGCGAAAAGGAATGGAACGGGTTACCGCGACAAGCAATGTATGTTTATTTTACCTGGATACCAACTGCCTTCCGCTCCAGATCTCGAACGCTCACACACCCCATGTGGCCCAATGAAGGAACGTCCCACATGAGTCAATGCATCAATGAGGGAAAGGTTTATTGCATACCTTCGTTCAGAATGCCCCAGGCGACTGCCAGACAACCAGCTCTCCCTGACGTGCTCGATGCTCCGCTTTGTATCCCATTTTTCCCTCGCTCCCCGCAATCTATCAGCATACCACAGTAAGCAACGCCCCCTCGAGGCGCGCAACACAAGTTGTGGTTCCCACAACTCTTGCTGTTGCTCGCTAGCTTAGAGCTTCCAAGCCTTAGGTGTTTGTGTTTTTACTCCAGCGCTTTCAGAGTACATTCAAGCAGTATCATCGTATCATATGCACAGCAGCACACCTTGAGTATTTTGAGTAAGGTATAAATTAAAATGTTGGCTCAGCTGTTGTATTTTGGTCACAAATAAGGTGTTCTTCCAGAGCGCTGAAAGGCAGTTCAGGCAGTTTCATGTGTTCAACAGCACAAACCTTTTCTCAGTTTTCAATAAGGCAAATCTAAATCTTCCAGTTTATGTGTTTATGTCATAAATTGTATTTTTCGAGACGTTTCAGGATTACATTAAAACAGGATCATGTGTGCAACAGTACATACTTTTTCTCAGGTGAAGTAAGGTAAATCTGTCCGCTGTTGTGTTCTGGCAATGCAGCAGAAGCTTGTGTTGCATTCAAGTGGTATCATGTATACAAAAACTTGTTTTATGCCTTTCTGTAGCTGCTGTACTAATATTGTGAGTACAGAGACATTCCTGCAGAACGTATCGGAGCATCTTGTGTGCTATTGTTGGATCTCCAGCAGTATATTGATAATGTTCATTATTCAATGACTTCAGCTAACTTTTACATTCTTACTTCCAGGTAAACCTGTCACGCAGATGCCCTACCCCTCGGTATGCATAGTTCAAGATTGTACCGAAACAGTCCACCTGGAGCCTTATTTTTTAATTGGCAGTGTCATTACTATCACAACACACCACACACTGCATGTCTGTGCGTGTACAATGCATCAAACCTATTCTCAGGTACAGGCGAGCTGGTACACAATTACAACATGAAACAACTGACACAGAGATTGTAAAGTCATGTCTTTTCTTCCGCGCCTCGGGTTTCATGTTGTTATCCTCACATGCAGCTCATTTCGCCTGCGCTGTGCAGCATGAGCAAAAGTACATGTTGTTTTTGGTCACATGACACGGGACATAAATACAGTGAAACCTGCCTATGTTGGACACCCGCGGTGCAGCCGAAGCGTGTCCTACTTATAGAGGTGTCCGAGATACAGAATATAGCGGAAGCAAAAAAAAAAAAAGGAAAACATCACAGGTGTGTTGCCAGAAATGTCCCCCTTCTTCAATTTATGGTCCTTACTGGTACCTGGTGGTGGTGCCTGGTAGTGGCACCTCTACCCACTCTTCACTGATAAATATTACTGAATTTAGTAGATTCAGTTCCGTTCAGATTCCACTCAATGGCATTACCTCTGGAGCTTTTCGAGCAGCTAGGACTTGTCTCTGAAGCGTCAGCCAGCTTTTCATTGCTTTGGTGCCGTGTGCGTTCAAAGCCTCTAGACAAACTGTGCTTACACAAAGCTTAAGTGCTTACACAAAGAATTACATTGTAGACTGAGAGCATTTGTTTTTGGACTCAAAAAACTAAAGCAACAAAATGCTGAGACCAGTATAGGGGAAAAGGGGGGCGAAAGTCAAGGCCACTGGCTCATTTTGGGCCTTTTGGTGCAAAGATGGGCCGATATTGAGGTAATTTGGGCACGGTTTTGTCCGACTTAGCAGGGAAAACTCTGTTCTACTTCCGAGATATAGGGAGGTGTTCGACACGTAGTTTCAATGGGAGCTTGCACGTGCAATGAGATCTTGTCAGACATGCGGAGTTGTCCGAGGTAGGGAGGTGTCTGACTTTGGAGGTTTTACTGTACTATATGGGATTCTACATCATGTAATCTAACATTTGTTCACGTTCGGATATTTTAACCATGGAATTTACCTTACATGCGCCTACAATGCGCCTACCATGTCGAAACACGAACAACTGCTAGACAGCAGCATGTACTGTTGCCGTATAGCATTTATGGCTTGCGTCCTTGATCGGAAACAGTGATATCTTTTTCTGCTACAACCGGTAAACTACAGTAAATATTTAGAAATACTGTGTCATACCATAAAGTACTATGGGAAATGGCACTTTGAAAAACTGGAGAAGACTGTCATTAGAACGGGGGACATGTTCTACGGTCCACTGTTCATGTTCAACAATAGGAACAATCCGGGGTAGTTGGTATAGTTCATGATGACGAATAGCAGCAAGACGACAAGGACAAGGTAGAAGTAGACAGGACGACTGGAGTGGTCCTGTCTACTTCTACCCTGTCCTTGTCTTCTTGCTGCTATTCGTTCATGTTCTACAATTTTTTACACTGTGTGCTGTACCATGTAATGCACTGCAGGCCCACCCCAGTATGGTAACGCTCTGAATACTGATTTGCTCAAAAAAGGAATGTGTGCGTTTCTTGTACTAACTTCCCCTTATGCAAAGTAGTAGAAAACTGTTTTCAGCCAATGAGGATGAGGACATCATTCTGGAGGGACATCATTCTGGAATCTCGTTGACCTACAATGTGTGGTGTGTGAAGGCGATTTTGAAGAGTTTAGGTGGTACAAGACTGTGTTCCCACATTCTTGGCAGTGTTGACTAATGACCATAATAAAGTAGGGAGTACATTTGTTGCTTCATATATGTGTGTCATGGCAAAGTATGTAGAGATACATCTGTCTCAACATGCAGGTGCCAAACCTGCTTTTTGGGCCTAAAATATGACAAATAGTTGTCTGTTCATCACCACTAATCATGTGCCGGCCTCCATGACATGTTTGTGACATTCCAAAGTGATTCACATGTCCCATAGATGCGTGCAATGCTGAAGATGGCTGTTTAACTTCTATGGATTGTTGTTTCAAGAAAAGTACTGTGTGATTTGCTAACAGCGCATGGCTGTACCTTCACAATTCTACATAAAAATATGTAAAGTTTGCCGAAGGAAACATCATGAAGGTCCATAGCGAAAAACCCTGAGACGACGGATAGGAAGGGACATACACAATGTCTCAACTTGGTGTGTGTATGTCCATTCTTGTATCTCCTCTTCAGGTCTCGCTATCATGGACGCTATCACCAGCTCGCTTACTGTTGAACCGTTCTTTCAACGATAAAGGTCACTTTCATGAACTGGATGGAAGCCAACATGCTGTCAACAAGAAGAATAATGGAAGGAGCTCAATATGATCTTTAGGCTTTGCGTGGTCATTGCTTTCTGACAAATGGTGACTTAGGATTTCAGAACAGTGCCTGCAGTGGTAGTATTCTTGTGTTCTCACACTTGACACCAATTGCGTGTCATCGGTCACCTGTAATCTGCTAACATGCACATAGCTAAAACAAAGTATATTTGTATTTCTTTGAATACAGTTGGTAGAGCACATTGTTTTTTACACGTCCTTTGGAAAATATAACTAAAAATTATCTACTCTGCAAGTCTCCTGTCAGCTCTATAGAGCAGCTTCGAATTTCACTAGAAGCTACGTGTGAAACCTAGACCAAACTAGTGTTGATGGTCCATATAGGTCATAGATATATACTATTATGATTAGATCATAGGTTAAGCTTAGGTCCTGATTGGTAGCAACGCAATTGATTAAAAATTGGTGCAGGAGGTGACCAACATAACTAAATACACCAACTGACTGTCACTAATTTTGTAGTGTTATACTTTCGAAACAACATTAATACGCCGCAGTGGTCTTTTCTTCTTTGTTCCTTTTAACCTAGAAATATTAGGTGTTTTGCATCACCAGCCTTAGTTGATGGCGAGAGCTATAGATCCATAACTTGAAAACCCGACACTAGGGGACAAAAAAAAAAAAAACGACAACACAGACAGCACCCTGTCTGTTTTACAACCTAGTTATGTTGTCGTCGTTGTCTGTGTTGTCGTTTTTTGTCCCCTAGTCTCGGATTTTTAAGTTATGGATTTAGTTGCTGACCGTGCAGTTATTTACATTGAGCGCTGCAGTTTCATATTTGTTTCTCTGGACAAGCAAGCCCGGGCTTCCCCACTTTTATAAGGGTCTTTCAGCTTTGACAGGGCATTTGTGGACAAGGAAAACATTTGGACTCGGTGTATTTTGCTACGAAGTGCACCGTACAAGGCAGAGGACAGCATCAACCATTTCCACCAAGGCTATTAAATTTGTGATAAAGTGCATATACCTTTTGTCACCGACTAATTTGGTGGCAGAGTGAGTTGAGCGGCAGTTGTGCAATTTTAAACACATGTTCAAAAAAATATTACGGTATGGGAAGTGCTGCCTGGTCGAACATGTGGAGTACACAATATAATAATTGGGGGTTTACGTCGCAAGACAAATGAGTGTGGAATGCACAGCACAGTGTAATGTTCCTTATTCTGGCAATGTTAGCATGTTTCAAGAAGTTGGAAATGCTGCACTACCCTTAAAGCTTAGCTACGCCGATTTTCGAGTGTTACAGAATGGAATGGTACTCACACGATGTGTTCATAAGGGAACACTGATTATGTATGCAAAATAGTTATCCCAAACTCCTCGTGGTTTTCCGAAAAAGTGAATTTTTAGTTTCACTGACATCCCATCTTGTGGCCCGCAAACCCTGTGCCGACGACACATTCGTGGTCTGCCCGCGCTCCGGCTTGGCAAGACTTTTGGCTTGGTTTCTTCCGCCAAGCCGGCCAGTTTCTCCTGCCGAGCCGTCTGCTGCGCAGATTCACATTGGGGAAGTGATAAACAGTTCGCTATTAGGGAGCCAATATATTTCTGGACTTCACTAAACCCACGAGTAACGTGAGTTTTGCTTCCTTCGACTGCAAAGCATTTGCTAGGTCTGTACAGACTTCCTGGTGTCATTCGTGTTTTGTGCTGCGTGCCGAGAATGCGTGAGCGTTTTGCTCCCGTCTGCAAGAACACTTCAGCATGCAGTTCCAATGTTTCAAACCACAATTTTCCGAAAGGCGAAAGAGTAATCTATTGACTGCAACAATCGGTTACAACTCCGACTGGGTGCCACCTTCGAAAGCAGTGATTTGATCTGTTCATCTGGCTCATACGAATGTTGCGGAAGCAATGCGTAACTTGTTTCACAAGAAGCTGAAGATGTCTCGTCCGGGATGCTGTGCCAACCTTATCTGCAGCAGGGGATTGCAGGGGCAGGACTAGGCAGCAGATAAAGGTAAGACGCGTAATGTTAGACAAGTCAGTCGTGCGGTGTAAATTGCATCGCGTAGAAGAGAAAAATACGCTATCTGTCAGTTACAGCTTCATCCTTTAGAGATTACGCCCCAGCGGGTGTATTCTCAGTACATATTTGGAATTGCCTTATTTGTTAAATGATTTCGCAGGCATTCTGGCACCACCGAAAAGCTTGCACTCCACGTCTCAACTATCACCGTCTGGGTTTCAAGCTGAAGGCTTTCACCAGTGCCAACCAGACGCCCCTTCAAAGTTCATATGTTTTTGTTGACGGAACAGTGACACCTGGTACTGAGGCATTTCATTTGCTGATTAATCAAGTGCATTCCATCACTTCTGCTCGACTTCTTGTGTTCGTATACCCTTGCTGTAGAGCAACCATGCCTGAGGTGCCAGCGCTTTCAGACTACATTTAAGCGGTATCATCGTATCATATGCACGGCAGCACATCTTGTGTATTTTGAGTAAGGTATAAATTCAATGTTGGCTCAGCTGTTGTATTTTGGTCACCAATAAGGTGTTCTTCCAGAGCGCTCAAGGGCAGTTCAAGCAGTTTCATGTATGCAACAGCACATACTTTTTCTCAGTTTTGACTAAGGTAAATCGAAATCTTCCAGTTGATGTCTTTCGGTCATAAATTATGTTTTTCGAGACATTCAAACAGCATCATATGTGCAACAGTACATACTTTTTCTCAGGTGAAGTAAGGTAAATCTGTCCGCCGTGGTGTTCTGGCAGTGCAGCGGAAGCTTGTGTTGCATTCAAGTGGTATCATGTATACAAAAACTTGTTTTATGTCTTTCTGTAGCTGCTGTACTAATATTGTGAGTACAGAGGCATTCCTGCATAACATATCGGAGCATCTTGTGTGCTATTGTTGGTATGATCTGCAGCAGTATATTGATAATGTTAATTATTCAATGACTTCAGCTAACATTTACATTCTTACTTCCAGGTAAACCAGTCACGCAGATGCCCTACCCCTTGGTATGCATAGTTCAAGATTGTACCGAAACAATCCACATGGAGCATTACAACACACCACATACTGCATGTCTATGCTGCGTGTACAATGCATCAAACGTATTCTCAGGTACAGGCCAGCTGGTACGCAATTACAACATGAAACAACTGACACAGGGACCGTAAAGTCATACCTTTTCCTCCGCGCCTCGGGTTTCATGTTATTATCCTCACATGCAGCTCAATTCGCCTGTGCTGTGCAGCATGAGCAACAGCATATATTGTTTGTGGTCACATGACACGGAACATAAATACAGTGAAACCTTCCTATGTTGGACACCCGCGGTGCAGCCGAAGCGTCTCCTACTTATAGATGTGTCCGAGTAACAGAATATGAGGGCAACAAAAAATGGAAGAGATCACAGCTGTGAGAAATGTCCCCCTTCTTCATTTTAAGGTCCTTAGTGGTACCTGGTGGAGGTGCCTGGTAGTGGTACCTCTACCCACTCACTGATAATTATTACTGATTTTAGTATATTCAGTTCCGTTCAGATTCTACTCAATGGCATTACCTCTGGAGCCTTTCGAGCTGCAAGGACTTGTCCCTGAAGCGTCAGCCTACTTCTCATAGCTTTGGTGCAGTGCTCGTTCAAAGGCTCTAGACAAACTGAAGACAAGTGCTCACATAAAGAATTACAATGTAGACTACCAGCACTTGTTTTTGGACTCTAAAAACTAAAGCAACAAAATGCTGAGACCAGTACAGGGGAAAAAAGGGGCAAAAGTCAAGGCCACTGGCTCATTTTGGGTCTTTTTGGTGCAACGATGGGCCGATATTGAGGTAATTTGGCCAGGGTTTTGTCCGACTTTGCAGGGAAAACCCTATCCTACTTCCAAGATAGGGACGTGTCCGACACAGAATTTCGTTCCCATGTAGTTTCAATGGGAGCCTGCCCGTGCAATGAAATCATGGGATAGTTGTCCGAGGTAGGGAGGTGTCCGACTTGAAGGTTTTACTGTACTATAGAGCATTCTACATCATGTAATCTAACAGTTGTTCACGTTTGGATATTTTAACCATGGAATTCACCCTGCATGCACCATACCATGTACACAACTGTACACAACCAAACACTAACAACTGCTAGAGAGCAGCATGTACTGTTTCCGTATAGCACTTATGGCTTGCGTCCTGTGATCGGAAACAGTGGTGTCTTTTTTCTGCTACAACCAGTAAACTACAGTAAAGATTTAGAAATACTGTGTCATACCATAAAGCACTATGGGAAATGGCAGTTTGAAAAACTGGAGAAGACTGTCATTCGAACGGGGGACATGTTCTACGGTGAAATTTTTTACAGTGTGTGCTGCACCACGTAATGCACTGCAGGCCTACCACAGTATGGTAACGCTCTGAATACTGATTTGCTCAAAAAAGGAATCTGTGCGTTTCTTGTACTAACTTCCCTTATGCAAAGTAGTAGAAAAATGTTTTCAGCCAATGGGGAGCGAGAGGACATCATTCTGGAGTCTCGTTGACCTACAATGTGTCGTGTGTGAAGGTCATTTTGAAGAGTGTAGGTGGTACAAGACAGTGTTCCCACGTTCTTGGCAGTGTTGACTAATAACCATAATAAAGTAGAGGGTCCATTTGTTGCTTCATATATTTGTGTCATGGCAAAGTATGTAGAGATACATCTGTCTCAACATGCAGGTGACAAAACTGCTTTTTATGCCTAAACTATGACAAATAGTTGTCTGTTCAGCACCACTAATCATGTGCCGGCCTCCATGACATGTCTGTGACATTCCAAAGTGATTAACATGTCCCATAGATGTGTGCAATGCTGAAGATGACTGTGTACCTTCTATGGATTCTTGATTCAAGAAAAGTACTGTGTGATTTGCTAACGGTGCCTGGCTGTACCTTCACAATTCTACATAAAAATATGTAAAGTTTGCCGAAGGAAATATCATGACGATCCATAGCGAAAAACCCTGAGACGAGGGATAGGAAGGGGCATACACAATGTCTCAACATAGCTTGTTTATGTCCCTTCTTGTATCTCTTCTTTAGGTCTCGCCATCATGGACACTATCACCAGCTAGCTTGCTATTGAACCGTTCTTTCAACGATAAGGGTCACTTTCATGGACTGGATGGCAGCCAACATGCTGTCAATAAAAAGAATAATGGAAGGAGCTCAATATGATCCTTAGGCTGTGCGTGGTCATTGCTTTCTGACAAATGGTGACTTTGAATTCCAGGACAGTGCCTGCAGTGGTAGTATTCTTGTGTTCTCACCCTTGACGCCCATTGTGTGTCATCGATCACCTATAATCTGCTAATATGCACATAGCTAAAACAAAGTATATTTGTATTTCTTTGAATACAGTTGGTACAGCACATTGTTTTTTACACGTTCTTTGGAAAATATAAATAAAAAATTATCTACTCTGCAAGTCTGCCGTCAGCTCTACAGAGCAGCTTCGAATTTCACTAGAAGCCACGTGTGAAACCTAGACCAAACTAGTGGTGAAGGTCCATATAGGTCATAGATAGATACTATTATTATTATTAGATCATAGGTCAGGCTTAGGTCCTGGTTGGTAGCAACGCATTTGAATTTTATTAAAAATTGGTGCAGGAGGTGACCAACATAATTAAATACACCAACTGACTCTCACAAATTTTGTGGTGTTATACTTTTGAAACAACATTAATACGCTGCAGTGGTCTTTTCTCCTTTTAACCTAGAAATATTAGGTCTTCGGCATCACCAGCCTTAGTTGCTGAGCGTGCAGTTATTTACGTTGAGCACTGCAGTTTCATATTTGTTTCTCTGGACAAGCAAGCCCGCTTCCCCATTTTGATAAGAGTCTTTCAGCTTTGACAGGGCATTTAGGGACAAGGAAAACATTTGGACTATTGTGCATTTTGCTATGAAGTGCACCGTACAAGGCAGAGGACAACATCAACCATTTCCACTAAGGTTATTAAATTTGTGATAAAATACATATACCTTTTGTCACTGACTAATTTGGTGGCAAAGTTACTTGAGTGGCAGTTGTGCAATTTTAAGCACATGTTTAAGAAAAATAGGATATGGGAAGTGCTGACTGGTTGAACATGTGGAGTACCCAATATAATAATTGGGGGTTTACTTCGCGAGACAACTGAGTGTGGAATACACAGCACAGTGTAATGTTCCTTATTCTGGCAATGTTAGCATGGTTCAAGAAGTGGGAAATGTTGCACTACCCTTAATGACATCTGTTGGGCCCAGCAAACAGGGTACACATACCCTCATCTGAAGACACTATGCCTAACTCAAAAGCAATATGAGATCTACCCGTACGTGTTTATTTGCGAAACTATTATGAATGAAATATGGCCTGTGTGGTATAGAACAATGCGCACACTCAAGTAAACATGCAAAAATACGTGTAAGGGCTCTCGACCTACATGCCGCGATGCGCTCTACGAGATAAACAACACACTACAAAACTACATCCAACACTTTTTGTGCGGGGCAACTCTAATGAACACTTTCATATAACCGACGAATGGTTCAACGAATGCGGTTCGAGTGGTCACGATACATTCCTACGTCGTTCATTGCAGTCGCGCTATGATGCTGCACAATATATGTATCTCGTGTAACAAGCCTGGCAATCGCACGATGTGCATGGGCAGAAATACGGCCTTCTTTATTTGAAAACCAGTCCTCTGCAGGTATGTGCTCAAACGATCACCAAGTCTCACGTTGTTGCTCAATCGCTCCCATTCCTGCACTTGTAGTAAAAGCAGCAAACGGGTTGACGTGAATGGCAGTCGAACGGTTGAACTGCGAAGTTCTCGAGCACATAATCACAATTTCACGCCGAAAATGATGTTGAGGTGAGTTCGCGGTTGTTGTTTCCATCGTTCAATAGTTCTCGGGAATACGTCGGACGAAACGCTCATCGTAGCCGGGGGCCATAACTGGATTTCCTCGCAAACGGGAGAAGACGCCAGGGAAGTCAGAGAAAGCCTCAGCTTTTATCCAATCAGACGCACGATTCTCTATCTACGTATATGGAGCAGGTTTATCCCATCTACGTCACAAAAATGGCTGCGCCCATGGCTTGTTTTGGTTTCTTTGATGAATTAACATTCGTAATAGGAAGACAAAATTGAGAAACGAAGGTGCGTTTCGGGGGCAGTTGGATGTGCTCGTTCTGAATATCACAACCGTTTCAACACATCGGGAAATCGGCGTAGCTGACCTTTAATAATATCTGTTGAGTCCAGCAAACAGGATACATATACCCTGATCTGACGACGCTATGCCTCACTCAAAAGCAGTATGAGATCCACCCGTACGTGTTTATTTGCGAAACTATTATGAATGAAATATGAACTGTGTGGTATAGAACAATGCGCACACTCAAGTAAACATGCGAAAAATACGTATAAGGGATCTCGATCTACATGCTGAGATGCGCTCTACGAGATAAAGAACACACTACAAAACTACATCCAACACTTTTTGTGCGAGGCAACTCTAATGGCTGCTTTCCTATAACCGACGAATGGTTGAACGAATGCAGTTCGAATGGTCACGATACATTCCTACGCCGTTCATTGCGGTCACGCTATGATGCTGCACAATATATGTATCTCGTGTAACAAGCCTGGCAATCGCAAGATGTGCAGGGGCAGAAATACGGTCTTCTTTCTTTCAAGACCAGTCATCTGCAGGTATATGATCAAAGGACCACCAAGGCTCACGTTGTTGCTCAATCGCTCCCATCCCTGCACTTGTAGTAAAAGGAGCAAACGGGTCGACGTCAATGGCAGCTGAACGGTTGCACTGCGAAGTTCTCGAGCACATAATCACAATTTCACGCCGGAAATGCTCTTGAGGTGAGTTCGCCCAGTTGTTGTTTCCATCGTTCAATATTTCTCGGGATTACCTCGGACAAAATGCTAATCGTAGCCGGCCGCCATTACTGCATTTCCTCGCAAACGGGAGAAAGCCTCATCTTTCATCCAATCAGAAGCACGATTCTCTATCTACCTACATGGAGAAGGTTTGTCCCATCTACGTTACAAAAATGGCTGCGCCCATGGCTTGTTTTGGTTTCTTTGATTAATTAATTTTTGTAATGGGAAACAAAATTGGGAAACGAAGGTGCGTTTCGTGGGCAGTTACATGTGCTCGTTTTGAATATCACAACCGTTTTAACACATCGGGAAATCGGCGTAGCTGACCTTTAAATAGGTGGTTAGTAGCGATTTCCATCATCTGGGCTTAATATCCAAGACCTCTAGTGGATTTACCGATCCACATTGCTCTATCGACCGTATCGCGTATGTGCCATTCCCTGAGTGAAGTATTGTTCTGTGATTTGGAACTCGATTGGGATTGCTCTTCCTACATACATTGAAAGCGTACAGTGGAGGTTCGTTTCTAACTTTGACGGGTATTTAGGATGGCGGCACTGTTACGATTACGCATGAATTATTAATCCTCGTTACCTTGAGAGACTGGAAGTCAGACGCAATATTAGTGATCTCAAGTTTTTATAGAAGTGTGTAGAAGTATTTATTTGTAGTCTCGATTTAATTAGATAATTCAGGCATCCCGTCCTCCCCTCCAGCGAAGTTTCCAACTCGCTCTCGATTCTATCCAGCAGTACCTGTCACTGTTGATGTCACCGTCCCTGCGGCTAAGGTTGCCCTGATGAAACTGTCCAACATATGTGCAATACCCGTACATGCCTATCGTCCCCCCGCCAAACTCTTGTTTCGGAGTGCTAAAAGACGTAGATCACTCTCTGAGCGACGCTCAGATTTTGAAAGCAATCAATAGCGATTTACCAGTACCAGCAGCGCGCTGCATCAGGAAAAATGCAGGAGCCATCAGGATTACGTTTCTAGGGAAAAAACCACCACAGCAAATTACCTTCCACCTTGTGAGCGTGCACGTGTACTAGTTTCAGCAAAGGGCACTGCAGCGTAAAAAGTGCCATCGTTATGGTCATGTAACAGAAAACAAGTTAGTGCAAACTGTGACAGTGACTACTAGAATAACGAGCGCTAAAAGAAAGAACCGCATTGCGTCAACTGCGTCCTCTACTACCCAAGACGGGATTACTCTCGTTTACACTTCGCAAAATAAACTTCGAGAATAAACTCCTCGAAATAAATCACCAAAAAATCCACGGTGTAAAGATAATGGAGTAAAAATCAACTTTTGCGATACAAGCACTTCAGATTCAAACTTTCAAAATAAATCGTCTCTGATTGGTCGACAACCACGACAGCCTCAGAGCAGCGAAGGCTTTTGGCTCCCGCGTCTCAAAATAGTTCCCCGCAGGATGAGGCTCTTTGCGGTGGGCAGGGAACGAGAGTACCGAGTCTCGACGAATCGTTTACTGTATTCTCCGCCGGCTATCAGGATTCTGTTGACACTGCAGTTAATGTGTTGTTCTGCTGCTCGCCTGTCCAATTTGAGTATGTCGAACTCTGAATTCGTGTCGTGTCACCAAATGAGTTCCCGGTGTTGGTTCCCGCTATGGTGGACACCTGCTATATTATTAACATTGTCGCGAACATCGCCATTCTCCTGCAGGGCTGCCTTGGTTGTGAAATCGTAGAGTTGAAAAGTGAAGATAGACGAAAAAGTCTTATTCCGATACCGTTTGGACGTGTTGTGCTTGTCCGTCTGTATGTGTGTGTGTGTGTGTTCCAGCCTCAGAACCGTAGAATCGTGAAATCGTAACCTGCCTGTGGGTTCCTGGTGAGCCTACGTTCCGATAAATGCAGGTAACAGGTACTGGACAGACTCTCGAAATGCATTTCTGCAAATAAGCTGCATATGAATGTAAATAAATTGTTTTTGCAAGAAAAAAACTATTTTCTCTCGGATGAATAACTTGAGTCGGCATAGGTGCCTTAATTTTTTATAACCAGCACACGGTAATCTCAAAGTGTAACGAAATAAGATTCCAATTTCAGGAACATCCACATTAATTCGCGCACCTTCCTAGACAACGATTTGCCATGCAAAAGCTGCAAGTGATGTATCTACACATAATACTTCAAGCACTTTGTTTTCACTGGTCTTCGAATACCCTGGAACCTAAGGATGCCATTTTCAAGGCCTTAAAAACCATGAAATTTTCTCACAGAAATTGTTGCATTTTTTTTTATTCGCGTGGATATACAGTGGAAATTCTGGTTATGAGATGTCGGAACTGAAGAAAACCAAGCGGCAATCAGTAACTGAAATGAGAAGTGTGAGAAATGAATGGCACCCTCTGTTGTATTTGTTTGCCTTCCTTTCTCTCCTATGATCTTCACATTCAGAAATCCCCAGTTACGTTTATTACCAGGTCACCCTTTATGGTAAGCACCCAAGCCAAGAAGAGGTCTAAAATTTACGGTACCATGCAGCTACTTCATTGTGTGGTACCCTTGCACCTATTTTTACAGCTTACAAATATTGTGATGAAATATGAAATCGCTATCAAACTTGCATCCTGCGCGACATTACATTACATGTGCTGCTTGCAGTTCTGCAGCGCTGTTTCTTCTTCACGTTCAAGTGAAAAGGCAAAAAGAACGCTCCGAGACTTGCTCTCACAAAACCATTATTTCGGGGCCATGTCCTCGCACTAAATGGTCACGAGCATACTTTTGAAAACTATAGCGGCACATATGGAAACCGACGTTGCATTTGCACAGACCTTCTATTTCCAATAATTAAACGAGACCTAATTAGTACATCCACTTCGGATGTAGAACATGTTGTCATTCCTTATAACTGCAAAAATATGATTTCTCGAAGAATAAAAAAAAAATCAGTCCATGGACACGTTATATGCACCGCACCTACTAGAAATTAACCAGTGGTTGCTGAAAATATGCTCGTATTTCTGTTTTATGTGATGTATGGCCCACATTTGTTTTTGACCAGCTATGCCAGTCTGAGAGCTCCGACGCCAGACTAGCTAATTCCTGCTCTTTGTCCTTCATGCGGTCACATATATGTCCACTACAAGGAAGCTAGCTGGTACTAACAGATCCAAACAGGTGAATTAACATAAACACAATCGCATAGCAGAGTGAATAACAACCACCTTTATTGACTTTGTTTGCTTGGTCGATGGAAACTGAAGGTGGCATATTTCTTTCCTCGGATTTTTTTGTATTCATTTGTTCCAGCTAAAAACAGAAGCCATACACTGAGCAGCAGGGCATAATAAAACCTTCGATAAGCATCACTTTGCCTCTTTGGCTTTGGCAAGCATGGCTTTGCCTCCACAAGCATGACTTTGACATAATTGCTTTGTGCCGTGACAAAGGGTACTATGACTGTGTTCGCAGTACCCTTTAAAACGTTGGCACCTATAGGGCTAGATTGCAGCCCCCTATTGTGTGCAGATATTCTGATGCCTGCAGAGCCGTTAGCTGTTCTTCTGGGTGAAAGAAAGCTTGAAGACTGCATACGTTATGGCTCACCGCCAAAGATATACGGTTGGAGAAGAAATTACTGGACACAAAGCACAGTGAGGCATGCCACAAGGAGGTACTATTACTTTGAGCCACTTTCTGTTAATGCAGCATAAACACCCATTTCCACTGAAAGAAAGACTGTGGGCTTTTTTTCTGTTGTGGTTGAAGGGCACACGAGATCATAGTAAATGATCTGAGCCAGTATGGTCAGCTGATGCTATAAGATCTACTGAAAATACATGCCAGCAGATTCTGAACATGCTATAGGAGAGGGTATGCCCTTGAAATGATGAGATTTGTTCACTTTCCAGATGATTGATTGATTGATTATGTGTTTAGTGGCACAAAGGCAACAAAGGCCATAGAGCGCCAAAACTATGCTGAGTGTGTCGGAGACGATTATGGGAAAGATGATGTAAGAGAGAGTGTGGTAGTTAAAACCTATCTACAGGTATGAGCGATGAGCGATGATTGATTGACCAGGATAAGAGAGAGGGGGATGACGATAGCAAGCGAGCTTCAGGTATGTGAAAACAATCATAAATGTTGACGAAGCTGTTATGAAGCAGCGACTGCAACTAATCTGTAGAACTGTGGAGAACAGTAGAATGCAAAATTTGTTCAAAGTGCGCTATAGCGCTATACAGATGGGACATGAATGAGCTCATGAAACATTTTTCTTGCGCAAGAACAAATACACCTGTAGGTTCTGAAAATGGAAAAGCAGAGTGTCGATTTTCGCAGGAGACAGCCACAAAGGCATCTTCTTTTTTTTTTTCCTTTTGTTGCTTCCTAGATGGCCTTAACTGACGAACAAGCTTGCAGCACATTATGGTGACAATTTTTTTTTGCTGTTTGAAAGAAAAATAAACCTGTGGATTTTCAAGACGTTATAGGAGAGGACTAGTTAAATAAATAAGGGAAGATTTCTTTTAGACGACCTATATCTGAATATACTATCTGAAAAAAAAGTAATTTTTTGTAAGTGCTTGCTATTCAAAAACAGTTGGTTAAACAATGAATATCGATCAGCTTGATAATTTTATGTGAAACTAATCACAAGCAATCACTTACAAGCATGAATAATCTGGGTTTCTTCAAGAATGTTAATTTGCCGGAAATTTATTGTAAACTTTACCCAAAATGTGCTCCGTTCTTGAGTTCTCACTACGTCACCAGATTTATTCTCGTTCTACATGCCCTTTGGGATGGCAGACCCGTGCTTCCCCTCTAACACCAGGCAAGGAAAGCGCACAAATGATGGATATGTAGATGTCAGAAGGAAGCTCGTAAGGGACGACTTCATATTTCGGCACAGTTTAATGCGCCCCCATTGTTCAAGAAAACAAAATGATGATTTACATTCGATATATGCATCGTCTTAAAAATGCACACAATTTTTTTCAGTGATATTTAAGAGAGTCAAGCTACCTCTCTGGCTGGTCTTGGCTGGAATAGCCCAGATTGACAGTTACACAAGCAGATATAGGCGCGAACTGTGGCGGGGGGGGGGCCTTGCTTCCCCTCCCCCGGAACATGAACTAGGGAGGGCGCCGCCTCCCCCGGGAAGTCCCGCTATGAGACTGACGCCAACCTTTGGGGCTCGGCGCTCCCGGATCAAAAGAGCGAAGAGGCACCAACCCAAAAATTCATCTTGCAATTTGTAAAATATGTATCTGCTCACCGTACTCATTGTCACAGTAGAAGTTGAGGCGAAGAAACACAGAGTATGACACAACACATAGCCTGAATTTCGCCCAAAGCAATCAGATCAATGAAACGAAGCAGTCGAAAAGGTACCAGCAGCTGCCAGTGAGGTGTAACGGTGAGATCTTCGGAACGCATATTCGTTGGGAGCAGATTCAACTCCCGCTGCTCCATTTCATTGACCATATTCATTATATTTAGGGAGCGACTTTTTCGGGTTAAACCCGATTCCGCCCGGTTATTCCCCCCCCCCCCCGAAATGGCATCCGACCAATTCGGGTTAAACGCTATTTCTCCCCGAATTCTAGTCACTATGAAATCCTCAAGTGACGTTTCCACTGAAGACGAGCAAAGGTCGCCACGTGTAACACATGTAAGAATGGGTCACTTACGTTCCCAGCAATACACCCATGTGTGTCAGCACTGTCTATGCCTTCGGGGATTACCGCTGGAAGGTCACGATCCCGCAAAAAAAACAAAAAAAGATAGGTTAGGAAATGACTTAATAGACAAGAGGAGAAACAAAACACCAGATAACACCCGAAGGCACAATTATCGCCCGATTTCTCCCCGAATTACAGATTTAAAAATAGCGCCCGATATTTAACCCCCCCCCCCGAATCTGAGAAAGGCATTTAACCCGAAAAAGTCACCCCCTATTATATTGCGCGCATTTCGGGTCAAACACCGAGGATTCAATACGTTTTGTTCTTTTTTTACTTAGTTTTCAAAGGCGTTGTAGCACCATCGTCACCACGATCATATTCGCCTGGCGCGAGCTACAGAGCCTTCCACCAGATCATATGTCATGAAATCACTTCTCGTTAGCTCTCGCACCATGAAGGTTGTCTTGTCTCCTTCATATTGGTGACCCGGACGTGATCTGACAGAGCCGCAACCATGACCGCTCCGCAGCCCAACCCTACAGGACTTCTCGGGCAGGAATCCCTTCCACCGGCAACACCATCGCCAGGCCTTAACGCAGTTTCCATCAAGATTCCCCCGTTCTGGCCCGCCAACCCCATTCTTTGGTTCGCTAACATCGAGGCGCAATTCATACTCCGAGGTGTTACCACCCAGCTAACCAAATTTTACCACGTTGTCGGCGCCCTCGGACCTAATGAAGCAGCAGAGGTACGTGACATTATCACCGTGCCTCCTGCAGACCACCCGTATGACGCCCTCAAGACAGCTCTGACCCGAACAGGAGCGCCTGAGGCAACTCCTCACCGCTGAAGTCTTCGGTGACAGAAGGCCGTCCCAGCTGCTCCGCCGAATGCAACAACTCTTGGGCGACCGCGCTTCAGCACTGGACGATTCCATCTTGCGCGAGCTATTTTTGCAGCGGCTCCCGAACACGGTACGCATGATTCTAACGACCTCCACCGCAGTCTCCCTCGAAGCCTTGGCCGAGATGGCTGATAAGATAATGGACATCGCACCGCCAACCATTTCTGCGGTATCACCGCAACCCCACGCGGTTTCCCCACTTTCGGCCACTCCCACGATGTCAGACTTCCAGATCCTCCGTGACAGGGTCGCGCGGCTGACCGACATGGTTTCGACTTTACTTTTCAACCGCCGCTCCACAACACCCAGGCACCGTAGTCCTCGTCGAAGCAGTCGGCGCCGCAGCCCCTCCAACCGCTCGCTGTCCCCCAACCCATGCGAGTGCTGGTACCACCAGACTTTCGGAGCCAGTGCACGCAACTGCCAGCCTCCCTGCACCTATCCGGGAAAGGGGGGAGTCAGCAACTGACGGCGACCAGCTTTGCTGACGGCGCATCCAGTCGTCCACGTCTGTTTTTCATCCCTGACCGCTCCTCCGGCGTGCGGTTCCTCGTGGACACTGGAGCAGAAGTCTCTGTCCTTCCTGTTTCTACCATGGATGTGCAACACCGTGCTCCCACCAGCACCTTACTCGCTGTCAACACCACGCCCATTACCACTTACGGCGAAAAGCTTGTGACCCTCAACCTTGGTCTTCGCCGCGCTTTTCGCTGGGTGTTCACCATTGCGCAGGTCCCGCACGCCATAATCGGAGCGGACTTTTTGGCGCACTTCGGCCTTCTCGTGGACATGAGCCATCGCAGGTTGATTGATACCGTTACCAATCTTATGGTGCAGGGCAGTGTAGCACCGGCACACCTAGTTGGGCCACTCCTCCGCAAGTCGGAGCCTACGACAGAATACGAGGCCATTTTGCAGGAATTCCCGGCGCTCACCCAGCCGCCAAACTGGAAACTACCTGTCCAGCACGACGTGGTCCATCACATCGTCACCTCCAGCCCACCTGTCCACGTCCGCCCACGCCGCCTCGCTCCGGAGAAACTCAAGGTGGCCAGAGCTGAGTTCGAGCACATGCTCGACCTCGGCATCATCGAACCTTCATCTAGTAACTGGTCATCCGCTCTCCACATGATCCCCAAGAAGACTGGCGACTGGCGGCCATGTGGAGATTACAGAGCCCTCAACCGCGGCACAGTCCCAGACCGATACCCGATTCCTCACGTACAGGATTTCACCAGCCACCTGCACGGCGCGAAAATTTTCTCGAAGGTCGATCTGGTACGCGCATAAAATCAAATACCGGTAGCGACCGAAGACGTGCAGAAGACCGCCATCACCACCCCGTTTGGACTGTTTCAGTTTCGGCGAATGCCTTTTGGCTTGCGAAACGCAGCGCAAACCTTCCAGCGGTTCATAGACTCCATCATCAGAGGTCTTCCATTTGTGTTCGCCTACATTGACGACCTGCTGATCGCAAGTTCCACCCCGCAAGAGCATGCCGCCCATCTTCGCGCGCTCTTTACTCGCCTCACCGACTTCGGTATCGTCGTCAATGCCGCCAAGAGCGAATTCGGGGTGGACAAACTGGAGTTCCTCGGTCATCACCCCACTTCCCGCAAAGGTTCAAGCAGTCCAGGACTTCCCACAACCTTCGTCTGCACGCAAGCTTCGAGAATTCCTTGGGCTTGTTAACTTTTACAGGCGGTTCGTTCCTGACTGTGCAACAACTCTCATCCCTTTGGAATCTCTGCTTGCTACCACCAAACGCAGTACCGCCCTACTCACCTGGACGCAAGTCCCTCTCAATGCCTTCGAGAAGATTAAACGTGACTTGGCCACTGCTACCCTTCTAGCCCATCCTATCCACGGCGCCCCGACCAGCCTACTGGTAGACGCTTCAGCGTCTGCCGTCGGCGCAGTCCTCCAGCAGCAAGTCTCCGGCCAATGGCAACTACTCGCGTTCTTCCCCCGCAAACTGAAGGACAGGGAAGTGCGTTACAGCACATTTTCCCGCGAGCTCCTAGCAGTCTATCTCGCGGTGAAACATTTTCGCCATTTCCTCGAAGGCCGCATGTTCACCATCTTCACGGACCACAAGCCGCTCACCTATGCCTTCGTATCCTCCGGTAACAACTATGCCCCTCGGGAAGTTCGTCAGCTCTCTTACATCTGTGAGTTTTCAACTGACCTCAGGCATCTTAGCGGCAAAGACAACACGGCAGCCGACGCCCTCAGCCGTGTCGACACTCTCTCTCAGGTCGTGCACCCGCCGCTCGGTACCAGTTTCACACTGGACGCGTTGGCTGACCAGCAACGCACGGACGAGGAATTGGCCAAGCTCCGTGCTGATGCACGATCTGGACTTCGCTTCCAAGACTTGCTCCTCCCCGGCGCGGCAACGGCCGTAGCTTGCGACGTGTCGCTTGGAACACCGCGCCCGTTTGTTCCAGTCACCCTCCGTCGGCAAGTGTTTGACATGCTCCACACATTGTCTCATCCTGGAGTACGGGGCACACAGAAGCTCATCGCAGCCCTCTACGTGTGGCCACGCATGCACGCCCATATCAAGCAATGGGCGCGCTGCTGTCTCCAATGTCAACGAGCTAAAATCCATCGTCACACCTACGCGCCCGTGGCCGCCTTCCTCCCGCTTGACTCGCGGTTCGACAAGATCCACTTTGACATCGTCGGCCCCCTCCCACCTTCTCAAGGTCAACGTTATCTCTTAACAGTCATCGACTGCTTCACCCGGTGGCCGGAGGCAACACCCGTCCCGGACATCACCGCAGCCACAGTGGCGGCGGCATTCGTGACCACCTGGACATCACGTTTCGGGGTACCCTCCACCATAACGACAGACCGTGGAAGGCAATTCAAGTCATCTCTTTTTGCTGCCCTCGCCACTCTCCTCGGCGCGCAAAGTATCCGCACGACCGCCTACCATCTGTCATCCAACGGCCTCGTGGAGCGATTCCACCGTCACCTCAAGGCCGCATTGAAGACCCACGTCAACCCCACCGCCTGGACGGAAGCCTTGCCGGTGATACTCCTGGGACTCCGGTCCGTTTTCAAACCCGACTTGGGTTCCACCTCGGCCCAACTGGTCTATGGAACGACCTTGCGGCTTCCAGGCGAATTCTTCGCACCACATCTCACCGGGACCATTCCCGATCCCACGGACTATGTCTCCCGCCTTCGCGATGTCTTCGCCGGTGTCCGTCCCGCACACACGCGCCTGGGCTCCGCCACCAAGGTGTACGTCCATCCGGACCTCTCCACGTGCACGCACGTCTTTGTGCGCGTCGACGCTGTTCGGAAACCCTTGCAGCCCCCATACAACGGTCCCTACCTCGTCATCGCTCGCTCTCCGAAGCATTTCACGATCCGCATCAACGCGGAAGCAGAGGAGATCTGCATCGACAGGCTCAAGCCGGCCTACACCGAGTCGCCGCCATCAACCGACGTCAGCCTTCTGAAGACCGATGATTTTTCCCCTGCAAGACCCCCTTTGCAGCCCTCCAAGCGCAGTCTGCGGATCTCATCGGCGCCTAAACTGTGTCATCTTCACTCATGGTCTTCGCCCATTCGCTATGGGGGGAGGGGCAACTGTAGCACCATCGTCACCACGATCACATTCACCTGGCGCGAGCTGCAGAGCCTTCCACCAGATCATATGTCATTAAATCACTTCTCGTTAGCTCTCGCACCATGAAGGTTGTCTTGTCTCATTCAGCGTAATGCCTTCAGTTGTGCACATGTTCACTGTTTACTTTCTCTCTATTTTTTGTGTTGTTTTTTTTCTGTTCTTCCTTCCTCTTATTTCTATACCAGTTCTGCATACGTCATACGATCCCGCCAGAGTGCGTGATTCTTCAGCATTAGTTTTGTGTTCTACATTTTTCTTTTCCTTTTCTTTCCTTCTTGTTGTTTTTATTTTCTTCGCCTTTTTTTATTTCCCCTTCTCACTTTTTTTGGAATAACAAGCCGACATCCATCTGGCTTACCTCTCCTTTCTTTTTCTTAATAAACATATCCCCCCGCCAGAGTACTTACTTCGCGGTGCGCCCTTGCCCCCTCCGGGAAAATGAAAACTCTCCGCCTCTGCAAGGAAATAAGGCAAATATAAAGGAAAAAAGGCAATTTTAGAATGCCTCACTATGCCTCACTCAATTCACTACTTTTCATAGCTTACACCTTGGCAGGTGTTTTTTTATTCTAAAATGGTTTCATTGCCAAAATCTACGAGAATGACCGTCTTCACATTAACAAGTTTCAACTGTATACCAAGTAATAACAAACATGTGCTTACTTTTTCGGCAATCAAGATGTGAATTACATCGTTGAGTTGCAGGCTTCAGTGAAAGATCACTGCTTGTCATGTCACTGCTGAGTGAGTACGTCACTGCTAGTGACGCAACATGTGATTCCAGTGTCTTTCACCCCGCCACATGTTATTTCATGAGCAGTTAGCACCAGAATCAATGAGCTTGCATGATGCACTTATGAAGGGTAATTTCATGTGTGCCGATAAACATACTGCAGTGCAAATTTAAAATGTAGTTTGTGGCTGGGAAGCACACTCATATTCAGTATGCCATGTGAACTAGGGGAGCATTTTCTGCCATAAACATTAGATGAAGACCCCAAAAAATGTAAGCACTGTTTACGTACATTTGACAACCTGCATTTTTATTACTGAGAGGCTCTCTTCGTAGCAAGAGGGGAAGGGTGCTGGCAATGTGGCACATGATCGTAAGATGTAGAACCAGAGACACAGAAAAAAATTGACAGCATATCATGATCTCAATCATGTCATTGCGTCCGTGCTTCTGTCTGCTGTTCTGCATTTGTTAATCTTTTTGTGTATTTGCTAGATTTTAGCCCAACTGCAGGAGTCAGCAATTAGGGAACATCCAGAATATGCAAGGCATACATTTCTTCATTCTCCGCGTTCCTTATTCAAATAACGTTTAAAGGGACTGTCGCATCCGGAACCGTGGTTACGAATCCAATACCAATGTGTTCGGTACACTACCACGAGCTATTTGCCAAATTTTCTCCTTCCAAAACGGACCGGGTGATGAGGAATCGAATTTAAAAGATCCGGTTTCGTTTTGATCCTCGAAAGCGCCAGCGCCAACAACATCGCGTGACGCAAGGTCGAATCTGGCTAATCCGCTGTGAAGGACGCTGTCGTCTGCCGCCAAGTCTGGGGCTGCTTTGTTTTTTTCCGGCACGTCGCCCGTATTCACATGTGACACTTTCTAGTGACTCGGATACTATCGCTACGCTTGCATCCTTGGCGTGGGATGTCGTTTGGAAACCGACGCAGTGTTCCCGACTCCAGGAAAACTTCCTTCGAAAACCTCGATGTTTGATTTCGCACGCCAAGGATACAGCTACAGCCAGACCCCAGACGAAGCGAAAGTTGGAAGCAGCTACATCACTAGCGGGTATCCAGATGAAGCAAGGAGTGTTCATGCTGTCCGTGTATGCTCCTCGCATTTCACCGATAATGTGTATCTGGATGAGAACATCATGGAAGTGCAACTTGGATTGACACAAAAAAGGAACGAATTGAAACTTGACGCCGTTCCGACAGTGTTCCACGAACAAAGCGAGCCAGCAACTTCGACAGTAAGTCACAATGTCTATGTAGTTTCCCAATCGGGTCTGTCACTCTTGCGCGTGAGTAACTTAGCAGCAAAAGACGAAATCGGTACAACGTAAGGTATCCCCTAACCTATGATTAATAACTAGATAAATAAAATACAATAAACAAGTTCAAGTGATGTCATTCATATGAACGTGATTGACTTTTCTCGTTGTCGGACGCGTTATCATGAAACTTTCACTGTTACTGAACCTGTGACTTTTGTGGAATGTGGTAGACATGATTGGTTTTCATGTGTATTACAGCTGCAGGCAGTTCGACAGGGTCAAGCGCAAGTGGTACGTATATTACTTAAATACATATAATGTGTTTACAATTTTTGGACACAGAACAATTCGCAAACTATGCACCCCAATCACTAAAAGGAAGAACTGACGCTGTTTCTGTGCTGGTGTTAGAAACAGGCACTATACAAACAGTACCTCTGTCCGTAACATAAGCGCCATAACCCACTTCCCAGTTACCTTTTATCTCTCTGTTTGTGAACTGTTTGTGTGCTGTAGGGCGGCGGTTTTTGCGGTTGTCGTAGCCAACTTGAGGTGCACTTTTGACGTTCTGTGTTATCTGTGTTATAGAAGGACCAGGTGCTGCTGATCAAGTCCCATCCATCCATGAAACGGCATCAAACAATGTACGTGTGTGCACGGCAATTTTGCTGAGAGACCTGCTTTTTACACTAATGCCTTTACGACGCCTCTGACAAACTAGGATCTTCCAGAACAGTGCTTTCTTCATCCAAGTTCAAGAAGTAAAGAGAATGACTTCATGGCTTCTACTGACATCTCACAGCTACATGCCAAGACAAAATAACTTGACAGCAGGAAATGAAAAAAAAAAAAAAAGGTCAATTTCAGGTCCACCCAAATCTTTGTGCAGAGGTTGACAACAACAACGCTATTGTGAGATGATGAATGATGCAGCGTTGAGATTAAGCCCTTGTTTCCTTTTTTGCAATGCTATACATTACTGCTGGTTAAATGTAAAATGATGCACCTTCCTCCAGACATTAAAGGGGCTACCAGAGATGTAGTGTCAATTCAACAGAAAACCTGCATGTTCTACGAGGCACTGTCACATAAGCATTGGCCAAATTTGCTGTCCTGTGAGCTTTGATAGGATATGCCGTAGATAGTAAGAGGCCTCTTACTGTAAAAGGGAGGTGCATTAATCGAGTAGTGGGGTCTGAGGCATGAGGGCCATTTCAGGATGTACTAACCCTTCTAAAATTTTACACTTGGTTATGCCCAGAGATCGATCCAGATCCCCCCCCCCCCCAACACCCCAAGTTTTTTTCCTGTGTACCACTGTTATAATGAAACCGTCCAATTTACTGTCCAATCGTCCCATTTTCATTGCAATTGAAGTACTTACAAAACTGTTTATTTTTTATTTTTGTGAGTCCCCGCTTCAGATCCCAAGGGACATTGCCAGTGTGGTGCACGCTGATAACTGTCTGTGCATAGCAAATAATAAATATCTGTGCGTGAAGAGTTGGATGTGGACTTGTGCAATGGCTCTTGAATGGACAACACTCAGTCAACACAAAGATTTATTCACATTTGCGTAACTTATTGCCTGTCATTATAATAATTATTATAATACATAGACAAGAGGTAAAGCTCTGCCAAGGATCTCTGAAGTTACAGTCTTGAAAGCTGTTTTCAAGACAGTGGTGCTAAAAAATTGGATCAGTGGCAGGTATCAAAATTTGTTTTGCTGTATCAAGGCAGAACAATCTTCCGTGGGAACGACAAATTTTGGACATTCCCAGACAGATGTATCACTTACTATGATAATGAGGTGTAACTGTACCATTAGTGAGTTATGAAACGTTACCTGAAATTATTTGACGTGTTATATCCCTCACATGCTATAATACTGCCAACGATAAGAAGCATTACACTATCATTAAAAGTATAACTGTCACTTATGGCCAGGTAGTGTATTGCTCCTGCCTATTCCTTTGCACTTCTCGGGATTACTGTGGTAACACAGATTCTGTTTCACACTTCTCAATTGGAAACTACGCAAGTCTATTATGGTGTAGGTGTGAACAGGAAATGAGGCACACTAAAGATGGTAGTCCTGATAGGACCAGGATGGAAAAACGTTGGCGAATCATGCGGACGACACACCCAGGTATCTGTCGTCTGTTTTTCGGTCCAAGGAATCTCCAAACTCAGCTTGTAAACACACAATAAGCAGTGAACCTGACGTAGCTGTAAAAAGAAAGGACACTTTCCTAAACACGTAGCATAGTTAATTTCCTGACAATCATTCTAATTCTAACCCGGCCCTTGAGTTGCACAGTTGGTTAGAGCCTTCGTAACTTTCATGGGGCATCCGTCGTGTGTGCAAACAACGACGACAACTACGAAAATAAGGATTGCTCGACGTGTCTATTTATCGTGGGCACAGTAGGCGAAGACTGTGATCGTCGCTGAAATACTGCGGTAGATACACCACTAGAAGTTCTGGCCGATGACAGGGAGCTGGGAACAAAGTGTGATGCGTGCGTGTGGTGCGTGCCGTCATTGCACAACTCTACCACTTCACCAGCACTGCAGCATATAGGTACTCATCCAGTTCCTGAGGAACACAGACGCCGCACAAACACTTGGATTGTTTCCTGCGTCGTAGTGTGAATGTCACGGAATTAAGTATTGATCACTCCGATCATGAACGTACCTAAAGCAGTGTTCCTGAGGCTCGTTCTGTTGCGTTAACGCAGCTGCGGCACGTACATCACCAGCGACTTGCAGAGGAAGCGGATCCGTCGAATATGGGCCGTCATCAAACATGTATATTCGTCACGGGAGCTATTATTAAAGGCATTTGAACAGCACGATTCGCCACTTCCGCGTTCCGAGTCCGCCATCTCCGTATGTGCCTTCGCCTTCGTCTCCCTGACCTTGCTCATGCAAGCTGCAAGCCGCGGGGACTCCTCTGGCTCGCCGCGTTCCTATTGGTCAGATTCCATGTGACGTTGCTAAAGATTCTCAGCAGGGAGTTCCGCTTGACGCCCGCTTCCGTCGTCTGCTGTAGCGCCGCTTACACACGAATTATGCAAAAAGTATTCCGTCGATCGGAACGGGACATTCGGAGTCATGGTCAGTGAAGGACGGGGAATCTCATTTCACTGTGGTTTCGGAATCGATCTGTGGTCGATGCGACTGTCCCTTTAAGAAGTAACCATGCGAAGAAACAATACAACAGGAAGCTGGCTTCAGTACACTACACTGTGTCACACGTCACAACAATATGCCACAGCGTTTCCCAAACCATGTGTCAGGACCTCCATTGAGGCCGCGATAGCCCAAACGGGGCCCAAAAGAAAGCAGATGAAGTGAGCGCAATATGCTACAAAACTAAGGAAACTATCTCGCTGTGACTGTATTACATTGAAGTTGTTTTACAAAAATGCAGGTTCAGTTCAGCGCACAATCAGTCGGGAAACAAGCTAACTCGCAGCAATGCTTTCAATCAATTGTGTCGCAGTATTCCTCACTGTATCATGAGGAGACCCTGGACCTACATCAGACGCTACTTGCGCGCAATAGTATAACATTCATATTACTGTATATATATCAGGGCAGAGTTCAAGCTTCCTGAGCGCGCACAGACGGTGATCTCAGTTGTCTCGCGACGTAAACTCCCAATTATTAACACACATGCACAGACGGAGAGAGACGCCAGCTGTCACGCACACAGCCATCCCGAAAGCTATGCCCATCTTTGTTGATGCACCCACGAATCCACAGGAAGACTTCCGAAGTTCTCCCACTTGTATTAAGTACCTGTATCTTGAACTGCAAACAGTTGGTGCACACTCCACAAAACGAGAACAGCTGATTGCTGATTTAATGGGCGCGGCCATGCGAGCCGAGAAGGACAGTTCAACAGAGGAGCAATTTAGGTGAGTTCGGACGTGGCGCTAGTCGTCGGTGCAACAATTTCCAGAGTGAACCGATCTCGATCAGCTCAGATAACGCTTTTTCATTCTTTTTCTTTTTAGTATTATGTGCTATTATTTTTGTTTCATTTCCAATTCTAATTCCAGTTCCGGCTCAAACGCTCAACGCGCTGACACTAGTGCAACGTAGGGTCAATAAATGCTGGTATAAAAACAGCTGTTCAATTTCACAGCGTGTAGCAAAGGAACGGAGAACTCTCGCTTCCCTAAGGAGAAGAGTACTTGAAGTATATTCGTGTTTTGTTATTCCTTGTTCCTCTCTGTACGTTCCAGAAACATACGGTTTCCGAGGCAAGAGCATATAGCTGCGAGTGCAGTTGACATACAGAAGTATATACAGATCCCCTACCGTGAAGACCACCACCCCGAACGTGGTTGCCACTGTTTCGGTTTTGACACATTTGCATGTCAAAATTCAGGGAGGGATATTTTAAAACACGTACGTGTTTCAAAATTTTTAAACGTGGTGTGAATTTTAACTAGGACAGTCTCCCATATCGGTATCTGGCTTTTGTTCAAGACGTCCTTATTAGAGTCCTTATTGATTAGTCATCCTTATTTGTCATTATAGTCTTTCTTGGAAAAGATGCGCGCCCGTAAAACTCAAGTGTGAAAATGACGTGCTCTCGTGGCTTTTTATAAAAATTTGTCCCAAGCTGAAACATGCACACACAAAAAAAAAACAAAAAAAACAAAACGGGAACGTGTCACAAAGGCATACTTCGTGATCGTAGCCATTTTTAATACAGAATTCTTTAAATAAAACAACTAGGACTACTTGTACATTAGTTTTCGCACTTACGCGTATGCGAGTGGAGGAAAACCTTATCTGCAAGGTATTTTGGCATTCTAATTTTCATAATTCACTACGATGTATTTTTTTAATGAAGCTGTTTTTCTTTCTTTCGAGAAACAGAAAGAGCAGAATTGCTGGCAATCTTCCTTCATGTTCATTTTAGATATGAGATGAATCCTTCATATCTACATGCTTCAAATTATTATCCACAGAGGTAACATTTGTATGTAGTGCACCGTTTCAGGTTTTCCATTACGGAGATACTTCGCTCGCACTAGCTCGGAAGTCCTTCACGGCAAGGGGGAGCGAGCCCTAACCTAACCTAACCTAACCTGAAGGAGAGCACTGCGAGACATGGAGTTAGGGATTGAGAAGTGCGGAATATATAAAAATATGATCCACCCCAAATAGTGGGTTGAATCTCCCCCGGGACAGCTGTAGAAGTAGCACAGGAAACACAGAGAGCTTAAGCAAATGGACAGAAGTTCACAGAAGTATGTGGACTTTACATCCTGCTGCATCAGTCGATCTCTACCGGTTTGTAAACAAATGACACCATGCTGTTCAACAGTGCCACCAATTTGGTACAGTTGAGCTACGCTCAAAGCTAGGGGCGGACAAGGGCGCGCCTAAAAGGCACAGTCTTGAGGGGATTACGGTGGTCTCTGAAAGGACACGCGACTTTCGGTCCTACTTTTCTTTCAAGAGGAGGCAGCGAACAAGTGCCCATTCGCGGAACACAGCCCTACCCTTCCGATTTGTTTCGGTATCAGCCTGTGTACCAACGTCATGATGACATTTATATTCTGTTGAGTTTCTTACGTGCTGTCCGGGACATGTATGTAGGTAGGTATGCCAATAATGTTTTTTTTATTATTAACCTTTTTTGTAGTATGAATCCCCTGAAAAACCACTGCATATAGAGGCACTGATGATATAGAGCACTGATGAGGCAGCAAAACGCTGCACACGCACTGCCGCCGTATTTTTAGACATCAAGCAGGACCTCGATATGGTTTCCATAGGAAACATCCTCGACACACTAACAGTACTAGGTATTGGCGGACGTACAGTGCGCTTCGCCTATGCTTTTCTTACGGAACGGCATTTTAAAGTACGTCTTGGAAACGTCTTCGCAGTACAAGACTACAGAATGTAGGTCCACCGCAAGGCAGCGTGCTGAGCCAGCTGCTTTTCAATCTCGTTGTGGTCGGGCTTCCAGCAGCCATCACTGAGATGACACCTCCAGATATCCTTATATGCGGACGATATCTGCATATGGGCAGCAAGCAAAAGTACCAGTACCTTAAGACAAGTGGAGCAGAGAGGAGTCGACTCTGTGAATGATTACGTGACCGGTAAGGGTCTTCAACTATCAAACGAAAAAAAACAGTATCCATGCTAACTGAACCTGGAGCAGGCTGGGGACGACTTCCTCCCCTCACTTTGAACAACACACCAGTAAAGACGGCTAAAACAACTAAATTCTTAGGGACGATCATATACAGTCGAATGTCGTTGGCACCGTACACGAACGACATCAAATCCCGCTGCTAAGCCTCGCTAAATCTCACTCGGAGACTAGCAAACCCTACTTCAGGCTGTCCACAGAGCACTATTCAGCTCGTTCATAGTGCACTTACAGTGGATTGACTCATGTACGCTTACCCGTACGCAAAGCTTAGTGAGTCATCACAAAGTGTGCTGGAAAAGATTCATCTGAGGGGACTCAGAGGTGTCATTGGAGTTCCTCTGAGTACGAGAAATGTGGCAACGTATGAGGAAATCCCAGCATTGCCTCTTCCCCTACTCGCTACCAAACAACCGCTACAACAAATCACTAGATTGGAGAAGACAAACCCAGGAGGAGCTCTCCCTGACCGACTTAAGAACAGACAACGCTCTCGCTTTATAGCAACGCCGAGAACTTGCAGGTTGATCGGAATCCGCACAGCAAGACCACCAAAACGCCCAGCTCCATAGACTGTTCGTCAACCACATGTAAGACGATAACTCCATGCGTCAAGAAAAAAGGAAATACGCCAGACATAGTTGCTCGGAAGGTACCGGAAGTCTACATGCACTACAAATGACCGCGGTCCTGGCTGCACTAATGAAAACAAATGAAATGAATAGACAACCTGGCCCCGTGGTAATTCTATCAGACTCAAAAGCCGCCCTTCAAACAATATCCAACAATGACAGTAACGAAAATCTCCAACCAAGGTACCTGACGTTTCGGAGCTAGTTCGGCCCCTTCCTCAGGGGTGACTGTAGTGGCCGTTGGCAGCAGCGTTCTTGCCGTGGTTCGAATTTCGTGATTCGTCGGATTGTTTTTCAGTCACGTGACGGAGGCCGCTGACGTATAGCTGGGTAACGCTCCAACAGATCGGTTAAGGTTTCCAGGTGTGGATTGCATATGCCAGGTCTCTACAAACGTTCTTTTGATCTGCCCTCAAGGTCGATGATGCAGGCGTTTTGAAAGTCGATAGGATGGTCTCGAACTTGACAGTGAGCGCTTCGTTCGATGTCCAACGAGAGCGCTTCGTTCGATGTCCGACTTCCGTACATCATTCTTATGTTGCCATAGCCTTTCTGGGAAGTTTTTTGTCTCGCCGATATATGATGCGCTGCATTTGGTGCATGGAATTTCATAGACTACACCTTGTGCTTTTTCTTTCGGTGGGCGATCTTTCTGCCGCAGTATATAGTGTCCGATTGTTGAAATGGGTTTGTGAGACACACGTATTCCTTCCTTCGCTAGTATACGTGCCAGAGGCTCGCTGATTCCCTTCACATATGTCATGGTGATTCGTCTAGTCTGACAGGGCTACTCGTCAGTTGGACGTGGTCAGTTTCGGAGACTGCGAGCTTGACGACGAGCCACTCTCTGAACAAAGCTACTTGTGTATCCGTTCTTTTTTAAATCGGAAGTGATTGCCGGATTGATCTTTCTCCGAAAAATAAATCTTCTCAGCTCTCGAAAGAAGGGACGAAACCACCGAAGCCTTGTGACAAGTTGGGTGATTGGAATCAAACCTATCAAACCTTAGATATCGTCCCGTAGCGGTTTCCTGTTCACGGTGAACTTTAGGTCAATTCCTTCTCTCTTTACGAGTACATCGAGAAAAGGCAAAACGTTGTCCTTCTCGAGTTCCACGGTAAACTGGATGGACGGCTCGATGCGGTTTTGGCGTGCCAAAAACTCGTCAACATCGGAACTCTTCAAAATACAGAAGCAATCGTCTAGGTACCGTAAGAATGTTTTCGGTTTAATGCCGGGGGATTGCAGGGCCCTTTCTTCAATTGACTCCATCACCAAGTTCGCTGCGGTTACCGATATCGACGCACCATTGCTGTTCCGGTAGTCTGCTTGTAGTACTCTCCGTTGAATGAGAAATACGTTCCGCTGAGGTAGAAATCTAGAAGGCGGGACAGTTCGTGAACGCTGAGGTTGGCTCTAGTCGCCAGGTCGTTGTCCCTCTCTAGTGTCATCCTGGCAGCGTCCACTGCCAGTGGGACCGGCACGTTCGTGAAGAGAGGCACAACGTCAAACGAAACGAGGCACTCGTCAGCGCTGATGGTGAGAGGTGAGACGCGCTCTACGAAGTGAGCAGGGTTTCGTACATGAGTTGGGGTGTTTCCGGTGAGCGGGGATAAAACCTTGTGTAGGTAGCAGGATAACGCCCGAAGAGGCGACGATCTGAAGTCTACAATGGGGCGGAGGGGGATACCGGGCTTGTGGATCTTACGGAGACCATAGGAACCAGGCGCGTTACCCTTCCTGCAGATAAGTCGTAGGTAGAGGGCTCTTGCATCTGCGTATTTCTTGAATATATCCGCAAGTATCTTATTAAGCTTAGTCTGAATCTGCGATATCGAGTCTTTTCTGAACTTGTCATAGGTACTGTTGTCAAGGAGGTCTCGGATTTTGCCATCGTAGTCTTGCCGGACTAGGACGACCGTTGAGTTTCCCTTGGCCGCAGGCAGAATGAAAATCGTCGAGTCTTCCTGGAGGCTTCGAAGTGCTTTATGCTCTTCCCTGGTTACGTTGTGACATTGCCGTTTTTGGGTTTTGCATTTGGATTTTGGATTTGTTTTTCGATTGCATCTCATCAGACGCAGCATATCATACAGGTAACACAATTTTGGCAAAATATTTGCTTGATATATCCAACAAGCAGAGATATCAAATATTTGTGCCAAAATGGAGTGTCATGTGTCTGTGTAAAGACGAGTCGCTAAGATGGAATAGGTATAGCATCTTGATGTTGAATGCAAGAAGTTAATATTTGACAACATATATGTCATGGGTTAAATAGAGCAGTATATCATACACATCAGAAGAATGCGTACATTTCAGTGCTTTACACTTACCTGTTATTCCAATGTTTACTCTCTCTTCTATTGGAATTATGTATCTCAGAATCATTTTTGTATTACTGAATTTTAATTTGGCAATCCTTTCACATGTCTTGTGATAGACAGGATAGCAATGTAAGTAGTGTTTATGTGCCTCCCACAACCTGCATTTTTTTGTCTCAGGCTGTTTCTGTGACAAGAGGGCAAGGGTGCCGGCAACATGGCATACGTTCACAAAAATGCAGAACCAGACACACACACACACACAAAAACACAGTCTCAGCACAGCACAACACAGTCCCAATCATTTTGTTGTGTCCGTTTTTCTGTGTCGTCTGTTCTACATTAGTTTTTTTTTTGTAGTTTCTGGATTTTAAGCCCAAGAGAGGGTTCCAGTAGAGGATGCTGAGAACATGCGAAGCAAACATTTTCTCAATCTCACATTATGATGTAAGCAATGTGAAATACACAAAAGGCATTTAATGAGGAGGAACTTGTCACCTAGATTAGTGTGGGAACATCGCAAAGGAATAATTCTAAACCATAATAGATTCCTATCCTATTTAATGGTACAGTATCAGATAAATGTTATTCAACTAATATTAAAGAAGTAACCGTGCAAATTATAAGTCAAACAGTGAAGCTGGCTGCGGTAGACTACAGTGTGTCACATGTAAGAATATTAGTATAGCTCAGTGTTTCTAAAACTGACACATAAACCTTAGGGAGGCGGTGGTGGTGGTGGTGGTGATAGGGCTTGCCGTTGTCGGCCTCACGTATGTGGGCAACGTCACGACTCACGCCCTGGGGGAATGTGCGTCCTGGGCCGACTTCTAAGGGAACTGTGCCGACATATGTCTGAAAGCGTCTGAGGAAAACCCAGGAAAAACCCCAGACAGCACAGCCGGCACCGGGATTCGAACCCGGGTGCCTGAAGGTTTAATTCCGCGCTCTCGTGGTCAAAAACAAAAGGCGCTTCCGAGGCGAGTCCGAGGCTGCAATAGTCAAAGCAGGGGTTACACCACTTGGCGAAAAGAGAAAGCAGATGAAGTGAAAGCAATATGCGGCAAAACCAAGGAAACTATCGCGACACAACTGCAATATATTGAAGTTGTTTTACAAAAATATCAGTTCAGTTCAGCGCACAAACACTCGAGAACCGAGATAACGTGCTTTCCGTCAGGTCCGTCGCATTATTCCTCATCACGACGAGACCTCCGACCCTACAGCATACGTCACTTGCGCACAGTAGTATAACATTTATATTATTGTGTATGTATTATGACACACACACGCACACATGCACATACGAGGAAAGATACCAGCTGTAGCACGCACAGCCACCCCAAAAGCTATGCCAATCTTCGTTGATGAACCCACGAATCCACAGGAAGACCGCCGAGGCTTTCCCACTCACAATAAGTACATGTAACTTGAACTGTAAACAGTTTGGTGTACACTCCAGGAAACGAGTTCAACAGAGGAGCAATTTTAGGTGAACGCGAACGTGGCGCTAGGGGTGGGCGCAACAATTTGGACTTCAAACAACGTAAAACACCAAAAAGTGAGCAGAGTGGATGCTTGCTTGCTCACGTGTCATTATTTGGTCCTGTAATCCACATCAGGGTTCAGAAAGGCTGCTAAATGCCGATGGCCGGCACAAGAAAAACGTGTTTCCAATGGTTTTCGTCCCACTGTGGTTCCAGCGAATATACCTTTTTTGCTGCTTCCTTCCTCTCTTTTATTTTTTTTTCTTTAGCGTTTTTTACTGTTATCTTACTGCTATCGGTTCGTTCCGGAGCCCTGGGGGGTCTATATGTTTATTCACACAAAGGAGATGTCAGCCAGGCAAGTGCCGGCTTGCTACTCCTTAAAAAAAAGAAGAAAAAAAAAACAGGTGCGGGAGGAGCCGCGATGGCAACGATGTAGGCTTGCCGCCTGTGCTTCAGAGGACGGTCATCATTTCGGTGACCTTGAGGTACTCGAAGAGTGCCTTGGTAACATCCTGTTGCCCAGGGCGCGGGACAGGCCCGAGGAGTGTAGCGAGCGAGAGGGGGTGGTGGCCCAAGGCTTGGAGGGGTCGGGCGTGGGCGGCATGGGGCGCCGAGAACGTCGGGCACGTTAGCAGGAGGTGGGCTACGTCAGCGATGGCGCCGCAGGCATCGCAGTTTGCGTTGCCGCGTCCGCCCATCCTGTGCAGGAGTGACGGAGTGTAGGCGACGTTAAGGCGGAGGCGATGAAGGAGGGTTTCCTCGGCCCTGGTAAGGTGTTGGGTGGGTTAAAGTTGAAGAAGAGGGCTGGGGCACAACCACCCGCAGGCGGTCGACAGCGCCACCAAAGGGTGAGTCGGGGCAGTCACTTCCTATGAGTCGGAGATAGGGGAAGGGGTGCCGCATTAGGAGCCGCGTGTAGACTCGAAGGGTCTGCTGTCACGCAGGATGTTTGCAGGTGGTTCACGTGCCTCCGCAAGGACTGAGTATGTTTCGGTCGTCTCAGGCAAGCCCAGACACACTCGAAGGCTGCGGGCCTGGATATTGAGGAGCTCACGCTCGCCAGTCCTACTCAGGCCGTGCAACACCGGAGGGCTGTAGCGCAGCAGGCCTAACGCAAGGGAGTTGTGTACTCGGCGCAGGTCGTCACAAGACGGAGCCCACGACAGTCCAGAGACCCGTCGCAGGACGTTCACAAAGTTGGACGTCTTGGCCGGGGGCGCCTTGATGTGGTGGGACCATGACAGGCGTTTGTCAATGATTACGCCGAGATATTTGCAGTGCGGCATGAATTGGAGAGGGGTTCCAGAGACATGAAGAGGGTAGCGGGGGAATGACCGCCCGATAAACGCCATACCGAGTGTCTTGCTCTGGGAGACACGTAGTCCCCTATCGGCAAGGTATAACACGATGATGTTGAGGGCGTCTTGTAGGCGACGTTGAATGGCGTCACGCCGCATGGCAGAGGTCCATATGCAAATGTCGTCAGCGTAAATTGTAATGTTGGTATGCTCAGACAAGTGCGTCTCGTGTGAAGCCATGATGAGGTTGAATAGGAGCGGACTTAACACACTGCCTTGCAGTACGCCGCGATTGACAGGGAACGAGGCTGTGTCACCTTGCGTGGTGCGCACAAATAGAGACTGATCCGACAGGAAGTCGCGGATCCACGCCGCCATGGTGGCCCCGACACCAGACTCTTGCAGCGTGGCGACAACCGCGCTATGGAGGACGCTGTGCGGACCTGCGCGCTGTGGCGTCCAGGAAAACAGCGGCTGTGAGTTGGCCTTCAGACTGTGCTTGTTGAACGCTATACACGACATCAACCACGTTGTCGACGGACGATCTTCGCTGCCGAAAGCCCGCCATGGCTTCGGGGAAGTACCTCGTGGTTTCAAAGTACCAACTCAACCGTGCGTGAATCATGCGCTCCATGATCTTCGCCACACAGCTAGTGAGGGCTGTCGGCCGAAAGGAGTCTATGTCGTGAGGTGATTTTCCGGGTTTCAGGAGGGGAACAACAACCGCCACCTTCCATTCCTGGGGCACAGCGCCAGCGCACCAAGACTCGTTGAGTATCCGTAAAAGCAGCTGTCGTCCGCGCTGCGGGAGGTTGTGGGGAGCCTTGTAGGTGACGAGATCTGCACCGGGGGATGTGCGCATTGGCGAGTGACGCAAAGCAAATTCCAGTTCCATTAGCGAGAACGGTTGATCCAAAGAGGGCTCAGTTGGTGGTTCCGGGACAACCGGGATGTCACGGGCTGACGCTGAGCCGTCGGGGGGTTGGGACATAAGTCTGCCGCAGTACTCCTCTGCGAGCTGTAATTTGGAGCGTCCTGTGGCCACGGAGAGTGATCGGAACGGGTCTCTCTGGGTAACAGGTTCGGCTAGTCCTCTGAGTACCATCCATATTCGGGACAGTGGAGTTCGCAGAGATAGGGAGGAAGCAAAGTTCCTCCAGTGACTTCTGGCCAATTTACAGATGTGTCTATGGACGGCTTTTTGTATCCGTCGCGCTTCCAGGATATGGGCCAAGAGATGCGTGCGACGGGCGAGCCTCTCTGCTCTCCGCCGGATCGCACGTAGTCTGGCGTACTCCGCGTCGGCCGCTAAGAACTTAGTGGGACGGTGAAAGACTCTCGTGGCACAGTGTGTGGCGCCGACCACCAAGCGGCAGAAGTCGCCGTGGCTGGCGCTCCCAAGTACGGGGTCTGGGAAGGTCCGGCACCCCTGTAGCCTCGCCAGTCGGTCCTCTTGACTGCGCGCTTGAGCTGTGTCCCAGGTGCTCCGCGAATGTTGATTAACACCGGGGCATGATCACTGCCAAGCATATCAGCGCCAACAGTCCAGGTGAAGTGCCGCGCAACCGAAGCAGACACAACCGTCAGGTCCGCAGGCACGACGATCGGTGTGGTGACTGTACAAAGGTCGAGGAACCGTCGTTAAGGATGCGGAGGTTCCTCTCTTCGAACAGCGTAGCAAGCCGCTGTCCTCGCGAGTCGGACCGCACGCTGCCCAAGGGGTTATGATGGGCGTTAAAGTCTCCACATAAGACATATGGCGTAGGAACACTGTCCAGGATGTTCTCCCCTATTGCAAAATCCCACAAAGTCCCACATTATTACATGTAGGAATCTGTATGAGACATGTAAGATCTCGCATGTCCCATATTGATTTGATGTGAGCATCGATATGAGCCTTATGAGACCCTATAATTCCCACATCAGCCTTTTATGAGACCCTATAATTCCCACATCGGCCTTTTATGGCACCCTATACTTCCCACACCAGCCTTTTGTGGGAACTCATATTACCCTTGTGGGCGACTATACTGGCCCCTTATGAGATCATAATTTCCTATATTGGCCCCATATGTGGCCACATATTTTCTAGAATGAACTCATATGGGGCCCTATATTTCCCCAGTACTGAGTGGATGGCAGTTAAAAATGCATATTGAGAAAAAAATATCAAACACACTTCGAATTGCAGTAACTTTAGATTTTAAGCTTCATTGTCCTGTGAAAATGACAGTGAATTAAAATTTTCCAATTTTCCAATTTGTTTTTCATTTTTGTTATTTAACGTTTTGTCGATTGGTAATATTAATTTGAACTATTTGGTGTCAGCATAGAAAGAACTGCAAAAAAAAATGTAAGGCTCTTCCAAAGGCATATCTATATTGTTAGAATTGTACACAACACTACTCCACACAAGCCTCAGCACAGTGAAATTTGCTACCATGGTATATTAAGTATCATGCAGATGCAGAAGGTACATATAAACAAGACACATGACAGAGCTATAAGACGAGGATCCACAATGTTGCATACGTATGAAACGCATTGGTCATGCGTATGTACATGTAAACGTATGTAAAGTGTCGACCGTACTGCAGAAATTTGAGATCCAACTATTCGGCTACAAAACATCATAGCATTACATGCAACATTCACAGTTGTTGAAGATAGTGCACCAGGAGGTCTACAGAAGACGCACAAGGAGAGCGAGAAGCGAATCAAGCAAGTAACTCGGAAAGGTGCCTTTCGGACTCACATGAGAGTTATGCTAAACGACCTGAACAAGAGAACAAAAATAAGTACATATGAAAATAAACCAAGTACATATGTGACACTGTTGAGGTCATCTTCATATTATGTGCTAAGACTGCAAAACCCAAGCCACTCGCATATGGTATGGGATCTTATAATTTTATGAGATCCTATACTCATGTGAGATTCTATACAGATGTGGGATATGAGGTGCTATATTGATGTGGGATATGAGGTGCTATATTGATGTGGGATACGAGGTCCTATATTCATATGGAATATGAGAACCTACATTGATGTGTGATATGAGATCTCACACCAGATTCCCACAACATTACATATGAGATTTTTCAATAGGGTCCAGGTCGCGCACATCATATGGGACAGTGGGTGGCATGTAGAGGGAGACAACTGTGGGGTCCCGGGAGCCCACTCGAATCGAGCAGCAGACGTATTCCCCTGCGCTCGTTGCCACAATGTTCCTCTGCACAGCCGGTATGTCCGAGCGGTTGAGAATGGCTGCACGACTTTTTGTTCCGCTTGGTTGTGAGACATATGTGATGTAATTCGACATACGGAAATCCGCTCGGAGTCCGCATTCCGAGATGATGTGTCAAAATGATGTGTCACTATCACACTCATTAAACAGATGAAAAATAGTGGAAGAGAAGCAGCATGTATGCGTCATGACCCCTCGGACAGGAAAACAGAAGCACGTACCTTGAAAAACTCAGCATGAGAGTGGCCGTGTACCCTTTATTTGCCCTGCCACTCATGAAACAGATGGAAAATGCTGGAAGAGAAGCAGCATGTATGCGTCATGACCCCTCGGACAAGAAAACAGAAGCAGGTATCTTCAAAAACAGCATGAGAGTGGCCGTGTACCCTTTATTTGCCCCGACACTCACGAAACAGATGAAAAATACTGGAAGAGAAGCAGCATGTATGCGTAATCATCCCACGGACAGGACAACAACAACAATAAATGACGGAAAAGTGATGATGACTTGGAATGTTTCCCCGTGGTAGCTACCGGAACCTTCCCCACTTCACAGTGGTTAATATGAGACAGCAGCGTGAGAGTGGCCATGGGCCCTGTGTTTGCCCCGTCACTCATGAAGCAGTTCGAAAAAGAAACAAAAGAAGAGGAGAATCATGTATACCATACATGACAGACGTTGCTAGTGTCTCATTGTGCAAATCAAGTCGTGGCTGCCGAACTTCTGTGACACGTTAAGATGTGGCATCTTACAGACAGACATGTCACTGTTTCGTACGAGCATGAACCGTGGCGGCATAGTAGCCTCGTCGTCTGATGTGCTTCATTGTAATGCTGAACCTAACTCGCTACAGATCGGGAGACAGATGGGCAGTTCGGACGCGAAAACATCGGTAATGCACGAGGTTATCAATCCACCAAAGTGAGATGAGAATAACTGGTGCACCTCAACATCACTAACGGATCCTGTGCTCACAAAGGAAGTACGAGCACGAAGACGCAAGCAATGTGAAGTCAACAAACGGACAACCGAAACTGATTACAAACGACAGCGGGCAAAGGTAAAGGCGAAGGTAATTGCCGGAAGTCTGACAATCCTCCGGCGAGTACGTAGCCAGTTATAATTCTTTATCACCTTAGGTGAAACACCCTACATAATATAATAAAGGAATGATGTTACAAATAGCACTATATTCTTAGCTCGGCTTTTGCTTACGTGTGCTGATGCTGACGAATCATTTTTTTGCTCGTAGCAACCATGCAAGATTGGTTTCCCTGTATCGACGGAAACGACTTCCACAACGAACGTTACCTAATCTGAGCTGTTTTCTCTCTTCGTATGGGTATGCGTGCCTTCTTTTAGGGTTACAGTACCCAAAGGTTTCTTAGGCCCGTATTCCCAAACCACCCGCAATTTCTCCCTCAGGGCGCCCGTAGCCCAGGGTCCCTTGAGGGCGAACATCCCCTCAGGGCAGCATGCGTTTCTCGAACGTAAACGTGCACGCGCTAAGCAAAAGGCTGGCCGTAGGGAGGCTCGAAGGGGATTCGGCCCGATTCCTCGTAGAACGAGGCAAAAGCGCATGCACCGGACCGCGCGTCTTTTCTGCTTCCGGCGGCTGTCGTCTGCTACTTTGGTATCTTTTGTTCTGCTTGCGTTTGGCTTCCGAACTTCGTGTCAATATTGTGCTCCGATGTTGTTAAACTGTCGGGTACAGCGGATATGATTTGTACTCATCTCATCATCGTCTCCCTATGTGTGTACGTGTTGTACTAAAACGGCCAGATTGTAACAGTCACTGGGTGGGTGGACAAGGGAAGCCAGGATTGTCCGTGCTCCTCCCGATGTTCAGTATAGTCTGTAGTGTTCATGCACACATAACTCCGACAAGCAGTATCTTTCTTTGAATTCATACGTCGTACAGCTCAAGGTGGTGATCCCAGTCCCGAATTCGTCGCGCCGTCACTACGGGAATAACAACGTGAGGGTAACGCTTGAACCACGCGGCGCGATCCACAGATGCACATGTCCTCCATGTTTGCTTCGAGGAGAGCGTCCCTCAGGGAGCGTACAGGGAGCTCGCGAGCTTACTTGGCTGGCGCGAGCCCTTGGGGCGCCCCTTGCAGATACGGGCGCTTTGGGAAACGAAATTCTCCTCCCTCAGGGCTAGCGCTTACATAGGGAGCCCTCAGCGTTGGTTGGGAATACGGGGGTTAGACGATCCACAGGGCAATCACCCTGCAAACGACACAAAGAGGAATTCCCCACGATCAGAGCCGCAGGGAGGCAAGTTTGCGGCCAGGGCAGGGTAAATCTGAAGTGCCCCCCCCCCCTCTCCAAGTGCCGTCAGAAGCCCTGCAAACAAAGAAATGAAAACGCTTATTTGCACTGCCGAGATCGTAAATTCAAATTTCCTTCGTTCCCGCTTTATCCTGTCCAACCAACCTGCCAGGGCCTGCCGTTCGGCGCCCCCGAGGGCGCCCAGGGCGGCGACCCCTCTCGCACACCCGTCGCTACGGCTCTGTCCATGATCTCCAACCTAAGTATGACTACTCTACGTTACATTCAATACAGAGGGGCAAAAAGACGCACCTTTTCGCGTTTTGTAATAAACAAGGTCAACCAGGGACCTGAAGGAACCTGCAGATTGTGGTTTCCGGGGTTCAACCACCGGTGAATTTGCGCTGTTCTGAGCATGTTTTGCTATGAGAACGAGATGAAAATAGACGAAAATTTAGCCTATAGTTCGAGTCCTAGTCCGTACAAAACTGACTACTGATTCTTGTAAAAAAATTGATTACTTATTCTAGCCACAACCCGGTTATGCTAAAGAGGACACCCCTATTTGCTTTTCGTATTAGAAACCGATTTGACTGACCAGTAAAGTAGAAATGAAGCAAGCGCCTTCTCAGCTACACGTAAATTTTGCAACTTCGCCATTCATCTTTAATAATGAAATGTTCTCTCCGTGAAATTTATTATCACAACCATCGAAGTGACGAGACCCAGAAATATTATCGGGTTGGTTGCATCTAGACAAACTATGCGCGGATTAACTTAGAGGGTGCGGATACCGAATAGAGACCTTTTACGAACAAGATACAAACACAAGATAGGAATAAGAACAATTATATTGTGATTCTTAGATGGGCGAGCAACATGTCCTAATTACCACTCCAAAATATAAGCCGGAAAAAATGTATGCGGTAGGCAGTCTTCTTAGTGTGAACCTTTGCCGCAACCTGCCGTTACGTATTTAATTCATCCTAATTCCAGTAAATATGCTGATAATATTGACAAGCTAATACAACTTTTCTTTATCGAAACCAAGTGCACCAAGTGCACGGCAGATTTTGTGGAGAGCGAAAGGCACGAACGCATTGTTTGCCATGTGGATAAAAAAAAATCTAAAATAATAATAATAATAAACGCGAGGAAGATAAATACGGTTGAAAAGGAAAAAAAAAAGTTCGCAAACGGTCGGTTACAGTGACTGACGGCAAGTACCCGAGTTCAATTCAATGAAACCAATACACTACATTAAAAAGAGAAAAAAATAAAGAAAATGAACGGCATAATTCACAGAAAGTTCATGACAGAAAATGAAAAAAAAAAAGACAACGAAAAGTGCAGAAACAGCTGTATAGCTATAGCTACAGCTGTACAGCTATATAGCTGTAGCAGAAAACGTCTTCTTTCGGTATTTGCCTGCGACATCTCTCGAGGAAGGCTGGGACTTACAAACCATGGTTACCAACTTACGCAGTAAATCACGCTTGCCACAGCCCATCGGTGCCTAAAAGCATTCGGGTCTCCCTTGATTCACTCCGATTACGGTGAAAATCTCAGCATTTGTTCTGTGCATAATTGTCTCTCTTCACTGCGGATTTTGCTTTCAAACAAGCACTAGAACAATCCGAAATGACAAGTTGAAAAATCCAATTTTTCAGGTTTTCTTATGAGTGTTTATAAATTACCTACGACAAATATCAATAATACGGGGCTGTGGCACACTTTGTGTATCCCAGGACACAACGCTGCAAAAGACAACATAGCGCTATTTTCTTTTTTCTTCGCGCAAAACATTAGCAAAGATGAGCAAAAAATGAGAATATGGTCATGTTCCTCGCTTTATAGTAGAACAGATGAGCAATGTATAAACAAAAGGGCGCTGCAGCACATTTGTATAGAAAAAATGTTTTCCTAGGATATGAATACTTCCAACGTCAGACAAATAGGAGCGGCGCAATCTCTTGGAAAACATGGCAGTTTTCACAAGAGGAGTGGGACCGAAGCCTTAACAGGGTCAGTGGCGTCTGCTACTGCCGATGAGTCTTTCTGACTCGTTTTTCCCACAGTCGCATCTCAATGCCGTTCACTTGAAGTTCTGCGACGTTCTGAGTCGGTGACTCCTGTTTCCGACATGAACTCCAAGTGCAGTATGGATTGCGTGTACTCTGCCAACTGTGTGCTGGTACAGGAGCCATCTTAAGCCAAAAAATCGAAAGAACTACACCTTTGTTATTACAAGAAAGCTCCCTAGAAACATTCGCGTTTTTCGCCAAATCGACGCCGCACAGCGGTAAAACTCGGGTCTAGCCAAACCAGGTACAACCGGCCGACCCCGCGTATACACTTGCGGAGAAATTGCTGCTTTTCGCATGAATCACTGAGTTGCACCCGCATTTTACTGTTGAAATCATGGATGAAGTAAACATTGCAGACAACGACCAGCGAACTAAACCAAACTAGTTTTGTTCTGTGTCACAATGCGACTCTACCCTCCGAGGGGATTGCAGTTTGTCTTTCCGCGTTTTCTTCTTTCCACACATAGAATAACGCTAGTTCGACGCATCCTTGGATGAAATGGATTGAGAGACTCAAAATCAGCTAACCTGTTACATCATCAATGCTTGTGTGTGTCTGGCAGAGCTCTTGGAGTGGTACTGCCTACATATCTGATGAACGTTCTTTCTTTCGTTCTTTTTTTTCCCCTTCTTTTCTGAAGCGCACTAGTAGTAGACGTAGGAGGATTAAATCGACCTGGATAGATTCGACCATCGCTATCGTCTAATATCGGAGGATATTTGGAGCAGGATACTTTCCGCCGAAGGAGGAGCGCGAGCCAAGAGCCAAGGGCCGCGCGTTTCGCGGCCGCGCGTAGAGAGGGGTTTCCTTCTCGCGTTTGAACATGCATGAACATGCAAAATACATCTTATTCCCTTTCCACATCTTTTAATACATCCCCGAGCGGGGAGTTTTCCTACCGCACTTAACATAGCATACTTTCCTCCTGAAGGCATGCAAGCAATAGACATACACATTTGTACAAGTGAAAAATATTTTATTAATGCCAATTAAAGCCAATGATGCTTAGTAATGCCAATTAAAGCCAATGGTGCTGGGGGGGGATTGCCAATTATGTTGCCAATTGTGTTGCCAATCTGTGTGAAGGAGAAAACCCCAGCGGAAAAACCTTCACACCTGAAACAGAAGAAACATACAAGACAACAAAGATGCTACAGGATGGCAATTAAAACATGAGAATGAAACATACTCACACATTTTCTTCCTTGATTTGACAACTGCCATAAGGGTATGAATCGATGGCATTGAATTGATAACGTTTATCATCATAGGGCATGAGAGCAAGCTTCGTATTCTCCATGGTATACATGCACTGACGTTTGCTACATATTGATCTTTGCACATGAGATACCTTTTCACTATTGAACAACACATTTTTGTACACATCATGAAGCAAATGCTTGCGAAGTATATCCTTCTTCACTCCTTTTGCTCTAGCTATTTGATCATCGCCAACCAACTTTATCGAATACATTTTAGCCTTTAGAGCAACTACCTCCTCAATTATACGACCACCAGTCTCACACTTGAATCTAAACAACTTACCCTTATTTTTGTCACTGTACGATGCATGATCTCCAGGATATGATGACAGGTCCAGATGTTCATGGTTCAGGTCCAATTTTCTTCAGTTCACCTTCATAATCGTCAGTCATCAACTCTAGGATAAAACTATCAGTGTCCGTGTACATGGGAATGACTGTACAGGAGAGCTTGCTCTGTAGAGTACAATAGAGGAACTCATACATGACATACTTCGAGTGCTCAAGCACGCAGAATCCAATCTGCAATGGGAAGCTACATTTGATAGTTCTTTTTTTCAATTCGTACAGCACACAATTCTCAGAGAGAATTTCGAAGTGAACACAGTCATTTGAACTGCTGTACCGCTCAACTCCCTCTAGACTAAAGGTACCTTAATGTTCCTGAAACGAGAAGGATTAAAAAGACTTCTTCCAAAGATACTATTTATAGAGAGCTTCATCAAGCTCTTCTCAAACTCTGTTTGTGCTGCTCTACGACGCTCAATGTTCATCATGATATATGGTTCAAATATCTTGCTCTGCTTGAATTGTAGTATTTTATGGATCTTGCTCACTTTCATACCCAATCTATAGTACAACCCCAGCAAGCGATAGTGCACAACATACCCTGTTTTGTCCATACATGTGAGAAGCAACTTCTCTTGAGCGGATGTCCTGTAGTTAAGCTGCTCAATTAGTTGATGTTGGTACGTTGACAGCCAACTTGAGTCCACCTTCTGCTTGAGCGGCGCCAGCGGGAAATACCGTGTCTTCTCATGCAACTCTGGAGGGTATACTAGATCGCATATACATATATATAACCGATAGCTGCATCCTCTGGGTGATTAACAAAATCGATACTCGAGAACTTTTCTTCAGGCACCCATTCGAACCCTCCAACTGGAAGGCACTTTGTGAGACAACCACCATACAAAGAATTGGCATCATAGTAGGCCAAATAGCTCGATGGTCTTTCTTCATCGTAATCAGGGCAATCCTTATTGTTAGCTCGAGCATAGCGTTTCGATTCTTGGCAAATACCTCCACGAATGGAGCCCTCAACCGTACGGTACATTTCTTCATCAGTGAAGAGCTCTATTTCCGCCGAAGTGTGCTTCAGAGCAGCTTGCCAGCTGAAACCTGGGAAACTCACAAAGCGAAGCACTTCCAACCCATACGTCTTCATGGATAGAAACCTAAAATGCTGCATTACATCCAACAATAACAGTGTGTCACATAACAAATAAAGGTTGTTGTAATCGGTGAGGGTCCTGCAAGAAAAGTGATTAAATATATCCTGTGCATAGGGCATAGTCATCGTCGCTCACAGGTGTCCTAGTTAGATCATTAAAAAAGCTTCCTTGGGTGGAAGACTTTCTTCTTTGTACACATCAAAGCTCTTAATGTAGGAATATGGAAAGACACCTTTCCGAGTCAGACGAAGAAAATCTTCGCCATATACCTGCTTCAGACACTTGAATGCTTGAACACCCTCAGAAACCATTAAACTGTCAACAAGACAGGACAGTGATTGATTCAAATATTGAGTAGTGTCACGGAAAATGAAATTACCATACTCAAAGTTGCGTATTTTTTCACTACTTGTTGCAATAAGTTTGGGTGGTGTTTTCCATTTCATGTCGTGGAAACCACGAAGCAGAGAACTGATGTCATAGGCCAAATTGTGTACCAACACCGGTATCTTACCTTTATTTGCACAACCAACGTTGCATTGGTTGCACAAAGAGGCCAAAAAGTTTGGGCCATCATACCTACTGTGGTCATGATGACAAGTTTTAGGGTGAGCTTGATCAAAGAGAACACCACAGTACTCGCACTGAATGGCTGCATTGTGTTTACTCTCTTGCTCAGCTGACAAAATTATAGGTGCTGGTTCGCTGTTATACATTGCTGCGATGTCGTGTAGAAGCATGAGATATTCTACACACTTGGAACCAGCATCAGGTCCCAAATATACATCTTTTGCAATGATCTGCGAGTCGTAAGTTCGTACTAGAACTGCACAAAATGAACTCATTACGTGGCGTTGTACGGCATTTTTGACTGCTGTATTAGGGTCCAGAATGGACTCAGTGTCAAGTCCTATCACATAAGGATAGGCGAACATATTGAAATATTGATTAAATTTTATTATATTTATTTTTGGTGTGAACTGTAAGATGACTTCCTTCAAGTTTCTACACACGAGTACATTTCTCGCAGAATACCCGACCGTTACGACTCATCAGAGCATTGAAATTTCTGATACCAAAAAAGTGATCATTCACTTCCAACAACTTAACACTATCACAGAATTCCGTTTTTGGTATGCGAGAGGCATCTAATGTCCCATCTTCATACTTGTAAATAAACACACCAACTTGATTACGATTTTCCCAGAGATCTATATCAGAATATGAGACTGGACCCTCAGGCCACCACCTCACACGAGCAATAGGATCTGACTCACAATTTTCCAAGTATTTTGTATATGTTTGCCAATTATTTTTACGCCTCTTCTGAGGATGCAACAAAGCCAATGTGTTATATTTAAAGCACTCGTGAGGGGCGTTGGGTGGAGAGTCCACATTGGTAATTGTCTTCCATCTTTTTTTCAACTCATCGGGTATAGCTGTTTTACACCCAATGCGCTTCTTCTTTAATTTGGTGATAGTTACCTCAAGTTCCAAAACATCCCTGGAAACAAACCCACTACCAACTCGTTGATAGTTTTCCACGTTTTGCGAGAGTTCAGAAAAGCTCTCATTTAGTGCACCCATTATATCTGAAAGATTATGTATCTCTTGTGATGCTGTTGGTATGTATGCGATGTTAGTTGTGATATTGTCACCTACTTCTTTCACCATATGCAAAATTAGTCGCATATAAAATCGGAAAGGTATACACTGATCCTGCACCATTCGCACTATATCATGCCGATACAAAAGAACATAATCGATCGGATCTTCCACACTGTCATCATGTGGAGAAGCAAACAGCGCAAAACATCTATTATGACCACCAAATGCACTCCGAGTTAGAAAGAATGGTAGGTATGGAACTTCAACGCCGGGGTGGGCACCTCTAATATGTTCTGAGAGCTCTTGTACCTGATCGACATTTGGCTCTGGTGGTAATGGGTTGTTTAATTCGGCAAAATTGTCATTTTGAATGGCATCTATTGGAGTATCCGAATCAAACAGACCATCATTCAGTAATATATTAAAATCCAATTCCCACTCCGGATGATTCGCTTCCACACCACCAGCATCAATTTGCAAAGCTTGCTCCCTCTCCTCAATACGTTGTATGTATTGTTCAATACCATCATACCCACAAATTCCACAGCGAGGCACTAAATAAAAAAAAGAAAATGGAAAGGTCTCAGTTATAATATCTGAAGATAAATCAAGAAAAATACTCACTCTCAGCAGGTCTAGTAAGAAACTTGGGGAGGAGGCAGCACAACAAACAAGCTCTGGTCTCGAACTTGAGCAGGAGGCAGCACACCAAACAAAATTTGGCCTGGAACTTGAGCAGGAGGGCAGCACACACCAAACAATATTTGGCAGGCAAAATGAAACAAGCACTGCAACCAGGGCAACAGAACTTGTTGGAGAAACACTGCACGCCATGCTCGAATTTATAGGGTGAAAATGTTGATGTGGGGGCGGGCTAGAGAAATCCACATGTAGCAAAAGTCTTTGTAATAAACAACCAATAGGGATAGTATGCACATCCTCTCCATCGGATTCCTTTTCAACATCCCCCTCACAGTCGACGATAGAAGCGCAGAAGTGCTACGCGGTCTCCGAGGACGATTGTATGTATAGAAAGTTTTCCCGTTTTTCCCTCTCTAAAAAATGTGATTATTTGTTAAGATTCTGATTGTCTCCTGACGGGGGATCTTCCTCTTGTGAAGACATTGAAGCCACCACCCAGAACTTTCTTTATACAATATGATGAGCATCTGCGACGCTGTCGTTGTGGTGGATTGTGGTCATCGAATCCATCTCATTGGCTTGACAATAACATCCGACCTTATCTCGGTTGCCATCCAAGCTCGGATCAACCATGAAGCCCAGTGAACAATTTGCTTTGACGGTACGATGGCTGATGTACAAGGATTTGATGAAATTAAACTCCTATCTGAACTGCAACGGGCCAGAGGCTGATTTTCGTCTCATTATGCAAATTCTCCCGTTTCCGATGCGGACGAAACGAGGAAAGATTAGTCGGAGGCTCCAACGCTTCGTCGCCATCAAGTGTGACTTGTTGCGACGGTATCGTCAGGGTGACAATATCTCTCCAACCATACTTAATGCTGGACTCAAGCGACCAATAATTCGAAACTTTTACATCCAACACTCGGAATACATCGTGCGTCGCAAGAAAGATGGTTGTCACAAGGTGTCGAGTCTGGAGGACTATCTGAAAGAGGTCTGTACATTGAAGAAATAAAACGAGACATTTTTCTTTAAATGAGGTATTCCTCTTCAATCATTTTTATTATCTTGAGGTCATTGTGTACAAGGTTATTGTCAAATAAGGAAACAATGCTCTTGAGTTGGCAATTCTTACAAAGGCAGGAAGCAAAGAAACAAACAAAAAGTCCACAGTGTGAGCTGTAAATGCTTTGAATGCATTTCTCGCAATACTGATCAATAGGTAGATCTAGCAGCTCTTCTTCAATCGGTGGTAGACCAAAGCTGTCCACATAGATGTACTTGTCATTCCTGTCTCTCATGTACAATAGCCAGTGTTCTCCGGGACCGTCGTGTGGGTGTGTATTGATAACTATAAACCCTTCCGTCGTTAAACTTGGTACCATATCAATTGCGAAGGTCCCACGATACAAATTCAAAGTTTCATGGTTCAGAGAAAACAATAATTCCAGATCAAACACATTCATGCTTAGTCCACTCGAACAACAAGATCACCATCGACTGATAAAATCTTGGGCGCTTCACTAATAAGTATAACCGACACTGCGCAAGGTAATGGCTTAGCAAACTTCATTTCAATCCTGCAATGGCCCTTCCGCAATGGATTAAAGTAGGAACCAAAACTTTCGTCAGCACTCAAGTTCCAATGCATGATAAAGGATTTTTTTTTATATATTTCTCATAACTCAACTCGACATGTTTTTCATTCAGTTGATACAAGAATTCGTAGTAGCTTGCTCTACCCAGATCATTTTCCCAGTCATAGGACAGTTGCTTCCTGTGTCCATCAACTGATAGTGTTACAGAACTAACATTAAAATGTTCGAAACAAAAGGGGCTCGACTTGTAATCACCCTGATAAGCCTCGGTGCGAACTAGACATACAGTAAGTTGATCAGGAATTCTATCAGGGAATAAGTTTTCAAAGATTGCATCATGAAGGCCCGGCGAAAGCGAGCGGACTTTGCTTTCTAGTCCACGCATGATGTAACATGCCGGGGATGATCTAAGGGCTTTCTGGTGTGCAATAAAACTTGAGTTGCTAACTTTGACTTTGCGTGCTACAAGTGCCGCGCTGTGGATTTTCAATTGATGCTTATGAGTTTCATTGGTGCCAGTTAGCAATCTAAAGCTATCCGTATTATGTAGAGCAGTCACTCGAACCCCCACACCGGGTAACAAAAGCCTCCCTTGGTTTGTGAGGTCGGTGTTAACTTTAATGACAATTTCAAATAGTTTCCCCCCACTTGTCCTAGCTATGCGCAACTTTGCATCCCGAGCGACTGGATCATTTGCTGCATGCTCTCCTGTGTCATATGTATACATTGCACAATCATCTAAAGTCTTCTGCAGATGAGTATTCGTATGAAGTAGGGTATCAATCATACATCGATAGGAGTTCAAACAGTTGCTGCTTGCAAGACGTTGATTCAAGTGAATGGTTACATATTTAAATAAAGCGGCACCCAAGTTGTTGACTGGGAATACAATGTCCTCAGTGATACCGTCTGCTCTTTGGGTAATTGGTTCACTCCCGTCCGACCTCAATATCTGCATAGTTATATTAAAATACAGAGATGATAAATCGAGATACAAGTCTGAGAGATTTGTTATGTTCCATTCGATCGTCGATTCTCCTCCGCTGATTGTAGAAACAGGATAATAAACTTGCGCCTCGCATGATTCTATTGAAACTTGGGTCGGAGGTATGTTGAATAACTCACACTCCCCCTTCAAAGCCAGCTGGGACTGTGCGTGTACAACGTTGACCTGCGACATCTTTGCAAATGAAAAGGTACAATGCTTTCCTCATAGCTTTATTTGTTAGCATCTTACCCGAGCAAAAAGACTCTTCCAATCCCCCTTTACCTTTTGACATCGCCCTCTCAACCCAACCCTACCTGGGCCACCTGTATTTCGGAATGCGATGGCCGATTCGAAGCATTGTCCACCAGACTTTCTACAAGTGAAAGGCGACCCATTGCTCGACTTCTAACCAGCTTGGATGCTGATGCACACTTTTAACCCCCCACTGACCCGCTGTTTTCAGAATGCGATCCCGGTCACAATTGGAATCATTGTCCTCCAGTCCCCTTACCATTTGACATTGTCCGCTGGCGAGCATGGTCCGTTTTTGCTAACCACCAGCCATTCCACTCCTCTAACCCCCCCCCCCCCCCCCCCGCTGACCCACTGTTTTCAGAATGCGATCGAGTTCACGATTCGAAGCATTGTCCACATCGTGAAAGGCGACCATGGTCCGTTTTGCAAACCGCCAGCCATTCCACTCCTCTAACCCCCCCCCCCCCCCACTGACCCACTGTTTTCAGAATGCGATCCAGTTCACGATTCGAAGCATTGTCCACATCGTGAAAGGCGACCATGGTCCGTTTTGCTAACCGCCAGTCGATCCACTCCTCTAACCCCCCGCCGACCACTTTTTTTTAATGCGATCCCGTTCACGATTGGAATCATTGTCCTCCAATCCCCCTTTACCTTTTGACATCGCCCTCACAAGCCAGCCCTACCTGGGCCACCTGTTTTTTCGGAATGCGATGACCGCTTCGAAGCATTGTCCGCCACACTTTCTACAGGTGAAAGGGGGCGACCCATTGTCCCGACTTCTAACCCCTCTTGGTCGCCATTTTCGGAGTGCGACCCTTTTCCATAGAAAAACCTTTTTCTTTATAAAGAAGAAACATCAATGTGTGAAAAAAAAAAGTGTCTTCTTTATTTCATGGGTACAGAGGATTAATCGAAAATGTCTCTTCTCTTCCTCTTTTTCCTTCGATGTCCGCTGCCTGCAATGTCCTTCAAAATCTGTGTGCCTAATTCATTTGAGCTTGCTCTCAGTGCTTGCTTGATGTTTTGCCCTTCAGATCAGGGTGTCGAACCGCAAAAAATACGGGTTCGGTTCGGATTCGGGTTCGCGTTGTTTTGATTTCGTTCCGGTTCAGTTCCGGTTCGGCCACGCCAAAAGTCGAACCGGTTCGCGAACCGGTTCAACGGTTCCGTTTTATATGTTCCATAAAACTGATTTTATCAGGAAATGCGTGGCTAATAGCTTACTGCTGTTGTCTGCATTGACGTTTCTAGCAGTGATGTAGCCCTTTAGCGAGAGAAATGAGAAATGGATGAACACTTATTGCAAATAGAGTCCACGCTGTTGAAGCGATGTAGTCCTGCTACTTTCTGTTTCCAAAATCTCTTTTTTCACACGCACAGTGCCAGTAAGATACACTTAAAGGAAGCCTAATAAGATGGACAGCGTAACATAGACGACAGTACTTGCCGGTACACTGCCTTCCCTGTTGAAAAAGAGCCAAATAGGTTGTATGCGATCCTATTTATCCTATGCAAATTGATGTAGGATCCTTTATGTCCTATTTTGTATCATGTGGGAAAGTTGTGGGATCCTACATGTCCTATATTCATTCACATATAGGTGAGTCATACGATCCTACATGTCTCATATTAGGCTATGTAGGAGAGTTGTGGTGTCCTACTTGTCCCATATGCGGCAATATAGGAGAGTTGTAGGACACTACATTGCCTATATCCGGCTGCGAGGAGACTTGTAGGATCCTTCAAGGCATCAAAAAGGAGCTACAGGAGATCTTACGTGGCCTGTTTGGTTTCATGTGGGGAGGACGTGGGGAATTATTTTGAGATATGGAAGTGATATATTAACACAGCAACAAACGTTATTTGATTGCATATATATATCCTTCAAAACTGGGGCCCAGAACGAACTAGTCATATTCAATCATGTTTGCCATGATATATATTTTTAGGTTGAAAACAACTGAATGGACTGGTTGCATTCATTTATGGAACATGCATAGAGTATGTCCATTACTAGTCGACGAAACATCAAGCATACAATGATGCGTGCATCCCTTTCAGTGCTATTTAAGTACAGACTTCGACAGCAATGCGCAACTGGTCGAGGTGGCGGGTGAACCCCATCGAGCGACATTGCGGTGTCGATGGGGTTCTCGGTCTAATATCTAGGACTAAACCTGTTCTATCAGGACGCGGTTTGTTGTGACGGATTCCCCAATCCTTCCCCTTCACGTGCACGCTCACGGCTGGCAGGAAATCCTAAAAGTAGTCGAGATACTTGGAAATTCCAGGCCTCCGTCTGCACTTCCGATAATTCGGAGCTCCGTAACATCCGCCCCGCTAGTCAGGTCGACGCCAGAATTTCCGTCCTAGTAGGACTTGAGTCGCTCTACGATCGGTCAAATGGAACCATGGATCGGTCTTTAGCGGTTCGGGGGTTGTGGGCAGAGACGCCTTCGTAACTCTGTTTTTCTAAACTTTGGGGCCCTTTTTCGGAAGGAAGCCCGCGTCGGACAGTTTTCATCTTTCTGGAGTGTACTCGCCTCAACTCGGTGAACGTGGCAAAATTTACTACAGCTGTCAAAGTCTTCTGGTTCTCGAGCTACCGGTTTCCGTGTTTACACTCCTCCCAATACATGGGTCTGCCGGACGTTTTTTTTTCCTAAAAACGTTTCCATTGCACCTACAGAGTCGTGTTTGACATAGTTTTGAAGCTCTCGACGTGCTCTTACTAACCGCTTTAATTCCGTAAGCGCGCGACTTTCCGTTCCCCAGATATGGGCTTTGAGTTGGAGGGTCATGGCGCTGGCGCCAGCAAGTCTGGCTGACGCCCGCTCGGAGACGCTTCCGTGGGTGCCGTTCCTTTAGTGCCGTAATCTCGCTTACCTAATGTCCAATTTACTGGAAATTTTGGATGCGCGTTTTCCGTTCTTTGTTCTACAACTTTTCAATTCGCACCCCCCGTCTATTTACTACATGTTATGGCGCTATTCCCGAAATTCCTTAGGCTGACTCTCCTTCTGCAACCTTCGTCCCTGTTTTTAGGTTTGAAACCTGGGGGAGATCTGAATCACCTATTAACGGATTCGTGCACTCCGAACACCGAACGGCTAGAAACTTGCGGGGTCTTTCTATCTCTCTCCATTCTCGAGTGAGGACAACATGGCAACAGCGGCTCGTTATACATGGGGCTGGGGGCATTTTTTTTCGATATCGGTTGTTTGTTGGCGTAGAAATGTGATTGAAGACTTATTTTGACGGGGAAAACGTCCTCTTTCCAATGGCGCTGGTCGCTCGTACGCGCGACTTTCTGCTTTCTGGATGTAGCGCGAGGAGAGCATGGAGGAGACGAGGAGAGCCGTTACAGGCGGCGCGGCCTTGGAGCTTGGAATGCCTCCAGCTCATTTGAAAGGGAAATCTTAGAAGCGTTCGGACGTGTGTCCAGAGAGCTCTCGTTCGGGAAGCGTCTTTCGTCGTAGTTTTGGTGGTTTTGGTGCCCCGCAGTGCTGTGACCGTATTTCATGCCTTACTAGTGGTATCTGGACCTGTTTCTGTGTGTGTACCTTGGAAGACCGAAATCCGTTGGATTTCGTGAATTGAAGGTTAGTTGTGTGCATGTAATGCCATGTTTCGTGCACCTTTTGCTTGGTATTCTTCCTAGCGTGTGGGTTCCTATAACTTTATCCGCTCAGTGCGATTATTACCCTATTGTTACCTATTGCCTTATCCTCCATTTGTAATCTTGTGCTCTTACCCTGTTGGTTAACCTGTATCATCAATTAACATCAGGTTGAAGATATCATGTGTGATGCTTCAGCGGCCCTGCTACAGGGTACCGGTGCTCTAAAGATACAGATCTTCCTTTTTTGGTTATTAATTCATAATAACTCAGCTTGAGTCATGCATATTTTCCCCGAGTGTGGAAGAAATATGCACAGAATGTAAATAATCGCGGATATTATAACTCATCGTGCATTGTTTTCACCCTGTTCAGGTAATGCCTTACTGACACCCTTGCTGTAGCCCCAGTTGTCATAGTTAATTGATCTTGCTGCTAACAAACAAAACAATTGTCTTTGGACCTCAAGTAACGCATATGTGGGAAGTCTGGTTAACCTGTGCACGGGTTTTGGCACATTTTATGTGACACATAATGTATTATCCCTTGTTAAATCTAGCTTCCTAATTCGCTTTATTGTTTCAGGTGCCTCCAAGAAATATATCTTAGAGCTATCATCTAGCATGATCTGTAAAGGTGTTGAAGACGCTGTACATCAGGCAAGAGTGTGATTGTTCAACAGACATGTCAGAGGGATGATGAACGATATCAATAAAAAAAAAGAAAGAAGCTGCATGATTTGTTATTTCCTAATATACACAGCACAATAGGGTGCACAAATTATACGGGATCACCACGAGAGACTTGGTATTTCGCCATTTTAGCGTATATGTAGGAACCTATTTGCATGTAGGACCCAACGTAGGTCCCGCAGTCAAATAGGATCCTGTTTATATGTAGGATCGCATTTGCATGTAGGTCCCACTACTAAATAGGATCCTGTTTATATGTAGGATCGCATTTGCATGTAGGACCCACAATTAAACAGGGTCCTATTTGTATGTAGGTTCCTTCATCATGTAGGACCTGGTGTCATAATACCATATGGAGTCAAGTAGGAATTTCCAACAGGGTTCGCAGCGTGAATCGATCTGAAACCGTACTGAAGCATGTCGAAAATAGGCCTGCCGAGCTCACAGCAGTGTACTAGTTAATCCACAACACAAAGGCAATGTGTCACGACATAACTGCGCTACCAATAAGCAGAACCACATTTACTTTTCAAACCACGACCAATCAAACAGGCACCGTTCTGCGTACGCTCCTTCTCTACTTCTTATGTTTCTGACTTGTTTAATTTGTACTGCTCACATGTAAAGGGAAATCTTGTGCGATTATTTGATCACATATTCGTCCTGTAGAGCTACATAACTGACCTACTCCATTCCTGTTTCATTCGTAGGCGTGGCATCTCGTCTCTGAAGAGTAGACGCCGCAACGCGTGCGGGGCGCTAGCCGCGGCGCTCACAAGGACAACTGCGCTTCAACATGTTAAAAAGACGCTGAAAGTATACTTACTATACGTCGTCGTCTGACTACTAGGTGAAACTTTCGGAAATCCATGATATAGGCGCGTGATGATGATACCAATGTGTCTTCGTTTGGGGATAGAGAGGAACTCTTATGCTGACTTCTTTTATGTCCGAACCGTTTTGTTGCGAACCGGTTACCGTTATTATTTTTTACGGTTCTGCTCGGGTTCGGGTTCAACAGTGTAATGAAAATTTCGGTTCGGGTTTGGGTTCGGTTCCGGCAAAAATAACGGTTCGGGTACGGTTTTCGGTTCGGGTTCGGGTTCGGTTCGACACCCTGCTTCAGATAACTTTTTCGCCAAATTTTTCGCTGCGCTCATCGCAGTACGGGCTATGTAAGGCTTTGCACAATGCAATAGTGGCAATGCTAGCTTACGCAAAGAACTAAAGAAGCCATTCCCAGTTTGAAAGAGAGGTCATTTGTATGGCACTAAATCACCAAGTCCCGATCCATAATGGATCTCTGGCGCTTCTTTAAGATACATTTTTGAAGTGTAGAACTAGAGCTGTACGACCTGGTCCTCTAAAATGAAGTGGACGACCTGTCTCATCATACAACTTAATCGAAATTGACGTGATTTCGTTCTGTAACAGCTTCAAATATTGCACGTTATGGAAGCTGTAATGAATCTGGGGATCATCTTTATGTAAATATGGGACGAGTTTCAAAATGGGAAACTTTTTTGCACCTATATGAGATGATTCGATAATGTCACAATAAATCATGAAATTATGAAACAATGGTTTAAGATTGAGTGGTGTGGTTCCGGTGGTGGTGTTTGCAATAGACTGAATTGGTGCGAAACCCAACATATTACTCAAATATTCAGAAAGATCTATAGTTACTCCATCAAGTGGAGTGAAAGTAAACAGCTGTGTATCTTCATTGTACGTTAGTATAGCATTGCTGCCTATCACACCTCTGATAGCTTGTAGAAGCGAACGTGGTGTCTCGTAATAATTTGGTGGAATTTGGACTTCTTCCCTTGCAAGTATTACTTTTTCTAGAACAACACCAAAACTGAATGTAAATGGATCTCCAATGTATTGTGTTGTATTTTCTAACAGTTTACTGGAGTTTAATTTGAGGAGTCTCTTGAGTTGTTCAGGGATAACAAAGAGACGTGGAACCAATAATGTATAGGTATTGTTTTGAAATAGTATCTTTCCATCGATTTCATATCTTTTAAAGAAGCGATTTAGTGTGACAGTGATAGGGCGACCTGGTATGAATATGATTGGAGCATATTGTGTAATGATAGTCACCTCTTCCTTTAAAAGCATCTTTGAGATAGCTTCCTCTCCCATGTACATGTTCTGATGTGGAACTTTAGCACCTGCAACTTTCAAACCCTGTATAGTGGACACACCCATGGCTTGTTGCAGTTCTTCATCCAAAAACTTAATAGAACGAATTATATGAGGTAGTTGGAATGTGTACCTTCCATCAACATAACCAAATGCGATGTTGAATTCTTTTAAAAAATCTTGCAGCGCGTGTTCCAAAGTCGATATCACAACAACTTTCTTACGCAGCTCAATAATGCTTCTGGAGGTAATATGTATAGTAGCATCGTTAGTCCGTGGAACGTTGTAGAATACATTAGAGATGGAAAGTTCATGCAGGCCGACTTCATATTCTTCATTCACTTGTAGTGGTGCACTCAGAGTGATTGTAAAGTCATTGAGACTGTTGTTCGGGTGCATATCCATGCAATCATTGGATAGGAGATACATGTAAAAATCAGAACTTCGCGACATCTTGGGCTGGAACCCAGGAATTAAATGAGTCATCGTAACCTAGCCATTTCACTTTATAATGTGTGACACCGTTTATTTTCTTTCGACTTACTATGCGTTCAATCGGGTATGGGTCGTCTTGCGATTTCACTACTCGTTGCAATTCATTGGCATAGTAAGTTGCATCGTCTTCGACCCCATCTGGTCCAGCTATGTAAAACACTGGTGGATCCGAGTTCTTGTATCGTGTGATCGTGTAGACAACTAAGGACCAGTGCCCAATGTACCCCTTGTCAAAAATTGATCTACTTGTGAGTACGCACACCTGATCACCGATATTCAATGTAATCTTGTTTGGTTTGTTGTCATTTTTACTGTGAAGTCTATTGAATAGTTCAATCTCGTTATTTTTATCGACGTCGTTCGGGGCCATCTTGATAGTCGAGTGATATGATGAATTGTAGTCGGCGATGATCTTTGGGAGAACAGCAATGTACTTGTGATGACCTTTACTGGCAAAATAACGATAAAGTCTAGCTTTAATAGTCCTGATTGCCCTCTCGATTAAAGCACATTTGTATATCGATCTAGAGCTATACATGTGTATTGAGTGACGTTTACACCATGCTTTCACATGTTTGTTATAGAACTCTCTCCCTCTATCTACCTGCAGGAGATTTGGATAGACTTTATGGCTCCTATACAACTTGATCAATCCTTTCTTCACATCTTCACCACGCTTGGTCTTAATGGGTGTAGCCATGAGTCGTCTTGATAAGCAGTCTATCACAATGAGTATGAAGGAAAATCCTTTATTTTGTTTCTTGTACTGCAGGAATGAAATCAGGTCTGCTTGATGAAGATCGTCGATGTGCAGTGAGATGGTCTTTCTTCTCTTAAATCTACGTCTTCCTTCTTTGTAAAGTGTGTAGACATCATCTCGCTGTAGTTCTTCGATTGCCTGTTTCTTAGAGTTATTTCGACCTCTGCAGTATCGGGCAACCCCCCCCCCCCCAAACCAGCGTTTGGATCCCTATAACTCATTCTTCTTCTGTGATATATTCATCTGATGATGATGATGAAAGCAACTTTGTTCTTTGGGGCGATTTATACGTTTCCCAGAGTATACGTTTCCTTGCTTTCCTCTTCTGACGTATTTTGTGTGGCTGCAAAAACTTTGCCACTTTTCGGTACCAGGGAGGCTTCCCTTTCTTGTGTCCGGACAGATGCAACACCAATTCTTTTATATTAGAACCAGCGATTGTTTGGTTGTTATGAATGATTTCTCCCTTATTATTCCAAGTCAAGCTCCTAGGTAGCACTGAGACTACACGTCTTACTTTTTTAATGTTGACATTAGAAGGAAGCGAATTGTAATCAAATGAGCGTCCCATTGGAAGTGACTCATCAGTTTTTTCTTCCTGTACTGTGGATGCTGGCTCTGTTTCATTAGATGGTTTCTGATAATTTTTTATAATGTAGTACATAGCAGTTAACATTCGTTTTACTTTAATATCATCGCTTTCGTTAGATTCCAGAATTGATTCGATAGGAGTCAATACCTCAACCTTTGTAGCCATTTTTTAGACACCTACCGTCTTTGCTAGAGCACGACCTGCGACACCACCGAGCACACTGGTTAATCCCGTGAGTAATAAGGGGATTAGTGGCACTAATCCACCCCACTGACGATAGAGGAAGGATCTTAGTCTTTTTGGTGATTTGTGCAGCGTTTTATATGCAATGTATCGAATGGTGTGTTTATACTTTTCCAGCTCTTTGAACAATCTGGGCGGTAGCTTAATATTACCATTCAATATATTCTTACAGACTTCAGAAAGAGCTTCTATGCTATGAGGTGGCGCCTCCTTTAAAATCTCATCGCGCTCTTTAGGTGTACATGTTGCAAGGACTTTTAGAAAAGTTAAATGATGATGCAGAGTTTTCATTTTGGCAAGAAAACAAACTGTCGAACGTTTCCAGTAATGCCTGTTCGCAGACGAAATTGAGACTGCGTCAGAGGGTGTAGGTCAATCACTAGATAACCAAATGGTTTCTCTGTTGCCTGCTCAAATGCACTGATAAATATGGTAATTGAGCTTTGCCGAAGATCTGGCGTCCTAAAAGTTCCAGCTGCGTGTGTGACCTTAAATTATTAAATAATATTATATATGTGCTATTGTGAGATAATGTTCTATAGTTGACGTCGTTGTGAAATAAGTACTGACAAAGAAAAACAATGGATGCGTTCTTATGATGTGATGCTCTCGTATAGAGATGAACCATTTCTTGCATCACATTCTTCTCAGTCATGAGATCGTCGACTATAATCAAAGTAGACACGCTCTCATCCCATGTCTTTGGTAGCTCTTTCTGGAATGTAACATCATTTGCGAATTCATTTTGCCAGGTCGCATCATATTTGCTAACATAAAAGATTTGCTCTGGGACTACAGTGAATACTGTAAGATTTCTTAAAATGTTACGAACGAGATAGGTTTTACCCGACATGGAAGGACCGCAAATAATAACCCTTGCAGGGTGGATAAAAGCAAATCGACCTGCGTCAGACATCACGATGCAAAAGTAAATGAGACAAAGAATAAGTGATGGTGTGAGAAATGGATTTATTGTACATCTCACCAATTGATTTGATCGTCTTGACTTTTTGCGGAACGACGCTTCATTTCTATAAGACGCTCGTGTGCGAGGAACCTCCTCACAGCTTCTGCTTTTGCTTCATATATTTCTTGTTTAAGTCGCCATTTTTTCTCGTCTGCAGTCTCCCGCTCATCATCATATTCCTTTCCAAAACATCGAGTGAAAAGCTTCCATGCAGCTCCCATTTTGTGTAGAAAGTTGATAGGTGAGTTGATCGTTGGTAAATGACGATTAAAACTCCCCGCTCGGGGATGTATTAAAAGATGTGGAAAGGGAATAAGATGTATTTTGCATGTTCATGCATGTTCAAACGCGAGAAGGAAACCCCTCTCTACGCGCGGCCGCGAAACGCGCGGGGGCGGTCTTGGCTCGCGCTCCTCCTTGGGCGGAAAGTATCCTGCTCCAAATATCCTCCGATATTAGACGATAGCGATCGTCGAATCTATCCAGGTCGATTTAATCCTCCTACGTCTACTACTCGCACTTCTGTGCAAATCACGTCAGGCAGTGAAGCAAAACCTTGTCTAAGCAAAACAGAATAAGTTTGGTTCAAACTTGAATAACCATTATGTGTAAGAAAGCGCAAGAGGTAGCGTGAAAACGTATACCAAGTCAGTTTTGTAACTCTGCATTTGAATCAGCTCGTCAAATCACTTGGGAAAGAAGGCAGAAAGAATGCGACGTTTCGTTAAGGTTTCCCAAAAACATGCGCACCAGTGACACACGGATGTCGCAACATTAGCGTGTAACTTGTAAACTACATTCGTACACGCGCTACACACATAGAAGGTGTTAGCTGTAAGAGAACTGCAACACAGATGTCGTGTGCTTGCATGACTCTGATATTTCTGCAGCGCAGGACACTCGCTGCTTGCTCTTCCGGCCTCGCAACCGGTAAACGTGAAATTCACCTTCACGAAATGTGGTTGATCAAATACGCCGGAAGCTCGCAAATAATACGCGACAACTATAGCCTTCTCTTTGGACAACCCGGTTGTTCCTGCCAGAAGTATATGAGCAGCGTTCAATACTCTTTCGCCTTCAACGCATCGGGAATTAACAATGGAGTTCAGAAATCTCAAAATCGAAACTAAGCGACAACCTGGATACACCCGTCATGTTGGAGTTTACTTGCGCCACCTACAGGTCATGAAAAAGGCGAATTGCGAAACTTTGACCCTAGCATGACATTTCGGAAGACGATACAAAACTGTAAGAAACGAACATTATTTGCCGCAAGTCGTGACTTTGAGGAAAAGGTACGAATTCCATTAGGCACTTCCGTGGCGAAAACCCTTCAAGCTCACCTCTTACGTGCCGGTTGCAGTACTGTCGCACCCTCTCTCTCTCCCCCCCCCCCTCTAGGCCACAGCGCCTAACCTCCTTACTGCAATCCTCCCAGCTCGCAGATAAGTTGTTCAGCCTATACTGCTGCTGCATCTACTATGATAACAATAACTTGATTCACGTCTCGTCCTCATTCTTCATCTCGTGGTGTGGACGCAGACTTCAACTACATGCACCACTCCTCGTCTGAGGAGGAGGACTGGTGTCTTGCGGAGGAAGATGGTGTACCACGGGGCGGCATCCCTCGAGCGAGTCAGTTGGGTGGTCAAAATGCTGGAGTTCCCCAACACATGCTGCTGTAGTGGATCGGGACTCATGCAGAGGAACACAATCATTTGGACAGTCCGGACAGTCAAGGACATCCCGGGAAAACAGGAAGTTCATTTTTTCCAACTGCTACGCATGCTTACAGGCTGTGTGGAATGTTTCAGCTCACAAAATGCCGTGGTTTACGATACTCCGAATCTAAGACTACACTCGTAGAAATGAACTTCACCGCATAGCAGCTCCTAGCCAACCATCATCTCGAATGATATCGTTACCTGCCCTGATTTGTTGAAAACGGGAGGCGTACACCTTTTTTGTGACAACAGCATAAGTGTCACAAAAAAGGTGTGCGCCTCCCCATTTCAGCAAATCAGGGCAGATAACGATATCATTCGAGATAATGGTTGGCTAGGAGCGTGCTATGCGGTGAAGTTCATTTTTAAGAGTGTGCATCTCTGAAGACATCCGGTTTCGTTTTTCTCCCTCGCATACTTCTTGCCCCAAGGATAATCCATGTACGTCATTCGTCACGTGAGAATGACGTTCTCAATAGACACAGTAGGGCGCAGGAGTGCACCGTTGCTGGGAATGCAGAGATGAGTTTTCTTTTTTTCTTTTTTTTTCTGTGAGTGTACTGAACCGTAGGCCGCGTCGTGGTACCATGTGTATACATTGACACTACTCTGCATTTTACTTCTTGCATAAAGTGTGATTGCTACTCAAAAGTATCATAATGGGCAAATGCTAGCACGCAGCAACCAACTATCGCGCAAACAGGCATGCGCCAGTCACGTGCGCTTCTGCTCTTATGCACGTCACGCGAGAGCACGGTGCGGCCTTTACTCTGGACCAACTGTGGCATCGAAAATAATCGATTTTAGATAGCGCGATACCATTTCTTCTGAAATATTTTGCACTATATTTGTGAGGAATCATAAGACAGTGTTTCCCAGACTCAGATTTGTGCCCGTTCTCAAAAAAAGTAACTAAATACAGTTACCCGTTACTTCAGAAAAAAGTAACTAAATACGTTACTCGTTACCAACATAGAAAAGTAACGAGTTCTCGTTACTCACAGGCAACGAGTTACTTTTACGTTACCTCCGCATAGTTAAAAGTACTGTAACGCAGCACCCATCAAATGTCATTTAGTGTGGCTATTCGATAGTCCAAGCCAGCAGGACAAAAACTGCGCAAGTTTCATTCCAATCGACGGTGCAATTAATTAGAAAATCACAATTAAACATTATATGAGCAACACTGTACTAGGTATTCGAAATCAATCCGTACTCCTGCCACATACGGCGGCAACCACATTGCATGCGTATAACACTGGGCCCGACATAACCATCCACCACAATCCACCGTAAATCCGTCCCTGCAATCCACACAACGATCCACATCTGAGGATAAACGGATAAGCGAACTGAAATGAAATGCTGAGCCGTAAAAAATGTGTCAGACGTTCAAGAAGGCAGACAGCGTCGGGGTTTGTTTGTTCACAGAGATTCACAGAGAGAGTTAGAAGCCGCGAACAGAAGAAGCGCGCAGGCGCAGCAGAGAAGTACGGAGAGCCACCATCGAACAGCGGCCAGCGCTGGGTTACTTCGCAAAAAACACCGTTAACAGGGGTTTCAGAATGCATAGGTAAACAGGGAAACTAATAGTATGATTACTAAAATAACGAAGTTCCGATATAATAGTGTGTAATAGTGTGTACAGGGGGTTGTTTGACACCAAGCGTCGCACCGCTCCACTACGCCGCATTTTTCATGGCAAATTAAACAATATTTATAGCGCGTTGTCGGTCGTATGGTTCCGCATATGGTATTTAGAAGCAACAAAGTCTCTAGTCACATCACCGGCTTATCATGCTTGTCTACTGCTTTACGGTACCTTTAAAGGAGCCAACAAACATGTCGCTTCAATGCAGCACTGAGACGGGACGAAGGGTGGTTAAAACAAGGAGACAAACGTATCTGCAAACTCTCAACTGACAGGAATTTATTTGCGCAAACAAATTTAAACAATCAAGAAGGAAAATAGGTAGCGCACTAGCTACACAAAATTCTATGCCCCTAGTGTGTTCCACGTGGGCCCGCAAGGTCAACCCCACACTCCACGTTTAGAAACTCTTTTTCTAGGTCAGTCAGCACAAGGGACGGAGCACTGATACAATGTGTCCGTTTTCTGTGAATACAGAAGGCTTCAATAATCTCGCGTACAGTCTTATCAGAGTTATTGCACAAAACAGATGTTTTATGTTACTTTCACCAACTCCCCCCCCCCTTCCTCCCTTTGGCCAACAAACATGCCGTCACTTGTCTTCAACTCTTCCCAAAAATAGACGAGGGGTCGCGTCATAATTTAGGGCTCTCAGAAGCTTAGCAAAGACAAGAAAAGACTAGAAGTCGAAAAAATGGCTAGGAAGCAGGCGAGCTGGTGAAGATGATGCATAATGCAAAACCCCGAGACCAGGGAACACGAAAGGACAGACACAACACGAAGTCTCAAACACAGCTAAGAAGTCGAAACGTGTTTTTTGTAGCCATAGCACAATTGGTGCCCATTCTTGGGAAGGAGTGATGGTCGGAGATTACGGAAACAAGAGAAAAGACAACAACACATCCAGCGAGCGACCGCAACTACTATGAGTCACACGTGGTCGGGGATCGCGCAGGTCAGATCTGCACGCATTGCGCCACACGAAGTACCCAAATATGCTCCCCCGCGCCGAACAAAAGGAACCAGTAACATCGGTAACTAGTTACCATTAACTGATTCCGTTACCAGTAACTGACTCCGTCACTATTACCATATCTTAAAAAGTAACTGAATCGTTACTTCGTTACCAAAAAAAGAAACCGTTACCAAGTAACGAGTTAGGCACAACTCTGCCCAGACTCAAGTTTTCGACGTGACTGTCACTTTAAGTGAAAGACAGTGGGTTTGGGTAAACCGAGTAAACATACCTTGACAGTGGATATGCCGCCATGCGAGGCGATACGATCCCCATCATAAAGGTGTTAGGTAATGTGACACCCAAAAATTGTGTAACCATCACAGTAACATTGCAGATGTGTACAAGGTTTTACGAAACAATAATTTCTGAAATAAAGAGGAATTACGAATTGAACAAGAGAACAAGACTTTGACCGGTGGCCCTGCAAAGCAGCGACAGTCCGGGAAAACCGGAAGTTGATTTTTTCCAACTGCCACGGAGGCTTACATGCTCTGTGGAAAGTCTCAGCTCACAAAATGGCGTGGTTTTCGAGACACCGAATAAAAAGTACTCCTCTGAAGGCATCCAGTTTCGTTTTTCTCCCTCCCATACTCCTTGCCGCAAGGATCCCCTATGTACGTCAGCCATCACGTGAGCATGACGTCCCCAAGGCACAAAGTGGAGTGGAGGGCTACGCCGTTGCTAGGAATGCAGAGAGGTGTTTTTTGTATGGGTGTACTGAACCGAAGGCTGCGTCGTGATACCTGTGTTTACATTGACGCCGCTCTGCATTTTACTCTGCATAACGTGTGATTGCTACTCAAAATCATCATGAGCAAATGCTAGCACTCAACAACCAAATATTGCGCAAACAGGCTTGCGCAAGTCACGTGCGGCATTGCTCGTATGCACGTCACGCGAGAGTTCGCTGCGGCCTTTACTCAGGACCAACTGCGGCATTGAAAAAAATTGATTATAAATCGTGCGATATGATTTCTTCTGAAATATTTTGCACAGCGGTTGTGAGGAGTATTAGAAATCATAAGGCGGTGTTTCTCAGACCTGTGTTTTCGACCGGGCTGTCACTTTAAGCGTCTCTGACACAATAGACATCCAAAGATGCAGTCGTTTTTTTTTTATTTGTTACCTTTACTTAGTTTTCATACCTTGTATGTATTCAATAATTTCCTTTACGCAGCAGGGCATCGCATGAAGTCTCAACAGAAGGTATGGGTGAATGTAAATGTACTGCTCAGCTGCTCTGATAACATTTCACGAGATCTAGTTCTTGCCACACTTGATGACTGTACCTCTCCAGTGACTGTATGCGTACAAACATCAAACGGGCCACGGGTTCCTCGGGAACGTAAACCCCAGTGTGCGTGTCCTCGCAAGGCATCATGGAATTTTCGCATTTGGAATTGAACGCATCTTGGAAGTCTTCTATTACTGTAACATCTCATACGTCATTATCTGGCCTTACTGCCATGTAACCTATTTCACTGCAACTGGTGTTACGTTCACCAGCAACGGTGACGTAATGGATATTGTTCTACTTGCTATTTCCAGTACATCTACAATGGCATCCACCTCGGCAAGTTGGATGCGATAGAGCTCTCGCAAATGAACGGTTATACTGCCTGGAGATCCTCCGACAACAACATGACAATTCTAGAGATCCATCTCACATATCCCGCTTCACTGAACGCAAGCATCTTCCCAACGGTGAGTCGTCAGAGTAGTAACTCTCGCAAAGACAAAAGACAGGAATGTAGGACTGACAAAGGACTCCCCAATGCTTTCAACGAACGGCCAACGTCTAGGCCACGGCGCATTAAACATAAGTCCAGTCGGGTCGCTCTCCTATGTTTCTGCCACGAGAGTGGTACATTGGTGCTCCATAACGTTTCAGATGTTTTCGCCTGCCCTGGCTTAGAATGGCGTTTGGGTTGGCATGACACCTGCATAATATCTGGGAGTCTGTTAACTGCCGGATCCGACTGTTAATCGCCGTCTCCCACCGTCAAACCAGCCATGACTGTATCAAAAAAAGAAAGAAAAGAAAACAAAGAAATAATGACACTAGTTCCAAGTGCCACGAAATTGATAAACTAGTACAGTAGATCATACGCTATCGTAATGCTGAACAAAATCCACAGCCCACGAAACATATGCCGTAGTCTACGCCGTCAATATTTATGTCTGTCGGACGCAGAGCGATTGAGGCCCGGGGGCATGGCACGCCAGTGCGCTTTCCCTTTTGCCTACTTGCGATGTGCGAAACACTCGCCTGCGGCAGCGTGTAGCAGTACTTCCGAATACAGAATTACGCTATAGACCCTATAGCTCACCCGTACCCCCGGTATGAAATATATCGTGCACAGCAATCAGCACTCTGGTATCTCAGCAACAGCTCGACCATCCGTACACATTGTAAACAATCAGCCTGCGTCAATCACACCTTAGAGAAGGCCTTAGTCTTGTAATACAATACTGGACTACGGGGCTCTATGCCGCATCTTGATGTGCCTCCAATTTTAGCACATAAATATCTGGAGATTCCCGACAACGGTGGAAGACGCGATGATGTGTCGCGAAGTATGTTAGATACATGGTAAGCCCCAGGTGTGATATTTGTAGCGATTATATTCTTTCATGTCCTCTAACAGATGGGACAAGCAAATGTTACTGCAGACGGAAACTTGAGACCTGGCGGACGCCTTGTTGTCGTTGGCGAATACACCTCAGGCAGGTAAACACAAAGTAACATCAATGTGGGGAACGTGCACATTTTTGACTGTGTAGTCCAGTGAATATGGACATAAAAATGCACCGTTTACAAGCACTGCATGAGGCACTCCTCTTCTTTACCTGTCTGCCTTTTAGCGTTGTCATGTTCTCAGCCTGGATTCCATTAAATGTCAGCTACGCCGATATCGCCAATACCCGAAACGGTTGTGGTATGCTGAACGCCCACATCCAACTCTCCCTAAAAAGCACCATCATTCTCCCAGTTCGGTAGAGTACAGAGTAAGAAAGAAGACTAGCAAGAAACGCATAGTTCATTTCGAAATACACGTAGACGCAGCTAATGTTTTATAAGGTAGGTGCACCCGAACGCGCAGTGTGACGTGTGCGCGTCTTCGTACTTGTCAATGGATTCCAGCTACGGCTTTTCGTGGCTTCACGTATGTGTGCTTGAAGATGGCGTACACCAGGACACATTCGTGAACCAAGCTCTGTGCGATGTTGTGACTGGAATTCGTAGATCGTGTCCTAGGAAATTTACTGACATTTCGAGAGCCGTCTTGGCAACAAAATGCGGACAACGTTTTATCCTTGCAGAAAAAAAGGGTCATGTGTATATGATAAACCCCATAATGCTACGAGGCAAGTTTTACGCACGATTTATCAATGTGTAACACCTTCGACAACGACGAGCGAAGTAAACCTCAAATGACGTTTAAACTATTTGTGGGATTCTGTGTGTTTTCGGAAAGCTTCCTTTGAATCACGCACTCCCATGTCATGCTGCGTCGTCTAGCACGCTAGAAGCTACTGCACGTCATGTCTAACATCTGGATTTTGTCTTTGATCAAGACCGTGGAACGAAACACGAAAGCTCCAAAAGCCATGTTGTGGCACAATGCACGCAGACGCAAAAGAAATGTCGGAGAACATATTGCGTCTTAGCAATATTGTTTCGTGGGTCTGAAGAGTTACGGCACAGCATAAGTCCAAGAAATCAAATCAGCGGGTGCACCTTTTACCTCTCTAGAGTGCTATTTCAAATCAAAACTCAGCTCATAGGTTGTAAAAGTGATAAGGGCAACTGATGTGACTCTCATCCAGAGGTGGGGAAATTACTTATATATCGTAATGCATTACCATTACTCATTACTTGCATAAAAACTAATGCATTACACTACTCATTACTTTTTCCATGCTAGCAATGCATTAGTAATGCGATTACTTTAACAAAGTAATGGCACTCTGGCATTTCATTTACGTTTTAGGGCATAAGCCTCAAAGATGCTATGCATAAGTTTTCTTCTTTGCTTTTTTCTGATAGGGAATAGCTGCCCTAATATCCCCCAAATTGCTGCCACTACATCCCCGCGGAAGCGACGCTGATGGGCAAAAACTATAGATAAAATTTACTGCGGCATAGTAGGAGTTGATACTCAAAGTTGTCATCCGCTAGCCTTGCCCACTTCGGCCACAGGAGATCGTTTGCAGTACTGAACACTCGTTCAGCGTAAGTGCATGATGGAATTTCCATGGTGTAGTGCACGGGCAGTCTCTAATCAGAGTTGTGCCTAACTCGTTACAAGTAACTCGTTACTTGGTAACGGTTACTTTTTTTGGTAACGAAGCAACGATTCAGTTACTTTTTAAAATATGGTAATAGTAACGGAATCAGTTACAAAAACTGGTAACTCGTTACCGACGTTACTCGTTCCCTTTGTTCAGCGTGGGGGAGCATATTTGGGCCCTCCGTGTGGCGCAATGCGTGCAGATCTGATCTGCGCGACCCCCGACCATGTGTGACTCATAGTATTTGCGGTCCCTCGCTGGATGTGTTGTTGTCTTTTCTCTTGTTTCCGTAATCTCCGACCATCACTCCTTCCCAAGAATGGGCACCAATTGTGCTATGGCTACAAAAAACACGTTTCGACTTCTGAGCTGTGTTTGAGACTTCGTGTTGTGTCTGTCCTTTCGTGTTCCCTGGTCTCGGGGTTTTACATTATGCATCATCTTCACCAGCTCGCCTGCTAGCCATTTTTTCGACTTCTAGTCTTTTCTTGTCTTTGCTAAGCTTCTGAGCGCCCTAAATTATGACGCAATCCCTCGTCTGTTTTTGGGAACCGTTAGTGATCAATGGCACGAAAACCGGTGTATTTTCTTGTGTTTTCATAATCTCCGATCACCCCCACTTAGGAAATAAGGAAGAAAGTCCAGACAAGTTGATATAGAATCATGGTAAGGGGCCGAGAGACACACGAGGAACACGATGGACGGACGACAAATTCTCAGACGCAGCAAAAGGTTTATTACAATAACCCAGACTATATACCCAAGGCGCGACACAGAGGGGGATCACTAATCACGTTGCACCGTGTGGCGATCAGCTTCTTTTGGAGTGCAATTCCTCATTAATAAAGAGTTGAAGACAAGTGACGGCCTGTTTGTTGGCTCCACTAACTATGCGGCGGTAACGTAAAAGTAACTTGTTTCCTGTGAGTAACGAGAGCTCGTTACTTTTCTATGTTGGTAACGAGTTACGTATTTAGTTAGTGTTTTCTGAGGTAACGGGTAACGGTATTTAGTTACTTTTTCTTCTTTTTTTTTGTGTATGGCGCACAAGTCTGAGTCTCTTGATTTTCGGGAACCCATCTAGTGATTCTGGGCCACGATCCTTATGACTTGCACCGAACCGTAAAATGTCTCCCATCGCAACTAACTGGCTCGATATCATGCTCGATATACGCACTAAATTCGACCTAAGAATGGGACAAGTCTTCACCCTCCGGCTCCATGATGCCTTTTGGCTATGCCCAGCCCTACAATTCTGTCCTGGCAGAAAAACGACCTCTGACAGCAGAAGAGAAACTAACACAGTACCATACCAAAACAGCGAATCAGCACAGCAATTGTCACTTATTACCCTCATAGAGGCTATGTTTCTATTTCGTTGATTATCATTCACTCCAAATGGGTACAGGGGAAAACAGGCGATATCATCTTGTGGACCCTTGTGACAGACACCGCCGACTGTTGAAGTCTTGTGGGATTCCCGAGACCGGGCCCTACCCTTTCTTTGTTGCCATGAGCTCATAGTTACAGGCGAATTGAAAAAAAAAAAATATATTCTCAGTCTTGACGTGGCGCAATGAACATTCGACAAAAGTAATGACTGATGCCACCCTGCATTACTCAGTCGAAATGCAGTGCATTACCATTACCCATTACTTGCTGGCAAAATGTTATTCATTACCAGTACTCGTTGCTGAAAAGTAATGCCTTACTCCCGAACTCTGCTGTCGTTATGGGTGACATCAGTGGTCAGCCTCCGAATTAATTCAATTCGCATGAATTATTGCATACATCACGTCGTATTTAACCGTTCTCATGTAGAACACGATAAGCAATTTGTAAAATGCAACCACGTCTGCAGCATTCTCAGCTGCCTTTCACTTTTACAGTTAGAGACACGTTACCAAATGATTTGCAAAGGCCACTCTTACAGGGCCCGTGTAACTTGTTTTCATGGAAGTTATGCTTTAGCATCGCCATTGCACATGAAGTACAATTATATATCCGTTGACATCTATTATGTAGTGCGTCATGTAAACGTCTGAACCATATATGTGGCTGCATACGAAATTATTTTTATGTACATGCAGTATCTTCCTAGTCATTCACGTGCACACGAATAACAGTTTATATATAGAAAACTATACAAATACGTAGACAAATAAACAGCATATTCTATACAGGGTGTCCCAGAGAACGTGTCATTGAATTATAATAAAAAATTACGCCACCTAAAATCGTGCGGTCAACAGCATTTGTTCTTACTTGGTTTTTGCCAACTTTTGATGTGCATGTCATGTATCGTAAGTTTAATTATGTAGATATTAGCGAAATGAACTTAGAAATTTGCCAAGTCAATGCCACTTTTTTATCCCACCTATATGAAGAGCGTGCCGAATTAACTAAGGTTCATGAAGTCAGTAATATTCACGAGCTGTCCCATCGGAAAAAAAATAGCCGCACATCATACTTTTCGTAGCACCGGACCATAACGCACGACGGATTTTTGATCGCAATCACTCTCAGTCCGACAGAAGGAGGTTCCAAACCGAGCCCACAGAGTGATAGTAGAAAAAGTGACAGTTCCTGAAATTGGGAGGGGGAAAGTGCGATCCTAGCGAAAGGTGGGCGCGATAAGCCATACCTGTGTTATATCTTTCTACGACGCATGTGTGGGATTTGTTTCCAACCGCGTTTCGGCGGACTGACTCACTGACAAGGACTGCGCTGACTTTGTCGCGCGCTAGCTCCGTAGAGACTGATGTTCGGCTTTTCGTTTTCTGATGCTATTTATTTATTTATTACACCACCCTACTGCTCCACGTAAGTGGCATTGTGTAGGGGAGAGGAGATAACTTAACAACACAATCACAAAAGTTCAATTACTCTAACACATACAGGCATAACTTTTCACAAAAAATGGCACTTGGTGAAGAAACAAGATCTCGTGGAAGTCTATTCCATTCCTCAACTGTTTTAGGAAAAAAAGAATTTCTAAAAATGGACATATGAAAACGATAGGGTTCAACCTTATACTCATGGTCCACACGTTCTGAAATGTAACTCGGTGGGAAAAGATAACGCCCTCGAGGAATGCCTGTATGTCCGTGATATATGTGATAAAAAAGTTTTAATCGAGATTGTCTCCTACGGCATTCTAGTGAAGCCCATCCCAGCATGGGGATCTCAGATATGTTGATGTAACCTGAGGAGAGTAATTATTACAAACAAATCTAGCCGCTTGGTTTTGTAGTTTTTCTAGTTTTTTCCAAAGATTTATTTCAGTGGGATCCCACACCGCGCTACAATATTCTAAGGACATATGAGTTGTAGACAGTTTCTTTAATATCTCTAAGAGCCGTTTTGAAATTCCTTTTAACAAAACCCAATGTTTTACAGGCCCTGCTTGCAATTCTGTTGATATGTTTGTCCCATTTTAAGTCCTTACTTGAAGTAACGCCCAAATATTTATAATCGTCTACGGTATCAAGAATCATGTTATTTAATTGGTAAGAGAGTCTGTAATAGTTGGAGGAGAAAGCAACACATTTACATTTAGACGTGTTTGAAGTCATACCCCAATTTTCGCACCATAGTTCGATTTTGGTCAAGTCACTCTGAAGTACCCTACAATCGTCCTCAGATTCTATAATTATATAAATTACGCAGTCATCTGCAAATAACCGAATACATGAATCAACAGTATTAACTAAATCATTATTATAGATTAAAAACAATAGCGGTCCTAAAACTGAACCCTGTGGAACACCCGATGTGACGGAAGTTGTAGATGACGCGGCCCCGTTTAATAGAACGCGCTGTTCTCTATTGATCAAATAATTCCCGAGCCAGGGGAGTAGAAGATCCAACTTCAAAGACGTTAATTTCTGGTATAAAAGAGTATGATCAACAGTGTCGAATGCCTTACGGAAATCCAAAAAGACACCATCCGTTCGAACATGCATATCGAAATTTGAGGCGAGGTCATGATAGAAGGATATCAATTGTGTGGTGCACGAATAATTTTTACGAAATCCGTGCTGAGCCGGAGAAAAGAAATCGTTGTCCGTTAAGTGTCTGATAATATTGGAACGGATAATGTGTTCCATGATTTTACCACATATGCATAGAAGAGAAACTGGTCTGTAGTTCTCTACACATTTCTTGTCTCCTGACTTGAAAATTGCAACAACATTGGCCAGTTCTCATTCAGAAGGAACCATACCTGAGCCCAACGATCGGTTAAACAGTACAAAGAGAGAACAGTACAAAGCTATGATATCGGAACAAGACCTCAATACAACAGGGGAAATCTTATCAGGTCCTACACTTTTTTGTGTTCAGATTACGGAGTTCATTAACAATACCTTGCTTAGATAGCAATACAGGAGGCATAGGAAAATGTATGGTCGCATCAAAGAGAGGGGGTTGCATAGCACCATGACAACGAAACCCAGGCTTAAAATAGTCATTCAGAACTCGGCATCTTTCCGCGTCATCTGTTTTGAGCTGGCCATTAGATTTAATCACAGGAATACCAAGAGGTACCTTATTAATAGACTTTACGTATTTCCATAATTCTTTACTACTGTATCCTATCCTAGATTTCAACTTCCGAAAATAAGTCTGCTTGGCTTTTCGAATAGCATGACGAAGGCGCTTAGATAGCTTTTTTATTCTATTGTAGTTTTCTAATGTACTGTTCTTTTTGTGCGCTGCAAGAGCTCTGCTTTTCGTTCTGATTAAGCTTCTAATTTCCTTTGTAAAATAAGGCCTGTCACACTTTGTTTTAGGCTTAACGTTTGCTGTCGGCACATGTCGCCGAACCAAAGTCAATATCATGTGTTTAAATTCATTCCATAAACAATCGATTTCTAAACTTTCGCTCATTGATTCAAACCTGGAAAAATTAGCAGAAAGGGACGTATTGATTGCATGAAAATCGGCCCTAGTGTACATAAAACCCTCTCTTCCGCTTTAAGCATTTGTAAGGAATGTCTAAATTAGCGATTATACATTCATGGTCAGAAATACCGGGTATAATTGAAACAGATGAGATTATTTCACTCTGATTACATAGCAGTAAATCTAAAATGCTACGACCACGTGTTGGCACTAAAACAAATTGCTTCAAACAGTAGTCAGGGAGCACATCATCAAAAGTTCGATACAAGAGTGAATTATTTAAACGAAAGTGACCTGTCCTATCCCATCTATAGTCGGGAAGGTTGAAGTCTCCTGAAATTATTAATTTCTCGTCAGATATCGACGATATTTGTTGATACAATTTTACTATGGGTTCGTGGCTACTGTTTGGTGCTCGGTAGAAGGAACAAATTGCCACAGACGTATCCTTTAGCATTAGGCGGCACCATACATATTCGCAAAGATCGTCACGCAGATGCATTTCTACTGACTGAATACTGTTTCGCACACAAATGAATACTCCCCCTCCATGATTATTCCTGTCCTTCCGATATACAGTGTAACCAGACGGAAATATTTCGGAATCAATGACCAGAATTCAGGGACTCGACACAGAAAGTCGGCTTCGCGGGATAGCAGACAACCATGCAAGAAAGCCGACTTGACAGATTTGCACGAGGATATGGGAGGAGGAAAAATTCGGGGAGGGACGAGGATGAGATATAAGAAAGAAAACTTTTAACGTCATCTGCACGGCAATAACACCGTGGGCACGCGAGGCACGCACGAGAGCTCGTGCTCAGGTAAAAAAAAAAAAAACGCAACGCGTGGTTCAGAATAGGCGATTTCAGATATTGCCCTTGTGCTCCGCACGGGGGACCTCCGTCGCCCAAGTCACGCGCATCGCGCAATGCGTCGTGGGAAATGGTTTACATTCGTGCTCGCTGCCTGTTGCTCGAAGTTGCGGGAGGTGAAGGAGAAAGAAAACCGGAACCGTTTACGCTCTTCTTCTTCTCTCTGACTCATGAAAACTAAATCCCAAGGTGCAGCGGGGCTTTCTCAACACGGCGCTGTCTGGTGGACCATCCATGCAATTTCTGAAATCGTCTATTGAAATATGCATCAAGCCTTTTCTGTTGGTTGAATGTCGTTGCGAAATCAAAAATCGCGCTATAGAAGCTTGTGAAGCGAAATGATTGTTCCGCGTGAGAAAGGCATGATCTAAATATTAATAATTGGTGGCGCCGACTATGATCATGAGCGACGCCACAGTAGATAGATTGTTCTATTTGTTAACAATGTCATGATGCAAAGGCAGCTATGGCCTTAGTGTAACCTTTGGTGGAAATTAATATGAACGATGTACTCAAGAATATTTTCTATTGCAATTAAAAAAGAGTAGACCAGGGAGGTCCAGAGATCTCTGTTGCAGGCCTGCTGTTCGTCAATCAGTACTAATGTACGTAGTACCAATGCGCTAGCTGCTGGGCTGTCGCCGACACACTGGAGCTGCAACTACACAAGTTAAGCTAGTTAACGAAAGAGTCATATTGACGAATATTCAAACGTTCTGCTTCTACAGGGACAGGCATGAACTAATCCATACTTCCAGGTGTGGACGACACTGTATGCAACACTCAGTATACTGTGCTATCTTATCGAAACTACTAAATTACATCGCGCCTACGGTAGTGATCTGCAAGCAGGTAAAGCCGATTTTATGAGCAAGTATACCTGAATTCTAAGAAATGAAATAAAAATACTAAATGATATGTGTATAAAAAAAAGTACCACACCAAGTATTGAACCCAAGAACGCAAATACCCAACGCGCTCACTATACCACGAGACCAGCAACGCAACAACACAACGCGAAGAATTTGGTTAGAAATACTCTGAAAGCCATCGTAGGCCTATCGTGTACTTTTTTTCGTCGTGGGAAAAAAATTATGACCTCCTGCAACTGCGCATAAAGTTGCAGAGCGCACAAGACAGGCCAGTCTTTCATGTCCAATGTGGACACTTTTTGAGGAACGTGTTTAATACAATGATCTGAAAGGAGAGAAATGTTTTCGGTGGGTGTGTTTATTCCCGATATTATAGATCTATCGGGGTTATTTTTCTTGTGTACCTTAATCAATAGGTAAAATGAACCTGGAGTAGCATTTTTGGGTCTAATGATGTTTTGGGTAATGATCATGATGTCTTCATGTCTTCACCATGTCAAGCCCGAACGGAGTGGAGCATCTTCCCCGAATCGCCATAATCGGTAACTCCCTAATCAAGCTGGTACCCAAGTTTCTCAGCTCGCAAGACATCATGATCAAAGCCTTCTCAGGAAGAAAGATGCCAGATTTCATCGCCGTCGTGGATAGCCTCCCCCAAGGTTTGGACGTAATTATTCCTCGGGCTGGTTCCATCGATGTAGGTGAAGCATCAGTGTTCTCGTGTGTGGAGCATTTTGACCTGTTACTTTCGCACATCCAATCTTCCCGACCACACCTCTTTGTGGTATTGTCAAACGTCCCTCCTCGACTCCCATCCTGTTACGTCCACCAGGACCAACGAGCCTTTATCATTGATACCAACTACAAAATCCGACTCCTGAACCAACATTTTTGGTACCTGTCGATTGTAAATAACCACGTAGGCTTCATCCGACACCACAGCTTGGATCAGTCCCCATGGGATCTACTTGCGCTGGTGGGCCATCATCGGAGTCTTCGACGCGCGAAAGTCCTAGCTTCCCACTATAGGAGTGTAATCAAGCTGCAATTTCCTCCCACCGCTGTCGCCTCTGCAAGCCCAAATCGCAACTTGAACAGTTCCAGCGGCTTTCACCACCGTCCCGGAGACTTCCCTCCCATCGGTCAGCCGTCTGCTGCACCAAATGGGAGCTCCAACCCTAGTCAACCATCCCCAGACGGTAACGGTGCAACGACTACGAGGAACGGCCCTAACTCAGCGAGCCCAACCCGCAACCTCAACATCTCCAGCGGCTCCCACCACCGCCCCGAAGAATCCCCTTCCACCAGGAACCGTCCTAATTTGCCGCCCTCGCCTACACGGTCACCTACCACACGAAATGCTGCCGGTGATCATTGTGCTGCCCAGCCCATGTCCTGTGCCAACCCTGTGTACAGCCCTCATCCCCAAACATCCGGAGTGTCCTCAAACAGTAGCTCACCGTGTTCACCTCGCACCTCGGACGTCGCTGCCCAGGCCGACACCCCCATCGCCGCCACAGCTCCCTCGGTCCGCTCCCTGCCCAAGAAGCAACGAAGCGTGACCAGGACGTACAACACAAGGAGATATCATTGACTATGTGCGGACAATATAAACTCTACAACGTTCCTTAGGGCACGTAAGTTGTTGGATAGAAAAGCTAGATTTGTTTCTCACTTCCATTTCTGCTCTGATTGTATAGCACAGAATATTGTACCCAAAGGTTTAATGGTTGACGTTCATCCAACATTTAATTTCCAGTCACCGCGAAGTTCCACGAGATGGCATAACATATTAACGCATGCGTCTATAGAACTGATCAGAATTTTGCGAACAAAAAGTTCTTTCATAATCAAAGACATAGACAACCAGCTCCGTCAACTAGCTCACGCTCTGACGCCAAAAGAGCTGTTCACACTCAATCGTTTTTCTTCCCATAAGCTCGCCCAAGTACAGCGTACGAAGTGTAAGAAACCTTGTCGTGATAATACCCACCTTACCGATATTTCCAACATTAATCTATGTACTGCTTTATCAGACCAACCACAGACCTCTGTAGGCCCGCCGCTAACTGTTGTTTTTAACCTATCAAACGTTACTTTAAGCAAAGCCGAAACTAGCGTTTTATCCAAAGGACTGAGTTTTGTCCCCACTCCTGATGGTACTGATGAATTTGAAGTTCTAAACGATCTCCAAAATTTAGGTAAACGAATGCATTTGCAAACACTTTTTCACGGCAGTGCACACACTGAAGTAACGCCATTTAAGAAACCTTCCGTCTGGACCCCTGACCCATCAAAAACTACCCCTATGATCGACAATTATATTAAAGCAGTATCCAATGACATTAAAAGCCTTCTCAACAATTTAGATAACCGGGGATAATTTAATTTATCCAAGGAAGAACGGATAGCATTACGGAATCTTAAATCTTGTGATGACATCACAACCAGTCCCGCTGATAAAGGCGGATGAATTGTCTTGATGAATACTTCAGACTACATCAGCAAAGCAAATGAGCACCTCAGTAATGCTAGGTTTTACAAGCCTCTTGACTCTGACCCCGCTCCACTATTTTGTCGCACAATTAACCAGAAGATCAGCGCACTAATCTCTAACGATTCAATTCCACGTAACATTGCGGAGTTCATTAGACCCAAAAATGCTACTCCAGGTTCATTTTACCTATTGATTAAGGTACGCAACAAAAATAACCTCGGCTGACCTATAATATCCGGAATAAACGCATCCTCCGAAAACATTTCTCTCCTTTTAGATCATTGTATTAAACGCGTTCCTCCGCTTCTCCCCTCTTACTTAAAAGACACCAATGACTTTCTCCTTAAGGTCAATTTGATTAATAAGCAGAGCAGCTATTTGAGCAACGTCATCCTGGCTACTATGGATGTTACATCCCTTTGTACAAATATACCACACGATGAGGGTGAAAGTTTTTCTTGAATCTTTCCCGTCTGAAGTTCTCCAGACATCAGCTGTCCTCTCGCTTCTTGAGCTTGTGCTTATGTATAACAACTTCATATTTAACGAGAAACATTTTGTCCAAATTCAAGGTGTAGCAATGGCATCACGCGTGTCTCCCAACTATGCGAATCTTTTCATGGGGCAATTTGAAGAAAAAACATTAGCATCCTTCCCGATCAAACCTTTAGTCTTCTTAAGGTACATTGACGACATTTTCATCGTATGGTCGGGTGATGAACCATCCTTAATTGTGTTTTTCGAGAATTTTAATTCCGTACATCAGGCCTGTACTGTACGTGTAACTTTTCTGTAAAAAAGGGCCAAAAGTAACTTTTCTCAAGCATCAGTGAATTTTCTAGACGTGACTGTCTCTATACAGTCTGGTAAGCTGCTCACGAGCGTATACAAGAAATCCACTGACAAACGCCAGTACTTTCATTTTGACAGCTACCATCCTAATACTCAGAAAAGGAACATCCCATTTGGTCAATTCACAAGTTTAAAACGGATATGCTCTAACCCAGAAGATTTTGAGGCATGCGCTGAAGAAATGTCGAACGATTTTAGAAAACAAAATTACCCTCCCAACCTTTTAAACAATGCTCTTTGCAAGTGCAAATCTCTAGATCGGGATAAATTACTTTCACATGAACCGCGGCAGCAACAAAATCCCTTATCCTTCGTTACCGCCTATAACAAAGCACTTAGTGGCGCAGGATCCGTCTTCACCCGCTGTCTCAACATACTTCGCAGCGACGAAAGACTTAAAATAATCTTTCCTGCTACCCCCAATATCATATTCCACCGACCACGTAACATTCGTAATTTACTGGTTTCATCCCATCTATCCCGACCAAGTCCTGGTTGTTCCCCTTGTGGTAACAAACGCTGCCAAACATGTCTTCATTAGTTCATGTACATTTATCTCGCGCACCTCAAATTCTTTTACTTTCAAAATCCGACAGGGGTTGCACTGTAAGTCTTTTAACGTGTGTTACCTTATTGTGGGCACTAAATGCTGTATTCAGTATATCGAAGAAACCTCGAACACAATGAAGGAAAGGTTTTACGGCCATACCTCTGATATTGTTAATAACCATACTACACTCGTCTCTACACATTTTAACCTCCCTGGACATGCTTTGGATACAGACCTCAAAATTGTTATCTTTGAATCGGGTTCTAACAGTGACAGGAAGCGCAAAAATCGCGAATCCTTTTTAATCGTAAAATTCCAGTCTCTGAAGCCGCACGGTTTGAACATCCACGCAGGTCCACTGCAATTATTCAACCCGTAAATATTATTTCTCGCATAAAATAAAATAAAATAATGATAAACACGCACTCATACAAACTGTAAAACAACACAACATTTTTCTTTCCATATTCTCTTCGTTTGACTCTCTCCTGAGACACCCGCCTCTGTCTTCACGTTCAACCTCGTGCAGAGCTACCCGCCTGCGCCTGGGTATAGTGTGACGGCACGTGCCACTGTGCGGAGCACGGTCCCCTGGTTGGGCTCGGTGGTGGGCGGCACGGCCTCCGCACTGAATCACACACACAACACATATGGCAGGCAAATCCCTTAAAAAACCCCATGATCGGCGCCTGAAGAGGCGCTGCACCGAAGATAATCCAGCAACCGAGTTTTTCTACCAGAAACAGCCAGCATGGTTCCCTAGAGTCCTAGTTATACACGCAGATGAATCGACCCAGTCACTGTCAAAGCTGTCTCCATTTGCAACTGCTAAAGTTCTGGAACAGACGATTGGCAAAAATTACACTGCTCGAAAGCTCCGCTCTGGTGACATCCAGGTGGAGGTCCAAGAAAAGGAACAGAGCGTGTCCCTCCAGTCCCTGAAGGCAATTGCCGCCATACCTGTCACAGTCACTCCGCACAAGACACTAAACATCGTAAAAGGCGTCATCTCAGAAGAAGAGCTCCTGATGTGCCCTGACTCTGAAATTGAGGAGGGCCTCAGGGAGCATTGAGTGGTCAGTGTACGGAGAATAATTATGCGTAGAGACGGCAAAGAAATACCAACAAAACATGTTCCATTCCAATGTTCCATTCCATTCCAACTCCACACTCTTCCAACTACAATACATGCTGGCTACCTCAACTGTAATGTACGGCACTACGTTCCAAACCCCAGGCGCTGGTTCAAATGCCAGCACTTTGGGCATGGCTCACAGACATGCCGTGGACAAACGACATGTGCAAAGTGTGCAGCGAAAGACCACGAGTCGCCAACATGTGAAAATGCCGTAAAATGCATCAACTGTAGTGGTAGCCAGCCAGCATACTCCAGGTCCTGCCCACAGTGGAAGGACGAAAAGGAAATCCTGAAAGTTGAGCAGAATCTTTCTTATACTGCAGCGAAGGCACAGGTAGCATTCTCTAGATAGGGCTCGTACTCCGAGGTTATGCGCAGGGGAGTGGCGCCACCTCGGAAATCTGTGGAGACTCAGACTGAGTCCCCACACAACACTCCCAACACAAACGTTGGGGACACAGCTCATGTGTCTCCCAAGGGAAATGTGGCCTGCCCAAGGGCTGGCCACAAGGAGGTCGCCAGCCCCAATCAGGCTGGCAATACCTCTTCCGAAGGGAATGGGGGCGGCAAGGGCTCGGTCCAAACCGTACCCCAGCCGATGGATGTCGATGACTGCTGCACGCCGTAGAAGTCATCGCCAACCCCTCAGAATTCCCCAGACCAACAGAAGGGGAAACAGCCGGGTCGAGGCAGAGGACATTCGCAGAAGGTGCAACCGAAAGCACCCCAGCCATGATGCAAGCACCCTAAGTAAACAAAACATTCTGAATACGCAAAAGATTTTCATGCAGTGGAACTGCAGGGGAGTGCTTGCAAATGTTGATGATGTGCATGACCTCCTGCAGGCGCACAGGCCAATTGGCGTCTGCCTCCAAGAGACGTATTTGAACTCTGGACACACAAATCCGTTCCAACTATACCAAATGTTTAGGAGGGATCGCCCGGTGGTTTCGCGATCCTCAGGTGGAGTGGCGATTCTAGCATCCCGGTCTGCTGCTGCAGTTGAGGTGCCGGTGACAACAACATTGGAAGCCGTGGCTGTTCAATTGAATCTCTCTACACCACTTACGCTCTGCTCAATATATCTTCCTCCTGCAGCGGATGTGCGGCGACAGGATATCGAAGATCTCTTAGACCACCTGGCAGCCCCATTCCTCATTATGGGGGCTTTTAATGCACACAGCCGTTTGTGGGGATGTTCAGACTTGGACTCGAGGGGCAGACTTCTTGAGGATTTACTCCTCCGCCACTCCATCACACTCCTGAACACAACACAACCAACATACTGCAGCACTTCAACACGGACGTTCTCTGCATTGGATCTTTCCATCTGTAGTGCGACCATTGCACAAAATCTGCAGTGGCACGTGATACAAAACCCCATACAATCCATATCCAAGACGTCGTCCTCTCTGCCCAAACGTTCAAATCCTTGGTGGAACGATGACTGTAAACGGACGCGCAAGGAACAACAAAAGGCGTGGGCTCGTTTGCGTCGATACCCGACAGTTGACAACATGGTCGAATACAAAAGGAAGCGTGCTGCAGCCAAACGCGCAAGGGAGGAGGCCAAGCACAACTCGTGGAAGGAGTTCGTGAGTGCATTGAACTCGCGAACTCCAGCCAAAGTTGTGTGGGACCGTATCAATAAGATCTCCGGGAAATACAAATGGTTTACTGTGCCTTGTCTTAAACAGAATGGCGTTCCCTGTACGTCCTTGGAGGAACAGGCTAACGTGCTTGGCGGACACTTTGAACACGTGTCTAGCTCCTCCCATTACAGCCAGCGTTTCCTGTCACACAAAACTGCTGCTCAAAAACGAATCATTAAACAGCCTAAACGAGATACAGCACTTTACAATGTACCCTTCAAAGCACATGAACTTCAGAGAGCCTTACATGCAAGAAAGAACACTGCACCTGGCCCTGACGGCATACACTATGACATGTTGCGGCATTTAACACCCCAGTCGCAACAAATCTTGCTCCACTTTTTTAACCGTGTGTGGAGAGAAAGAACTCATACGTTGTTCTGGAAGCTAGCCGAAGTGGTTCCGGTTCTCAAGCCAGGGAAAGACCCGTCTGCTGCTATTAGTTATCGCCCCGTCGCATTAACCAGCTGCCTTGGGAAGACTTTTGAGCACATGGTAAATGCAAGGCTCGTATATGTTTTGGAAGAGGCAGGCATCTTTGACAAACACCAAAGTGCTTTTCGTTCCGGCCGGAGCACCCAGGACAACCTACTCCACCAAGAATCACAAATCAGAGAGGTTTTTGTTCGTGGGCAGTTCTGCCTATCCGTGTTTTTTTTTTTATCTCGAAAAGGCGTACGATACCACATGGCGCTTCCAGATTCTGCAAGATCTACACGCATGTGGTATCACAGGGTGCATGTACAGGTGCATTGAGAATTTCCTTAGGGATAGAAAGTTTCGTGTCCGTCTGGGCTCCACTTCATCTAACATATTTGTACAAAAGAACGGGGTTCCACAGGGGTCTGTGCTGAGCGTTACGCTATTCGTTGTGAAAATAAACTCAACAGCGAGAGCCATCCCACCTGGCGTCCAGTACTCCCCTTACGTAGACGATGTCCAGGTTTCCTACTCAGCATCAAGTCTTTCGACAGCTGAGAGGCAAGTGCAGCTCACGATCAACCGTCTTTCTAAGTGGGCTGATGAAAACGGCTTCAGGTTTTCCGCGCAAAAGACAGCGTGTGTTGTCTTTACGAGGAGGCAAGGCACATTTGCTGAGCCCTCGCTGCTCCTCGGTGGCAACACACTACCAGTTTCTGATGAGCAAAAATTTCTGGGGGTGGTGTTTGACAAGAAGCTGTGTTTTGTGCCACACATAAACTACATAAAGCAGAAGTGCCTGCGTGGGGAGCCGACAAAGTCACACTGTTGTGGGTCTACGACTCGGTCGTACGATCAGTAATTGAGTACGGGAGTGTCGTGTATGGCTCGGCGCGGCCTTCGGCATCGAAGGTTTTGGACCCCATCCACCACGAAGGCATCCGACTCGCCACCGGTGCTCTCCGGATGTCCACTGTGAAGAGCTTATGTGTTGAGGGCAATGAATGGTCGGTCGAGAGACGGAGACAATTTGAACATGTCAAGGCTGCCCTAAAGTACAGATGCCAGGGCAATGACCCAGTTGTACACTGTAGTGTGAACCCCGCTCTGGAGCGAATCTTCCTTGCAAAGCCCTCTGTTGTACCCCCGTTTCCGCTTCGCGTGCAGGCGGCGAGTTCCCGTCTGGGATTCAGTCCCTTTGGCGTTCCCCTGCAGCAGGCAGTCCTCGATGCTGCCCCTTGGCAGAGACATCTAATACAATCCAATTTAAAAATGACACAGTTTGACAAACAATCCATTGCACACACTGTCATTCTCCAGGAATTCCTGGAGATTCACCATAACTTCGGGAACCACCATGCAATCTACACTGATGGGGCCAAAGTAAGCAATGGTGTGGCGGCCGTTGCCCTTGAAGGTGATTCTATTATGACGGCACGCCTGAACACGAACGCCACATTTTTCACCGCAGAGCTTTACGCGATTCTCCTGGCTCTGCGGCACATTCAACGAAACGACCTTCAAAATTCAGTAATTTATTCCGATTCGCTAAGCTCTGTGCGTTCGTGAAGCTCTGTGCGTGAATAACCTCGTCAAGCGAGTACGAGCGCTTGCGACTGAAGTTTGTTCCCGAGGCTTTTCAATCTGTCTCTGCTGGGTCCCCAGCCACACTGGGATCCCGGGGAATGAACGAGCCGACCGTGAGGCTCGGCGAGCGTTGGCACAACAGGAATCAGCTCAAGGACTACCCTACCAAGACATCCTGCCAGTGTTAAAGGGAGCTGTCTACACACAGTGGCAGCAGGAGTGGGACATGGAAGAAAATAACAAGCTACACCTACACACAGCCACACGTTTCCCCCCCGCATCGGACTGAACACATCAACAGATCCTCCGAAGTTCTTTACGCGAGACTGAGGATTGGGCACACATGACTCACGCATCACCACCTACGCAGAGGTCAGGATCCGCCAGCTTGCGCGCACTGCGGTGACAGCTTGACTGTCTTGCACGTACTGGTATCCTGCCCTCACTTCGAACACCAACGCCAACAGCATTTCACCGCATTCTACAGATACCATGTCCCACTCCACCCAGCCCTTTAATGTTAATGGATACACAATCTATCGATCTCAGCATTCCCCTGAGAGCGGAACAGCGCTATACGTTCGCAATGACCTCGTTGCTGCACCCGTCGGGTCAGTTTGTCATCGCTCTTATGATTACGTCACCTGCAGGATCCGCCTTGGCCCCATGCTGTTAACGGTCGTCAGTATCTATATCCGTACCGCGGTACAGGTCCCGTGGAGTGACCTCGAACGCTTACTTAGTTCTCTGGAAGCCCCGGCGCTTGTGCTGGGTGACTTCAAAGCACATCACTCGGCCTGGGGAAGCCGAAGGACGGACGGTAGGGGAAGGAGGTCGTTGGAGGCAATGGAGAATAATAACATGTGCCTGCTGAACAACCGCGAGCCCACTTACATGCGATCCCCAAAGTCACTTGATGTATTGGACCTCTCGTGGTGCTCAACCGACATAATTCGCCACTTGTCGTGCGCCACGGACGTCGACACTAGAGGTAGCGATCATTTTCCTCTATATATTTCGCACGACAGACTGCCCCTCTCAGCCACTGCTGGACTGATTTCTTTCACAAACTGGAGACGTCTTCGTGCGGGCCTCAGAACATCTGTGCACACCGGTATGTCCCCAGAGGCTCTCTCTCAAGCAATTACCCGCGGTGTTCAGGACGCGGTGGTCATGTCTAAAAGGGTAACAGGCCATGTCGGCCATTCCCCAGCAATTAATCACCTTAGAGCATTACGTCGCCGAGCAGAAAGAACGGCTCGTCGGACAGGGCACTTTACGGGCATTGTGGAATACCGCCGGATGAAAGCTAAAGTAACACGAGAACTTAAGAACAAGGACAGGAAGCGTTGGCGTAAGTTTTGCCACCACCTTTCACCGTTTGATCCGGCCACGAAGATCTGGCGGACAATCCGATCTCTGAAGGAGGCGCCCCCTCAAAAGAATCCTCTCGCGGCCTTGCCTATCGTTAAGCGTGTAGACGAAAACACGCTTGCGACGGACTTCTCTGTGGTACTAACGACTCCGGCGGCTGCCTCGACCACGCCACTACACCGCAATTTTGTATACAGTTTGACGGCTGAACTTCACCAAGACTGGCCTGGTCCCCCGGAAGTTATGGACCGCGACTTCACACTAATCGAGCTAAAGGCAGCGTTGAAGCTTGTGAACGCCGGCTCGTCCCCTGGGCCCGATAAAATCACCTATGCCGCCCTACGAAACCTTGACGGGCGGTCACTCCAAGCTCTCCTTCATGTCTATAATATGTCTTGGCAACAAGGATTTTTACCACATACATGGAAGGAGGCATTGATTGTTCCCATCCTGAAAAGAGGCAAGCCCCCATATGGCCTATCCTCCTTTCGCCTGGTGAGCCTGACAAGCTGTATGGGGAAACTGATGGAGAGAATGGTTTTGCATCGCCTCGACTGGTGGCTCGAAAAACAACGTACGTTCCCTCACGAAATGGCTGGATTTCGTCGCCACCGGAGCTCCATGGATCCAGTTCTCGACCTAGTCTCTACAGTTCAACATGCTCGTGCCCATCGACGGATCGTCCGATCAGTTTTCCTCGACATCAAGCGCGCATATGATACCTTCTCGCACATTTGCGTGCTGCACGCCTTGCTCTCGTTTGGAGTATCCGGTCGGCTCTTCATCTGGCTCCAAGACTTCCTTACGGACCCAACTGTCGCTGTCCGTACGTCCCAAGGCCAAAGCCCTCAGCATCCTGTTCCTCAAGGAGTCCCCCAAGGAAGCATTAAACACCTTGAAACGAAAGTGCAGCGATCGCTCCCCGCAGTTCATGATCTTTCTGGCTCAGGATGGGGCTGTGATCAGCGTTCCCTGCTCGCGGTTCACGCGGCATTGGTGAGGGCAACTGTGCTTTACAGCCTTCCTATTCTGCACAGGATATCAACAACTTCATTGAATACACTTCGGTCCCTGTTTGCTCGAAGCCTTCGTCGATGCCTCGGAGTTCCAAGAATGGGTGAAACACGGCAAGTACTGGCTGAAGCTGGTGAGCTCCCGATTGAAGTTCTCCGTGAACGGGAAACGGCTCGGCACTACCTCCGTTTGCGTGCTCACATTCCCCGCCACCCGTTCCTCAGGAAAATTCGATACCGCCCTGAAAGCGACTTCTATCGAGTAGCGCAGAGGACACGCCCGACTATCACTGGCTTCATAACTAAGGAGACTATACCGCCGGAAGTCCCCTGGTCTCTACCGGTACCGCCCACTTTTGTACACCTCCCAAACCTTCTGGAAAGAAGAGATCAGGTCCCCCCTCAAGTCCTCCGAGCCCATTTTCATGCTCTGGTAGACGAGAAGTTTTATACGTTTACGGCAGCATATACGGATGGCGCATCCCGAAACAACAAGTCCGCCTCAGCATTCGTCATTCCATCCGAAGGTGTGGTGCACGGAAGACGCCTTTCACATCCAACCTCCTCCACAGCTGCGGAACTGTATGCCATGTTTTTCTTTCTACAACACATCTCTGATTTTACACCCCGGGAATGGGCAGTCTTTACAGACTCCAAATCTGCACTTCAAGCAATTGAATATTCCGGCATACGAGGCCCATCCGCACCCCTAGTCACAGATGTGTTAATGGCTTACCACACTATCTACGCCGCAGGCCACAGGCTAGTTCTCCAGTGGGCTCCAGCCCATTCTGATGTCGTGGGGAACGAGCAGGCCGACAGCGCCGCAGAAGCAGCACTCTCGAATCCGAAACGGACCCGTATTGTTCTGCTGAGAGGAGACCGCCGTTCAATTCTGCGACGCCTAGTGACACCCCTGGCTTCCCGCAAACGGACAACCGACATTCTTCCCCCCTCTATGTTGAGCAGAGTTGATCCAACGCTCGCTTTCCGCATGCCACGAAACACCTCTCGTCAAGATGCTGCATTAATCCACCGAATGCGCCTCGATGTGGCCTTTACAGCTCAGTGGCGTTACCGCTTGAGACAAGTTGACTCTCCCACCTGCTGCCACTGTGGTGCTCTTGAGGATCTTGAGCATATTCTTCTTCATTGCCCTTACTACCAACCTTCCCGAGCCACACTCTCCGAGTCTCTTTGTCAGCTGGACTCTCGCCCTTTCTCCCTATCGAAATTGCTTGGTTCCTGGCCCAATCCAGCCCAGCAACGCTCTGCACTCAAAGCTCTTCTGACATTTCTGGACGCCATCGGACTTCGATCGTTATTGTGAAGGGGCTCGTTATTTTATTCCTCCCATTCCAACCAGCAATGTGGTAAAGTATCGCCTGTGGCGATGAAACTCCCCACTCTCCAAGGTCGAAAATAAAGTTGTTGTTGTTGCACCCAGCCCTCCTACTGGGTGACACTCCTCTTGTGACGTTTAATAATGTCATCCAATTTTTGACCATGTGTGGGTTAGTTAGTCAGATGTAGATGTTAAGTATTGCTCCGCTTTTATCCAATTTCACCGAACTCCTCATGTAAATATCTCATCCTGGATCACCTGATGGCTCACACTTGTAGATAGCTTTTAACTGCCATACTCACTTGTTATCGTCATCCTCCTTTCTCTCTTGTTCTGGTCCATCTTATCGCTCATACATGTAGATAGCTTTTAACTACCACACACTCTCTCTCTCACCATCATCATACTCACCATGGTTTTGGCGCTCTATGGCCTTTGTGTCATTAAATCAATAACCTCTCTCTCTCTCTCTCTCACGTTCTCACAGTCCACTGGTCACCTTTGTACTCCGCAGCTGAGGTGTTGTTTCCAATGCAGCCCCCAATAGACGGATTATCTCCGATGAATAGAAGGATTAGCCATTGTGTAGGGTACACCACTAGAGGGCGCTACGAGCGACGCTTCACCACTGGGGGCCGCTGCTGTCACATTCCGCGGATGACGTCATTGCTCCTTCGGGGAGCATGGTGAGAGATAGCGGGAGGCATGGGATGGCGATGCGAAATAGAGCACCCTTGTGCAAGGCTGTGGGGGCGCTGCGAGCGATAGGACAGTCACTCTCGGCGGCAGCTCTCCACAGCGTTGTTATCATGGCTGTTATGGCCTCGTGACCGCGATACGCGGCGTTGGCGGCAAAGGGTTTTGGGTCCAGCGTTGTCTACCAGTCTTTGAGCGAGTTTATATTATTCTCACTCCGTTTATTGTTCAACTGATGGTTGTTGTTTGAGAGCTCAATTGCTATGAATACGTCGGAAAGAAAAAAAAAGAGACACTGTCAAGGAGCACGCGAAGAGGGAATCACACAAGTAACATGAAAAACGGTTAGGAGCAACTAAGATTTATTTGAACAAGAACTTTCGTGCAAGAGACTGCACTTCTTCAGGTATTGCTATGCTGTGAGTGTACCTTCCTTTCTGTGGTGGTCACTGTCACTAATAGGGATTCAGTGAAGCGTTGTAGCAATTCCAATGTAAACAGTCATCTGATATATTGGAAAGTGAGTGATTATAGTAGAAAAAGCATTAACAAACATGATACTTTCTACAATGTGTTCCTAAATGTCAGTATGACAAGGTTAACATGTATGTCCATGGCCCATATTGGCTCAGATTTAGACTTGATATCTGGTGTTGCACACTAGTTGTCCAGCACGTTGAATATAAAAGATGTGGAGATGTTTAAGAAATTTCAAAAATACCTAGAGGAGCATGACAAATGTGCAAGATGGAACAGATATTTGCAACCTGTTGACATGTCATCTGCCTTATGTTTGAGAAATTTCAAATATACCAAGGTGTGCATGACCTACTGACATGACTGTTGCAACTGCAATAATCGTCATGCTTTCCTTGCAAATGTGTTTGATTGCACATATCTGCATTTGTGTAGTTAATAATTTAACTACATACCCAAACCCAAACAGAGGCAAACCCAAGACCCGTTTTTTTTTTCTGAGTGTGTACAGGGAGGGGGGGATGTGGAAGAACTTGCTTTGGATAACATGCGCTTTGTTAACATTTCTTCATACCTTGTCATACTGACATTTAGGAATCACAGATGGTATTGTAGAAAGTATCATGTTTATTGATACTTTTTTTTACTATAATCGCTCACTTTCCAATATAGCAGATGACTGTTTGCATTGGAATTGCCACAACGCTTAACTGAATCCCTATTAGTGACAGTAACCACCACAGAAAGGAAGGCACTAACATTTTACTCATATCCGCCCAGTGATTTTGCAACCATGTGGTGCTTACAATATATCTTACAGCACTGTAGTGTCCTAAATTGCTTATACTGCAGTAGTACTAACCGCTAGTTAAATTTAAACTAGTATGTGAGAATGATATAATGAAGTGAATAAAGATATAAAGCAAATAGGAACAACTTTAATCCACTCTTGTCTGAACATATGCACCATCATCAAAATAATATTGCGCAAGTCTTGAGTCTTCTAATATACGCGCTCGAGTCGCAAAAGCGTTATTAGGCAATTAAAAGGAAAGTATCTAAGTATAATATATACACGACGGGATGCACACGGCTGTTTGTGAACGGACTGGTTCGCGAAAGTGCGTTTATAATATAAAGTGTAGCAACACTGGAAGAATAATGTGGCGTAATTTATCGTGCACGTCCTTTTGTTTATATTAATTTATTTATATTGTCGTATGACGTATGCTTGCCGTACACACCAATCTCACAGCATAGTAATTGAGCTCTCAAACAACAACCATCAGTTGAACAATAAACGGAGTGAGAATAATATAAACTCGCTCAAAGCCTGGTACACAACGCTGGACCCAAAACCCTTTGCCGCCGACGCCGCGTATCACGGTCACGAGGCCATAACAACGCTGTGGAGAGCCGCCACCAAGAGTGGCTGTCCTATAGCTCGCAGCGCCCCCACAGCCTTGCACAAGGGCGCTCTATTTCGCATCGCCATCCCATGCCTCCCGCTATCTCTCACCATGCTCCCCGAAGCAGCAATGACGTCATCCGCGGAATGCGACAGCAGCGGCCCCCAGTGGTGAAGCGTCGCTCGTAGCGCCCTCTAGTGGTGTACCCTACACAATGGCTAATCCTTCTATTCATCGGAGATAATCCGTCTATTTGGGGCTACACTGGAAACAACACCTACCGATTTCAAAAAAAAGTATGGCGATTCGCACTCAGATACAGAAAAAGCATCGATTACTGTAACGGACGCACCGTGCGGATTACGGAACGAATTGCAGTAACGAATTATTTACGTGTGCCTTTTCTCGTAAGTGAGGTGTCGTGGTTTGTGGCACAGTATAAATAATAAAATATTTGTCAAAGGAGAACATACCTTCTTGTGGCTTGGAGGGGGGGGGAGCGTGTGAGTAACGCCCACTTGCAGATAGTCCCGTTTCGCTAAATGAGATTGCATGGCACTCTGATCCCGCCTAACGCATGTAACACTTCCGGCCTCCTTAATTCGATAATCCGGATTAGGCGAAATAGAAATAGGCGAAGTGTGATGTAAGCGGTTGCCCCACCCCCCGATCAAGTTTTAAAGGATAGGATTCGGTTAAAACCCGATATGTACTCGAAATCGTTGCAGCCTTTCAACTTGTCGTTCTAGGTAAACCGTCGGAAAAGTGCATCATAATAGCAGCAGAGAGCAATTTGTGATAACCTGTTTGCCCAACTTTTATAATCCCGTTGTGCAGGAGTCAAAAGACAACCTTTTGTGGAGCTCGGACAAGCGTGCGAATATGGGAAATACAAAGATTGTTCCTTTTCGTTCCAGTGTCACAGTATTGGCTAGTTTCATATGCCTCTCGTTTCATCCGAAAATTCCACGATGACATATGAATAAAATATTGTAACGCCGATTTCTCCACGAATTATTCTCGCGTGTAAATAGCCCGCGATCCCCGCCGCTCGAACTTGAAAAATCATAAAACCCGAAAACGAAGATCCCTATAGGCCTGTTGCACTAAAGTTTCGGAGTACCTGTGGCGCCCCCTGCAGCGACAGCCATTTTCAACTGGGTAGGTGTTCGTCATAGTGTCCACATTGCCAACGTGATTGCGCAGAATGGAAAACGTGTGTGGCAGCAGTAATTGTCAGCGGGGAAGTGGTTACAACAGAAGGTACTGTTGTGTGGTTGGGTGTCACAACCGCGAGGGTGACACTGACAAAAAGACTGGGCTGCGACTCAAGTTTCATCGCTTCCCGGGCCGAGGGATGGAAGCCGAACGACGACAGCGGTGGGTAACGGCGATCCGACGATCAAGGTAAGACATGCCACCATTCCTTACTTAGTTGATGTGGCGTAAAATAGCACAGTTGAAACAGATTATGTTATATCAGTAGTTATCTCCCCGTAGGCATGACGGGGGCCTGTGGTCGCCAAACAGCAACACCCGCATATGCGCGGCGCACTTCGTAGGTGGTGTAAAAGCTGACGAAGAGCCGAGCCCCTCTTACGTGCCGTCGATATTTCCTAAAGTGTATGAAAGGTCCACAAGAAACCCGGATGCAATGACAGCGCGATATGCAAGGTGAGCTTCACCTTGCTCCAGGCAGTCAGGGTTTCTCTCTTATCACGTCCATAAATGTTAGGGCTGCAGAGAGAAGCAACAGAATGTTGCTGCATGGCGAAAAAAGTCCTGAGGTGCGGCCAGACAGACCCAGATACCCACTGCAAATGTCCTTGAAAAATGTGACTGTGGACATCCATCCAAAAGAAGACTGGTCTGGCCTTTCCGACCTAGCTGTTCCTGCGTCTCCACATCCACAAAGGTGCCAACAAGACTTCACTACAAGTGACTCAATTGACCACACAGTAAGTAGGATGAGTGCGAGTTGGTATATTGAATGTTATGTGGAGCAAGTAGCATCTTCCCATAAAACATTGTACTCAATCCAGGAGGTTGCTGTGGGTCATTCAACTGTCGACAGCTGCACACAGACGGAAGCTGATGAAGATGCCGGATGCCAGTTTTCCGTCCTGTTTGCCTTCGTGGGTCACGGCTGTGCGGAAACACAGCTCAGCCATGCCTCAACAGCTACAAAGGATACGCAGTGCATGCCCCTCGTGGAGTCTGCTGTTGGAGACAAAGAACGCGAGTGTGTGCTCAGCGGCTACAACTCCATAAAGGACGATCCTGAAGCCCTCGAGGACCTAACCAGTGTTTCAGCAAATGTCTTCGCTTTGTTGCTCAGCCTCCTGTCTGTGTTAAGGGCTCGTAGTTGCGACATCACAGCACCGAACGCATTGCTCCTTTTTTTAATGAAGATGAAGTTGGGAGTGTCTTTCACGTCGTTGGGAGCTCTGTTCTCTGTGCACAAGTCAACCGCTTCAAGAGTATTTCATCGCGTTTTGAACGTACTAACTGCTTCAACGAGAGACTGGATATACACTCCGCCCCCAGATGTCCGACAGGCAATGATGCCAGAATGTTTTAAACTGCACTATCCAAAATGCAAATATATTATTGACTGTACAGAAATCAAAACTGAGACTCCGCCAACAGTGGAACAGCAGCGAGCTTTATTTTCACGGTACAAAGGAACCTTCACATTGAAGTTTTTGGTGGGTATTGTGCCGAGCGGTCAAATTGCGTTTGTTTCTGCTGCATATGGGGGGCGCACCAGTGACTCAGAAATTACTGTTCAGTCAAGGTTCTTAGACCTGATACAGCATGGTGACATTGTTCTGAGCGATAAAGGATTTCCAACTATCCGATCAGCTATTGAAGGCAGAAATGCCATCCTGGTCATGCCACCCTTTGCATACGGGAACAGTCAATTTTCACAACAGGAGGTGGAAGGAACATACTGTATAGCCAGTGTACGCATCCATGTAGAGAGGGCAATACAGCGGATAAAAGTGTACAATATCTTGAACAATAGAGTGCCTGTAACCTTAATACCGGACATGTCAGATGTTTTTCACATGTGTTGCGTGCTAGCAAATTTTCAGCGGCCCATTATCAAGAAGTGAGGTCGAAAAGTAGATTTGTGCCATATTAATGTTTTGTGGCTTAATGTGCAAATATTTTCCCTTTCAGCCAATAGTGTAGCTTTCCTTTCTTTTGTAAAAACTGCAGATGGTTTGCCCATACATAAAAAAGGAACAAAGCTAGATATGTGCACACCCAACTTTTATTGATGGCTCTTTGGTAGGTTAGCACTTTTTATTCTCACATGACATAATAAAATTTAGCAGTGTGCTCAACTCTTGTGACTAGTATATATTTGATACATCAGTAAAACTTTCATAAAAACATCCGTGAAAATCCTTCCTAGTCACTATTTAGACTAGCAACATGTACGACTGGTGCAACCTAAAGGATACACAAAGCAGTAATAATGAGGTTTGAGGGCAAAGTTCTAAAAAAATGAGTTGTTCCTGGCAACAGGTACAACACCTCTTGTTCAGACAAATACACATCCTGTTTTGTTTTTGTGTCTCGTAGGTTATTTTTAATTCTTTCAGTATGTAGTAAAAGTTGGTGGTAAACTTTCCTGACTAGCATCTGACAAATCAATGCAAAAATATAATTGAAAATTATTCCAAGTCACTACCTGTGACGCATATGTACAAGTGCTGCAACTTAAAAGACACACAAAGTACTATGAGGGTTTGTGATAACTCATACAAAAATGACTAGCTGCTCCTTTTTGTAGGTTGTCGCATGTCATTCCTGCAGTACCTAGTAAAACGTAGCAGTCAACTTTTGTGAGCAGTATTACACACATCAGTAAATCTTTCATAAAAACATCCTTGAAAATGGTTGCCAGTCACTACCTGTGGCGTTTATGGCTGCTGAAACTTACTTAAAATATGCATAAAGCAGAAATACTGTCACTTTAAATACCGTCCATTTAAAATGGTTGCCAGTCACTATCCCATGACATCTAGCGCTGTTCAAACTGACTTAAGAGGTACACAAAGTAGAAATACTCAAGCTTCGGGATGAGGTCTGCCAAAAACGAATCATCTTTGGCTACAGTTACCGATACCTGTTGTTCAGACGAATACACATACAATAGTGTTTTCTTAATGTTTAGAACATACCCAGCCCCATGGACTACGCTACACGCCTTGCACAGTAGGAACATGATACATGAGAGCCAACAACTCAAGAGTCCAGGACAACATCTAATATCCTGACAACCATACTACAACAGGTTGGTTGCACACAAATTTGGTTACCTCCAAAGAGCTCAGCAACACTCTGCCTCTCGTCCAGTTGTGGCCTCCCTCTCGGAGCTCCCCATGATTGTGGTTGCGAAGTACATGAGTTGACTGTACTTTTGTTGACAAACGCTGCTACGGCAGCTGTGTGCTTGCACTGGCCGCTAATGCCTCCCCTGCAGGTACATGACGTGCGACTAATCCTGCGGGATTCAGGAAATAGCTGCGGGGAACACACGCGTTTAGAGCATATCGGTCAGTACTGCAAAGACACAAGGTAAAAGCTTACCTCGATGACAATGTCGTAGGCGTGTTTGCCGGTCTGTGCAATTCACGATCCTGTTATGACGGCACCTTCGTTCAGCTTGTCTTGGACTTCTCGAACGTCGTACACATGACGGCTCTCGTACAGCTTCAAGCCTTTTCTCAGGTTTGAACGTCTAAAGAAGTCGCATAACTTCTCAATCTTCGCAAACCCGCAATAAATCACGACTGCCATACCCCTACCGCTGCAAGCTTCCCGTTCTCGACAGCTGACCACCTACCCGGAAGGGAAATCACCACCCACGAGGTGGCGCTGTGTACTGCGGCGGAGCTGCCCCCTGGAGAAGTGCGTCTGGCCTATACAGTATACAGCGCCGCAGACACAGGAATCGAATAAACGACGCCTTCTTCTACAATCAGCGTCAGGATTCCTGGGTTTTGTGGGGCAGGTTGTGAACTTGAAGAAAGGGGTCAAACGGGAGACCTTGAAAGTTGTTAGAAAACACAAGGCGCAGTCTCTCGGCCACCTTTTTCAGGATGTGGGAAAACCGGTGGTAGAGTAGAACGGGAGGACAACAAGGAAACGGTTGATGTAGTAGAGAGAGGGGATATTTTCAGCGGGAAGAAGTTTGACAATCCTGTTGTTTATGCGAAGGGTAGCACGCAAAACCAAGTCTCTCTACCTGAGCGGACAGGGCTTTTAAAGCGAACACGTCAAGTCTTCGTGTTAGCAAAACAGGGGGCTTAATCACTTCCATCGTTCGCGAGCCAACGAGGGGCGGAGCTCTCGTTAACACGAACACGTGACGCGTTTCACGTGACACGTGACGCGCTTTTTTCGGGACAAAGGCGTAATCTCTTGCTCGCGCAACGACCGACGGTGTCGTCTGCCTAACGAATGTGTTCACGTGCTCACAGGCTTCATATGGCTCACATGCCTACATGGCTCATGATCTAACGAGGCGCGAGGCATTCTGGAGCTCGAGCACGTGGTGTATGACGCGCTCTTTTCGTTAAAGTGACAGGGGCGTAATCTCTCGGTCCAGTTACGATCAAATTAGATCGTTTGCCTAACGAGTGGGTCTACCCACTCGTTACAATGTGAAACACCTTCATTTGGAGATTTGCAGAAACGGAATTTCTGCAGAAACGAACATGTATTCCTCCACGACTGTGTACAAAATGACATGCTCCCCCTTTCATCGTATTTACACCAGCGGTTACATGAGGGCTGTGAGATATTCTCGAGAACATGCAGATGAAGACGAGAAAGAAGACGAAGAAGTGACAACGACAAGCCATTGACAAACCATAGACAAACCATGCGAGCTATCCAAACAAAATTAAACAACCTCATTGGTCGACAAGATTACAGCCTCGTTGACAGCTGTAGTTCGTTCAGGGCAGTGACATCACAACACGTAACGGCTCGTTACGACAACGCCTCCTCTATTTATAGAGGAGGCGTTGGTTACGAGCACGATAGCCTCAACGAAGAAGCTAAACGAGGAGCAGGGATTGTGCCACAATAGGGCGTCGATAAGTTTCTTCGTTTCGTTATTCGTAACGACACGCTGACGTTGAAGTTGCCCAAGAAAGATGGCGGAGTGATTCTTCGCTTGGGCGATCACACAAGCAGCTAACTGTGCCCCATGGACGTGATGGCGTCAGGATGCCTTTCAACTGGACGAGACAGATTCTGTAAAGTTCTTCCGTCCGCCAAGAAACACTCTCCGCACCGTTTGTGAGGACTTGTGACCGTGTACATCACTGCGTCTTGATAGCTACGGGTGTTGTGGTGAACAACAAAGGCGAAATGGATGCACTCTTGCTTCGCGCTGCTAACATGGAATTAAAACAGTTCACTGACGTTCTGTTCAAGCTCACTAGAAAACTGTTGCACTGCGAATTTATTTTATTTTAGACGTCAGGATGCCTTTCAACTGGACCAGATAGCTTTTGTAAAGTTGTTCCGCCCGGGAAGAAATGCTGTTCGCACTGTTTATGAAGCCTGACTGTAAGGCTGAGCGTTGTACTTCCATGCTTGAAGAAAAAGTTACATAAAGTTAATGAAATAAGTGTACACGTTGAGGAGAACGGGCAGCCTCCTCGTCTTTCTTCTTTTGATACTTGTGATACCACTACGTCTTTCCTTTCTGGTCTCGGACTCCCACGTGAACTAGAACTCAGCACACACTAGTTCTCGTATCATACTTAAAACAATTCTCACCCGACACCGTCGTCAGGGTAGGAAAATGATTTACAATTTTTTTTTTTTTTTTTTTTCGTATAGCTCGACGATTATCCTTACAGTGATGTACATGTTTGTTAATTATTTTCACACGACTAGCGAGCCATATATTGAGACGGGAAGAAAAAGAAGATGACGAACGAGCCTGGGAACGAACATTGGAACGCAACGAGCATGTATGAGAGCACGAGAATGCGAGGTATCGGAACAAATGAAACAGACCTATTGGTCAGAGAAGATGCAGCCTCGCTGCCAGCCTACTCTTCGCTCAGGGCGGTGACATCACAACACCTGAGCGCTCGCAACGTGCAAAATAACCACAAAGAAGAAGCTTCACGAGGAGCACAGATTGCGACCACGCAAAGCGTCGATAAAGTTGCTCGTTTCGTTAGCCTGAACGACTCGTTCAGCTGTCCCGTGCCGTTAAGTTGAACGTGTGAAACGATTAAGCCCCCAGGTGAATTATCTTCTCCGTCCGCTTGTTGTCCTCCGCCACCTTGTCTTATTCCACCACTGTTAATGTGCAAACTACATTTTTCCTGTCGCGGAGATATATATCTCTGACTGGACATCTTCCATTGTCTCTGAAGGAAATGCTGCAATATGCATGTACTGGGAGATCATTAGAAACATGATGAATCATGATTTAAAAAAAATGTTATATGATCAAATTAATAAAGTCGAGGCCGTCCGTGTGGCGATTCTTTACTAGGATTATTGTACACTTGAGACAAACGCATAATAATTGCTTTCTCTGCCCCCACACGCCACACGGAAAAGCAATCGCACGCACAAGAGCTACGACTTCTCTGCGTTGACGTCAGAACGACTGTATGCTGGGTTTGGTAGCCGTTTCAAAATTTAACATGCAAAAAATTATGCGAAATTTCATGACTGATAACGGAAGGCGGAGGAAGATTAGCCGTAGTGGCAAATTCGATTGGCTGTTTGTTTTTTTTCTCTCTAAAAGCCCGCGAACTGGCTGGGTCGGGACTAACCTCTCCATATTTTTCTTTCTATTTTCCAATCCAAAAGCCCGCAAAGGAATCGGAGATCGTGACGTTTTCATGTAAAACACTACGGCTCGGACACGACTGAGTCCGTCAATTTTTCACCTTTAAAGGCTCATGCAAAAATTAAGACGCCGCAGAAGATCCTTAGTAATTATTTCCTTCTCGGAGATAAGACAAGATCTTACAATACGAATAGATCTCGAAGAACGGGTATTCGTGTGGCATTAGGCAGAAGGTTCTGGACATCTTTGACGATCATCAACATCAATTGCTCCACCTCAAGAATATCTTTACTTATCAAAACATTTTATGTGTACAATTCAATTTACGTCGGGAATAAAGGTTAAGCTGAATTATTTCACTAGCAACGCGCTGTTCATGTATACTACATGATGCCAACTGTTCACGGTCCGTATCTCCTACGCACGACGTTGCCCCCCTTCCATGCAAAGTCAACAGGGAGGTTCTTAAAGAGTCTGCAGAGGCCCCATACTAACCCCCTTGTCCCCCACTCCTTCCTGCTGTCCTCTCTACATCTGTCCACATATGCCCACAGTTGCTTCGCGGCGCTAGCACGGAACCCTACCAAGCTAGCCCGGCGACTGTGTCGGCTCCAAACGGCGATTTTAACTGGTTGGCTGTAACACCTTTTGTATACATGAATCTGATAAGTCCATATCTTCACCAGGCATAGCACAGTGCTAGCCAACCATCATCCTCAATAAAAACGTTCTCGTTCCTGATTTGTTGAGAACGGGAGGCAGAGCCCATTTTGTAGCCATAATGTCGTACATAATGGCTGCATATTAGGCTCTTGTTATCAACAAGTCAGGAGCTAGAACGTTGGAGCGTGCTATGTGGTCAAGTTCATTTTTAAGAGCGTAGAACAGAACGTTATGTGTACCTCTGCGTTGGAACCTGGTTGGGTGCTACAGTTCTTCAAATGACGTAACAACAGATAGAGGTATCTGGATGGCGGTACGTCTACCCGCCCGTATCCGCGCTGCACATGTTATGAAGGAGAAGTATTGAACAATAAATTGTAAATAGAATTACGAAGCGTAGAAGAACATTATTGCATCTGTCACACCCGTAACTAAATACCTGCAGAGGGGAGTTCTTACCTCGTGTTAAAGGGACTGTCGCATCCGGAACCGTGGTTACGAATCCAATACCAATGTGTTCGGTACACTACCACGAGCTATTTGCCAAATTTTCTCCTTCCAAAACGGACCGGGTGATGAGGAATCGAATTTAAAAGATCCGGTTTCGTTTTGATCCTCGAAAGCGCCAGCGCCAACAACATCGCGTGACGCAAGGTCGAATCTGGCTAATCCGCTGTGAAGGACGCTGTCGTCTGCCGCCAAGTCTGGGGATGCTTTGTTTCTTTCCGGCACGTCGCCCGTATTCACATGTGACACTTTCTAGTGACTCGGATACTATCGCTACGCTTGCATCCTTCGCGTGGGATGTCGTTTGGAAACCGACGCAGCGTTCCCGACTCCAGGAAAACTTCCTTCGAAAACCTCGATGTTTAATTTCGCACGCCAAGGATACAGCTACAGCCAGACCCCAGACGAAGCGAAAGTTGGAAGCAGCTACATCACTAGCGGGTATCCAGATGAAGCAAGGAGTGTTCATGCTGTCCGTGTATGCTCCTCGCATTTCACCGATAATGTGTACTTGGATGAGAACATCATGGAAGTGCAACTTGGATTGACACAAAAAAGGAACGAATTGAAACTTGACGCCGTTCCGACAGTGTTCCACGAACAAAGCGAGCCAGTAACTTCGACAGTAAGTCACAATGTCTATGTAGTTTCCCAATCGGGTCTGTCACTCTTGCGCGTGAGTAACTTAGCAGCAAAAGACGAAATCGGTACAACGTAAGGTATCCCCTAATCTATGATTAATAACTAGATAAATAAAATACAATAAACAAGTTCAAGTGATGTCATTCATATGAACGTGATTGACTTTTCTCGTTGTCGGACGCGTTATCATGAAACTTTCACTGTTACTGAACCTGTGACTTTTGTGGAATGTGGTAGACATGATTGGTTTTCATGTGTGTTACAGCTGCAGGCAGTTCGACATGGTCAAGCGCAAGTGGTACGTATATTACTTAAATACATATAATGTGTTTACAATTTTTGGACACAGAACAATTCGCAAACTATGAACCCCGATCACTAAAAGGAAGAACTGACGCTGTTTGTGTGCTGGTGTTAGAAACAGGCACTATACAAACAGTACCTCTGTCCGTAACATAAGCGCCATAACCCACTTCCCAGTTACCTTTTATCTCTCTGTTTGTGAACTGTTTGTGTGCTGTAGGGCGGCGGTTTTTGCGGTTGTCGTAGCCAACTTGAGGTGCACTTTTGACGTTCTGTGTTATAGAAGGACCAGGTGCTGCTGATCAAGTCCCATCCATCCATGAAACGGCATCAAACAATGTACGTGTGTGCACGGCAATTTTGCTGAGAGACCTGGTTTTTACACTAATGCCTTTACGACGCCTCTGACAAATTAGGATCTTCCAGAACAGTGCTTTCTTCATCCAAGTTCAAGAAGTAAAGAGAATGACTTCATGGCTTCTACTAACATCTCACAGCTACATGCCAAGACAAAATAACTCGACAGCAGGAAATGAAAAAAAAAAAAAAAGGGTCCGTTTCAGGTCCACCCAAATCTTTGTGCAGAGGCTGACAACAACAACGCTATTGTGAGATGATGAATGATGCTGATGCAGCGTTGAGATTAAGCTCTTGTTTCCTTTTTTGCAATGCTATACATTACTGCTGGTTAAATGTAAAATGATGCACCTACCTCCAGACATTAAAGGGGCTACCAGAGATGTAGTGTCAATTCAACAGAAAACCTGCATGTTCTACGAGGCACTGTCACATAAGCATTGGCCAAATTTGCTGTCCTGTGAGCTTTGATAGGATATGCCGTAGATAGTAAGAGGCCTCTTACTGTCAAAGGGAGGTGCATTAATCGAGTAGTGGGGTCTGAGGCATGAGGGCCATTTCAGGATGTACTAACCCTTCTAAAATTTTAGACTTGGTTATGCCCATAGATCGATCCAAATCCCCCCCAACACCCCGAGTTTTTTTCCTGTGTACCACTGTTATAATGAAACCGTCCAATTTACTGTCCAATCGTCCCGTTTTCATTGCAATTGAAGTACTTACAAAACTGTTTATTTCATTTTTTATTTTTGTGAGTCCCCGCTTCAGATCCCAAGGGACATTGCCAGTGTGGTGCACGCTGATAACTGTCTGTGCATAGCAAATAATAAATATCTGTGCATGAAGAGTTGGATGTGGACTTGTGCAATGGCTCTTGAATGGACAACACTCAGTCAACACAAAGATTTATTCACATTTGCGTAACTTATTGCCTGTCATTATAATAATTATTATAATACATAGACAAGAGGTAATGCTCTGCCAAGGATCTCTGAAGTTACAGTCTTGGAAGCTGTTTTCAAGACAGTGGTGCTAAAAAATTGGATCAATGGCAGGTATCAAAATTTGTTTTGCTGTATCAAGGCAGAACAATCTTCCGTGGGAATGACAAGTTTTGGACATTCCCAGACAGATGTATCACTTACTATGATAATGAGGTGTAACTGTACCATTAGTGAGTTATGAAACGTTACCTGAAATTATTTGACGTGTTATATCCCTCACATGCTATAATACTGCCAACGATAAGAAGCATTACACTATCATTAAAAGTATAACTGTCACTTATGGCCAGGTAGTTTATTGCTCCTGCCTATTCCTTTGCACTTCTCGGGATTACTGTGGTAACACAGATTCTGTTTCACACTTCTCAATTGGAAACTACGCAAGTCTATTATGGTGTAGGTGTGAACAGGAAATGAGGCACACTAAAGATGATAGTCCTGACAGGACCAGGATGGAAAAACGTTGGCGAATCATGCGGACGACACACCCAGGTATCTGTCGTCTGTTTTTCGGTCCAAGGAATCTCCAAACTCAGCTTGTAAACACACAATAAGCAGTGAACCTGACGTAGCTGTAAAAAGAAAGGACACTTTCCTAAACACGTAGCATAGTAATTTCCTGACAATCAATCAATCAATCGTGTGTGCAAACAACGACGACAACTACGAAAATAAGGATTGCTCGACGTGCCTATCTATCGTGGGCACAGTAGGCGAAGACTGTGATCGTCGCTGCAATACTGCGGTAGATACACCACTAGAAGTTCTGGCCGATGACAGGGAGCTGGGAACAAAGTGTGATGCGTGCCGTCATTGCACAACTCTACCACTTCATCAGCACTGCAGCATATAGGTACTCATCCAGTTCCTGAGGAACACAGACGCCGCACAAACACTTGGATTGTTTCCTGCGTCGTAGTGTGAATGTCACGGGACTAAGTATTGAGCACTCCGATCATGAACGTACCTAAAGCAGTGGTCCTGAGGCTCGTTCTGTTGCGCTAACGCAGCTGCGGCACGTACATCACCAGCGACTTGCAGAATAAGCGGATCCGTCGAATATTGGCCGTCATCAAACATGTATATTCGTCACGGGAGCTATTACTAAAGGCATTTGAACAGCACGATTCGCCACTTCCGCGTTCCGAGTCCGCCATCTCCGTATGTGCCTTCGCCTTCGTCTCCCTGACCTTGCTCATGCAAGCTGCAAGCCGCGGGGACTCCTCTGGCTCGCCGCGTTCTTATTGGTCAGATTCCATGTGACGTTGCTAAAGATTCTCAGCAGGGAGTTCCGCTTGACGCCCGCTTCCGTCGTCTGCTGTAGCGCCGCTTACACACGAATTACGCAAAAAGTATTCCGTCGATCGGAACGGGACTTTCGGAGTCATGGTCAGTGAAGGACGGGGAATCGCATTTCACTGTGGTTTCGGAATCGATCTGTGGTCGATGCGACTGTCCCTTTAAGGGGCAATGGACAGGTATACGACGCACACATTTTTTTTATACATTGTGGTACATTGCCGACGGTGACCGTTAAAAAAAAAAACAGTTGTTGCAAAAAGTAAATAATGGCTCTAAATCGACTGCACTCTTTCGCCCTCATGCCCCGCCCTGCAACGTCGTGCATTATCAGCCATTTAGAATGCGGGACGCTAATGCATTAATTTTGTTGTAATATCGAGAGGTGAGGTCGATTCTAAGCACATTCCCACTTGTCAAATCCATGGTAGCCGGTTCAAACCGTACCAAAAACCCTCGAGATACTATTTCTCGTGCGCGTGATGTTTTCATTGGTGTATTGCTCCCCGATGTCACCGCGATAGCCCCTCAAACAGTTCCCTCGCGAGTTGCAGCTTGTCTGAGTGAGATCCTTCATTGGCTAGGAGAGCCAAATCTCCCCCACCTCCAGCGCCTAGAATTCGGTGTTGCTATACCTTGGAACATGATGACGTGTCCTGGTTCTAAGGATCAGCTGATCCTTAGAACCAGGACACGTCACCATGGAATGCATTCCTAGGAACGCGACTACCGAACGCGAACCGAACTTACGAACGCGACGTCGGTAGGAACACGACTTCCAAACATTTCAGGAGATGAAACAAGCAGCCATTGTTGCGTGCAATGTGTTTAAACTGCATTAAAAATGCTGGTCGCTATGTATATGTATGACATTTACAGCCTATACAAGTACGAGGGGGGACCCAAAAGAAACCGGAATTATTTTCTAAAAAATTGTGTTTTTATTGTTGCATGCTCTAACTTCAAACACCTTCAAAGTAATCTCCGTTTGATGCAATGCACCTGTCCAGACGTTTTTTCCACTGCTCAACACAGTTGTGGAACTCGTCGACGTTGATGCTTTTTAGTGCTTGTGCCGTTTTCTGTTTCACTTCTTCGACATCGGCAAAACGTTTCCCTTTGAAGACTTTCTTCATCCAGAGGAACAGAAAAAAGTCACAGGGGGCGAGATCAGATGAGTAGGCAGGGTCGTGCACAGGGGTCATTCCGGTCAAAAACTGCTGAACACTAAGCGCGTGTGGGCAGGTGCGTTGTCATGGTGAAAGAACCAGTCACCTGAATGCCACAGTTGGGGATGTTTCTTCCGTAGATCGTGGCGCAACCTTCTTAAAACTTCAAAGTAAGAGCTTTGGTTGACCGTTTGACCCGGCGGAACAAATTCCGAGTGCAGAGGCCCCTCACATCAAAGAAACAGATCACCATTGTCCTGACGTGCGACTTCACTGGTCGTACTTTCTTGGGTCGTGGTGAACTGGCTGTTTTCCATTGGCTAGAATGCTGTTTCGTTTCGGGTTCGTAACCGTAGCACCAAGATTCGTCTCCTGTTATGATTTCAGAAAGAAAGTCGGGGTCCGTCTCCAACTGGTCCTTCAACGCACGGCACGCAGCCATGTTCAGCTCTCTCTGTTCGGACGTGAGCAGTCGAGGCCAAATTTCGCTGCAGCTCGTTTCACGTGCAAATCGTTCGATAAAGTTCGCTGACATCAGCTCTACAACATCCCTGCCAACTCCACAAGCTCATCAATGGTTCGACTGCGGTCTTGCAAGAGGGCTTGACGAATTCTGTCGACATTTACTTCAGTGTGGCTGGTCGAAGTCCGTCTGGAACGAGGTTGATCGTCAATCGACATTTCGCTTCGTTTGAATCGAGAAATCAATTCGTACACTTGTGTTTTGCTCAAAGCAGCCTCCTTGTAAGACGTCTGTCGCATAACTGCCGTTTCTGATGCGTTTTTGCCCAACAGGAAACAAAATTTCACTGCCGCATGTTGTTCGTGCAAATCAGCCATCGCGAAATAGGCAAATGAATTGAAGGGGTCTAACACTAGAATTCACTGAAGCCGAACGCAGCGTTGCACAACAACGCCATCTGGTGCCATGATGCAAAACAGTTCGTAAAACACTCACCTAGTGGTGGAAGCCTGTATTACAAGGGATCCGCCCTCACAAGGACCATTCCGGTTTCTTTTGGGTCCCCCTCTCGTATATTTTCTATTTCTACTGGACCAGGTGGATCTGCAGAATTTTCCTGCTGGACACAAGATGTATTTGCTGGACCAGTAACCGAGTCTGCTGGTTCACTAAACTCGCTTACTGGGCAAGAAGCATGTTTAGCTGGACAAGCAACCAAGCCTGCTGGTCCACTAGCCTCGCCTGATGGACCAGTAAGCAAGGTCTGCTGGTCCAATAGCCTCGCCTGCTGGACCAGTAACAAATTCTGCTGGTCCACTAGCCTCACCTGCTGGACCAGTAGCCGTTTCTAGTGGTCCAGCACGAGTTACTAATGGACCAGCAGAAAATCTTGATGGATTTTTCAATAGGGCGCGGATTATGCTCTTTGAATGGCATTGTCTCGTGTTAAAGACGCTCGTTAGAAGCAAAAGATTTGTATATTTGGATATTGTTCTGTTATTGATCGTAATACCTGCAGAACGTTTATCGACCTGTTTTGTGCCCCTTCTATTAAATGAACTGAAAGCACTCGCTCTACGTGGTACTGTATAACTGCACAGTAAATATGTGTAAATTGAACTTGATGATGTGTTCGTGAAATGTGTGGCTTCAAAAATATTCCCGTTTCATCGCTTTTAACCTTTTGCAGTGTTTCGTGCAAGGTGAAAACCGGTGAAAACGACACACAAACTCGCGTGATCACGTCAACCTCATCAGGCCACGTGACGATTGTGCTCACTATGTCTACCGCCAGACTCACATGTCAAGCGGAAAACAAGAAGCAATGGGTGCTGGAGGACTATGAGATGGACGGCACCACTACAATCGCGATTACCGGCTTCAAGATTACTTCAGTTCACCAGGTGGGTCGATAAATTAGTGGCGCACATACACCATCGACTGCCGCAACACAATGTTCCACAATGTTCATGTGATTTCTCCTTTCTTCTTATTATTATTATGATTAATCGTGATGTTCTTATTATTTAAGTTATTTAGATGAAAGTGTACTCGATTATTTAGACACTGTTTTTGAAGACTTTAATGGTCGCGGCGTGCAAAAATTAGGGGATAAGTTTAAGGAAGCCTGCCTCTATTGCATAACACACTTTATTCTTAACAAAGTTGAAGTACGCCATCACCGCGCACACCCTTGGATGACGAGAGAGATTTATTTATTGATTGATCTTTATTTATCTAATCCCACATGGCCGGAGGCAAGAATGAAGGGAGAGACAAATGCCCATATACAATGAGCATGATAAGGAGGAGAAAATAGAGAACATATCATCAATGCACTTCACATTAGATAGAAAGTGTCGTGTATGGCGTCTTTGACGGTGGGCGTGTCTCTCTGATGACATCGAGGTAACGGGTAAGATGATTACATTCCAAGGCGGTGCTAATAAAGAAAGAGTCGGCGAAAGATTTAGAGTTTGCAAAGTGAACATGCACTTTTTGAGAATGGTCAATGCCATGGGAAGGGTATTGGAAATGGTATGTAGGAAGAGAGTTGGGGATCCTTATTATAATACACCTAATGAGATAATGTTTGGCTATAGCGATTTTACGGCCATAAGATAGGCGAGGTAGACCATTTTTTTTTTTTTTTTTTCATTTGAGTGACACTCAATGTGCGGCTGTAATTGGACAGAATAAAAGTAGCGGCACACATGTGTGAGAGTGCCAGTAGTTGAATCCCATTACGGCGATTGCGATACCATGATTTAGGGCGAACAAGAGATGTACAGAAATGAAGCTTTACATTTGAAGTAACTCGATGAAATGAAACACAGGGACGAATAAGCGCTGTTGCATATATGGGTGATACGGTTTTGCCATCACGACGGTGCCATACGGTTTTGCCATTGCAACGCATGACTGCTTCTAAGGCGCTTGCCTCTTTGCAGACGCTACACTGAAAGTGCTTCTGAAAATCAGTTCTCATCAGTACAGGACGCAAACAGTCTTTTTCAACATGTTACTATAGCATACGTAATTAATCTACACCCGTCCAGTACCGAATAACGAGTCATCACTACATGCACATATTCAGGTGCACAACAAATGAAAGAAAGAAATAACTGCAAATGAAAAGATTTAATTGGGTAACCTGGCACTAAGCAGAGGCAGGAGCACGAGGACGTCACAATACAGGCACTCCAACTCTGGTGAACGACATTCAGTTTCAACGAGGTCCCTTTATAGTCCCTTTACAGTCATCAGGTACGTTGTTGCAACTCTCTGTCTCTCTCTCAGTGAGCCGAACCACCACAACAACTTTATAACGAGATGATGTATGGGAGTTTCATCGCCAGGGGCGACAATCTACCCATTGCTGGTGGTCATGCGTGGTATGAAATAATGAGCACATACACAATAAGAATATAACTCCTGTGGTATCCAGAAAGGCGAAGAAACTTTGAAGGCATGGCCTTGGTGGGCTGGATGTGCCAGGGAACGAACAATCTTATGAGAGAGAAGGGGCGAGAATCCAGCTCATTAAGGGATCCGGAGAGTGCGGTTCGAGAAGGTTGGTAGTGTGGGCAACGGAGAAGAATGTGATCTAGACCTTCTACAGAAACCCAGTCACTGCTTTTTGAGACTCTCCTACTTGTCTCAAGCGCAACTGCGCGGTAAACGCCATATCCGAGGTGCATTCGATGAACTAATTCGGCACCCTGACGAGAGGTATGTCGAGGCATGCGGAAAGCAAGCGCTTGATCAACTTTGCTCAACATGGCTGGGAGGAGAATGTCAGTGGTCCATCGAGGGGAAGCCAGAGGAGTCACGAGTAGTCGAAGTACGGAACGACGATCTCCTCTCAGCAGCTCAATACGCGTCCTTCTCCGAGACGAGAGAGCTGCTTCTGCGGCGCTGTCGGCCTATCCATTCCCTTCGATATGGCAATGGGCTGGAACAGTTGGCTTCTATACTGCAATGAGCTGGCGTAGACAAGGTTGTAAGCCATTAACATAACCATCACCAACGGTGCCGATGAGCCACGAATGCCAGGATTCCCAATTGTTTGGAGCGCAGAGTCAGTGAGCACGACCCGATCCCGCGGGGTAAAATCAACGATATGCTGTAACGAAAGTATGGCACAGAGTTCCACAGCTGTAGATGAGGTCTGATGCGAAATGCGTCGTGCTTCCACTACGCATTCGGATAGGATGACAAATGCCGAGGAGGACTTGCCATTTTGAGATGCGCCATCGGTGTATGTTGCGGCAGACGTACAAAACTTCACGTCTACCAGAGCATAAAAATTGGCTCGAAGGACTTGAAGGGGAACCTGATCTCTTCGTTCGTGGAGGTCCGGAAGACGTACGAAGGTGGGTGGCACAAGGAGAGACCAGGGGGCGTCCGGCGGTGTGACGTCCTTAGTTATGAAGCCAGTGAGAGCCTCACCGCTACGCGATAAAAATCACTTTCAGGACGGTATCGAATTTTCCTGAGGAGTGGATGATGGAGAATGTGCGCACGCAAACGTAGGAAGTGGCGGGCCGTTTTAGCCTCACGGAGAACTTCCACCGGGAGGTCACCAGCTTTAGCCAGGACTTGCCGTGGTTCCACCATTCTGGGAACTCCAAGGCACCAACGAAGGCTTCCTGCACACACTGTCCGAAGGGCATTTAATGACGTTGTGGAAATCCTGTGCAAGATTGGAGCAGCACTGTGCTCTAAAGCAGCGTTTCCCAAACTTTTGGCGGTGACGGACCCCCGGAAGCGATGAGAGCTAATTCACGGACCCCCCCCCCCCACACACACACACAAATATACCGGGATACGCACTGTGTACACTCTGCATTGCAGTTGGAACACACTACTACGCCATTCCGTACTTTTTCTTCGATGGTGCACTGCTTGTCAACTCTCAAGATTGATAATACCAAACAGAGGTATCATCTGTAGTGCCACCATCGCTGCAAGAGGTCCGGAGGCTGCCAAATATAAAATGTGCTAAACACAGGAACACTCTCAGTCAGTTCGAACTCGAAGCAAAACGACATGACGCACTGTATTTCCCATGCTAGCCAGTGCATAACCAGCAACCTCGTCAGCTGCTGCGTGCTTTCGATACAGCTTCAGAAACGATTCCGGACTGGTTTCTTCTTCTTGTTTGTACGTGTATGACGCGGACAAACGTGCATTGCAGAACTTTTCTATCAGAAATTAGAAGCTAGCCGTTGAAGCATGCTTATAGCAATTTTGGAAGTTCTGGGTGTTTAAAAATCGGGCAGCATGTATACGAGCGAGTGTTTGTGGGGACGAAAATTTTCACTGAAATGTGAGAGACGGTCGCGGACCCCCACGGACACTCTCGCGGACCCCCAGGGGTCCGCGGACCACACTTTGGGAAACACTGCTCTAAAGCACAGTTACCCTCACCAAAGGGAACGTAAACCGATAGGAGGGAGAGCTTAACACAGCCCCATCCTAAGCGAGAAAGATGTTGATTTGGAGGGAGCCGTCGCTGCGCTTTGGGGTCGTGGTGCTTGCTGTGGCGAGCCTAGCACAGGTCCGAGCCCATGACCACACCAAGGAAGCGATGGGAACGTACAGGCTCGAGCATTTTTTGAACCAACCCAAAGAGAGAAATTTCTCATAGCCTTGCGGGTGAAAGGGAGCTCGACGCACTTATCAGGCGAAAGGTTCATCCCAAGTCGCGTGAGATACAGACAGTGGCGTAGTCAGACCTCCAAGGTAGGGGGCTCGATACGAAAACTCCCCCCCCCCCCATTGACCCTGGGTGCGACTACACAGATATACTTGGCCACAGCGCAAAATGCGGTTGAAAAAAAAAAAAAAGAACGAAAATAATTTATTTGGACGTTCACAATACGATTACATATATAGGCTGTCACGTCCAATGAGGTGGTGTCACGAGATTGTAAGTACTTTGAAAAGCTCATACTTTGAAAACCATTCACGAGTGCTGCTTAGATAGCCGCCATGAACTGCAAGAACTTTCGCGATCGTCACATTTGTCCCCCCCCCCATATATTATTTTCTCCTCGGATTTGCACGATTTGCGTGGGTCGGGTCGTGGCAGGTAGGGGGGCTCGAGCCCCCCCTAGCCCCCCCCCCCCCCCCCGTGGTTACGCCACTGGATACAGATGTACATTATTTAAGGCTAGCTACAAACGACGCTGAATGGCTGGTCGTGACTTGCCTACTGTCCAAAGGGCAACATCGATGGCATACACAGAGAATGCTGCTTTGCGAGCAATTATCGATTTAGGCCTGCCTTTACCACATTAAAGGGTATTGGACTCAGAATGCTTCCTTGGGGTACGCCTTGATGAATAAGATGCTTAGGTTTTGGCAGTGGGATGTGCGGACAGCGACAGTACGGTTCGTAAGGAAATCGTGGAACCACTTAAGAGTAGACCAGATACTCAAAAAAAAAGCGTAAGGCTTGCAGCACACAAATGTGCGAGATGTCATCATAGGCGCGCTTGACATCGAGGAAAACTGATAAAATGATCTGCCGATGTGCACTGTAAAACGAGGTCGAGAACTGGATCCATGTTGCTTCGGCGGCGACGAAAGCCTGCCATTTCGTGAGGGAACGCACCATGTTTTTCCAGGCACCAAGATTGCGCAGTGCGGCATAATTGATGTTATCTGGTAACTGGGATTCACAAGTCTCAACACTGTCTTTAGCTCGATTACACTGAAGTCATGTCCATAGCATCTGGTGGATGGGGCCAGTCTTGGCGAATTTCTGTCTTCAAGCTCTGGACAAAGCTGCTGTGTACCGCAGTCGTCGAGGCAGCCGCTTGTGTCTTTAGTACTACGGAGAAATGAGAAATCTGTCCCTATCGTGTTTTCGTCTACACCCTTAACGCTAGCTAATGCCGCGAGAGGATTCTGTTGCGGGGGCGCATCTTTTAGAGCTCGAATTGTCCTCCATATCTTTGTGGCCGGGTGAAACGAATAAGGGTGTTGACAAAACTTATGCCAAAGCTTCCACTCTTCATTCTTCAATTCCCGTGTTGCTTTAGCTTTATCCGGCGTTATGCTACAATGTCAGGAAGATACGCAGTTCGACGAGCCGTTCTTTCTGCTCGGCGACGTAATGCCCTAAGGTGGTTGATTCCTGGAGAATGACTGACATGACCTGTTACCCTTCTAGACAGGACCCCCGCGTCCTGAATGGCACAAGGAACGGCTTGCAAAAGGGCCTATGCCGGTGTGCACAGATGTTCGGAGGGCGGCACGAAAGAGTACAGTTCGTGAAAGTAATCAGTCTGGTAGTGGTGAGAGAGACAGCCTGTCGTACGAAATATATAGGTGAAAGTGGTTACTACCTCGGGCGTCGACATCGGTAGCGCACGACAAGTGGGAATGTCTTCTGAGCATCACGAAAGATCCTGTACATCGAGTGACGTGGGTGATCGCATATAAGTTGGCTGTCGGTTGTTAAGTAAGCACATGTGAGCATTCTCAACTGCTTCCAACAACCTTCTTCCCCGGCCGGCCGTCCGTCCTACGGATTCCCCAGGTCGTACGATGAGCATTCAGGTCTCCCAGCATGAAGGCTGGTGATTCCAGTGACGTGAATAAGCGTTCGAGGTCAGTACACGGATCCTGTACCGCGTGACGTAGATGGATACTGACGACTGTGAACAGCTTGTGCCCAAGGCGGCTCTTGCAGCTGACATAGTCATAAAAGCGATGACAGGCAAAGTGACGGAGCAAGAAGGTCATTACGAACACCGAAAACGGCCCTATTCCTTTCCGATATCTGAGAGTGACACGTCCAGCGACGAATGCCACCTAACAGACTGCGTTGAACCTGGGGTTGTGCGCCATACAATATATATTTCTTTTATTTTTTTATTTTCTTATTTATTTTTTTGCGGCAGCGACACGTCACTGAAGCCCCTGGCGTAGTCAGCGTGCCAGCTCTCTGTTTCTGTCGGCGGCGGCGTGTGCTGACAGATGGCGCGCAACTGCACTTGGCGACGCCCATACAATAATGTATAATATAATATAATCTATCGATAGTAATCTGAAGTTTGTGAGTCGCAGGCGCGCCAACTTACAAATCAGCGGCAGGTGTAATATAAACAGTAAATGTATCCCACGTAGGGGTATTTTCCTTCGTTTTGATGCTATAGCAGCTGTGGAATATTACCGGAGGGAGGGGGAGGCATAATTTGCTTCAATTAAGTAACATTACTTATTAATTGGTTTATTCAATCTGCATCACGATATCTCAACAAAAGATTTTTTTTTGTATAATTGGGTGTTTACGTCGCGAGACAACTGAGATCATGAGCGACGCCACAGCGGTCAGTCTGTGGATTGCTTTTGCCCACCTGAGGGTTCTTTAACGTGCGATGAAAGCTCATCACACGGCACCCCGTATTTAACGTCCCTCGCGGAAGACGGCGTGTCTAAGCAACTTGTACCCTGCCACCAAGTTGCTGGCGTCCTCGGCCGGGTTCGAACAGCGATCTCGGGATCAGAAGGCGAACACGCTACCATCTGAGCCACCGAGGCCAGTTCTCAACAAAAGAAGAAACACATATTACAAAGGGGGATTTAGCAAACCATTCTGTGCGCACATCACAGAAGGAAGGTAAGTAAAATGCAACAAAGCAGAAGCGTCCACGCCCGTAATCTGAAACTTTGGCCCAACAAAAAAGGCGCCTGAAAACTTCTTACCATTATTTCATGGTTCTACTCCGACTCGGGAGCACGCTGTCTTTGCATTTGGCAGAACAACAAATTCGAATTCCTCTTGTGGTTTGGTCTTTGACAGTCATTCAAATTTTCATAAAATCTTAAAAGAATTGCAGCAAAAAGAAAAAAAAAAGAAAAGCAGAATTTCGCAAAGTGGTAATACAACACCACATTGTAGTGCCCGCCGAAACTTGCGGCGGCGGCGGCGGCGCCACGGAAACGAGTGGCGCGCAGCTCTAGTTGAACCTACGTTGAACGGGCAGACCGTCAAATTGTGATGTATTTTACTTATTCGAAACATCCATGCATCTCGATATGCATTTAATCACTTTGTTTCCGTAAGGCGTTTTGAACGTCGTGTTTCGTAGTTGCCCTTCCCAGGAAACGGCCAGCACCTAGCTGTTGCAGTAATGAGCCACTTGACACCAGGCGAAGCCGGATTCCGCGAAGAGCTGTGACAATGAGAAGAACAGCAAGACCATGCCTACAGAGGAGGCAGATTAGGGACAAGTCCTCCAACGCAGGAAACGAGTGACCCACTTCCCAACGAGAGAAAGGCGTGGTCACTGCGTGGTCACCTTTGTATTTCTTCATCCTGCTCGCTTTTCCTGGGAAGTATAACACTTTCGCTGTCGGTCCGTGGAATTTTGCGCTTGCAAAGAGGATCGAAGTCCCATGGTATCCAAAAATGTAAACAGAGCTTTGAGGGCATAGCATTGGTGGGCTGGCTGTGTCCAGGGAACAAACAATCTTATGAGAGAGAGGGGGCGAGAGTCCAGCTCGTTAAGGGATCCGGAGAGTACGGTTCGAGAAGGTTGGTAGTGTAGGCAACGGAGAAGAATGTGATCTAGACCTTCTACAGCACCTCAGTCACTGCTTTGGGGAGACTCTACTTGTCTCAAGCGCAACTGCGCGGTAAACGCCAAATTGAGGAGCATTCGATGAACTAATGCGGCATTCTGACGAGAGGTATGTCGAGGGATGCGGAAAGCAAGCGCTTGATCAACTTTGTTCAGCATTGCTGGGGGAAGAACTAAGGTGGTCCATCGAGGGGAAGCCAGAGGAGTCTCATCAATCTATCGATATCATCTATCCTCTGAGAGCCGAACAGCGTTACACATTCGTTGTGACCTCGTTGATGCTCCCATAGGGCCAGTTTGTCATCGATCTTATAATTATGTCTCCTGCAAGGTCCACCTTGGGCACATGCTCTTAGCCGTCGTCAGTATCTATCTATCTACGTCCCGCGGTACAGGTTCCGTGGACTGACCTCCACCGCTTATTCAGTTCGCTGGAATCCCCAGCTCTTGTACTGGGTGAATTCAATGCTCATCATACGAACTGGGGAAGCAGTAGAACGGACGGACGGGGAAGGAGATTGTTAGAAGTAATGGAGACTGCTCACATGTGCCTCCTATAGACCTGTGTGCCGATGGCAGTTTGACCGGCGGCGGCGTCAGGCCGGTTTTTCGGTCGGCGGCGGCGCGAGCATGCAGATGCTAACCGTTGCCATTAGCGTGGGCCAGCGTGGGCCCTGTGGTACCTAACATGGGATATAGCAGTAATCATCTGGTTATTTGCGTGCGAGGAGGCACTACGCGCATAAACGCGTGTGGTTTCCTATTCCGCAAAAAGCAGAACTGTCAGACATCAGACAGATGCTTCTTCAAGATACTAACTTTTCAAATGATTTGTCTCCGTCCTTCTCCTTTGCCCGCACCAGGCACTCTTCACAGAATAAATCAGAACCGATGTTCCTCTTCTTGTCACCATCTTGCAGAACAAGACCACCAAAGTAGCGCCAGACCCCGCTCGTTTTTGTGGCCTTTGAACTTTTATCGATAGAGAACAACGACACTTTCCTTCGGAACGGACAACTCGTTTCCGATGTCATGGCAACCCTCGAAGGCAGCACCGCGCAATCGTTTTGAGCTTCCCGCTTGCGCTCGTCCACACACGAAACGAGATTAACCACGGAACGCCGTACCGAACGCGCGTGGTCCCTCGGCGCGCCGGGCTGGCGCCAGCGGCGGCGACGGCGTGAGGCAGATCGGCGGCGACGGCGGCGCGAATCGGCGGCGCACAGGTCTACTCCTAAACAACCGACAGCCAACTTATATGCGGTCACCAACGTCACTCGATGTCCTGGATCTTTCCTGGTACTCAACAGACATAATTCGCGACATGTCGTGCTCTACCGATGTCGACACCCGAGGTAGTGATCACTTTCTCATCTATATTTCGCACGAAAGACTGCCTCTGTCACCCACTACTGGAATGATCTCTCTCACGAATTGGGCACTCTTTCCTGGGCACTCTTTCCAAACATCTGTGCACACCGGCATGTCCTCAGAGGCCCTCTCGCAAGGCATTCGTTCCGCCATGCAGGACGCGGTAGTCATGTCTAAACGGGTCACAACAAAGTCACGTCGGTCATTCTCCCGTAACTAACCACCTCAGTGTATTACGTCGCCGAGCAGAGCGAAAGGCTCGCCGCACTGGGCAACTTCCTGACATTGAGGCGTACCGCCTGATGAAAGCTAAAGTAACACGAGAACTTAACAGAGAGGACCGGAAGTGTTGGCGCAAGTTTTGTCACCACCTTTCACCATTTGACCCCGCCACAAAGATCCAGAGGACAATTCGAGCTCTGAAGGATGCGCCCCCACAAAAGAATCCTCTCGCCGCATTGGTTGTCGTTAAGGGTGTAGACGAAACCACGCTCGTGACAGATTTCTCCGTCGTCCTAACGCCACCAGCGGCTGCCTCAACGTCTGCAATACACCACAGTTTCGTCAAGAGCCTGCAGACAGAACTCCACCAAGACTGGCCCCGTCCACCGGCGGTTATGGACCGCGACTTTACTCTGAGTGAGCTGCAGACTGCGTTGAAACTTTTGAATGTGGATCGTCCCCAGGACCAGATAAAATCACTTACGCCACACTGCGAAACCTTGACGAGCCGTCACTCCTAGCTCTCCTTCATGTTTATAAGTGTTGGCGACATGAATCCGTACCATCTACTTGGAAAGAGGCTTTAGTTGTTTCAATCCTGAAACCAGGCAAACCCCCAGATGCCCTATCCTCCTTTCGACTCGTGAGCCTGACAAGCTGTGCGGGAAAACTGATAGAGATAATGATTTTGCATCGCCTCGACTGGTGGCTCGAAAACGAAGGTTCGTTCCCTCAGGAAATGGCTCGATTTCGCCGCCACCGAAGCTCTATGGATCCAGTTCTCGATCCGGTCTCTACAGTCCAACATGCTCGTGCTCATCGACGGACCGTTGTATCGGTCTTCCTGGACATTAAGCGCACCTATGATACCGTCTCGCGCACATCTGTGTCCTCCACGGGTTGCGGTCTTTTGGAGTATCTGGTCGACTTTTCAGCTGGCTTCACGATTTCCTTCCGGACCGAACTGTCGCTGTCCGCACATCCCACGGTCAAAGCCCCAAGCACCCTGTTCATCAAGGCGTACCCCAAGGAAGCATCATCAGTCCTACACTTTTTAATGTGGTCATGGCAGGACTAAAATCGATAGTCCACGCAAGGTCGCATTCTCCGTGTATATGTCGATGACGTTGCCCTTTGGACAGTAGGCAAGTCACCACCAGCCATTCAGCGCCGTTTACAACAACCCTTAAACAACCTTCATCTCTACCTTATGCGACTTAGAATGGACCTTTCGCCCGAAAAGTGCGTCGAGCACCCTTTCACTCACAAGGCTATGAGTAATTCCCCTCTTTGGGTTGGTGCACGGAAGCTCGAGCCTGTGCGTTCCCATCGCTTCCTTGGTGTGATCCTGGACTCCCACCTGCGCTGCGCTCGCCACATTAAGCACTTTGAAACCAAAGTGCAGCGATGGCTTCCTGCCGTTCAACATCTTTCTGGCTTCGGCTGGGGATCAACGCTCCTCCCTCTTAGCCGTTCACGCGGCTTTGGTGAGGGCGACTGTGCTTTACATCCTTCCAGTCTTACATAGGGTTTCTACAACATCGTTAAATACCCTGCGGTCCCTGTTCGCCCGAAGCCTTCGTCGCTGCCTTGGCGTTCCAAGAATGGCTGAAACACGGCAAGTCCTAACTGAAGCTGGAGAACTCCCAGTGGAGGTCCTCCGTGAGCGGGAAACGGCTCGACACTTCCTACGTTTGCGTGCGAACGTTCCCCGTCACCCACTCCTCAGGAAAATTCGATACCGTCCTGAAAATGATTTTCATCGCGTGGCGCAGAGGACACGCCACGCTCTCATAGGCTTCACACATAGGACTGTCACACCGCAGAACGCCCCGTGGTCTCTGCCTGTGCCACACACATTCACACGTCTTCCTGACCTCCAGGTCCGCACAGCTCAGGTTCCCCCTCAACTCCTTCGAGCCCATTTTTATGCTCTCGTAGACGCGAAGTTTTGCACCTCTACCGCTGCTTACACCGATGGCGCATCTCGAAATGGCAAGTCCGCGTCAGCATTTATCATCCCCGACGAAGGCGTAGTTCAAGGACGTCGCCTTTGGCATTGTACATCATCCACAGCTGCGGAACTCTACGCCATGCTTTTCTTTTTGCAGCGCATTGTTCCAATCCCCCCCACCGGGTGGTCTTTGCTGACTCAGCATCTGCGCTGCAAGCAATTGAAAATTCTGGCATCCGAGGCTCCTCCGCACCGTTGGTTATGGATGCGTTAACCGCTTACAAACTTGTCTACGAAGCAGGACATAGGCTCGCTCTACAATGGGTTCTCGCCCATTGCGGTGTCGAAGGCAATGAACTGGCGGACAGCGCCGCCGAAGCAGCTCTCTCGTATTGGACACGGACGCGTATTGCACTGCTGAGAGGCCATCGGCGGTCCATACTTCGAAGCATTGTGACTCTTCTGGCTACCTGCCAACGGACCGCCGACATGCTACCCCCCGCCATGCTGAGCAGGGTTGATCCAGCGCTCACTTTCCGCATGCCAACACATATCTCTCGTCAAGACGCCGCATTAGTTCATCGAATGCGCCTCGACGTGACCTTCACAGCTCAGTGGCGCTACCGCTTCAGACAAGTTAACTCTCCCCACTGCAGTCACTGCGGTGCTGTTGCAGATCTCGAGCACATTCTTCTCCATTGCCCACACTACCACCCTTCCCGCTCCGTACTCTCCCCCTCCCTCAACGAGCTAGACTCCCGTCCCCTCTCCCTCACAAAATTGCTTGGCCCCTGGCCGCATCCAGCTCATCAACGCTCTGCCCTCGAGGTTCTCTTCGCCTTTTTGGACGCCACAGGACTTCGATCCTCATTGTAACGGGACCCATTCTTTCATTCCCCGCTTCACCTCCAGCAATCGGGTAGAGTATCGCCCCCAGCGATGAAACACCCCACCCATCATCCTGAAATAAAGTTGTTGTTGTTATTATTGCGCTTGCATTTGATTCACAGAAGCTCTGCAACCCTTGCTTGGATAGCTCGCCACACGTCAGTTTCTGACGATATAATTGAACGAGAACTTGAGAAATGGAGTTTGTCACAATTAATCATGTATGAATGGGTTGGAAAATATGAGGTCACATGGTGGGTAGCACGCGACACTATTCCGTCGAGAACCCATTTAAATAAGCGAGCGTTTGCCTTGTGTAAGTTATTGTGGATATCAACCTGAAGTCTGCTTCCCACCAGACGCCATGTAGATGCTGTAAATAAACTGTTGTTTTCATCGACCACTGCTGAGTCTTGGTTGACCGCGTCCACTACCAAATCATCATCGGATCACCACCACCGATCCATATCTTTCACTCAAACGTTGCGATCAGTGTTGCTAAACTGTCCAGCAAAAACGTAATGGAATAATAGTGAACGTAATAGTGAACTTACTGTACAAATACCTTGAAAAATTATCATTACCTCTATCGTGTGATTTCTTCGTAATTTTGTATACGATCCGCAGCTGATACAGAAGCAGAGACACAATAACGTAACGCACATTGCTCCGAAACTGTCGTATTGAACATGCGGCGGGAAGGAGAACACTAGCTTTTGGGCGGTACCTTTTATACAGGTTACTTTGGAAAAAAATAATACACAGACGAAGGAAACGCAAACGTGGAATTCGTTTAAAAGTTACAATATCCCTATTAAGTGTACATTTAGAAGTTCTGACAACTGCATTTGGGTTGAAGTAACTGAAGTAACTTCTATTGCTCATATAATATCAGGTTAGAAGTCGCGTTGAACCTCTAAATAGAGGTGCAGGAAAATGCAACGCGGTATTCACAAAATGTAATACATATATCTGCCACACAAAGATGTGTGTTTAAGCGATGGCAAAGCTATTGCATGCCTGCGGGACCATTTTTTTTCGCCTTTTGCCAACGAGACCCTTTTTTGCGAGAGAGAGGACAGCAGGAAGGAGGGGGGGTTAGTATGCGTCCTGGTCCGACTTCAGGGGGAACTGTGCCGACATTCGTCTGGAAAGTCTTCGGAAAACCCAGGGAAAACCTCAGACAGCACAGCCGGGTTTAGGATTCGAACCCACCACCTCCCAGTCTACAACACGACCTTGGTTTGCCACCAACGAGCGGACGCCTTAGCCCACTCGGCCATGCCGCTGGTAAAGACTGGCTGTGCTGTGACTGTCACTTGCTGGAACTTAATATAATGGGAATGTATACACTTGTCCTACAGTCATATATTGAGCGCAGTTGGCATCACAGACGCCATAACTGCAAAAATAAAAGGGGACACTTTGTGTCGTTTCAATAGATCCGAGGCATTCAGAGTTCGTTGTTTATTGAGACCACATACACAAAATACAAACAATCTTCTCCTTGCTGTTAAAATGGATCATATGTCTCGTAAAGAAGATCTTATTTGTCTCAATAATGGTGTTTCAACAGTGGAGGAAACATACAATGTACAAAGGCAAACACATACAACAACAGGTGCAACATCAGCTACAAGCAAGTCTGTGCTGCTATTTGTATTGTGCTTGCTTGTTCAGAGTCATATATTATTGAGGAAACTCTTTTACATACCTGCATGGTCAGGGACTTATGTATTTTTCTGTGCTCATTCTTTATAAGCTCCTCTCTTGACTTCATACTGCGCATTGTAAACAATCTCACTTCCATTATCATTGCACCATTACATGTCAAACAATCACCACCACCAATGCCTAAAAACTCCCCACAGCTGATGCCATGCTATAATATGCCAGCTGAGGCTTTTACTTTAGGCTTCTTGTTTAGAAAGAATTTCTATGGTGATGTAGTTGTGGTTACCACTTCACTCTGACACAGATAGATCAACTTTGACAGTAAAATCACATGAGAGGCCCGTGTGACCTCTGCTTCTCCTTTGGCAAGGCTGCTCTGAGAACTGCCACTGTCCAATTGTGCAAAATAAGTTATTGCATGATTACACCAGCAGCTCTATACATCGTTCTTGAGAATTTTCTTTTTTAGCTTTTCAGTCATGCTATAGTTATCTGATTGTTCCCAGTTTTCTACACTGTCCTGTATTGCAGACAACCTGAAATACAGATGGTAAAGCTCTGAAAAATGTGTGCATGTGCCCCATGCATTTGTGCACTGCGTAGTTATGCAGTTATAAACTGCACAGCTGTGTGCTGAGAGATTGTGCTATTTCTTGAGAAACAACACCGTGGAATATCAAAGCAAGGCACACCTAGAGGTGCTCATTCTAGCATGAATTCTCGGTGTCACAGCAAACAGCTGCACTGATCATTGTCTGCTAGCTTTCTGTATTGATATGTAATGGACAGTAAGTGGAAGTCTGCAATGGACAAATGAATGCAATGCAAATAAGCTCATATATAGAAAAGAATGAAACTTGAAATCAGATGCATCTTATCTACAATGTGCTGCTATTATTTTTTAGGAAATACAGGATTGTATATCTTTCTTCCACATTTTCTGTTATCTTTTGAGACACTTTGGCAGTTGTAACTTTGCAAAAGCCGACATATTCATTCAGCTGTGTCAGCACAAAGCTACACAACCAGACAGTATATTAGTGTACTGAACGCAATGTACTGCATCATCAAGGACAAAGTCTGGGAGCAGAAATGTGGGACATTGAATAATATGCAGCAAAATAAAATAGATGCCTTTGCATGGCTGACCACCTAACTTGAATAGCCAGTGATGAACATGTGATGTCTTCAGCTGGTGTATTCTGGAAACTAATAGGTGATGTAGGGGGGGGGGATTGTTTGCAAGTTAACAGCACCCAACAGCAACAGGAGTTTCACAGATTTTGGGCAAACACATCTATGTTGGCACACATGAAGGGCATATAGTTATTTCATTCCACTTTCTTGAACTTTATGTACCCATAAGGGTGCATTACAAAAACAAAAAAAATGGGAGGGGGCAGGGTTACAAAAATAATCAGAGGTAGAGGTAGTGCGAAACTCCTCTTTAGAAGAAAGGAAAAATTCCACACACACAACCACAATATTCCTGAAGCAATGGCTTCTACTCTTACAATGACACGTTTTTCATGCATTTAAGCAGGGTTAGTCACGTTCAAGCCACATATCTTTACAACAATTAGTTTTCTTCACGTATTGCATTGAAGAACTGCTTTCCTGAAACAAACTAAATAAGAAGGTGTAACATATGTCACAGGCATTTTGTGCCGGTTCTGCAGTAAAACTAGCATGCTTGAGGCGCCACATATTCTCCTGGTGATGATGTGAAGGAAGGAAGCTTTAATCTTTCGAAATGTAAATGAGTGCCGTGGTGTCTTGCATTGTAACAGCATCTAGGCACTCTTTCCTGTGGGCTTTCGAGTGACAGATTCATACATATTAGAATCATTTGTAATGATGCTGATCTCTATAGTGCTACCACACGAGAAATCGAGAGACTTATGTTTAGTAACGTATAATATGCATAAGTTTTTTCACAGATACGTACTTGCTTCGCTTCACCCCTTAGTGCCCTTGTGTTATACTCAGAGCTTGATTGTATGTAGTATGTAGATAATTATGTACTGAAGAGCCATTTCTCTTTCTATGCATTTAGGACTGTCACTGTCCACCGGGGGCCCTGTGCCATGTCAAGCCTGCATATGCAGCCTTTTGCACAGAGCCGACCCGCATTGTATTGTACTCAATGTGAATATTTAAAAAAATATCTTCTCGTAAGTGCCCGCGCAGATAGGATGCCCACGAAAGAATGATATTTCGAAACTTTTGCAACCAATCGCGGCCAATTGGTATCAGCTGTGATATCTGACGCAGTAATACCACGTAGTTATGATATGGAACATTTTTTAGAGCCGAAGACGGGGGGCTGTAGGGGCCTGATTTGTACGAAGGTGATGCAGCCTCCCGAAGTCGAAGTCCGGGAGTCGTCATGACGGATACGGTCACGTTCTTTCGACACGTAAACGCCACTCAGCCTCAACATCACTAGTACCAAATCTAATACAAATCGCGTTTCCTCGTCAGGACTCTGTTTCCGAAGTCCGTTTGCTTTCCCTGCCGTCAACGTTTGTGCAAGGATTGGTCCCTATTCCGTAAGGAACAGATATTGTGCAGTCTAATCCTTCCAAGCCAAAACGTGCGGAAAGTTTTGCAAAAGCCTTACTTGTTATCCCGGAACCACAATTGAGGTTTCGCATCGGGCTGTGTACGGAAGGAGGAGAGCGACTGCAGTGGGAGAGAGTGTTGACAGGTCCTCGGCCAGCTCTAGTACATTATTATGATGTATCTCCGTGGAGGTAACAGTATGAAACCTGATGTACCCCTTCATAAAATACTATATTAGTGGACAAGGGATGCTTTGCACAGCAGCGCCGTGGCACAACACAGAACCTCCTCTCTTTGGAGAAACTTTTTAAAAATATATCAACCTCTCCATATACTGTTCTGGTTTCCCGCACTCTTTCGCAGTTTCTTTTGCAGCTTCGACACAGTGTTTCTCGATTCCTGTGCTACATCGATGTAATGTTACTATGCAGTTCACTGGCATGAGCAAGTGGGGAGACAACTGCTATTGAGCCCCTCCAAGGCCGAGCACCATCGACGACTCGACTGGACCGAACCTAAACCGCTATGAACAAGGAATCTGTTTTTGAGTGCAGTGTGTGATTTCTTAGCAATAAAATATTTGCTGGAATTTTGTTTCTCTTCTCGCTAGTGAATATAGTTTCAAATATAGTGCATTCACTTTCATTCGTGCTCTACACTCTCAGAAAAAAGGGAGTCGAAAAGGAGTCAAATGACGCTTTGACACCCTAGAGTGCACAAGGGGTGTTGCTGTGATACCCCTGAATAGCCGTATTCGAAGTGGGTGTTATTCGAACTCTCTCCCTGGTAGGGTGTTACGCAAATTCCCCATTGGAGGGGTTTTAGCAGAACTCCTTCACTAGTGGAGTGTTGGGCGAACTCCCGCCCTGGTAGGGTGCTAGGTAAACTCCGCATTGTGGGGTGTTAGCTGAACTCCTTCACTAATGGGGTGTTAAGAAAACTCCTTCCTGGTAGGGTGTTAGGTGAGCCCCCATTGGTGTGGTGTTAGCTGAACTCTTTCACTAGTGGGGTATTATGCAAACTCCTTCCCTGGTAAGGTGTTCGATGAAGTCCGCAGTGGTGAGGTGTCATGGTGAACACCGTTACTGGTGGGGTGTCTGCTGAACACCCTGCTGATCGGGTGTTCGCTTGATGCTCTCTAACTGAAACTGTCTTTGCTAAACTTGTTCACTGGTTGGGTGTTAGGTGAACTCCTCACTGGCGAGGTGTTATGCGGGCACTACAGAGATAGGGCGTTACCGGAACACCCCACGGGTTCGAGCACAACTCCCTTATTGAGGGGTTGCGGCCTGACTCCCTAATTTCTGTCTTATGACCAACATGCATCGTTTATTCATTTATGTATAATCATACCTGAGGGGCGCGTATGTAATTGCGCGTTCAAAATTTTCTTGATGTCTCAAGGTGGACACAATGGACACAAAAATGATCTGCAGAAGCAAGTGCTGTTGTTTACAACTATGTACAAGAAGCCAAAAGCGCGATGACACCTAAAAACAGCAGTGAAATATGGAGATATGTTTGGCTGCAAGGTCACACATACCAGCAAGACCAACAATAGCATCAAATCCTCTGCAATTAAGCATTACGACATACTTTCATGCTACTGCGCAGCTAAAAGATTATTTCCAATTTTGGTACAACCATCCCACCAAAACAAACGTCTAACGTCTGAAATGATGCTTCCTCTCCAGGCATACTGAGCACAACAATACCAGTATGACGGAGCTTATAAGCAAAAGAGTGTCGAGAAAAGGTTTCAATGTGCATGTGCTCCAACTGAATACACAATCTGCAGGAAGAAACGAAGTGCTGCACCCGTGAAAACTGGCTCATTCCCGGTTGCCGTCACCAGCACATCACCTTTCGAATATTCAAGGCAGTCAACATTAGCAGAATCTCCAGTGTACACAGCCCAGATAACACAGCCTTCACACAGACGTGCAACGTTGAGTAATCAGCAGGCCTCAAGTTTGTCGTTGTCATGCTTCTTTCTAGGATACTACTGTTCAGGTGATAGCTCTCAAGCTGCTGGTGTTTCGGGCAAGTGTCCGGGGAATATTGATAGAGGCTGCGTTCCAATACCCCGGTTAGTCGACTGCCTAGCGGTCTAACCGGAAGTGACGCCATGTTAAGTCTCGTTCCAAACCTCGCCAAGTCGGCTACCGCCTAGTGCGCATCGATGCAGTCTAGTTATACGCCTGACCATCTGACAGCCGTGATGGCTGACAGCGGGAAACGCTAGTACGTGCTGCGCTTGCGCCGTACGCATTTCTCGCGTGAGCAACGAGATGGCGCCACAGCCGCCTTGGCTAGGCAAGCATGTTCCAATAGTGACAAGCAAAGGAGTCCACTCAGCTGCCTAGCCAGGCGGCTTCGCGGGCGCGAGGTATTGGAACGCAGCCAACGTTGTGCACCCTTGACGCATGCTGCCTAAGAAACTGGTGCTTTGCCTCAAAGGGAAGGCACCACTACTGCTTGAGCGGCCCAAGTTCACGAATTATACGAGGGTAATGTACAATGTAGTGCAGTTTGGGAAGCATGTAAACATCTGGATACAATACCAGAAATCTATTCAGAAATTCCGCTATCTTTCCCTCTAGATACTCTGTGCGTCCGGCTGGTATCTTGTCAGCAAGCAGAATTTCAGAAATTTCTCTGAAGCGAAGAAACGTTTCCAACTTTTCGTTTCCTTCAGGAACTATAGCACCGAGAATCAATGGCAACAAACGGAATAGGCACTACTTCTGTGAGGCAGTACCTCGTATCGCTCGGGCATCATTTAAAAATGCTGTGCTCATTTTTTCGGGTTTGTTTCTTTTATCGCTGATGGCATATGGGAACATGTCCACACGAAGGAGGTCATCGGAATTTAGAACTTCAACTTGCAGAAGTCCTCGCAAGGTATGGTGCATGACAAAGATGAAAGTTCCTTCAAGCATGTCATGCATGATGTCGGGGGAAGTTGATGTGTGACGTCAAAGCCTTGTATCTGTAGCAGCGCGGACTTCTCGCGTACACCATAAAGGTGACTCAAATCTGGATTGACTTGAACGACCTCAAGGTGAGCCGCATGCATTTTCGCATTACGCACAGCACCGTTCACTTCACTTTTGATTTCATGAAGGTCACTTGATCTCGGAAGACAGAATCGACAAACCCATCCACTGCTGAAAGTACACGTGAAACCACCCATGGCATGCATTGACAAATTGTCACCACAGAAGCCAACAACTTGTGCAAAAGCATTCCGAGCACCAGCTGGGGTGATAACAACAACTCCACTGGAAGCTAGAAAGTTCAAATCACGAACAAGCGGTGAGAGGACTACGTCAAGCTGACCTTTCGTGTCCGGGTACTTGGCTATCACAGACAAGTGAATATGTTTGATATGTGATCGAAACCGTGGATGAAGATCTAAAAAAATATATCACAAGAAGTTTATGGGCGCCACGCTTGGGCCCACTGTGGTTGACAACCTTCTATTCATCTGAGTAGAGAATGATGTACACGGTGCTTGAAAGTAGATCATCCTACAAGATGTTTCCACGTTCCTCGTGTAGCGTGCCACCCCGGAAACTGCACATCATCCCTGGGTCGGGAGGGGGGGGGGCGTTAGCGATGATTCACCAGTCGTTGGGTATTCGAGAATGTTTTTGATTACTTTCTCGATTGGCACATGCTGGAAGGACTGATTCTTGTCATTTGCGTACTGGTATTGCTCTGGCTTTACATAACGAAGGTGCTGCTTTGCAAACTGTTTGCGCTGGTGTGTCGTCTGAACTGAGGAAAACATAGTTTTCACAAAATCACACTTGAGTAAGTCTTACAAGCTCTCTTTGCTAGATAGAACGTCTTCGCCAATCGCCCCACGCATTGCATTGAAGAACTCTTCCATCATTGAACTCATCAAACAGTGCAACAGCTTCAGTAAAATGTGTTAGGAGTATACCCTCTCAGCAAAAAGAGCCGGGGGAACACTCCCCAAAAGGGGAGTAAGGAAACACACTCAAAAAGGGGAATCAAGGGAACACCCCAAGAATGGGAGTCAAGAAAACACCATTGCAAAGGGGAATCTAAGGGACACCCTCAGGAGGGGGAGTGAAGAGAACACCCTTACAAAAGGAACTAAAGAGAATGCCCCCAGAAATGGGAGCCAAGACAACACCCTTAGAAAGGGGAATCAAGGGAACACCCTTAAAAAGGGAAATAAAGAGAACACCCTTACAAGAGTAAAGAGAATGCCCCCATAAAGGGGGTCAAGGGAACACTCTCAGATATGGGAGCCGGAGGAACACCCTGACGAAGGGTTTAACTTAAACACCCTAAAAGGAGTCATATGTGTGACGAGCGTGAACACCCCTGAAGGAGTCTAGCATACTACTTCTTTTCTGAGAGTGTACGTTACAGGAGCAACGTGAGGACATTTAAGATGCTCCCTAGAGTCGGTCCACTTTCTTCTTTCCCAGCCTACTCCTCAAGTGACCAACCTCTGAGTGGATTATCCGCAAGAGAGGAGTTCACATCACTTGTTGACAGCTGCGGAATGAATCCCTAGACGACAAGTGAGCTGAAAACGGCAGAGGTGTCGGTCCACAGGGGGGGGGGGGATCACAAACAAAAAGAAAAATACTGGAGACTCCCTAAAATTTAAAAAGGTAAAAGCTTTCGCGCAGACCCTGTGCTTCCTCAGGTACAAAAAGTACTCAACACAGCAATACGTATATATGACAAACTAGCCTCTTGGGAAAAGAAGAAACTGAGAGGGTGGCAAAGCCATAAACACTTGACCTCAAATATGCAGTTGGCGTGAAAAGGGATGTACTCAAAAGGGTGAGACTAAAGGTTGGTCCTCACTGATGCGTTTTGACGCACAGGCATCCGTTCCGTTGGTCTGTATCCGTCAGTTACCATGACAACGAGGTAACCGAGAGCTCCCACGCACGGATATACAAGAGTTCGCAACTTTTCCGCACAGCAGAGCGTTCGACGCAGCAAGGAGAACAATAAAAGCGGCGAACCTGGCGCATGCGCAGTTTGCGCCTTGTAGATAAACAGTAATGGAGCAGCATTGTGTGGTGCTGCCATGGGCGTTGCAGTGCAATACATGCTTTGCAGCGAAATAGACGTAACAGGACGAGGCTAGATCATAAATATGAAGTGCAGCACGAAAACGTCTGTTCTTGTTTCCTTGAAAATCTGCTGCAAGAGTAGCGCCGCCGAGGAATACTGGGCCACAAGAAATCCAGTGAAAGCGTCACCGTTTCCGGATCTTCTATATCGAGGCACGCAAACAAAACGCTTTCAAATCAAGTTGTTCAATCGTAGTGCCTTCGCTGTGCCTTCGTCTGTGCTGTATGGGGATGCACTGAACCCACGTTGATGTGTTTCGTCGACCCCATGTGCCAACCGGCGGACGTAGGTCCATGGCAGTGAGAACATGTCAACGCATCGTGTAGCGTTGAGCGCTGAGGTTGCGTGCGAACCGAACACATGCCTGTTTCATCAAAACGCCCCAGTGAACCTTAAGAAACGACATCGGAAAGAAAAGGCAGGAGGGAAGTGACGACGAGGGATAACTCAAGGACCTCCCGACTGGGGCTCACCACGTAACGAAAGTGTGGTAAATTCAGACTGAGACGTGGACAATCGGAGAAAGTCGCTAATGTAAGGGTGTGTTGGAAATGTAGTAAATGGAGGAATAAGATGATAGAGTGCACCTGGGCTAATATTGAACCCTAATGGATCCAGCGATTTGAATTTGAACATAAGAAAATATTCGCGATTGCGTTCCAAATGTATACGAAAACTAGGTTCTAATAATATTACTTTTAAATCCCTATCCACATCGTTGATCAGGCAGACTAAAATGAATAGAGACTGAAGTGTGCCGCTTGTGTGAGATATCAAATTTATGGCCGTAAAACCTTTACCTCATGGTGTAAGAAGTTTCCCCAATGCATTGGACATTACATTTACCGAAAAATATTAGATAACAAACATCAGAAGCTGTGCAGCTGAGCGGTTGGTGTATCATGAATTTAAAGTTACAATTGGTGCTATGCGCGGCCACTGAAGGAACATTGAATTTGCAGGTCAGACACGGTGAACTGCCATAAAGGTAACAGCCAGCAATACCTTGGGTTAAACGAAATGAACTGAGGATTTTGCGTTGGTTATTAGAACGTCGGAGTGCCACCATTGGGGCGACGGGAATATTTCTTTCAGCCTATTGTCGCCATCCAGCATGTTGATGTGTCGCTTCAGTTGGATACTCTGTTCGAGACATCAGTTGCCCAAGCAGCACACAGTATTGGACCTATATTGACTGGTCATTGGCGATAGGGGTCCAATATGGGGCCCGTTTCGCCAAGATTTCCCTCATATTGACTGAAACTGGGCAATATGGGTCCCATATTGCCGAGTTTGAGCCAATAAAGGGCGAATCCTGGCAATATGGGCCCCATATTGCCACTTTGAGTCAATATTGGGAAAATCCTGGCAATATGGGCCCCATATTGCCCGTGTACGCCTCATACTGACTGAAAATAAAATACAAGAAATGGTACGTGCCCGTGTCGCACAAATGCTCATGAGCACGGCAAGATTGTACGTTGAAGCCTGTGAAATGCCCAATTCAGTACGTCGTTACATCAACAACTTCCCACAGATGATACACATTGTTCGAAACAGTTAACGTACGTGACAATCCCACTGTAACGTTCAGTAAAACTCGACAACTCAACTTTCCACGTTCTGGAAGCAATCGCCATCTTGCTGCGCGATGTCAATGCCAATCGGTCGAGCCGACTCAGAGCGAGCGGATCGTTTGAGCGAAATCACGCGTCCTACAACTAATGCGCATGCGCGACAGTCGGATCGGACGTTTCATACGGGCTAAAATGTCGCTGGTTCCTGTAATGATGACGGAATTGCGGCAGGTGAAGTAAAAAACAGGATGTTTGATAGGAAGGAATGGCTCTTCTGTAAAGTTAGGTGCTTTCAAGTTGCTGCAAGCCGTGTGGGAACACGTCGCCATCTTCCCATGCATTTCGCCCTATTCAGCGCGTCAAACGGCGGCGGCAGCCACGTCCCACAGTTATTAGGACAGAAATTTCCCCATGCTTGGCGCAAAGTATAAAGTGTCTGGACACACTGTGCCCAATGTTGGATGATTGTTTGGATCACGACCTACTCTATACTAGAGACCTGGACAACTGACAATCGCCTATGGGAGAGCCGGGTCATGGGATAGTTACGGTAGTGGCCACTGCAAGCGCAGCATAGCATTATTGGGGAGAGGGAATGACACTGTCACCCTTGCCACCGTCTTTCGTGCTACGAAGCTACGAAGTGCTCTGTTGCTGCGCTATTCTCTCTCTTACTGTTTCGTCGTTGTCAACACAGCCCACCATGCATTGCCGCGGTTTCGGCAAGTCATGTAGTAACGAATAGTGCGAGCTAGCGCCAAATCCCATAGGCAAGCGGCGATTGCCAGAACTACTACCCCGGTGCTGGGAGCTTTGCGGATGTCCAGGTCTCTAGTATAGTAGAAGGTCGTGGTTTGGATGCAAGCGGATTACAGATTCAATCCAAGCCATCCAACTGGCAACTTGTCCAAGCCAAGCCTAAATGCTCTTGATGTCAACAATAAGCAGTGTGAAGGCGAATATGATGCGGAATCGACGGTTTCTGAATTGAGGTAACATATTTTGAAGTTCTTGATCTACAATATGCTGCACAGTTCTGTGAAACTGGTGATTTGTGGCTTCAAGCCTTGTTTACACGTTACGCTTGTTGGAGTAGTGTGGTCTTTACATTTGCGTGCCATTTAGGACTTCTATCGTGAACAATGACCTGCGTTCGTTTTTGTGAATTCGTTTCAAGTATAGCGAAGTGAAGTACGTACTATATGGATCATCGTGCTAGCTGCATCATACAATTGAACCATTAACAGATACATCAAGTTGTTTGCATCGAATGAATTCCGCATATTGACGGTACTTGGCACACAGCTCTGTAGGTCGATGTGCGATATCACAATCTGCGGTGATTCAGGTAGAATAGCTATTCGACTGCACGATGTAGAGGGAAACGTGTAGGTAAATGAGAGAGCAACCACGGTGTCGAACCGAAATGTTTCTCGTTCCGCTTTTCCTTCCGATTCTATCATAAACGGTCCGGTAGCGGTTCTGCTCCGGAGCAAAAGCATAACGGTTCATACCGGTTTTAACCGGTTCCGCTTCTGGTGGGCATATTCATTCCCAGAAAAAAAAAATCAATGTTGCAAAATGTAAACCCATTATTCCGCATACATGGTATTTAATATTAATAGGCAGCGGCGAAATTCGGGTAGCTCCTGGTTCCTGTAGGTGACTCTCTGTTCGAATAGGCTTACTCCTTTCTTGAAGCGCATGATACAGACGGACCTGTTTGTCGTGATGTGATACGTAGAGTACTCTCTTGCCGGATTGGTGCGATTGTGTCCCATGTCTGTTGCTGCTTCCTAGCCAGCAAGCACCACCGCACGAGTACGACACCAAACCGAGGGACAACTTCACTCGCAAACGCGCTCGACGGCTTCGTTTTCTTTTTTTCTTGTCCTGTCCACAAAAGAGGCGCCACTTCGCACGCGCTTGCCCTCGCGGATACGTAAATGTAGTCAACTTCTCTCAAACAAGCGACGCGTTCCGCGACATTATCGATAGAGGAGCCGTTACGCAGCCCCCTTGGGTCGCTGTTTAGTTGAGGAGAGTTTGGCCGGATCAAATTAAAACGAACACTACGGCACATTGGTAGACAGTCACAACCTGTAAGCCTATGTGCGCGAACGATAAAACGTTACAAAGGGAGCCTATAAGGGTCATAGTATATCGACATGCATTCCACCGTAACGATAACTCTCGTAAAGTATCCATGACATAACTTCAAAGCACACGACGTCAGTTTCATTAGCCTATTCGTAATCCAAACCGGCGAAGTTTTTTCTTGAACCGAAAACCGTTAATACATTTTTCGGTTTCCCTCCTGAGCGAAAAAAAAAAAAAAACGTATACGGTTTCGATTCCGTTCCGGTTCGCAACAAAAGAGCTTTTTTTTCGGTTTTTGGTTCGCTCAGACACCCTGAGCAACACACAACTTTGTTGCAACAAAGAAAATGTGTTTATTAATGCGAGTCACAATTTCTTTCGAGCACAGTACAGTAAAATTAAGCTGTTTCACAGGGTATTCGACAGACATGTAGCTGCTGCTGTCAAGGAGCATGTCAAAACGTAGTTGTGGATGGGATGCTGTTCTACAGCGCTACGTCTGAACAAACTATACTTGCGTCTGTCTTTTTTTTTTTTCCTTTTCTTCCTGTGTCATGGCTTCATGGCAAATGCTTGAAGGTGTTTGCACCTGAGACATACCTTCCTGTGGGTACGCTCTTGCATGACCTGCACACAAGCACAAGCATGATAAAATTGATAAAATTCACAGAGAAGTAAAGGAATGAAACAGTGTAAGCTCCATCACCTGAACATGTATGCTTTGCTGACCTGGTGACGGAACGCTAGGGCATGCACCAGGCTTCAGTACTAATCGACTGTGTTCACCACAAAAGGAGCATTGCTGAAAATGAGTGGAGCACACCAGGTCGTGTTTGCACTCAGTGTAGGATTTCGCATTCACTTCCTCAAGTCACTGGACCCATTTCGAATATCGTTCCGTATATTGTTGGGGGAGCCTGTGAGGGCGACAAATTTTCATTAACAATATTACAGAAACAACAGAAGTAGTGCCGTCTTTTTCTTTATGTAGCACTTGCATAATACACCTTCAAATGTGTCGGAAAAAGTTATAGGATATCTAGCTACAGGTGCATGTATCCCCATCGCAACAGAGCCTTCCCGTGTGGAGCTGTTCATGGGATGGTGCAGTATCTGCTTGGCATATTCCCAGAGTGAAAATATCTGAGTGCTTGTATTATGTGTATCTTGAGGAAAATGCAAGGTGCTCCTATATGTGTGTGTACTTGTATCTGAAATCTCAGTTATTTTCTTCGTAACTTGCGCAGCTCCTTTCAATACATTTTCTCGGATGGTTGAGCAAAAACATGACAGATGGGATCAAACAAATATAAGTAACTGGGACAAGGTGGGTGCTGAGCGGCATGCTGCCTTGCGGCATGTGCCCTCTAGTCAATGTTGTGTCAGTAAAATACTTATGATGTTGAAACTTATGTTTGGGTAAATATTACAGAAATAAAGCTATATTTGTATATATTGGCACTCTGATGTACAAAGCTGCATGACCAGGGAAAGACCAACTTAATTCACTGAAAAACATACTGGAAGAATTTCACACACACGAAAGTAAGAAAAGTAGACTGCTTACTTTAGGAAAGATACTTCTGATCCACAGTCACAGAAAAGAAGGAGTATGCTGAACTCCTTTGGGGGTGTTCACGCTCGTCACACATATGACTCCTTTTTAGGGTGTTTAAGTTAAACCCTCCCTCAGGATGTTCCTTCGACTCCCCTATCTGTGGGTATTCTCTTGATTCCCCTCTTTAAGGTTGTTCCCATGGCTCCACTTCTTGAGAGTGTTCCCTTGAGCCCCTCTATGGGAGCATTCTCTTTACTCCCCAATGTAAGGGTGTTCTCTTCATTCCACTTTTAAGGATGTTCCCATGATTCGCCTTTCTAAGGGTGTTGTGGGTGTTGTTTCCAATGCAGCCCCCAATAGACGGATTATCTCCGATGAATAGAAGGATTAGCCATTGTGTAGGGTACACCACTAGAGGGCGTTACGAGCGACGCCTCACCACTAGGGGCCGCTGCTGTCGCATTCCGCGGATGACGTCATTGCTCCTTCGGGGAGCATGCTGAGAGATAGCAGGAGCCATTGGATGGCGATGCGAAATAGAGCGCCCCCTTGTGCAAGGCTGTGGTGGCGCTGCGGGCGACATGACAGACGCTTTCGGTGGCGGCTCTCCACGGCGTTGTCATGGTCTCGTGACCGCGATACGCGGCGTCGGCGGCAAAAGGGTTTTGGGTCCAGCGTTGTGTACGAGTCTTTGAGCGAGTTTATATTAATCTCACTCCGTTTATTGTTCAACTGATGGTTGTTGTTTGAGAGCTCAATTGCTATGCTGTGAGATTGGGGTGTACGGCACGCATACGGCGTACGACAATATAAATAAATAAATATAAACAAAAGGACGTGCACGATAAATTACGCCACATTATTATGGCTTCCCGTGTTGCTACACTTTGCATTATAAAGGCGCTTTCGCGAACCAGTCCGTTCACAAACAGCCGTGTGCATCCCTTCGTGTATTTATTAGACTTGGATACTTTCCTTTTAATTGCCTAATAACGCTTTTGTGACTCGAGCGCGTATATTAGAAGGCTCCAGACTCGCGCAATATTATTTTGGTGATGGTGCATATGTTCAGACAAGAGCGGAGGAAAGTTGTTCCCCCTATTTGCTTTATGTATTTATTCACTTCAGTATATCATTCTCACATACTAGTTTAAATTTAATTAGCGATTAGTAATACTGCAATATATGCATTAATTCGCACATTTTCCGTTCGTTTATTCTGTTATGTTTGTTCGCTTGTTCAGTTATGTTCTGATATGTTGCAGTCTATGTACTTTTTATTGCCTATTTTCTATTGTATTAATATGCTTTTTTCGTTGCCGCCTCTGCCACTCTCCCATGTAATGCCCTCTGGGCCCTTGGGATTAATAAATGAAATGAAATGAAATGAAATTTAGCACACTACAGTGCTGTAAGATATATTGTACAAGCACCTTGACTGCAGAATCACTGAGTGGATATCTGTAAAATTTTATTGCCATCTTTTCTGTGGTGGTCACTGTCACTAATAGGGATTCAGTTAAGTGTTGTGGCAATTCCAATGTAAACAGTCATCTGCTATATTGGAAAGTGAGTGATTATGGTCAAACAAGTCAAAAAACATGATACCTTCTACAATACCATCTGTGATTTCTAAATGTCAGTATGACAAGGTATGAAGAAATGTTAACGTAGTGCATGCTATTCAAAGCAAGTTCTTCCACCCCCCCATCTACAAACACCCAGAAAAAAAAAAAAACTGGTCTCGGGTTTGCCTCTGGTAACATAATTTAACTACACAAATGCAGATATGTGCAGCCAAACAGATTTGCAATAAGGAAAGCATGAAGATTATTGCAGTTGCAACGGTCATGTCAGTAGGTCATGTACATCTTGGTATTTTCGAAATTTCTCAAACATTTCCATGTCTTTTATATTCAACATGCTGGACATCTAGTGTGCAACACCTGATATCGAATCAAAATCTGAGCCAGTATTGGGTCATGAACACACCGGTGTAACATGAGCAACAAAAAGGCAGACCACATGTCAACAAGTTGCAAACCGTTGTTTCATCTTGCACATTTGTCACCTTTTCAGTGACTTTCATCTTTCATCGTTGATTTCTTAGGCAACTTGAGGCTTTGTTTGTATCTGTCCCCTCTATGTTGTTCCAGCCTCAGAACATCAGTTTCTCTCTTGTTCAATAGGTATTTTTGAAATTTCTTAAACATTTCCATATCTTTTATATTCAACGTGCTGGACATCTAGTGACATCCAGCACGTCTAGATGTCTAGATGTCCAGCACGTTTAATATAAAAGATATGGAAATGTTTGAGAAATTTCAAAAACATATGGTCTGCCTTATTGTTGCTCAGGATACACCGGTGTGTTCATGACCCCATACTGGCTCAGATTTTGATTCGATATCAGGTGTTGCACACTAGATGTCCAGCATGTTGAATATAAAAGACATGGAAATGTTTGAGAAATTTTGAAAATACCAAGATGTACATGACCTACTGACATGACCGTTGCAACTGCAATAATCTTCATGCTTTCCTTATTGCAAGTCTGTTTGGCGGCACATATCTGCATTTGTGTAGTTAAATTATGTTACCAGAGGCAAACCCGAGACCAGTTTTTTTTTCTGGGTGTTTGTAGATGGGGGGGGGAGATGTGGAAGAACTTGCTTTGAATAGCATGCACTACGTTAACATTTCTTCATACCTTGTCGTACTGACATTTAGGAATCACAGATGGTATTGTAGAAGATATCATGTTTTTTTACTTGTTTGACCATAATCACTCACTTTCCAATATAGCAGATGACTGTTTACATTGGAATTGCCACAAGATTTAACTGAATCCCTATTAGTGACAGTGACCACCACAGAAAAGAAGGCACTAAAATTTTACAGATATCCACTCAGCGATTCTGCAGCCAAGGTGCTTGTACAATATATCTTACAGCACTGTAGTGTGCTAAATTTCATTTCATTGCATTTCATTTCATTTATTAATCCCAAGGGCCCAGAGGGCATTACATGGGAGAGTGGCAGAAGTGGCAACGAAAAAAGCATATTAATACAATAGAAAATAGGCAATAAAAAGTACATAGACTGCAACATATCAGAACATAACTGAACAAGCGAACAAACATAACAGAATAAACGAACAAAAAATGTGCGAATTAATGCATATATTGCAGTATTACTAATCGCTAATTAAATTGTGAGAATGATATACCGAAGTGAATAAATACATAAAGCAAATGGGGGGAACAACTTTCCTCCGCTCTTGTCTGAACATATGCACCATCACCAAAATAATATTGCGCGAGTCTGGAGCCTTCTAATATACGCGCCCGAGTCACAAAAGCGTTATTAGGCAATTAAAAGGAAAGTATCCAAGTCTAATAAATACACGAAGGGATGCACACGGCTGTTTTTGAACGGACTGGTTCGCGAAAGCGCCTTTATAATGCAAAGTGTAGCAACACGGGAAACCATAATAATGTGGCGTAATTTATCGTGCACGTCCTTTTGTTTATATTTATTTATTTATATTGTCGTACGCCGTATGCGTGCCGTACACCCCAATCTCACAGCATAGCAATTGAGCTCTCAAACAACAACCATCAGTTGAACAATAAACGGAGTGAGATTAATATAAGCTCGCTCAAAGACTCGTACACAACGCTGGACCCAAAACCCTTTTGCCGCCGACGCCGCGTATCGCCGTCACGAGACCATGACAACGCCGTGGAGAGCCGCCACCGAAAGCGTCTGTCATGTCGCCCGCAGCGCCACCACAGCCTTGCACAAGGGGGCGCTCTATTTCGCATCGCCATCCAATGCCTCCCGCTATCTCTCAGCATGCTCCCCGAAGGAGCAATGACGTCATCCGCGGAATGCGACAGCAGCGGCCCCTAGTGGTGAGGCGTCTCTCGTAGCGCCCTCTAGTGGTGTACCCTACACAATGGCTAATCCTTCTATTCATCGGAGATAATCCGTCTATTGGGGGCTGCATTGGAAACAACACCCGCATATTCTACATGAACTGACCCACTCCCAACGTGTGATATACTCCCGACCTAACCTTGGTCAGTCTCTCAACTTTTGTCCGCGCCCCAGCAACGGAGCCCCACGCTGAGTTTTCGTCACTTCCATGCTCTCCGTGCCCTTAGCAAATATGTGAAATTTGTGCGGTCAGCGGTCTTCGGAATCCGGTTTCGCGGAAGTGCGGGTCGGACACTGGACTAATCCCTTTGGGAAAACACGGTGAAACGCATTCCCTTTGGAACGGGGTCAACCTTGCAACCAGTGTTCCGGTGACGAACCGCCCCCCTTGACAAGTGTTCCGGTGACAAAAGGACCTTGTACCAGAGGGCCGGTGTGACCAATTATCCTGTGACGAGTCTCCCGGTGACGAGTGGGATTGTGACGAGTCTCCCGGTTCCCGTTGAGTTCATTTTGTGTCAACAGCAACCCAATTGAGACCAATTTCAGATCAGCCAAACCTGTCCACATTGGTTCTCCGATTTTCGTTATTATTTTTTATGCAACAATAACACCTCCCTGATGAATAACAGCGCTAGTGTGCATGTCCTGAGGGCACCGGTTGTTACGAAAAAATAATAAATAAATAAATAAAAAGCATGCCGCGCGATATACAATGGCCTTTGAGGCAGCGCTCTCCTGGCACTTTGGGACCCCCTCTCCAAAGAAGGCAAGGGCACCACACTTTTTTCTGTTATTATATCCATGGCGGACTACAACCTACCCGTGAAAATTATTTCTTCTGCGTATTGAATTTGATAAAAAAAAACGCAGAATATCTCCAGAGCGCGATTTTACGCGAACGTTGCACCCTTCTCCCAAGAAAATAAAGTTTATATTATTTATTTTATTTAACTATAACTATTATAAGTAAATAAGTTCGATATCAGATGAAAATCACATTCGATGACCTTTGTAATGGTACTCGTATTTGATTGGCTGTGTACAATGTAATAAAGGATACATATTTATTTCAAAAACGCGCCCATCTAAAAAAAACGCACTATGTTTGCAAGTTTGTTGCTGGAAATCTGCACACCCAATTTCATTTCATTAATTTACGTACTCTTGTATCACCTCTGAAACCGTTGTGTTACTATTCTCGAAGAGTGACGAAGTTTGGGTTTGTTGGTAGGAGACCACATTGCTGCTGAGCGCTAAAAAGACGAGGACATAAGAGCGGGACACAACACATGTGCCAACTTCCAACACTTTAATGAAACTTGTCACATCGACTGCTTAAACACTCCTGTCCACAAGTCGGTCGTTCTTTCTACTCTTACACATGTCGAGGTGTGTCGAGATAATGCAATTGGAAGGAACACTGACACGGGCCTGACCCAAATCCTTAATTGTTTGGGACTCTATAATCTCCCGAGTGATTCTGTCTCGATTGCTCTTTCTCTCGATTTCTTTCTTTCTTTATTTACCCTCAATTACAGAGAATTACAGAGGGGATTGGAATAACAATGAAGCAAATGAAAAGTTGCACATACAAACAAAGTTACATATCAGATACGTCATGGAGTAGAGTACGGAACCTTGTTGGACTTTGTTGAGTCCCTGAACACAGCGGTGGTTGCAGGTAAGGCATTCCAGTCACAAGCTGTCTTGGGAACGACTGAGTTTTGGAAGTGATTAGTTCGGCTAAAGGGAATGAGAACATTTTCCAGGATGATGGAAGTACCTAGATATACGGTGAGAAGGGGAAAAAGAGGATACCTGGGAAGAGTGTCATTATAATATATTTTATGAAATAGCATCAGACGAGAGATTTGACGGCGTAGGGAAAGAGCTGGTAGAGACGCGCGATATTTGAGTCCGCTGACTCTGGAATGACGTGAGTAATGTGAAAAAATGGAGCGAGCAGCCCTGTTCTGTACCGATTCTAATTTCACAAAGATGTAAAGATCCCAACCCAATGAGGTAATCCAGGTAAGGATCGCAAACAGACGCCGCGTATTCAATTTTAAAGGGAACTAGTGTGGTGTACAGTGGAAGCTTTAGTTCGATAGGTGCTTTAGCGTAGTTCTGTCTGGTGAAGCCTAGCATCTGGTTAGATTTCGAATATACATGATTGGTGTGAAGATCCCCTGTGAAGTTGTTAGTTATATGAACACCCAAATATTTATGTGAACTTACAGTGTCAAGTATGATATTATCTAGAGAATAAGTGTTGAGCGTATGATTAGTGCGAGATAGTGACATGTGTTTCCAATTGTTAGTGTTAAATGACAGAAGCAAGGTGTTACACCGTGAAGTAATGGCATGGAAATCACTTTGTTTGGCAGATTTATCAGATGGGGTTGTAACTACACGATAGATCAGCAGTCGTCCGCAAAGAGTCTAATGGTTGACGAAATGGCATGCGTTAAGCCATTAATGTAAATTAAGAACAGAAGTGGGCCGAGAACAGACCCTTGTGGAACTCCTGATAAGGTAGATGTAATGGAGGAAGTGGTGTTATATTCATAGACAAATTGAGTCCTGTTGTGAAGAAAGTCCCCAATACATGCAACTAGATTTGGATCAATTCTTAAGAGAGGCAGTTCATGAAGGAGAAGGCATGAGGAACTTTATCGAAGGCTTTGCGGAAGTCAATGAGTATGGCGTCTATCTGGGAACCAGTGTGGACAAAGGGAAGGTGGCTTACTTCACCTATGAGTTATAGGTGAAGTAAGGGAGTTGCAACAGAGACCCGTGTTATGTCCGCCCAAGGAAAGCACAACGACTGCCTCCGATGCCGAACAAGAACGAAGTGTGTGTTTATTATCAGCTGAACACTCAAGAACAAGACGGGAGACGCCCCCTTGTTCCTTATCAGTGGAACCCAAAAAGGATTTGACAAACCTTGCCTGTCAACAAACGCGCGGTACAACATTCCTCCCGCACAAGTTTTCAATTACAAAAACAATATACTATCGAGTACCGAAATGAAACGTGCATACAAAGCACAAGAAACAGTTGGAAGATTCGCATGCAAGCTTACATAGGTTCTCCAAGCGTTTCGTACGTAAGCCTGTCAGGTGGCCTTGCCACTCTTTTACTTCGCCTAAGTTCCTCGTCGGAAACACTTTCGACACTAGAACTGTCCCCACTGCGTCAAATTGGCGAAGTCTTTGGCACGTCAAAGTATTCGTTGTCGGAAGGTTCTGAAGTTTCCGCCGATTGCTGCTGGGAACTGTCGTCCGAACCTGCAACAGCTCCAGTCCTTGACCTGAGATGGTCACTGTGCACGAAGCGAACCTTTCCGAGAACACGTACCAAGAAAGTTACCTCACTGATCACTTTGATCACTTTTCCTGGTGACCAATTAACATCCTCTCCCCTGACATTCTTAACCCAGATGAGACTTCCAACCTGGAATGTTCGTGAGCAAGATCGTCGTTTATCTGCGTACATTTTCATCCGCTTTTGCTTTGCACGACGTGCATGGTCGTAGCCAGGCTTCAGTAGAGAGATACGGGTCCGGGGCAGCCGTCCCAAGAAGAGTTCAGCAGGCGTCTTCTCGGTCGTTGCATGAGGTGTCGTGCGATACTGGAACAGAAAATTCGAAAGTTTAAGCTGCATGCTTCTTTTCTTGTTCTCGCTTTTGTCTTCTTCCAACTGTTTTAGAAGAGATTCCTTCAGAGTTTGGACCGCGCGCTCCGTAAGTCCGTTCGAAACAGCGTGTTATGGCGGTGTTGTCGTGTGGATGACCCCATTCTCTTCCATGAAGTTACGAAATTCTTCGGACACGAATTGGGGACCATTGTCCGTTACGGCTTCTTCTAGCAATCCGAATTGGGCAAAAATGGTTCGCAGTTCTTCGACTGTCCTCTGAGCTGTTGTCGTGGGCATCATGATCACCTCCATCCATTTGGAATAGTCATCAACGACAATCAAGAAATACGTCCCATCTTTTTGAGCGAAGTCTAGATGCACTCTCTGAAATACTCGGATCGAAAACGGCCACGGCTGTAATGGTGGAAGGGGCGCACTGTTCTGAACACACTGGCTCACATGACAGTTACGAACAACATTTTCAACGTGGGTATCCAAACCAGGCCACCATACGTTTTGTCTACTCAACATCTTCATTTTCACCATTCCCGGATGGCCTTCGTGCAGACGCCCAACGACTACGTCACGCAGGCTATGTGGTATTACCACCCTCGCTCCCCACACCAGACAGTCGTGGTCTGTAGAAAGGAAGTCCCGTCTTTGAAAGTAAGGTTGCAGCGCTCGATCGTCCACCTTCTTTGGCCATCCCCTTTTCGTAATTTCGATGACTCTTGGCAATACAGGATCCTGACTGGTTTCTTGTTGTACCGACCAATTATTGAGAGGAACCTGTTGCAACGGCGAGAAATACCTCAAGGTGTCTTCTTCCGGTATTGTCGGAAGTGGGAGTCTCGATAACGTGTCGGCATCTTCGATGTGACTTCCTTTCTTGTACACAATATCATAGTTATACACGGCAAGTAGAAGTCGCCAACGTTCAATCCGCGGGGCGGCCACGCCGGTTGACTTGTGTCCTAATTTTAGAAGCGATGTCAGCGGGTAGTGATATGTTATGAGGGAGAACTTTTTCCCGAAGAGGTACTTGTGAAACTTTTTCACAGCAAACACTATCGCGAGTGCCTCTCTTTCGATTTGTGAGTAGTTTTGTTCCGTGCTTGTCAAAGTCCTTGAAGCAAACTCTATTGGTCGCCACACTCCTTTAGTTACTTCCTGCGATATCACTGCGCCCAGCCCGTACTGTGAAGCGTCACAGGTCATCTGAACAGGTTTACTTGAACAATACAAAGCAAGTACACTTGCACTGCATAACAAACTTTTTGCTTTCTGAAAACTAGACACAGTCTTCACTCCACATCCAAGAAGCATCGTGCATACATATTTAGCATACCCAGAAAACTGCGTAGTGCAGTAACACTAGAAGGTGCAGGAGCCTCTGTAATCGCTTTCACTTTATCCGGCGAAGGGCGCAACCCATCTTTATCAAGGACAAAACCCAGATACTTAACCTCATACACAAAGAACTTGCTCTTAACATTTAGTTGCACAGAATGTTTAGCAAGTCTGTCCAATACTAGTTTCACATTTTCAAAGCACTCGTCATAGTCAACACCCTCAATTAACAAGTCATCGATGTAGCACGCAACCTTAGGTAGCCCGTGCAAAATTTTATCCATTGTGGCCTGAAAAATTGCAGGCGCACTGGACACCCCGTAAGGTAGACACGTGAATTCAAACAAACCCAAGTGGGTATTCACTGTGAAGACTTTCTGAGCCTGCTCATCAAGGTTAAGCTGTAAATACGTAGAGCGCAAGTCAAGAACAGTGAAAACACGACATCCAGTGAAAGTAGCGAAAAGTTCGTCTGTACGTGGAAGAGGGTACTGCTCCGTGCGAAGATTCGGGTTAATAGAAACACTGTAGTCCCCACAAATTCTTATCTTGCCTTCTGGCTTTGGTACAACAACAAGCGGGGTTGCCCAGTCACTTGTTTTGACTGGTGTCAGTACCCCTTCTTCCACCATGTGCGTCAGTTCTTTTTCTACTGACTCACGAAAAGCAAATGGGACATTGCGATGTTTACAAAATACCGGCAACACGTTATCTTTAAAAGCAAGACTTGCAGTGAAACCCTCTATTGCACTTTTCCCTTTGTTGAACACAGCAGGGAACATAGGCTTGAGTGCCTGCAACGCCTTCCTTTGTGACGAATTGTAAAACACTGATTGCCAGTCAAGTTTCAACTGCTTAAGCAAATTCCTGCCCAACAAAACTGGAAGCTTTACAGTGCATTGTTTCACCACAACCAGAGGCAATACTTCCGTGCCTCGCTTACTTTCAACAGATACGTCAATCACTCCGTCGATAGGAACCTTATCTCCCGTGAACGTTTGTAACACAAGGTCACAGTGTTTCATCGTACCAGAAGGCTGCAATTGACAGTACATTGGCTCCGGCATAAGCGTTACCGCTGAACCCGTATCAATCTCAAACTCCACGTCTTTACCTTCGACTTTCAGCATTGATTTCACTGGTGGTATGCCAGTCACCGAATTACAACGAACAATGCTAAAATCTTGTTTTGAACTTTGTGGTCTACCAGAAGCTTGCCCCGTAACACATTTCGTTTTAACGTGGCCTTCTTTCCCATACTTAAAACACTTTGCATCTATAAGCGGACACTTCTGAGGCGTGTGAGCCGAAGAACCACATCGAAAGCAGGGGCCTACCGTTTGTTTTTGCGGTGCAAAGTCCTGTCGTGAGCTGCGTAGACGGTGCACGTCCTCTGTCGTAGACGCCGACGAATGCTGAAGCACTTTCGATTGTTGCCCTGCCAGTTCCTTGGCTAGGGCCACTTTGTAGACGTCAAATTTGCTCATTCCGTCCAGCTCCATGAGAGATTGCTGAATATCGTGTCGACGGCATCCGGCCACGAACCTGTCGCGTAGAGATTCGTCGAGAAACGACCCGAATTCGCAGGTGTGGGCTAATCTCTTCAGGGCAACTGCGAAGTCGGCCAAGCTTTCTCCCTCCTGTTGGTACCTCCTGTGGAACTGGGTGCGTTCAGCGATGAGAGACCTCGACGGCGAGTAGTGTTTCTTAAGAGCAGCCGTCAACTGGAAGGTCCAGCACCAACAAATTCTTCAGGGTCTTGTAGGCAGTCGTGCCCAGATAATTTAAAAACGTCGCCGCTTTGTTTTCCGCTTTGACATCGTTGATACTGGCATAAATCTGGAATCGTTCCAGATATTCCTCAAAGAATTCTTCCTCGGGCTTGAACTCATGAAACCTCGGCATTGTGATTCCATCCGTCGTCGCCAATGTTATGTCCCCCAAGGAAAGCACAACGACTGCCTCCGATGCCGAACAAGAACGAAGTGTGTGTTTATTATCAGCTGAACACTCAAGTACAAGACGGGATACGCCCCCTTGTTCCTTATCAGTGTTACAGTCTCTTCCCGACACCATCAAGAAGGCTTGTCGGCTACCAACGCCCTCCCCGAAAATAAACAAACAAACAAGCGGAAGAGTGCTTATTTTCAGAACATCTATATAGGTGGCAGCAGAGTCACGTTCGACACAAAAAGTGATTGGTAAACCAACAACTCCTAGATAGCGTCGGGCTGCGCGCTTACGTCACCTATGGAGGCCTTTCCTATACTTTGCGATGTGCTTCGAGCTTTCTTCTCGTTCGCTCTTTCATTTACTTCATAGCAGCATCCATAATAGTAACAGCGGGCCTTCCTGTGTGACGTAGGGCGCGGGCCTTCTCCTTATCTTGGAGGTGTTGGGTAAACTCTGCTCAAATAAGTACGAGAAACCGAGGAAAAGGAAGAAAGTAGCAATCGCGAACTGTGGAGATAAGATGGTGGGGAGCAACGGACGTCATATCAAAGTTTTCTTTCACAGCACCAAGAGTAGAGTCGCACAAACGTCCGTGATGTTTCCCGCGGATAATCACAATTCTTCTGGAATTTTTCTGAGCGTCCTATTCGCTTTATTGTGGAATGGGGTGAAAAGGGTAGAAAATTTTAGCAAACCGTTCATAACGTGGCTTGCCAGTGGATAAGATTCTGAGTCTTACATAGCTTCAAAATGGCACCGACAAGCATAATAACCTTACAAACGGTCTGTTAAAACTGCATTTATGCACTTGCTATTGATAACCTGAAATAAGAGACTAGCAAGCAACGGCAGTTATCGCAGTCCCATATGAAGACACGTTATAATATGCGAGAAGCGGTAAGGAAAAACGCCGGATGCAAGTACAAGTTTTCACACCCGTCGGAAGCACTGTAATGCTTAATCTGCACTCTCCGTGGGACGTGCATGAGTTGGCATGACAGTTTGATTAAAATGCATGGGAAGCCTTGTGAGGGCGCACGAGATCACATTGTTAAGGGTGAAGAAATACAATTGAAAAAGAGAAACAAGAATTTCGACCCCACGCGCCTTGCTGTTGTAACAATGGCGGTTAAATGTGCTCTGTCTGCTGTTGTTCTGAAACACCTTGGCATTCTGCAGAGGGGGTGGGGGTGGATATACGTTTATTTTGGAAAGGTCAGCCTCACCGAAGGGTCCGCTTGCTATTCCTAAAACAAAAATATAGCACAAAGACGGAGCAAAACCGAATATAAGATAACGAAGGTGGGTCAAGTGTAGATGACATGAAAGGTCAACTTATAATTTCTTCGTGAGGGGACTTCCTATAACGATGTACATAGTAGGTTCGGATGCAATGAGAAGTGGTCTACCTTTCACATACTAGTCATTTTATGTCATAGTGCCTAATAATCAGACCTCGGCGAAATCACACATGATCGCGATAACCCACAATAACCGCCATCACGATCACCAAAGGGATAAGTGTGGCTCTGATTGCAATCGTCATTGAAGTGCCCTTGCGGTGATCACGGCGCGTTGCAATAACGTCCGGAAAACCTGCGGTTATCGCGATCGCACTCACGGCAGTAATCTGTATTTCGTGATTCCTGTATTGCGATTTCTGGGCGCGTTCGCAACGCCGTGTGTTCAGTCCCCTTCTGGCTAGTTTTATATTATGGTTGATACTCTTGCTTCACGGCTGTCTGTCCTCAACATCCCCTGCCCATAAAATTCAAATATAAGAGGCGATATTTGCATAACGCTTGCCTTTGGATGATTTCTCAACTGTTGCTATCATCTTCCGACGTCTCTAATTTTTCATATATCGTCTTCGCCGATCACTGTGTCGTTGTGAACCAGTTGCCAGGTGACCAAATGTCTGTTGTCACGATGCTAGAATTTTGCAATGTCGGCATGTGGTGATGGTGTGTGTCGTTTTCTGATTGCCGCAGTTGGCTTCGCGGCACCGGCATGTAGACATGCTGGCGACGAGAGGGCCAATGGCGCCGTCAGTTAGGATATCTGTCACAAGTGGTAGCTTACATTGTACTTCTAATACAATTAGTTATTCAGCGCGGAGAAATGCGCGAAGGAACAAAAATCCTAACATTGACATTGAGAACTACGTGTATCTAAGTGAGCTTTTAATGGCTACGTCGTGGAATTTCTCCGGCTTCCTGCCCATTTTGACCCCTTCACGCTTTTAAGCCACGACGATGAGTTTTCCCACTGTAGTCTGGAGAACTGAGGACCGTCGCTCCCTTTGTATTGCACTGGCCTCCGAAAAAAAAGGCGTTCGACGCCACCGGAAGCGGCCGGTATGCCAAAGCAGACCTCCTCTAGACGACCCAGCTTAGAATATCGACTGGTGTTATGTTTCCAAAAGGTACAGACACTTTGCTTGCCATAGTCCTCCGCAAGAAACTCGTCACGCTCAGACGTCTGCCGAACTTCAGGCACCGGGAACACCGTATCATGGACACCGTAGATGCAGAGTGCTCTGGAAAGATCCACAGCGTGCTCTGACCGTGCTCGAAATTTCCCACTATTCTTCCCTTTCCAATCTTTCGCGTGTTACAGTGAAGACTCAGCATAAATGTTCGTGCCCATGGTGTGCGGCCCATCAACGCGATCCGACATGATTCTTCGCTGCTGCACAACCACTGCCCAAAAAACCTCAGACCCGGGCTCGAACAACTTTTTATTGCCATTGCGACCTTTGATTTGCCTATTTTTGGCCCGAAAGCACAATCACAAGAGGAAATTCACGCCCTCCCTGCCTTTGCTGTGTGCAAGGTGCCATGTGCCAACAGCGCAACTACATGGTGATCGCTTGAGTGTGATGATGCCTAGACATCACACGAACTGCCTTTGCCTGATATCGTGATCGCAATCATTCAGTCACCCTCATGGTGATCGCAGAATGCGCGGTCAACTCATTCGTTCGACGTTGTGATTGCGATAAATAGTGGCGCGAGGATGAGTGCGATCCAGTATCGCGCTCGTGGTGCGCAGCGATCACGCGCCATATCAGCCTGAGCGTGAGCGTGAGTCGGCTCCAGCCTCACGCTCGCCTTATCAGATGATCGTGATCGTGAGTTTTTTCGGGCCGAAATGCCGAGCTCTGCTAATAATAGGCCATCCAGGATAAAAATTGTGATGATCTTGCCTTGCCGTAATCTTAAAACTCTCTTCATAAAAAAGAAGAAAGGCATGACCCTCAGATCGAACCAGGGAACATGAAAGCTAGAATCGACATCTGCATCACTGAACCACCAGCTCAGAATGTTGTCATCGTGAGAGACCAAGACGCAACCGCTTTGGAACGCACGCTCAGCAGCCGTTACTTCTTTCGTCGTGTAAATAATAATAATAATAATAACTTTATTTTTGTTCGGGTACCCAAAAACAACCACAAGGGTAAAAAAAAAGAAAGGGTAAAAAAAGAAAAAAACAACTTTTATAATTAATCTTCACAATTCCTGAAACAAGTTGAACGCGCAATTCTAGATTTGTAGAGCACATCCCTGACAAGTCTAGTCAGCAAGAATCCAGCCAGTAGTACTTTTCTGTGCCTTTAAAGGATATGAGAAAATGCCCTATCGTCGTGCGTTGGACGAGTTGGGCGTCCGCTTTTTCCTGTCGTTCTCTCACTGTCAACCTTTGACAACACTGACATCACGAAACATGGGGCACCCCCGCTTCCTGGTCGATATCGTCGTTTTTCTTTTCTGGCAGAACGTACACACTTATCGAGCAGCGGAATCGGTGAATGGATTTTTGTTATCTCCGTGGTACATTGGTAGTTTTATTAGGTGACAGTTGTCACATCAAATCGCGAACTGCCTTGGAAGGTGTTGAGCTGACCAAAGGAGATAATGACGGAAAGAAGATCAAAGACGGAATGTTTTATGATAACGTAGACTGAGAAATGGCATCACTAATTCCAGTCACGCTTACTTCTGGGGACAAAGCGGGCTGTTCCATGATTTCAGGAACAACCTGATGTCAGTTGAAAAGGGGTGACACCGAGACAGGGAGAGGAGAAATTGGCCGCAAAACCCGCACAATGCTCAATTATTTTGTATTTTCGCACATTTTTAATAGAGCACAAAAAGGCGCTGTCGTGTCGGGTCTTGTGGGGTAGACCCTCCAGGGTTGTACTCTACATCTTTGCAATCACGCAGTCAACGTATTTCCATTACATTTTCATTACAAAGATTAATTACGAAAGTTAATTAACGGCTGCGCTATTTACTGATACACCACCACCATTGAGTAGATCCCGTCGGGAATAGATATATTCAACGACTTTGGCGAAAAAAAAAGTCAATCGCGGATTTAATAAAATTTAGTCGGTCTTACGTCACGTACCCTGTATATATGACAATAACCACGCATGTATTTTAAACATAGTAATTATTTTGATACCTAGAACGAGTTAACCCGTAAGGAGATCACGGCCTTGCACAATGCTGAGAACGAAAGTTTTGGCGAGTTGGGGAATAGAGCAAGTTTAAGCCACATGTCCGAAATTTATGCTAAATGATTGACATGTATTAACACTACAAGAGACACGCGTGGTAGAGTGTTCATCTTAATTCCCTTTACTATTAGAGCGCGTCAAAGTTGACTCGCATAATTGGTTCCGTCATCACATCTCGAATGAAACTTTGATGACTTGCTCCTTCACAGAGAACAAAGGACGTTTAAGCCACAAGTTCGAAATTCACGTTAGAGGATTGACAATCATCTACATTATAACAAAAACGCGCGGCACTGTGCAAAACGGAGATTCCTGTAATGGTGAAGTAGGTCAAAACGAACAGCGTGCAGTATGACATAGAGCCAACACGGCATTATTAAGCCAAAACTCTGACGCTCTCGCCCTGCCGTTACTCTCATAACTCCCTCTACAAAAAACGAAAAATAGAAAATACATGAATATAATAATAATAATAATAATAAAAAACACTAAGCAGGCCGCGGATCGAACCACGGCCTTCGAAAGCTATAACCAAAAAGATCACCAGTGGGCCAACACCGCCCGTTGCTGTCACCTTCAGGAATGAAGACGCTTCGCAGGCCACACTGAGGTTGTCAACACTTCTTTTGTCGCGGGAACAACATTGGAGCGGCCCACAGTTGCGCACGAAGTTACAGAGCGTAAGAGACAACTTCAGCTTTCATGTCTAACATGGGCATTTTCTGCAGAACCCATTGTTTTGGCAAAGTACGAGAAAAATAGCACACCAATGCATTCTGCCACGAAGCCAACACGGCGAAAATAAGTCCACCAGGAACCAAACTGTGACGTTCTTGCGCTTCCATTCCACTTGTACGCCATCGAAGGGCCTCTCACAACAACACCCATGTGTGGGCATATCTTTGTAAAGCTCAGGGTCAACAGATACTCTAAGAAAACCATATGGGATGCATTGCTTCAATGAAGGGCAGCGAGTACGCCGGCCAAGCAAACTTTAAGAAGCTGTGTCCCGCACTTCTGGGAATGCTTTGTGAAGTTATTATCGGTGTGTGCAATATAATTACGTGAACATGCACTGTTGTGTTGTCAGAAGTAGTAATTGGCCTGGTCCTATGAGCGGGGTGGCGAAACTACAACATGGACCCCTGGGCCCTGCCCTGAGCCATGCACGTATTTTTCCCCGCGCGGGGCGTGTGCGAAGGGTTGTCAGCGCGCTTATCGGCGGGGGGAGAGCTGCGTGCGCGCTTATCCTATCACATTTTTCAGGCCGACTTCTTTCGACATTTTTTAGCCTTGGCCGACTTCGTTCGCATATTTTTTCCTGCGCCCGGCAGGCGGCGCTCAGGTGGAGGCTCTTACCGGCGGGCTGAGCGTGGCCGGAGGACTGCGTGCGCGCTTACCCGCTCACATTTTTCATCCTGGGCGGACTTCTTCCGTCATCTTTCAATCTGTGCCGAATTCAACCGCAATTTTTTTTCAGCTACAACAGGTGTGCAGTAGACTGTTTACATGCAAAGGATAGCCATACACGAAAGTACAAGTGAAAATATATTTATTAAAGTCATTAGTGTCAGGAATTATGTTATGACTTTATGTGAAGGAGGAAAACCCAGCCAAAAACCTGAAGCAGAAGAACCACAATACACGTAACAAAGATTATACTTATTACAGGTATGATGCAATAGCATTGAAGGGGTGTCACACGTCATACACAATATTTTTTTATTAGTGGTAATCACGCGTTTTCAATTAAGCAGAAGGGATAGTACATTTAATCAATATGATTATAATCAAAATTACAAGTTTTATTATAAAAAGTCTCACATTTTTCAGCCTGGGCAGACTTCTTTCGTCATTTTCCCGCCTGGGACGACTTCACTCGTATTTTTACCCGATACAACAGGTGCGCAGTAGACGGTTTACATGCAAGTATAGACATGCAAAGAGGAGTCATACCCAAAAAGTACAAGTGAAAATATATTTATTAAAGCCAATAGTGCTGGGAATTGTAATGCCAATTGTGATGCCAATCAGGTGAAGGAGAAAAACCGAGCTGAAAACCTTCACGACCTGAAACAGAAGAAACAAAATCCAAGACAGTACATGTAAAGAATATACATATTTTATTCAATATACCTAGCCATCTGAAAGAAAACATGAAATCAACATTGATCACATTGCTTACTAGTTTAATATTCCAACATGACACAAATTTAATAAATCAGTTTCTTATGAAGTGAGTAGCGCAGATATAAGGAAATAATTAGACTCAACACGATCAACACATAGCGTTAATACAGAACCAATCCTCCAACATATAGGGAAATAATAGCTACACAATACCATATCAAAACGAGAAACAGTCCCACATTTAATCAAAGAAGATATTCTTAATCAATACGATTACAATCAAAATTACAAGTTTTATTATAAAAATTTTGAGACATGAGAACCTGAGAGATTTAAGTAATTTCGAGCACAATAGCTAAGTTTAATATTCCAACATGACACAAATAATCAGTTTCTTATGAAGTGAATAGCGTAGACATCAGGAAATAATTCGAATCAACACGATCAACACATAGCATTAATATAGAACCAATCCTCCAACATGTAGGGAAATAATAGCTACACAATGCCATATCAAAACGAGAAACGATCACCAGATTTAATCAACAAAGATATTCTTAATAAATATGAATACAAACGAAATTACAAGTTCTATATTATAAAAAGTCTAATATTCCTATACGTGAGAACCATCAGTTCAATAGAGGGAAGTTCCGATAGTTGTATGTAATTAACTGTGAACATCAGAGACCCTGGAAGACCATGGGACACGAACGACACGAACACAAGAGGAAATAAAATCTATACCACTTCAAAGAAGTTATTCTTAATCAAAACAACAGAGGAGAATAATCTATCACTTTAACTACCATAAAATCATCATCGTGACATAATCTAATCGAACACTATACAATTTTCATTCTAAGAGACACTACAAACATTTCAATAGTGGGAAGTTCCGATAGTTGTATGTAATTAACTGTGAACAGCAGAGACCCTGGAAGACCATGTGACACGAACGACACGAACTCAAGAGGAAATAAAATCTATACCACTACAAAGAAGTTATTCTTAATCAAAACAACAGAGGAGAATAATCTATCACTGTAACTATCATAAAATCATCATCGTGACATAATCTAATCGAACACTATACAATTTTCACTCTAAGAGACACTATAAACATTACTTGGTTTTATCAACACAGAAAGTAGATATGTTAAAATAAACTTCACCACATAGCACGCTCCTAGCCAACAACCAGCTCTGATGATATCTGCTATGATTTATTGAAGACGGGTGCCGATATATGGTATGGAAGACCACGGAACACGAACGACACGAACACAAGAAGAAATAAAATCTATACCACTACAAAGAAGATATTCTTAATCAATATGATTACAATCAAATTACAAGTTGTATTATAAAAAGTCTAATATTCCTATACGTGTGAACCATCATTGCAGTAGTGTGAATATCTGTCATAACATTTCGTGCGCAATAGGGAATCTAAGTTTCATATTCCAACATTACACAACTTTTAATTAACCAATTTCTTATTAAGTGAACAGCATAGACGTAAGGAAATAACGAGAAACAACACAGTAAACAGCTACAATTAATAGAGAGCCAAACCTGCGCACCATCCAACACATAGAGAAATAATAGCTAATCAATCTATCAAAAAGCGAAATATTACAAATTTAACATTATAGCACAGATTTAACGCTGAAGAACAGAGGAACGCTCTAAGCGGCGACTTGTAAACAACAACAGAGGAAAATAATCTATCATTGAACCATCATAAAATCGAACAATATACAATTTTCATTCTAACAAACACTACGAACCTTGATGGAGGTATCCAAGACATAGAAAATATGCACTGTTTTCATCTCGGTTTTCACTCTTTTCCTCACAGCCGGGAGACTGTATGCTTTATCCCATGCTTTATCACTCAAAGGGTTTGGGGCTATATTCCTTCGTCCAGCAAACAGAACGCTGTAAAGGTCAGATAAGATAGTTCAAAGGCGATATATTTTATTGTGCAGTGCAAATAGATGCCGATATTACTCGTTGAGATCACTATCTTTTCGCGTCCTTTCCTTGAAACGGAAATCTTTCGTCAAAGTGGTTGACAAGTCGACTAAGTTTGTACAGATGCGATATTCTTATTGAACATGTAGAGAAAGCCCAAATTATTAAATGGTACCAACAATACTCAATCAAAAACGAGAAACAAATTTAATTACATCAATTTTTGTAATATCTTGCAACACAAAGTTCTAATGAAACACACAGAAATATCAAATGTGAAATGCAACTCATAGGTATGAAGCATTCCCATCTTAGAGATTATTTTTACTTATATCAATCGAGTGAACAATTGAAACAAATGCAAGACAATAATTATTTCAGGTAGTAACTTCACAACTCATAGAATATCAGTCGAGTGAATACTTGAAACAGAGTCAAAACAACAATTCTCACGACAGGTGGATATTATAGCATTCTAAACCAGATAATAAAATTTTAATCAATAAAATGAGCTTAGATATGCTTTTAATTAAGTGTAGACGAGCACTTGAAAATAGAAGAGACAATTGCTCTACATTGAAAAGATGAACAGATTTTGTACTCGCTACCATAAGTCATGGGAAGATGTGATAAAAAACTGCTTCGAAAAGGAAGAGCCGCGAAACGATTCCATTATCGCTGCATTTGAATACGTCCTAGACATGGTCGTATTCAGAGAAATGGTACAAACTACAGAACTGAAGGTGCAAGAATTTATATGCCGAATCTACAATACTTATAAAAATATCTGCACATCAACGTCGGAAGGGCCACTGGGATTGATGTCGGAGTTTTTGAGGTTTGCTAACGAAGAATTGAAATACACTAGACCAGATGTAATTGTAATAATTGCAATGGGCATTGCGTTCATCAAGAAAGCAGTCGGATCAAATTATCATATACAAGCGGTCTATACCGCACGATTCATTACGGATTTGTTGAAATTGCACATATCTGAGATGGAAAGTACATAAAAACTTATCATATGATACGTTCCACTACCATGGCAACGCAATTATTTTCTTCTACCAGTCTCTGCAACGATGTCGAATGAGGAGAAGTTCAATATTGTTGTACAAAGTCTGATGTATCATCACTTATTGAAACTCAACGAACATATCAACTGCGGTGGACCACCGGACGATTTTCATCTAATACTGTCCTGTACGCCATTCAAGAACATTCATACAAAGAGAGGAAACATCAATAAGAGATTGTACAAGTTCGTCGCAACAAAGTGCAAGTTACTGAAGCGATAGAAATGCGGCGACAACGTATCGATTGCATTAATCAACGCTGGATTCAAACGACCGATAATAAGACATCATTATGTAATACATTCCAAATTCATCAATCAAGACAACAAACGAAAACTTCAAAGATTAGAGTAGGACAATTGTAATTTATCAGAATAAACAAGCATATAACTGAAACAATAAATGTAATCTTTCTCATCGTTATAATGAATTCTACGCATCACAATGAAAAACACTTTGCATTTGGTATGGCCAGATTGAACACAATGATTGCTGAGGGAACGAATATTCCACACTATGTGCAAAAATCCTAATATGGAATCAGAGCTAGCCATCAAATAGGTTTTCTCCCCGACTACACTCTGTACAACTTCATCGCCCCAAGGATAGAATTGTCGGAGAAGGATCGGTCATTGAAATTTGAGGCATGATAGATTGATCTTTGATTACAAAAAAAAAGGATCATAAATCTTTTGTGAAAACTTACCACATTTCACGAATTAAATTCCACAGTGCATGTATATTTCTCAAACAGTTGGACTAGGCCAGACGTAGGAAAAGAAGAAGAAAAGGCGTCTTTGACAAGTAACCCAATTGGAGTGCGGAATAAATATTTTCGTCAACACAGTTATTCATACATGTGTCTGGATAGGAAAAAGGAGCTGTCCAAGATAGGGCAAACCGGGAAATAAGGCAAGATAACTGATCGCGGCGGGATAAGTCAAAGCATTCGCGACACAGTGTCATCAACTTTTACAACTGCATTCGGGTTCAGTGCCTGCGAGATAATACGAAGTTTTCGCGAAAAGCGAATCTATTATCAGATGCCACAATGCAAACGAAGGATTTTACGAGCATGACGTGCAGGCCAAGTCTACATTTCTAATCACGTAATCTTCGCAACACACGGCAAACAAACGTATACGAAATAATTTCTATATAATAATAATTTTTATTAGTGCCCAAGAACGGCCGCTAAGGCCTTGGTGTTGGCGCACACAATACACATAACTCAAAGTGGATACAATACAGACATAAACGCACAAATAATTATGTACAGACATATATATAATACATATACAGTGGGATACAAACAGAGGTACATTACAAACATAACAGGCATACGTACTTACATATTTACAGACAAATATACCACGCGGTACACGCGATGAAACATCAGCAACAAAACTACATGAGACGCATACGTACTTACATATTTACAGACAAGTATACCAGGCAGTACATGCAATGAAATATCAGCAACAAAACTACAATACATAGATTACGCGCAGCACATAAGTTATAAGATGGAATGAGACGATATACTGTACAAAACAAAGGAAAGAATATCACGATTGAAAATTCACTGATGAAGGAAAGAAATAACGTCGCGTTTAAGGGATGCGCTGGAGGTGTGGAAAATATCACATGTGGGGGGAAGCGAGTACAGAAGAATTTGGCATCGGGTAATTGGATCGCTGGGGCAGAAGCGTTTAACGTAGAAGACTGGTGGATTACGAAAAGCCGCGCGAGGAATACAAAAGTTTAGGAGGCTCAGCAGGAGTGGCGAATCAACACGGGCATGGACACATTTGTACAGAAATAGGGCGTCGGCGATAGAGCGACGTGTGGCCAGTGGGTGAAGGTGAAAATATTGTAATAGTGTGTCATAGTCATACAATAACTTTTTTCGTAAAAAGCCATTGTGTATGATATGGAGCGCTCGTTTTTGTACAGCCTCAAGACGCTTTGTATCAGTACCTGAAAGTGCGTTCCAAGCAACAGAGGCATATTCAAGCCTGGGAAGAACATAGGACTTGTAAAGTTTAATGCTTAACCAATATACAATGGAGATGAGCGTTATGCATAAACACAATGGAAGATATGTTATATTAATTATAATAACCAGATCAGCGCAGGTCACATATAAACGTAGATCCAATTCACAAAATATACTCTAGATTTCCCGTACCCATACACAAAAACTATCACATTATTTTAGTGTCATAGCATCCAGGCACTACAAAAGGTAAGGCCATATTTTAATTTTATAAGTTTTTAGCTCATAACGTTGTAAAACGCAAACTCAACATTAAAGATCATTTTCTTCTTTAAATTTTCAAAGCCAAAACTGCACGCTATTTCTTGCATTTTTTTAAAGATAGAGATTAAAAAGCTGTGCATATAGTCACACATACTATACAAGATATTTGATTGTGGCTTATATGCTAAAATTTATGGATTCAAATTCAGGAGAAGTGGTGACTACAACACATCAGTAAGAGTTTAATTAAAATTTGAACAGATGTTGCGAGTTACGATTAGTGTTGTAGAATGTGTAATTTCACAATACGCAAGCTTGAGCTCGCTCACTTTGACGAGCACTCTTTCATGATGACAGATAATTTAATCGAATGGATTGATATTTTCTATATACACTATAACATAATGCGAATTCTCTATGTCGTGGATATTAAAAGTTACGAATATTTTCCGAACGAAATTTACTTAAAACTCGAAGAAAGGGTCACCCGCGTCGACAAAGCCGTTTCGGGAAAAAGCAACACGCTCGCGTGCGGTACCGCGTTAACGCTTCGGGCGCAGAATCGCGTTCGGTTTCGGGTAGGACATTGGGGAAACGCGGCCCGGCGTGTTGCGAAACGTCTTCGTCGACGCGGGTGACCCTTTCTTCGAGTTTTAAGTAAATTTCGTTCGGAAAATATTCGTAACTTTTAATATCCACGACATAGAGAATTCGCATTATGTTATAGTGTATATAGAAAATATCAATCCATTCGATTAAATTATCTGTCATCATGAAAGAGTGCTCGTCAAAGTGAGCGAGCTCAAGCTTGCGTATTGTGAAATTACACATTCTACAACACTAATCGTAACTCGCAACATCTGTTCAAATTTTAATTAAACTCTTACTGATGTGTTGTAGTCACCACTTCTCCTGAATTTGAATCCATAAATTTTAGCATATAAGCCACAATCAAATATCTTGTATAGTATGTGTGACTATATGCACAGCTTTTTAATCTCTATCTTTAAAAAAATGCAAGAAATAGCGTGCAGTTTTGGCTTTGAAAATTTAAAGAAGAAAATGATCTTTAATGTTGAGTTTGCGTTTTACAACGTTATGAGCTAAAAACTTATAAAATTAAAATATGGCCTTACCTTTTGTAGTGCCTGGATGCTATGACACTAAAATAATGTGATAGTTTTTGTGTATGGCTACGGGAAATCTAGAGTATATTTCGTGAATTGGATCTACGTTTATGTGTGACCTGCGTTGATCTGGTTATTATAATTAATATAACATATCTTCCATTGTGTTTATGCGTAACGCTCATCTTCATTGTATATTGGTTAAGCATTTCTGATGGCTGTTGTGTGAACCGCTTCTTCCAAAATATCATTGCCACTTGGAAATTATTTCGTATACGTTTGTTTGCCGTGTGTTGCGAAGATTACGTGATTAGAAATGTAGACATGGCCTGCACGTCATGCTCGTAAAATCCTTCGTTTGCATTGTGGCATCTGATAATAGATTCGCGTTTCGCGAAAACTTCGTATTATCTCGCAGGCACTGAACCCGAATGCAGTTATAAAAGTTGATGACACTGTGTCGCGAATGCTTTGACTTATCCCGCCGCGATCAGTTATCTTGCCTTATTTCCCGTTTTGCCCTATCTTGGACAGCTCTTTTTTCCTATCCAGACACACATATGGATAACTGTGTTGACGAAAATATTTATCTCGCACTCCAATTGAGTTACTCGCCAAAGACGCCTTTTCTTCTTCTTTTCCTACGTCTGGCCTAGTCCAACTGTTTGAGAAATATACATGCACTGTGGAATTTAATTCGTGAAATGTGATAAGTTTTCACAAAAGATTGATTATCCTTTTTTTGTAATCAAAGAATAATGTATCATGCCTCAAATTTCAATGACCGATCCTTCTCCGACAATTCCATCCTTGGGGCGATGAAGTTGTACACAGTGTACTCGGGGAAAAACCTATTTGATGGCAAGCTCTGATTCCATATTAGAATTTTTGCACATAGTGTGGAATATTCGTTCCCTCAGCAATCATTGTGTTCAATCTAGCCGTACCAAATGCAAAGTGTTTTGCATTGTGATGCGTAGAATTCATTATAATCATGACAAAGATTACATTTATTGTTTCAGTTATATGCTTGTTTATTCTGATAAATTACAATTTTCCTACTCCAATCTTTGAAGTTTTCGTTTGTTGTCTTGATTGATGAATTTGGAATGTATTACATAATGATGTCTTATTATCGGTCGTTTGAATCCAGCGTTGATTAATGCAATCGATACGTTGTCGCCGCATTTGTATCGCTTCAGTAACTTGCACTTTGTTGCGACGAACTTGCAGGATCTCTTATTGATGTTTCCTTTCTTTGTATGAATGTTCTTGAATGGCGTACAAGACAGTATTAGATGAAAATCGTCCGGTGGTCCACCGCAGTTTATATGTTCGTTGAGTTTCAATAAGTGATGATACATCAGACCTTGTACAACAATATTGAACTTCTCCTCATTCGACATCGTTGCAGAGACTGGTAGAAGAAAATAATTGCGTTGCCATGGTAGTGGAACATATCACGTGATAAGTTTTTATGTACTTTCCGTCCCAGATATGTGCAATTTCAACAAATTCGTAATGCATCGTGCGGTATAGACCGCGTGTATATGATAATTTGATCCGACTGCTTTCTTGATGAACCCAATGCCCATTGCAATGATTACAATTGCATCTGGTATAGTGTATTTCAATTCTTCGTTAGCAAACCTCAAAAACTCCGCCATCAACCCCAGTGGCCCTTCCGACGTTGATGTGCAGATATTTTTATAAGTATTGTAGATTCGGCATATAAATTATTGCACCTTCAGTTCTGTAGTTTGTACCATTTCTCCGAATACGACCATGTCTAGGACGTATTCAAATGCAGCGATAATGGAATCGTTTCGCGGCTCTTCGTTTTCGAAGCTTCCCATGACTTATGGTAGCGAGTACAAAATCTGTTCATCTTTTCAATGTAGAGCAATTGTCTCTTCTGTTTTCAAGTGCTCGTCTACACTTAATTAAAAGCATATCTATGCTCATTTTATTGATTAAAATTTTATTATCTGGTTTAGAATGCTATAATATCCACCTGTCGTGAGAATTATTGTTTTGACTCTGTTTCAAGTATTCACTCGACTGATATTCTATGAGTTGTGAAGTTACTACCTGAAATAATTATTGTCTTGCATTTGTTTCAACTGTTCACTCGATTGATATAAGTAAAAATAATCTCTAAGCTGGGAATGCCTCATGCCTCTGAGTTGCATTTCACATTTTATATTTCTGTGCGGTTCATTAGAACTTTCTGTTGCAAGGTATTACAAAAATTGATGTAATTAAATTTGTTTGTCGTTTTTGATTGAGTGTTGTTGGTACCATTTAATAATTTGGACTTTCTCTACATGTTCAATAAGAATATCGCATCTGTACAAACTTAGTCGACTTGTCAACCACTTTGACGAAAGATTTCCGTTCCAAGGAGAGGATGCGAAAAGATAGTGATCCCAATGAGTAATATCGGCGTCTATTTGCACTGCACAATAAAATATATCGCCTTTGAACTATCTTCTCTGACCTCTAGAGCGTTCTGTTTGCTGGACGAAGGAATATAGCCCCAAACCCTTTGAGTGATAAAGCATGGGATAAAGCATACAGTCTCCCGGCTGTGAGGAAAAGAGTGAAAACCGAGATGAAAACAGTGCATATTTTCTATGTCTTGGATACCTCCATCAAGGTTCGTAGTGTTTGTTAGAATGAAAATTGTATATTGTTCGATTTTATGATGGTTCAATGATAGATTATTTTCCTCTGTTGTTGTTTACAAGTCGCCGCTTAGAGCGTTCCTCTGTTCTTCAGCGTTAAATCTGTGCTATAGTGTTAAATTTGTAATATTTCGCTTTTTGATAGATTGATTAGCTTTGTGTTGGATGGTGCGCAGGTTTGGCTCTCTAATAATTGTAGCTGTTGATTGTGTTGTTTCTCGTTATTTCCTTACGTCTATGCTGTTCACTTAATAAGAAATTTGTTAATTAAAAGTTGTGTAATGTTGGAATATGAAACTTAGATTTCCGATTGCGCACGAAACGTTATCACAGATATTCACACTATTGCAATGATGATTCGCACGTATAGGTATATTAGACATTTTATTATACAACTTGTAATTTGATTGTAATCATATTGATTAAGAATATCTTCTTTGTAGTGGTATAGATTTTATTTCTTCTTGTGTTCGTGTCGTTCGTGTTCCGTGGTCTTCCATACATCTATCGGCACCCGTCTTCAATAAATCATAGCAGATATCATCAGAGCTGGTTGTTTGCTAGGAGCGTGCTATGTGGTGAAGTTCATTTTTAACATATCTATTTTCTGTGTTGATAAAACAAAGTAATGTTTGCAGTGTCTCTTAGAATGCAAATTGTATAGTGTTCGATTAGATTATGTCACGATGATGATTTTATGATAGTTAAAGTGATAGATTATTCTCCTCTGTTGTTTTGATTAAGAATAACTTCTTTGTAGTGGTATAGATTTTATTTCCTCTTGAGTTCGTGTCGTTCGTGTCCCATGGTCTTCCAGGGTCTCTGCTGTTCAGAGTTAATTACATACAACTATCGGAACTTCCCTCTATTGAACTGATGGTTTTCACGTATAGGAATATTAGACTTTTTATGATGTAGAACTTGTAATTTTGTTTGTATTCATATTGATTAAGAATATCTTCTTTGATTAAATGTGGTGATCGTTTCTCGTTTTGATATGGCATTGTGTAGCTATTATTTCCCTCCTTGTTGGAGGATTGGTTCTATATTAATGCTATGTGTTAATTGTGTTGATTCGAATTATTTCCTGATGTCTGCGCTATTCACTTCATAAGAAACTGATTATTTGTGTCATGTTGGAATATTAAACTTAGCTATTGTGCTTGAAATTACTTACATCTATCAGGTTCTCACGTCTCAGAATTTTTATAATAAAACTTGTAATTTTGATTGTAATCGTATTGATTAAGAATATCTTCTTTGATTAAATGTGGTGACTGTTTCTTGTTTTGATATTGTGTAGCCATTATTTCCCTACATGTTGAAGGATTGGTTCTGTATTAATGCTATGTGTTGATCGTGTTGATTCTAATTATTTGCTTATGTCTGCGCTATTCACTTCATAAGAAACTGATTCATTAAATTTGTGTCATGTTGGAATATTAGACTAGTAAGCAATGTGATGAATGTTGATTTTATGTTTTCTTTCAGATGGCTAGGTATAGTGAATAAAATATGTATATTGTTTACATGTATTGTCTTGCGTTTTGTTTCTTGTGTTTCAGGTCGTGAAGGTTTTCAGCTCGGTTTTTCTCCTTCACCTGATTGCATCACAATTGGCATTACAATTCCCAGCACTATTGGCTTTAATAAATATATTTTCACTTGTACTTTTTGTGTATGACTCCTCTTTGCATCTCTATACTTACATGTAAACCGCCTACTGCGCACCTGTTGTATCGGGTAAAAATACGAATGAAGTCGCCCCAGGCGGAAAAATGACGAAAGAAGTCTGCCCGGGCTGAAAATTGTGAGACTGTTTATAATAAAACTTATAATTTTGATTGTAATCATATTGATTAAAAAGATCTTCGTTGATTAAATGTGCTATCCCTTCTGCTTAATTGAAAACGCGTGATTACCACTAATAAAAAATATTGTGTATGAGATTGTGATACCCCTTCAATGCTATTGCATCATACCTGTAATAAGTATAACTTTTGTTACGTGTATTGTGTTTCTTCTGCTTCAGGTTTTTGGCTGGGTTTTTCTCCTTCACATAGAGTCATAACATAATTCCTGACACTAATGACTTTAATAAATATATTTTCACTTGTACTTTTGTGTATGGCTATCCTTTGCATGTAAACAGTCTACTGCACACCTGTTGTAGCTGGAAAAACATTGCGATTGAATTCGGCACAGATTGAAAAATGACGAAAGAAGTCGGCCCAGGATGAAAAATGTGAGCGGGTAAGCGCGCACGCAGCCTTCCGGCCACGCTCCGCACACCGGTAAGAGCCTCCACCCGAGCGCCGCCTGCTGGGGCGCAGGAAAAAATATGCGAACGAAGTCGGCCAAGGCTCAAAAATGTCGAAAGAAGTCGGCCCAGCCTGAAAAATGTGAGAGGGTAAGCGCGCACGTAGCCCTGCCCCCGCCGATAAGCGCGCTGACAACCCTCCGCACACGTGCCGCGCGGAGAAAAATACGCGCAGGGCTCAGGGCAGGGCCCAGGGGTCCATGTTGTAGTTTCGCCACCCCACCCATAGGACCAGGCCAATTACTACAGTCAGATGTTCTTAAAACCGAATGGCAATTCGTGATCAACAAAAAGTATACTGCTAAAATTTTCTCAAATACGTTAACACAAACAAATTCATCGAACAGCGGCATCTTAATAATTAATATGACAAGAGATAACGCTTCAAAGTTCGTGTTCCACCCGTGGGCGCTTAATGTACCAACCATGCTCTCAAAATTATATCTAACTCAGGAAATGAGGTCAAAAGCAGTTACTAAATCTAAATAAGCAGAGAAAAGTTCAACTGACGCGTAAAGGTAACTTCCCTGCTACACACCGCTGCAACGCGGAGAAGCCACTTTGACTTTTTCCGAATTTTGGCATTTGGGCCAAGTTTGCCGTGCAAGGGAACCGCAGACGATTGAGTGACTCTGAAACTTCTTCTAAATGTTGAATCTAGAGGTACTCTACAACGTATATCCACGGGAATATTACAGCGCATCATACATTACCAAAGACATTAGGCGATGAAATCATTTCCTGCGTGAAAATCCCCATACCTCCCATGTATTCACGGTCCGGATTGCGGGATGCCTGGGGAACCACGATATTTTTCGTTTGTATAAGGTTAGAATAGATGTCTGAACGTGTATCCTCGGGAATATTACGATACCTTGGATAGAACAGCTGCTACAGCACTTTTCTATTGTCTTGGCGGCAAGTTTCACTCAATGGTCGCGAGAGGGCGCAAGGCGTCGCTGTCCACGAAAGCTGGGAATGATTTGATAGCAAACATGAATCTGAGCTGAGTAAACCACTCACAAAGTCTACAGTATAAAACTCAGTCTAAAACTGGATTGACTTTGCTGCCAAACAGGCGTCTTGTGTTTTTGCTGATGAGTGTTGAATTGGCAGGAGGGTTCAAAGGCCACCTCATTCCTTTCTTCCAACGCGTGATAGTTGGTGCTGCAGCACTGCCTCCAATGACTCACTGTGGCTAGAAAATAGCCTGCTAACTAGTTTGTTCACTGGCTATGCACACTCCTTCACGGGAGTCTGGCCACATAAGAGCAATACCGTTATCAACACTGATCTCACAGACCACTAAAGAAAAGATGCCGCACGTACAAAAAAATCACAGGACTGTTACAGCCACACAACACGAATTGCAGCGACAGCTGAAAATCTCAGTTCGTGCGTGACTACCTGATGTGGACGCTGCTGGGTCTCGGGATAGCGAGACTCTAACGGTTGTCGCTGTGAAAGAAAGCTGTATATGGAGTAGTTACTTTTATCTTTGAGAGAACTTTCAGTTGAAAAAAACGGCATCGATGCCGTTTTTGCAATTGAGTTATATGGCTAGGTACTCTCTCTCGAAGAAGTACACAACTACAAGGTGACTAATTATCTATGACTTATGAACCTATTCTTTAATTGGGGATTTCAGGAAAAAGTGAGATAGCAGGAATAAGAGAATCGTCTCGTTCCATTTCACGTTTAACGAAACTCGAAACATACACATGCGTTAAAACACACATCCCTAAAACCGAATCACGAAGGCAGAAAGCCCAGCGCTGATGTCTGAGGGCCACGCGATTTGGAGTAAGGGAGAAGATTGGAGTAAATGCCGATCAGCTGGCCAGATAAACTGCTTTCCAGTCCTGATAAGCCTGTCGTCGTAGATGATGCGCGCTGTTTCGATTTTGGCTCATTTGCATAACGAATTGAGCGATGAATAATTTACAACACGGGCTCTTGATTTTCAAGAGACAGAATGGCCTTGAACGAGGATTGTTTCCAGTTCTACTATCTTGCTTTTGTCCAAATTCCTAATGACAGAGTTAATTAATGGGTTTGAGATAATTAGTCATCGTGTAGTTACATACTATCACTCTCTTCCTGAGGATCTCAGACTGACTGCAATGGCTGAAGCAGGGTAGTTTGTAACATTCCATGATGACAAACTGCATATTGCTGGTCTCGTCTCTTGCTACAGTTTGTCATTATCATCAGTGATGGAGGTGCCTCGAAGTGTTCTGGCGCAACCATTCGCGCAGGAAAAATAGAGTTCTGGCGGAGTTCCGCGATCCAGCATCGCCGGGCCCCGGGCATGTATGATTACTAATTTACAATGTAGAATGAGCGCTTTCCACGTTAATTTCAACATAGAGGCGTGAGATCGAGGACTCACAAGCCTAACCTGTTTCCGAGGAGTCTGTGCATAGTGCGTGTCCACATACGCAATGCGTTTCGTTGCCTAAGAGCCTGGCAGTCCTCAAAGGCAGCAAGATACAGTAGTCGTCGGAAACTGGTTCAACCTATATCTTTAGAGACCCGTCAAACTACCCTAGGAATCGAACACCAGTCTTAGCGTGGAGATCACCATGTGCAGTTCGGATAGCGATTAACACAGAGGCAAACTGCAAGCGAGTTGGTGTATATACTTGACATTGACAACATGCCTCTGAACTGGAGAAAACATAATATGAAGAGCATCGACAATACCGTTGGAACATCAACGTAACCGGCATTTCTCGTGACGCGCGCGACTTCGCCTGGTCGACCACGCGACTGCGAAGCATTCGATAATTAGCGCAGCACTTCCATCACTGTATTATGCATACAACTCAATTGCAAAAACAGCATGTGTGCTGCTCTCACAACTTGGTTGCAAACATTCTGTACAGGATAAAAATAAACATTGTTTATATCACAAAAGACAATACAAAGCAAAAGTTGTGTCACCACGTCAAATATTATGGTGTTTATTCACATGACGTCATCTGCAGGAGACCGCCACTGTCGCTAGCAGGCAGATGTGCTGCCATCGACCGCCATATTGTAGGTCCCATCCAAGCTGTAGTCACCGTATATCTGGTGTTTCAAACTTGTTGCTCTGTGTCATTTGTAGCATATACAAGCAATTTCTATGTTTTCAACGGTAATAGTCACCCGAAAAGGACATGGCAGCGAACGAATGCAAGGACGTAACATCGAGGGACCTACAGTATGGCGCCGAGGTGACGTCAGTGTATAAACCCTATAGTAACTCAAATGTTGTAATACTGCCAGATAGCTGTTTGGTTGAAGCAAGAAGAAAATTTCATAGTCACACTGCTCTCCATACAACACCATGGATGTTTCAAAACGACTAAGCACAGCAATACTAGTTTTGTACATTTTCAAGAATATTTTGTCTGTTGCTCATACATGTTGTACGGTTGTCCAGCAAGCTCCTGGCAATCCTTTCTTCTACATCACACTTGCCTGCTGACTTTCACGACATCTGAAGAATAGTTCTATTTCGTCAACCATACGACAGCCATGTAAATGGAACGCAGTTCGAGCATTCCATCAACTGTATTTGAACTATTTCGTTCACAAAAATTTGAGGCTCCCTCTAGAGTGACATTAGGGAGCACATAGAGCACCAGGAACATTGGAGGACAACATAGACGGCAGAGACAACTGCTTCACTCATTCAAAGAGATGCCATGAGCAGTTGCAAGGTTTTTTGAAGGGTCCTGAAATCCCTGAGTCACGTCAGATTCCATTTTACTGCTGCAGCTGTGTAGCTTGTGGGAAAATGTTATAGGCAGTAAACAAACATCTGTCATCTGCTGCCCACAGGTCATGTTATTGATATTGCAGATTGCGATTTCAATGCCATGAATTGCGTTATATTGTTGGGAGTGTTCTACACTTCCCTGCATATGCAGGAATGTTATGCTCGTTGTCGCAGAGTGCTCACATTCTACTATTATAGACAAAGTGCTGCTTAGAATTGGCGTAGTCGGAACTGTGAACACAATCAACTGGAATAACATCTCATGCAAGTGCATTGCTTCGAAAAAAAAAAACTTCGAAGAAAACATGTTTGCATGCCAGTAAACGTTAAAATTGAGTGTTGGTAGACATATGGTATATGGAACAGCTGATTGGAGTAACGAGAATGTATGCGTTCATGTCACAGTTTATTACCCATTGAGCGCTGGAATACCGCGCTGTCATCGCCGCTTTTAATATATCGGGAGGTAAAACTTTGCTCAAATTCTACTACTTTCAACATGCAACTTGCATATTTGTACAACGTTTCCAATAATATTCTGGGTTAGAAATGCTGAGTAAGACTTTTGTATGCCATGTGTATACGAATACGTTTGATCTTCACAATAACTACAAGGTACATCTAAACTGAATGCGAAAACAAGCGAAAATACTAAATCAGACCCATCGGCAAGGCTACCATCATGAGGCGCGAGCGATCCTGGGTGTTGACAGTAGAGATACGATCGTAACCACAAAAACTTTAGAACGTGGGCATGGGTTGTGTGCGTACTAATACGTTACTCATAATTTCAATGTAGAAAAAACTTTCTGTTGCCCCACTCATGTACATATACGAAATCATCTACCACCCGAGTACGTTTCCGTATCCTGCTCCTTTGCGCATGTGTCACAGTGGGCGTGTTTATCAGTGCAATGGTGTATCCGTGCCGTGTGTCCGTGCAATGTAATGCGGAGTTCGTATACTTTTTGGGTTAAACAGGTAGCGACACATCTCAGAGCTGTAGGCCAAGATTAACACGTGTGAACTGATGAATACAATGCATCCCCTGTTCCTGGCCCCGCGAAAAAAAATTTCATGGGACGAGCGGCCATGATAGCGTGAGTGTTAGCAGGAACCAGCTGTGCACCAACGATGTCATGTTTTGTTGCAATAGCCACTCATTGAATGAATGCAAACGTATAATCACTGCGTGTGCGTATTGCTCTAGGTGAGAAATGGAGCTTAAGTGAACCTTCCTCGTTTCTGTGTGATATCACAGTGCCCTTCTGTTTGGAGTTGTCAAGATATGTGATAACTATATGTATTTCGTATTGATATGTTTTAAGAGGGCATACCAGCTCTCCGTCCCAATGTATTTCCTATGGAACAGTTTTTATGCTTTCTCTCGGTAACCGCCGCGCAGAGTTTGACGCGGGTGCTTTCCTCATAAAGAGGAAGACGAGATGAAATTATTTACGCTACGGGATTTCTCATATATGTCGTATGTATTTTACGGCGACGTCACGAATGCGAAAAAAAAATACACAATTTTGCTCCTCCCTCTTTGAACAGGTTTTATTAAACTTCTATAGCCATTTCGAAAAAAAACTTTCCATTTACTTTCTCTGGAATTATTTCAGGAATCGATAGACATCCATTTTATATGTCTACCACTTTCCGTTTTTATAAAAAAAAAGCATGAAAAGTGAGTACGGATAAATACCGTCTCAAAGCATAGGTGGGGAAGTTACTTTTATTTTGTAGTGCACTACCGTTACTCCTACTTTTTTCAAACAGTAACGCGTTACGTTATTCGTTACTGTTGCGGTAGTAGGTAACGCGTTACTAACGCCGTTACTTCTGATAAGTAATGCCGTTACTTTTGCATTACTTCACCAGTTGTCCTTATAATATGTATCATTTTTGGTTGAGTCACATAAGTGCATTCCGCAAATCAATACAAGCAATGTTGGGCACTAACAAGCGTCACGCATGAACACAACTTACATGTACGATTTATTGCAATTTGCAACACAGAAGTAGTTGATGTTCAAAATTTTCATATGTGAGCTTCGCCCGTTTGGCTGAGAGGACGCCCAACGAGCAGTGAGTGCTCCTTGGCAAGGTTGATAGAGACGGTGACCTCTTATCTCACACAGAACAAATCCAAACAGCCAATTGCCAATCCCTTGGTACTTTGTTACTTGTTCAGAGGGTAGAGGCTATTTGTCTGTCGCTTTTGCCCATTCGTCCGAAAAATACCAGAGGGAGTGAAAAACAATGGTGGTAAACAAAGGTGACATCTCAACCAGGGTAGGTCAATAACCCTTCTTTTTCGTTCTTCGTGGGTGCCGATGTGATCTTCTTGTCATTGTTGAAGATGAATAGAAAAAATCAGAGATTTTCCCGGATTCTGCAGGCACGGCCTTCGCTCAAGCTTTCAAGTTTAGACGATCAAGCAATGTTCCCGAACACGCAGTAACGCATAACGCCGTTACGCGTTAGTTATTAAAAATGTAATGACATTACGTTACTCATTACTTTTCTCTCAAATGTAATGCGTTACCATATTTCACTACTCGAATGTAACGCGTTACCGGTAACGCACTACTTTGTAACGCGTTACTCCCCACCTATGTCTCAAAGCCCCGTAAACCGCGTCATTCTGTGTCGCCCTCTAGCCGTAGCACAGGAAAAACGGCGCGGAACATTTTGACCGTATCCATCCGCCGACCATGCGGCGCGCACGCGCACTGTAGTGCTCTCGCTGTCCTCTTTACTTTCATGGACAGGGGACTTAGGGCATGGCCTTGGAGACCAGAACAAAAGCTTACTTAGCTGCTCGTAAAGGGATTATCGTCAGCCAGCATTGTCGGGGGGGGGGGGGGGGACGTTGGGTAGACGAGCCAGCGTTGTCGCAGCCCATGTAAGAGACCACCGAGACCAATAAACCTCATCTTTTTTCGGTGCGGTTATAGAGAAGTGAGATGAGTTTATTAGCTTGCCATGAAACGTCAATTTGTTCGATTTTGCCGTTTCGGGTTTGTGCTTACTCAGTCAACTGTCTCATAAGGCTAACGAGAATCTCTCGTATTTACGGTTAGAGGAAGGCCGACTTCACAAACATTCCAATATAGTTCAACAGGACTGTCCTGTAATGTTCGTAATGTTGAAACAGCCAGCAAGCGGATTACACACAGATAAATGTTTCTTAGGATAACGGTACTTAGAACTGCAGCTTTATTTGTTGTTTCTCTTTCTTTTATTGATCGATTTATTTTTATTTTTATCTTTACTATTTTCTTTTTTTTTCATGAACGCTCCACGTGAACCAATAAGAAAAATCGATCAAGCGGCCACTGCACAATTATTTCCGCCCACGCAATGAGCAACAGTCTTTTCCGGAACCCAAATTCACGTTCGCGTAGCAAGGAAAACCAACGACAACCAACGACAGCGACGGGGGAGGGGGATATATTTATTAGACGAAAAGGAAAAAAAAAACGGGCTAAAGGTCAGCCAAACGGGACGTCCACTTGCTATTCCAAAAATACATAAATAAATATATAAAATTAAGAAATAGGAGATAAATGAAACGGACGCGACGGAACAGCACGTTAGTTAGTTGATTATTAGGTTAGTAAAAGTTCGGTGTTTGCATTTTCATGTTCAGGTTAGTCTAAGTGGGCTTTGGCAGTTTCCGCGCAGAAACAGCCAGATAACATTTATTTACAGTAGTTTATTTTGCAACGGGGACTTCGATCACGTTATTTTGAGATACGGCCAAGTTTTCGAGACCGGTTCCCTGGATTTTCCATCTTTCGACAATCCTTGCTAGTTGCACGTTGGATGACCCAAAACCTGTACCCGTCTGTCTTTGCAGGGCGCACAAAGAGAGGCCTTCTGAGGAAGATAAGGAAAAGCTCCGGGTCACTGGGGATTCTCCGCTGAACTAGTGTCTACGCTGAACGAAAGGTCTGGTGTAAATGTAATGTGTACCCTGTGAAAACCAAGGAGTGTCTAAAAATATAGTACTGAAGTTTCCGTGTAATAATCAGCGCAATTATGAGACGGCAATCGTGCTCCGAGACCTCGTCGCGCGTCAAGTTCCTTCGATTTTATCTTGTTCATTTATACATAAAGATGGAGTTCAAGGGGTTGTAGGAGCTTCCTCCTTCTCCTTTTCTTTTCATTTTTTTGAATAGCTGTTGCTAAATGCAATGCATTTATTTAGGCTGATTGAGCCTATCAAAACGCCGAAAATCATGACGCCGAACTATCAGAAGGCCGACAGCCAAAAGACCAAAAAATCATAACGCCGAACTGTCAGAAGGCTGAAAATGGAAAGGCCAAAGAGACACCGGGTGGGGTGGCAATCATAAGGCCGAAACTCATAAGGCGGAATTATCAGAAGGCCAAAAATGAAAAGGCCGAAAAATCAAAACACCGAACAATCACAAGGCGAAAAATCAGAAGACCGAAAAATCAAAACACCGAACAATCAGAAGGCCGAAAAGTCAGAAAACCGAATTATCGAAAGGCCGAAATATAAGGAACCCAGGATACGAAAACTTTTATTCCAACTGCGATAAAAGATTAGCTCTACAAATTAAGTAGGATAGACTTGTTGTGAATTAATACAGCAAATAAATTATTTCACCGAACTTCGCGTTAATAACGTACTTTCGATCAATAACTTAGGGGAAAACAAAAAGGAAAAGTAGACATATGTACCACTGTGTTATTGGATGTGTTTATTTTACACAATGGCAATAAATTAAAATGAAAAATTACGAGCTATGCGGGATGACATTTCCCATTCTCATCCCATTTTCAACAAAGGCTTCAACCTCGGTCATTTCTAAAACCACTTCCCTATCATCAGCTCTGACTCAAAACCGCACCTCATTGTTCGGCCTCTTGATAAGTAGGGTGAGTAGCCGAGTGAATGACCTGGGACAACTGATGACTATTCTGGAAGAAATCATATACTGTGCTCCTGTGTCAGGGGCAGAGTTGTACGTAACGCGTTCCTAGTATTTGCGTTACTAGTAATCAATTACTTTTTTCAGTAATTTTTTAACGTAATCAATTAATTTTGTGAGCAAGTAATTTTCCAAGTAATCTGATTATAATTTTCGGTAATCAATTACTGAGTAATCGATTACTTTTTTAACCTTCTGTCAACAGTGGCAACGCTTTTCAGCTAGCCAATCTGTTCTGTTCCACCACGAGCTCGACTGAAGCAATGACGCAGAGGTCACTGTGACGGCCGTCTCTAGTCCACACGTGTTCCATACACACCACAGTAATGATAATCTCTTGCAACCGCGACCCACTAGAGCAACAGTAAAATAGGTGACTGTATTGATAAAGGGTCTAGGACTTTTCGGTACAGGACATTTCGGTACAGGACCTTTCGGTACGGACATTTCGGTACACGGACATTTCGGTACATGGACCTTTCGGTACACGGACCTTTCGGTACGCGGACCTTTCGGTACACGAACATTTCGGTACACGGCCACACCGCTGGAAGGTGGTCTTCGGCTTCTTAGTCATAAAACGGTGACTGTTTCTTTTTTTTTTTTTTTCGAGTTCCTAAAATTGCGAGTACCTAGGCTATGCATTAATCATGCAATGCGTTGTTTCAGTATGTCATCCAAGGGAAATACTCGAAGCATTCCATGCACTATACATGTCTTTAGATGGTCGCCGCGAAAAGTGTAATTTCCAGGCATTGCCTCTGCAGGGAGTGGCAGCCATAAGGCCGAAAAATCGAATCCCCGAACAAACCGAAAGTCAAAATTCAAGGCTAAGGTTAGGTTAAATTCTCTTTATATGGTTAGTTCAAAAAGAGTGTTTACAGTTTACACGCGCTTGGACGGACATTATATTGAAATCTTGTGCGAAAAAATCGAACAATGTCCTTAGGCCTTCAGATAGGTCGGTGTTTTGATTTTTCGGCCCTTCGTCTGTTGGCCGTTTTAATGTTTTGGCCTTTCGTGTTTTGACCTTTTGATGGGTTTCCCTCTGCAGGACACATAAGGGCTCAAGAATGGTAGTAAATGTGGTGACGGGAGTGTAGATGTTCCCCTAAAATTGCCTGTATCTGCATGCTGCAATGATCGCAAGGTAGCCTTTCTGCAGTGCCTTACGGGTGGCAACCAGAAGGACGTAGGAAAGAATGACCCCGGAGAAAACGTTCCCGAAAAAAAGTGCCCCCGGTATAGCAGGCGGGCATTTTTATCTGGCTTATTTTGTCCTACTCTCTTTCACAGAAGACATCCCAGATGCCCGTTGTTAATGTAGGTCGTCAAAAATGTTATGTTCGTAAAAAAGGAAATGAAGAGGTTGCCGGACTTTTCAGCAAACGTATTTTCGTTGAAAGCCGTTAAAAAAAGAAAAAAGAAAGAAAGAAAGGTCATGGTAATTTTAATATACAGTGAACAACGCAACGGACAAAGAACTGATGTTTTCGTACGTGCGAAACCTTGTAATGCCCTTCCTTATACAGGGTGTCTTTTTTTATACAGATTTTTTATTAAAAATCTATAAGAGTTCCAGATATGCCGTTTGGGTGACAATAGCTGGCAAACAATATCTGCCGTCCCAGAGATGTTAGAAGTGAAAACAGGACGTCTGTAGCTCATAAATTTTAATAAAAAATCTGTATTGAGAACAAAACACGTTGTCATAACCAATAAGCCGAAGACCATATTCCAGCGGTATGGCCGTGTACCGGAATGTCCTTGTACCGAAAGGTCCGTGTACCGAAACGTCCCTGTACCGAAAGGTCCGTGTACCGAGAGGTCCGTGTACCGAGAGGTCCGTGTACCGAAATGTCCGTACCGAAAGCTCCTGTACCGAAATGTCCTGTACCGAAAGGTCCGTATCCCATTGATAAATTGTGCGGGCTGAACATAATAACAGTAACAAAACGAAACGGATGTTTCGATGTTGTTTTAAACGTGTATATAAATCTGTAATAAACGCGTGTATGTGTTTTCTATGTTGCTTTCAAATGTATTTGTGAATTTCAATTATCATGTATGTTGGTGTCATATTAGAATTTGCAACAAGAGCTGCATGGTTGCATTCACTGCGGGCTTGTTGGCTTTGCTATGGCCCACAATTTAAAAGTAACGGGAAAAGTAACGTGTTACATTTTTAATCGGTAACGTATTACATTTTGGACGAAGTAATTTGTAACGGTAAAGAATTACTTTTCGCGCAGTAGTAACAGTAATTGTAACCAATTACTTTTTTCGAGTAACGTGTACAACTCTGGTCAGGGGACAAGCGTGGTCATTATACAGTTCTTGAAATAGAACGGTACAGAAAGTTGCAGGCGAAGAAAAAAGAAAAAAAAAATCCTACAGATCTTGTCATAGATATCCTATGTAGGGGTAAATTCATTGGTCATTAACTAGGTTTAAGTTATTTCTGTATAGCAAACGATTCAGACGGTTGCTTGTTCAAATCACGTTCGGGTCACAAAACGTAGAGAAACACCATCTCCTCTACAGTTCATTCAGTGGGTGGTACAAGCCATTCACTGGTATTCGCCCACGAGGCACTTTCTTTTGGTAGTACACATGCTGTAGATTTTTTTTCTTCAGCCAGTCTATTTCTGAGCACCAATCGCTACGCATTCCAATTGTTCGATTTCTGATACAAGAGTCAGAAAACTCTTTTATAATCTTATGACAAGAACAGCCCCATTCAGGGTCTCCTGTCTCTTTGGGGGCGCGGACAATTGCTCACTGGACAATTGCTCACCGGACAGTTGCTCACCGGACAATTGCTCACCAAAAAACTGCTGAGGCCGGACAATTGCTCACCACAGAACCGTTGAAGCCGAACAATTACTCACCGCCTCTTTCACCACACTTATATTGTGATTTTATTTCGCGTTTATGGCGCTTGACTGTTTTTTATGTTAGCTGCATGAACATCTTTTTTTAGCTGTCTAAGTTGCTTCAAATCGATCTAGGAAATCCACCAGTGAAGAGGCTGAGGCGAGAGGTCGTCCACTTGCAGGCACGCCTGAAGCGTCTTTGTCAGGACCTGCGTCCATGGGGCGTTCCTATAGGAGTTTTTTCCAAGGGGTGGACAGCAGGGGACAAAGCGTGCATCCACCTCACCTCCTTCCTTGGGGCGGACCCTGCGGACTGTGCGGATGTTCACATGTTCATATTATTAGAAAAAATCATGACCTATGAATAAGGGTGCAACATTTTCACAAGTGACCTTGCTCCCCTCTCGGTACGCCCATGTCTGCGTCACCAGGATCTTCCAAGACACAAGCCGGGGGAGATTTCAGAACACATCTCTATTTAACCACTCAAATTCACGAATTTTCTATGTCTGTCCAAGTCGGTTTAGCGAACGCAAGCCACATTGTATAGCGCCCGATTGGCTTAGCAGGGCGGACACGACTGAACAGCATAGGTTAGTCCAAGTTCAGTGTTTGCATTGCTATGTCCAGGTTAGTCTAAGTTCGCTGTTGACAGTTTCCCGCGCGCGACTGTGCACTTTATAGTCAGATAACATTTATTTACAGTAGTTTAGTTTGCAATGAGGATTTCGAATACTTTATTTCGAGGTAATCCAAGTTCAACTAACATAAAATAGTCAAGTGTATGAGTGCCATAAAGAATAAATAAAATCACATAACATAAAAACGCGAAATAAAATTGCGTATAAGTGCGGTGAAAGAGCGGTTCAGCGGTTCTGTGGTGAGCAATTGTCCGGCCTCAGCAGTTTTTTGGTGAGCAATTGTCCGGTGAGGAATTGTCCGGTGTGCAACTGTCCGGTGAGCAATTGTCCTGGATCCGTCTCTTTGGCCTTTCCATTTTTGGCCTTCTGATTTTCGGCCTTTTGCCTTTCGGCCTTCTGACAGTACGGCGTGATGATGTTTCGGCCTTTTTTGGCTTTCGGCGTTATGATAGTTCAACGTTATGATTTTTCGGCCTTTTGGCATTCGGCCTTCTGATAGTTCGGCGTTATGATTTACGGTCTTCTGATAGGCTTCCCACCGGGTGAGCACTCCAGTGAATGACCACTGAATGGGATGGTGTAGACTATGAAAAAGTTTTGTGGCTATTGTATTAGAAATCAAATAACTGGAATGCATAGCATTTGGTGCTCGCAAATAGACTAGCCAGCGAATATGAAAAACAATAATTTACAATATGTTTACTACGAAAAGAAAGTGTGGTGGGTAAAGTGAGGATAATTGTGCATTAAAGGCCCCTGGAATATAGATGCAAGTAAGAATTACAATCTAGACAGCCGATGAAATACATCACAGCCGACCGAACGTTATCGTTCGCTTTGCGGATTTGTTGAAATTGGGAGACGTAGGGTGCTTTTTTCTTTTTTTTATGTGTTAATAATGAGTAGTTAAATCTACATTCCATTCAACAAGCAACATAAAATGGATGTACATAGTTTGCTGCATTAGTTCGCTAGCGGTATCGTTCGCTGGATTCTATAGTATTTCTCTACTGTCAGTCAGACACAGGTGCTACAGTTGTCCTTACATCTTTTTCTGGGCCGATGTTTATGGGTTATAAGAGCTCTACACCCACTTATTCAGGTGTTTCATCGCGGTTTGATTGCATTGAAAATACGGTTCATCAACATAGAAACTATGAGACAACAACTACAACATCATTGTCTGACCGCCACCAACAACAAAAGAGAACTATATGTGAAAATACCAGTATTCCGGTTGAGTTGGGAACTACGTCCGACGATATCCACGTTCAACGAGCGTGAAGTCAGAGCCTCAGGATAGTGGGCATTTGCGTTTCATTTCATTGATACGAATACAGAAGGTAATGTGTCATTGCGCTCAGTATTCTGTAGTACTCCCCTTTATAAAAGAACGCGGCTAACATATCTGCCAGAAATAAGTAGAAGGTAGCAGGACCTTGGAAAATCACCAGTGATGAATCACCTGGTGTCATAGTCAATATTTATTTGTTGTTGGAGAATCCCTTCCTAATCTTACCGCATTGTCTGCACTCAGCAAACTTTGCGAGAGAGGAACAGAAAGAACAGATGTAATCGTCACAACGCAAGCGGCGCAGTGGGTGTAACCGCATTTATGTTCCTTGTTCAGTGGTTTTACTGTGCATTAGCATGCATGTTAATTTAAAAAATCCCGTCTCCCAATTTAAACAAATAATGTGATAGCACTTGATCGGCTATGATCCGTTTCCTCAGCTGTTCACAACGGCGCTCCTGTAATTTCCGGGATACGGAAAAATCGTCCCCGGTGGGAACCTAGGTTAGAGCGATTCCGTGCCATTACATCCAACGCGCCGTTACGTCCATCATGCTCTTACATCCGAAAACGAGTCATTACATCCACCCTGCTCTTACACACAACGGACTCCTCAGCAACGTTTTGCACCAAAATGTCCGTGCACCGAAATGTCCGTGCACCGAAATGTCCGTGCACCGAAATGTCCGTTCACCAAAACGTCCGTGCACCGAAACGTCCGTGCACCGAAATGTCCTGCACCGAAACGTCCGGATCCTTTATCGCCCTTCACCTCCTTTGTACGGTTTTGCAAACTCGTACACCAGAAGAAAGGGAGTCCCCTGTCACTGGGGTTGTCGACTGACATCATTTTTCTGAGCGGGTATAAGGTGAAAGAAAAAGAAGGGAGAACATGGAGGAAAGGAGCCTTTCAAATATGTTACTGAAGTTTTCGGGTAATAATAAGAAGTCTGTTCTACGACGGAAATTTTGTAAAGTCTTTTGCACAAACGCCTTGTAAATGAATTCAGATATTTGATAATGCTTGCTTACCAGAAATATACATATCAAAATGTCATTTTTGCATGAATAATAGAGTTATTATCAAGGTAAATTGCATGTTGTAAAAACATTTTTGGAACCCCTCATATTGGACCCCGGTTAGCGAATGCTGCCCTGTTGTGCATTTCTCACCCACAAAATATGGACTTTGTCGCAAGCAATGCTATGTACCTCGTATCTTTAATGAGCTCCCCTTCGACAGTTTTTCTTTGGAATCGAAGTACAAACTAAAAAAAGCGCTACGGCAACTTTAGCATAGGATGTAGTACCTTTATATGTTCATGTACTGTCAAACGGGAACCGGACATTTCGGTGCAGGACATTTCGGTGCGGACGTTTCGGTGCACGGACATTTCGGTGCACGGACGTTTCGGTGCACGGACGTCTCGGTGCACGGACGTTTCGGAGCACGGACGTCTCGGAGCACGGACTTCTCGGTGCACGACATTTCGGTGCACGGACGTTCCGGTGCGACGACAATACACATCGATAAGTGTCTGAGATCTGTCTAAAGCGATTACTATTACTATGACTTAATGTCATCATCATCGCTCTCTCATTACTGTTTTCTTTTACTTTATATCTGGATTCGTATGTCACACATTCCCGTCCCGTCTATATTTACTGTCTGTTCGCCGACCCGTTGCCACAAACAGTCCGCATCATTGGAACACTTTGTTCGGAGGTTGACTTCCATTTTGGCGCTTGGGCTTCTAATAACAAATAATCTCACTTCGAATGAATCGTTTTTTTTATTCTTGTTTACGAAATGTAAAATTATCCCGAACGAAAAATGGCGAAAGAAAGCGGAGACGGAACGTTATTATCAATCAAACGTTATCGTCCTCTCGCAACCGAAAAGGCGGTACCGCATGCAGTTTTTCTTTTCTTTTTTTTTTTTTGCGCAGACGCAGGCTTTTTTAACGCAGAGTCCAACCACCAGCTCGCCTGCGTTTGTACCATTTTGTCACTCTCGCTACCCTCTGCGGCCGCTGAGGCACCGAGAAATCGCTCTCCAAACAAATCGTCCACGGGTGGAGCGTTCGTACGTCGAAATGCCTTTGCACCGAAATGTCCGTGCACCGAAATGTCTGTGCACCGAGACGTCCGTGCACCAAATGTCCGTGCTCCGAAGCGTCCGTGCACCGAAATGTCCCGCACCGAAATGTCCTAGACCCATTATTATTATTATTATTTATTATTATTATTATGTAAGCGAGTGCAGAAAAAAAAAGGAATAGCGTTTCGAGCAGATTTTCCAGACTGGCATTGTAAGCGCTGCGTGTAGGCAATGTTTATAGCCTAATTTACAGCCGCTAGTAGATCCTATTGAGAGCCTCCGAGATACCGGCATCCGTACTATCCGATCACACTTGTACGTCGGCATACAGTAAGTATCCACTAGTAAAACAATACGAAGAGCAACTAAAAATTCCATAATCAGTCAGTACAGTCAGTACTCGGGATAATGGCCGGCCAAGAGCTTGTTATATGACGAAAGTCCTCTTTTAGCCTACCTTGACTACGCTAGTGCTCCCTTTACTACACTTTGGCATACCTACCCTACCTACACTAAAGAATACGCTCCTGTTTATTCACGCTTCTCGGAATTCCAATTGCTCTGTTTTTCACTAAATGCGTTTTATGGTGAGACGCTAATTGGCCTCAACGTACATGGCCTCCAGCTCTTTCCTTACTTCACATAAGGCTACGGTAATGTCGCATTGAAAACAAAGTGACTTGTGAAAACAATAATTGTAGCATGAATATATAAGAAAAAAAAATAAAGTACTCATGTAGCAATAGGAGACAAGCAAAAAGACGTGAATGTCTCGAATCGAACTGCGAACCTTTCGTGGCAAAGTCCGACACTTTACCACTCGACAAACAGCGCAGAGGGCGCGGGCCGCCTTAAACTCGCGAGGTCAACCATGCACAATGGGGATTATTTCGTGAGTCGGAGGCGAACGGCGTGATCAGGACGGCGAGCGTGGCGCTGATACGATTTATTTTTTCTCTGTTCTCGTCTGGTACTGTTGCACGGGTGAGGGAAAGGGAATACAACGCAAACAAAGTGCGCGAACGAAAACGTGCCATGGCCAATTATGCACTACTATTCATACCGCTGACGTCACCTCTGACGCCATTTATTTACAATCGTAGTAGTCCGCGCAACGGATGGATGGCGCTGACCGTCTCTATCATGGCGTCATTCTGAAGACACAGGGGCCTATGGGAGTTGCGCTACCTGCTTAGATATACCTTGATAACTATATCAATCTCGTATTCCACGTGTGTAAACACGTTTTTATATCTTTCGTATACAATTCTTCTTTACGGTGTCTATATCACTTCTGTATTCCGCTTGCCTAAAGACTTTTCTACACGATTAGTATACATTTCTTTAATACCACCTCTATATCAATTTTGTGTTCACCCCGCATAAAGACTTTTGCATCAAAATTGCATTCGCTTGTGGCTATAGACATAGAGTTGATATACAATTATTTAGAAGTCTATATGTAGCGGAGACCCAGAAAACAAAAACGTTTTATCAACCTAAGTACAGTCGACCCCCGTTTATCCGGACTTCATTTATCCGGATCCCGCGGTATCCGGACAAAAGGAACAGGAACGGATTTTGCTTCATGTATTTTGTTCTCGTTTACCCGGACTTCAGCTTCCGGACTCGGACAAGAAATCCAGGGAACGAAAGTCGAAAATTCTTGTAATCCAGCTTCAGTTATCCGGACTATCGTGAGTAAGAGGAGACACTGACCCCGCTTCGTCACCCTTTTCGCTGTGTTGGGGTTATTCCCGTCTCACGTTAGGGACCTACATTCATCCGTAGGGGAGACAACCGTGCACGATGACCCCCTTTTCTATTTGTGTGCGTTGGGTCACGTTGACCAGTCGAGTCATTTGGAAATATCTCGAGCAACTGTCCGGTTCTAGAGGGGAAAACTCCAACACGAGGGCATGCTGCTTACGGCCCGTTGGCCGATGAAGACATTCCCCTAGCTGAGCTGCGATCCCTGATGCAGAGGCTCACTGCGACTGCCGTAGATGATGCTGCGGTTTCTGACTACGTTGACGTTGATAAGGATGATGACGCCTGCGCAGCTATGGCTGATGACGGTGTGATTGCTGCTGTTGCCTTCGATGATGTGCAGCAAGACGGTGCCGGTGACGCCAGTGAGAAACAAGGCTCTGACACTGACACTTTGCATCCGCACTGAAATTCTTCGAGCAGCGCAACAGCGTGGCTGAACTCTATGCAATTAGCAAAAGTTTGCAGGAATCGAGTGCCTACGCTACTATGTAACAGCTATTATTGACGAGATTTCTGTGTTTTAATTAAACCTTGCTCTGTCGGACGTTTCTATTCGATCGTTTCATTTATCCGGATGCCCCGGTATCCGGACGATTTCGCTGGGAACGGCACCGTCCGGATAAACGGGGTCGACTGTATTTACATACGTGGTTCCCAGAACGGCTCCAGTTTCCTAATGACGGCATTCGGGATAATCGGCTGTCACGTGCCCTAGCATAGCTGCGTGCCTTCAGCTCCTTCAGCTGACGTCACTACACTCCTCCCGTCTAATTTGAGCCGAACCGCTGGGGTGGACGATGATCCCTGACAGGGTACCTTCGGGTCTGAGGGTCGTCTTCGGAATGAGCATCACCATCAACGGCGGAATGGCCAGGAAGCACACCGTCGGGTGAGATACCGAAGTCCAGTAGATCCGGCAGGCGAACGTTGATATTATCCGCATGCACCCTGTGCTCCTTCTTATCCTCAATGGTACCAAGATAGGTTGGGCCCCCTAACGAGCCGATGACAGTGCCCCGAAGCCAGTGATCCCTTCGTATCTTGTCCTTAATCATGATCATGATCCGTCATGATCAGCAAAGCTTCTGTCCCGGGTGTGAGAATCGTAATTACGCTTTTGCCGATTTCACGCTGTGGTTGAAGTATTCGGATGGTTTGGGCGAAGGAAGTCGAGTTCTGTGCGGAAGTGTCTTTTGTTCAGCAGCTCGCATGGCGGCTGCTCTGTTGTGGCGTGCGGTGTTACCCTGTACTTGAGCAAGAAGTGGTTAACCCCCGTTGCCTGGTTCCTCCCTCCCTTCTGCCGGCGAAGAAGCTGTTTAAACGAGCGGACGAGATTCTCGGCCTGCCCGTTAGATTTGGGATGATAAGGCGGCGTTAAGATATGCCTGATGCCAAGGCGATTCAAGAATCCTGTGAAAACGGGTGAGGTAAACTGCGGACCGTTGTCGGTGACGAGTTGAACCGGAAGTCCCTGGGTAGCGAAGTTGTCACTGAGTGCTTCCATAGTAGCAACAGATTTGGTCGACGTCATAAGCTTCACTTCGGGCCACTTGCTGTAGGCGTTGACTACAACGAGATAGCTTTTCCCGTCTAACCCCCGTATTCCCAACCAACGCTGAGGGCTCCCTATGTAAGCGCTAGCCCTGAGGGAGGAGAATTTCGTTTCCCAAAGCGCCCGTATCTGCAAGGGGCGCCCCAAGGGCTCGCGCCAGCCAAGTAAGCTCGCGAGCTCCCTGTACGCTCCCTGAGGGACGCTCGCCTCGAAGCAAACATGGAGGACATGTGCATCTGTGGATCGCGCCGCGCGGTTCAAGCGTTACCCTCACGTTGTTATTCCCGTAGTGATGGCGCGACGAATTCGGGACTGGGATCACCACCTTGAGCTGTACGACGTATGAATTCAAAGAAAGATACTGCTTGTCGAAGTTATGTGTGCATGAACACTACAGACTATACTGAACATCGGGAGGAGCACAGACAATCCTGGCTTCCCTTGTCCACCCACCCAGTGATTGTTACAATCTGGCCGTTTTAGTACAACACGTTTAGTACACACATAGGGAGACGATGATGAGATGGGTACAAATCATATCCGCTGTACCCGACAGTTTAACAACATCGGAGCACAATATTGACACGAAGTTCGGAAGCCAAACGCAAGCAGAACAAAAGATACCAAAGTAGCAGACGACAGCCGCCGGAAGCGGAAAGGACGTGCGGTCCGGCGCATGCGCTTTTGCCTCGTTCTACGAGGAATCGGACCGAATCCCCTTCGAGCCTCCCTACGGCCAGCCCTTTGCTTAGCGTGTGCACGTTTACGTTCGAGAAACGCATGCTGCCCTGAGGGGATGTTCGCCCTCAAGGGACCCTGGGCTACGGGCGCCCTGAGGGAGAAGTTGCGGGTGGTTTGGGAATACGGGCCTAAGTCGGTGAAATGGGCGTGTATCCGGTACAACGGCTGTGTTAGAACTTCCCACTGATGCAGAGGGACTGGAACCTGGTGATCTGCTGAAGCGGCGCACGCTCCACATGAGCGACAAGCCAGTTCAATATCCTTGTCCATTCCCGGCCACCATACATATGATCGCGCCTACATCTTCATTTTGGTCTAGCCGATATGTCCATCATGTAGGAGGCTCAAGACAATGTCGCGCTGCTCGGAAGGTATGACCCCATACGATGCATCCTTTTCCGTTGTTAGTTCTGATTTCCTTGCGTGAAATGCTTGTAACTCTCGATCTCTTTCGTTAGAAGGCCAGCCTTGCCAGGCCCAAACAAATGCGGTATGTCATAAAAAAAGAAAGAAAAAGATATATATTCAGCGAAAAAAATATTACCTCACAGAACTCCGATTGTGATGCTTTCTTGTCGAGGATGCATATACAGGTTGTTTGCTCTAACGTGTCCAGAAAGTTTATTTAAAGCGAGTGATAAAAGAAAAGCAACTGGTACTTTTCGGTTACTTCAGTAAGAAACAGGTACGGCTTCACTAGTTTCTTAGCACCCGTTTCTTAGTCAAGTAGCTGAAAGGTAGCGCTCGTTTCTCTTTTATCGCTCGTTTTAAATACAATTCGTACCCTGTATATGTATGTCCATGAGCCAAAAGAAAACTCGAATCATCATCATATATATCGACATTATTTAAATTATCTACGCACCTCAGTCAGGCTGCACCGGCCTCGGTGGCTCAGTCAGTAGCATGTTCGCCTTCAGATTCCGAGATCGCGGGTTCGAACCCGGCCGAGGGCGCCAGCAACTTGGTGGCAGGGTACAAGTTGCTTAGACACGCCGTATTCCGCGAGGGACGTTAAATACTGCGTACCTTGTGATGAGCTTTCATCGCACGTTAAAGAACCCTCAGGTAGGCAAAAGCGATCCACAGGCCGACCGCTGTGGCGCCGTTCATGATCTCAGTTATCTCGCGACGTAAACCTCCAATTACCAATCAGTCAGACTGCCCTCAAATCATCTGAGTGATATTTTGTTAGAATATATGAGAATATATGGGCATACAACTGTTCAAAGACTACATACTATCCATTTCGTCATAATTAGGGATGTGCCAACGGAATCCTAGGCAGGGGTTCAAGATTCGGTAATCCGAATCTCAGTGTCCAAAACGGCGAATCGAATCTTTCGAATCCACCGACCAAGTTTGTTCCTTTCTTTTTCAAATTGGCGCCTCCGGAGTCCGCCGAGAGCCTCATTGACCGACGGGTGTTTTCTTGTTTCTTTGTTTACATTGCTCTGGACTAAAAGAGTTCAGGCAGGAGCTATTACATTACGAGTTTAAAAGTAATATTGTTTTGCTTTTGATTCTTGCTTTAGCGTGATGGAAATAATCCAGACTCGAGAATTTATGTATTTCTTGTAGTCGATGAACAATATGTTAAATAAATTACGTAAATGTTAAATAAATAAATAAATATGGGTATATTTTTTTCCCGAAACTGAACTTTTCATTCCGATTTTTTTTCATTAAACAAATGTATCATATTCGGCTTCAAAACACTTTTGAGTATCAGTTTTTTTTTTCTTGGCTTTTTAAGCTCTTTTTAACGAAAGGATTCGAGATTCGTGGATTCGCAGAACCTTCCTTGGATTCGAAATCGGATTCGGATTCCCAAAATTGTGGATTCGTCCCATGTGTGATGGATTCACCCATGTGTGATGGAAAGTAAGAAAATAACGAATTTCCGAGGGTCATCCAACAAATAAGTTTCCATGCTGTGACGAAAGCGAACGGTGTGTTCGTTTTGCTTCAAGTTCGAGCTTGGTTACAGTATGTCAACAACGCAGTGGTGGTGGTGGTGGTGGTGATGGCGATAGGGCTTGCCGTTGTCGGCCTCACGTATGTGGGCAACGTCACGTGGGCAGACATTGCACTCACAGAGCACCAACGTATCAGATCGTTGAACCAGTAATTTTTGTGTCAAATAAATATTTATTTTAGCCAAAAAAGGCCAAAGACACCTGCTGAGGATCGAACATATGAATTCTTCCTCTTTGACTTGCCAGAGGTGCTTACACAAAATGTTATACCTGCAATAGATATATTTCTGTACAGTACACCCCCATCTACACTTAGCGCTTTGCCATGGAATACTACGCCGACATCTAAAGATCCTGATTTCACCCTGAGCTTATACCCGTTCAGAATGTGTTCATGTGTGTGGCCACAAGATCGTGCAATGTTCGGGATGCAGAGTGTACGTACCAAAGCTGTGGTATTCTTGAAAACAGGGAATATTTGAAAACTATCTGTGTCTGGACGTACCTTGTGCCATTAATGAGCTTTACAAGCTGTCCATTGAGATTCTCGAAAGGGTATGCAGAATAGCTCCACAAGGGACCCCATCCCTTAACACAGTCAACAATGTGGGTAAGCATGTGGGAATTGTACGTCATATGTTCATGGTCATATAATTGTTCGTACTCGAAAAGAAATGAAGACATTTGTTCTTTGAATGTACTCAGTGAGTCTAGTGGTACACACTCCCCCACAAGAACATGCATGACTTTAACAAACTTCAGCCAGTCCATACAGTACTTCTTTCTCAAAATTCCTTTCAATACAATGGGTCAGTAGTAGACAAGCCAATTGCGCCACTCTGAGGACTTGCAGTATTCTCGCTGGTGTAAGGAACGTGGCAGCCTTGACATCCCCCAGACTGGATGAAGCCCTGTCAATAGAACATCTATGTCGTCTATCCTGCCCCCCAAGCTGTATGGATATGATTGTTTCTGCTTGAACCACATGCATGCTGCGTACTTTACAACACCTGAACAAACAGCATGCATGTAATCCACTACAAAGCTTACAGGAAATGTGAAGAAGGACAATAAAAAGAGTACGCTGGGACCCTTTACACCACGGCACGGTTCGCCAGACGCCTGGGATCTTCGTGCATATTTCCTGACCGTCTTATCTGTTCGACACTTTGCAGGTGCAGCTTGATGAGGATACACGCGTGCAGAGCCTCTCCCCTTTTCCACAACACTCCCCTCGTATTCGCACCATACACATCCAAATGCACCATTGAACTGTGTGGTGTTCGTGACGGCACAACGGGCGACGGTGTCCACACAGCAGGCACCAGGAAATACTCTACATGTACGAGGGTGGTTTCATAAGTTTCCGGCCCGACCAACTTTTAATAGTCATAGAGACGAAACAAGTGTATCACTTTTCGACATCCCTTAACTTCGATGCACTTTTGACACCTTTCAACCAGCATTCTTATACCCTTGAAAAAAATAGTCCGTAGTTTTGTCCGCAGAATGCTGGAAAACTGCCTCTTGCACCTCACTATCGTTTTGAAATCTCCGTCCTCTGAGATCCCTCTTCAAGTTTGAGAACAGGAAGTAGTCACTCGGTGCCAAGTCTGGACTGTAGGGTGGGTGGTGGATTTCTTCGAGGCCGCACTCCTTCAGTGCAGTCTTGGCAACAGAAGCCGTGTGGACAGGGGCATTGTCCTGGAGCAACCGGAGACCTCGACTCAACCTGCCGCGCCTCTTTTCCTTGATGACGTCTCACAGTCGGTGCAGGAGTGAAGCATAAGTCGCATTCACTGTGGTGTTCCTCTCTTTGAAGTCGATGAGGAGGATCCCGTGACAATCCCAAAATATTGTTGCCATGGTCTTTGTGGAATATGTGACCTTGGCTTTTATTGGGGGTGCTTATCCTGGTTTGCGCCATTCCACCCACTCCTTTTTCGAAAGGGGATCATAGTAGAGCACCATAGTCTCATCACCTGTGACAATAAACCGCTACCCGACAAACGTCATCATGACGTTGGTAGACAGACAGAAACCGAAACAGATCGGAAAGGGAGAACTGGTTTCCAGGAAGGGGAAGTTGTTCGCTGAAAGAAAAGTAGGACCGAAGGTCGCGTCCCTTTAAGAGACCATCGTAATCCCCTCAAGACCGTGGCTTTCGGGCGCGACCTTGTTCGCCACTAGCTTTGAGCGTAGTTCGACTCTACCAAACTCGTGGCGCCGTCGAACACTATGACGTCATTTGTTTACAAACAGGTAGAGGTCTATTGACTTCAATATTTCTTCTTCGTTCTCTTGACAGAGCTCCAAAAACTCTGGCACAGACGACGCGCTTTTGCTTTTGAACTGACGGGAAAAGTCGTGGCACCCATCTCGCACTGACCTTTTTCATGTGAAGGCCCTCGCCGATGATGCGAAAAACGGTTGTTTTGGAAAGCCCCAGCCTTTCTGAGATTTCCTTCCCCTTCAGACGCCTGTCGCTCAGCACTTCCTCCTCGACAAGAGACAAATTTTCTTGTGTCACCACTTCCACTGGACGACCATCGCGTGGATCATCTTCAATGGACTCTCGCCCCAGTCGAGACTGCTTAGCCCAGTCTTTTACCGTTGTGTACGACAGAGAGGTTTCCATGTACACGTTGTCCAGTCGCGCTTTAATTTCTTTAGGCGAAAGTCCCTCTTTTGTCGAGAATTTTATCACAGCGCGGTACTCGATTTTTTCCATTTTAAGTGAAGAGTGCACCCTGGCTGTTTGAAATGCCGCTCTCCAACCGACAAAAGTATGGAGAGGGTTGAGGGTGGTGCTCCGGCCCTCCAACAGATGGCGCCACGCGTCCTTATCGCATTTTCAAATTAGCGCGCATTTTCTACCTCGGGCCGGAAACTTATGGAACCATCCTCGTATGTTCTCTGCCACTGGCATCCACCCAAGTCATTCCGTCGGATGACACCAGATTCATTTCCTTCACAAGAGGACGCAGAAAACAGTTCATCTCAGGCTTTGATGAACCAAACCAGAGGCCACCTAGAATAATGTTGTCAAAGCGTTGTCTCTGTGGCAACTCGTTCACCATCAGCTGCAGTGGCCAAATGGAGAATTTTTGACGATACGAACACTGGTACTCCATCCGTGTTCCAGGTCAGTGACAAGTCTCCATCTTCCAATGATAGCGTATGGTATGCTTTGCTCTCAGTGATATTGCCACGAATCATCTTCGAGAAACTTCCAGGGCAGGCACGAAACGGTACATCTCATCCCGGCGCATGCTGAAGAAGAAGAAAGAAGCTTCCAGACACGTCGCCCGCTCTCTGGCAAACGCACGTGCTGTTTCTAGGCTTTTGGGCGCGACGCCTAAATGCTTGTGCGCTCCAAGCTGGAACATTCATTCTTTGCACTCAGTTGTGTTCAGAGAGATATCACTCTTGTGCTCTTGCTACCAAGTAGTTTAATAACCATTTGCTGTTTATTCGACGACTCGCCGACCCATTTCGCTTCGTGACATTTCTGGTGGAGGTGCGGGGCAATCCCTGCTCAACGGCCTGGAAGAACAGAAACGACTGAGTCAAAGACAGCGTGGCCTACATTCGGAATTCAGGCCATTGGGACCCCCAACCCGCAAGAAGATGAATACGACAGCCACCATCGGCAGCGCGGCACGGCAACAGCTGGGCGTATTCGCGACCCGCCCAACCTGTACCACTCAGCTACCAGCCACGCGCACAAGGAACTCGCAAGACAGACGTACGGCGAACGTCAGGCTTGAGGCCGCTCTGCTACCACTGTGAAGAAGCCACCCGGGTCCACCACCGTTTCCCGTACCGACGACTGAATCTACCCGGATTTTCACCTGACGTCTCCTGCCTTCAGCGCGGTAGTCGCCCTGCCGCAATTGAAGACTCTCTACGGCAGCAGTATGCTTCTGCTGACTCACGACGCGACCAGTCTCCGAGCTCGACGAACAGCAATACAGACCGCCGCGACGCTCAAAACCTTACCAGTGACCTGCAAATACTCATCGACGACCACGAGACAACTGCATTAATCGATAACGGCGCCGACGACAATGTTAAAGACGATGACGGTGGCTACGAAGCTTCGCAGGGTGCAAACGAAATGCGATGAGCCGACACAGGTTCTGGCATCGAGACGATGCCACGTCTACGGAGGGGGCAATGCCACGAATCATCTTCGAGAAACTTCCAGGGCAGGCACTATGGCGGGCTAGGCCATGAAAGAATAGTGTGCTGCTCCCAATACGAGCTGACCCCAGATGGACATTGTTCATCGTCGTTAAATCTGTTAGGGAATAAGGGATAAAATGCTTTGTTTGCAAGGTGCTGACCCGTGTTTACGCTGTCTGGCGAATTAGATATCGACGTTCCCACGACAGGATTTATCTGGTGTGTCCTTGGAGGCCGGAATCGTCATAACAAACCGAGACGGACATAGCGTCTGAAGAGACAATGAGGCTAAACCTTGTACTAATTGGATAGGAATACTGGATAATGCGTACTCAGGAAAATAAATATCCTCAGTCAGCATAATGTACAGCAGGCCATGCCAGTCACCTGTAACTGCTTACATGAAAAGCCAGTCATATTAACGATGAACAGAAAGTTCGTTACGCACTGCACCAAGCTAACCACGTAAAAACGGGTCTCCACGGGTCGCAATTAAAGGTCCCTGGGCAACGGGCGCCCTTAGGGCGAAGTTGCGGGTGGTTTGGGAATACAGCCCATAGAGGCGCTATGTGCGATCATTTTGTTGGTCCTCATAAACTGTCTTTCGTAAGCGTCGCTTAATACTTCAAAGGTTCTTCAACTTTGAATTGCCACTCAACCATGACTCCCAAACGCTGGTGAACGTTGAGGAGTTCATGCTACATCACTAATATCAAAATGATATCAAAAATGCCTCAAGTATGTATATGTAAAATGATCACAGGGTTTCAGCCCCGTACCACTTTCCCCCGTTGCACTAGAAGGGGTTGCGTTTGCCAATATCGTTTCCGAAACCGCACTTGTCAGGGCATATACAGCCTAACCATGCTGCTTAACCATGAAACCGTAGAGGCGCAGCTTATTTCATTGCACTGTGGTTAAAGGCTACAGGCAGTTCGTGTAGCTTTTCGCAGTCAATTGCTATTAAAAGTGTTCGTCGTGGAGAGAAGAAGCTCTCTTCGGCACCTTTGAATATGCTACTGAATATACTAAAACAATATCTGAAACGGTGCAGTAACCTGTATGAGTAACACACACACGATCTGTACTGTCACTGGGCGCATTAGGCCAGGACACAATGCTTGTCATGCTTCGTCACCCTCAATCTCCTTTGATGGGGAAATCAAATCGTGCCTTTTTGTGACAGCTCTACACGAACCGTTTCCTTTCGTACGCTTTGAGATGTACTGCATGGTACACATTTCATTACCTAGTAGTTTGACAGCTCGCGTTGGTTTCGTCATCCACCAATATGCTCTACCAAAACTGTGTTCGAAACAGGCAATAATATGCCTCATGATGACTTTTTATTTGGGATACGCACCTTTGCCTCAGCTGCAAATGCAAGACCGCCCATCACAGTACACATCGATACTAACTCACTTAATTGATACGCCGCATAATTTTTATGTGTAAAAAGCCGTGCGGCAGTCTAAAGTTTCTATTTGTGTGCTTCACCAGTCGTGCAAATGATGTTCGCTCATTACCGTTTCTGCTTATGTTTGCCATATGCATGTTGAAGGAAACACGATTTGTCTTTGAGAGTGCATATTTGTTGCAGCTGCCGAGACCGACAGCATGTGCGTATAAGACAGCTATGAGCACGCGCACGCTTCGCTTTTATTTATTTTGTATTTTCGGTAGATTCCATCTATTTTTCTCATGCGCTGCACTCCGGAGCGCGCTCAGATGCTGTTCACATACCATATCACGTGAGGGAGAGGGCGCCGGAAACGACAGCGCAAGCAGCCCGTGGTAGCCACCTGTCGGCAGGCCCGTCGTCCCGACCCAACTTCATCCTTCGCTCAGCACACCATTCATTCTAGCCCGCCATACAGGCACGAAACGGTAATCTCATCCCGGCGCATGCTGAAGAAGAAGAAAGAAGCTTCCAGACACATCACCTGCTCTCTGGCAAACGCACATGCTGTTTCTAGACTTTTCGGCGCGAGGCTTAAATACTTGTGCGCTCCAAGCTGAAGCATTCATTCTTCGGACTCAGCTGTGTTCAGAGAGCTATCACTCTTGTGCTTTTGCTACCAAGTAGTTTAATAAACCATTTGCTGTTTATACGACGACTCGCCGGCCCATTTCGCTTCGTGACAATATCCTTCACATCAAGTGGCATCCTACGGTCTGTAAACTTGAAGTTCAGGTCTGGTAGCTGAAGGAGATGTTGCAGCTGCTGTTTGATGTCGAGCATAACGAAGTCTGAGCCAGTTTTCACAAGCGTATCTGTGCTATGTGATGTCTCGCAGTTTGTGCAGTAGCAGTCAGGTGTAGCGTGACTTATTTCTCCTATGTAGGAGTGACAGGAGGGGCAGTACATGTGAAGACATGTAGCACAACTAGATCCACAAAACTTCTTGAAGAATAAGTATTTTGAAAGACAAAAGTTTGTATCCTCCGGTAGGTGGGCTTCAATCACCTTGAGAAGGCTTTCCGTGGCCTCTTTCGTAGAGTGGTGTCGCAGACTGTGGCCCATTATTAGCAAAATGATATAGTTTCTCACTCTGAAATCAGCATCAAAGGTGTATATTACTTGTAGTTCCTTATTATTAAGTTCCTGAAACAAATGTAATACGCATGGGGAAATAGCAGTTCGCAAAGGTTCCAGAGAAACCCCATGATGCTGCAAGTAATTAATTGGAAAACCACTCCACCAATCTATGTTCTTAATTCTAGGCAATAGTACCCAATAACAATGTGATTTAACAAAAACAGAAAATGCGACACTACCCCTTGATTCTTAAAACACTAGCCTAGTAGGGAGAGGAAATAAGTTAATTACCAGCTCTTGACTTGACCAGCTCATCCGTCCGAGATCGTAGATGCCGTTGCGGACTTCCTGGTTGCGTCGGAAATGCGCCTCTACTTCCGCCGCCCGCTCACGACGCCACGTCGGGCGTCGTCAAGTGAGAAGAGGCCCTTAATATTGCCAGACCGCCGGCAATAACGTCGCCAGGCGCGTCTCACACGGGTTACTATGACTGATCGCGCTTTCACGGCCACGAAATGAAGAACCACAACACACACAATATCGATTACGCCATATGTAAGTACACTCTTGTGCACTTATGAAGTGAAGTGTGAAGTGCACAATGTGAAGTATTACACACAGACATGTACAGCCGAGTTACTTGATAACAAAACTCGTTTGTAGCGACCTTGATCGAGACTGAATGTCAAGCAGGGGCGCTGTTTGAGTGAGCGTATCTCTTCATAATGCGTATGTTTGACGGAGGATGAACCATATACGTTTACGGTTTTGAATTTTCATAAACGGATTGGGAACACAATAAATATTCCCCATTGTTTTGTTTTCTTTTCTTTTTTGAAAAGCTTTAATACGTGATCCCAATTATCGCTGCGAGAGCGACGAGCAAATTCAAATTTTGCGCATAATGCAAAACTCTGTAGCCTGTACTCGAAAGGAGAAAAGCAGTGTTGAGCAATTAGAGACGTCTTTGCCGCCTAGTTAGCTTCAGTGGCTTCTGGTTCTCGGTAATCAGTGAAAAGCACCAATAAAACTAGGCAGTGGTCGATCGATATGATTTATACACCGTTGACCAGCGGACTCAGAGCATCAAGTCAATCAATTTGAATTCCATTGGCTTCATGTTGAATTACAATGAACACAACAAATGAAATCATCCAGAATAAAATAAGTAGCCAAGCATTGAATCTCGCGTGTCACAGCCCACAAGTTAAAATTACTCCAGTTTGATAACGAAGCTCGCGAGATCTTCAACTTGTCGTTACCCCACAACGCGCTCTACCATAGCGTCACTTAGAGTCACTAAATAAGCTACGCTTATTATATTACTTGTAGTTCCGGCAACAGCTGTTGTTTGCCTGTGCATATGTGCATTATTTAGTGACTCCAGCGTCACTCAGAACAGAGGTTTGCCACCAGCCCTTGCGCAAGCCTACACACCTGGGTTGGAGCGCACGAACTATAAATATAAACGACAACGATCGCTACATTGTTGTGCTACGGTAATCAGACCGTGTCAGGTAGCTATGCCGCCTTTAGCCTATATAGGTTCCTAGCTACGCTTGTAGCAAAACAAACAAACAAACAAACGTGAAAGTTGAAGAATGGGGCGAGTAGATCACAGCGTGCGAAGTGTACATCGGACGTTACTGCTACACTTCACGCCTACTTACCATTAAAAATATGGCCATCAAAGGCCGCTGATGGATGGTAGGCGAAGTACTCACGCAGCAACTAATCAATAAAACTGAATGCACGCGTGACATGAGCGATTTGGCCAAATCAACGCGCATACGCACCAGTGCCAGCCCAAAATCACCTACTCAAAAACTTGTTTTGCATAACAGCGAGTATATGACAGGCGCGGTTGCAATATCGACACACAGGTACCCATTTATTTACCACACATTTACAGTATATACTCTTGACTCTTACCGGAAAAAAATAGAAATGAAAATGTTGACTCCCCAGCATGAGTGCACTAAGCAAGTACAAGATACCTCGCTGCAGCGTGAGCGCGATCACAATAATCGCGTTGCCATGTCGACGTGATAGCAAATTATTGCATAAGCATGTATTGGCATCATCGTGGAAGACCAGCCATATTGGCTGGCTCCCTTTAACGCAACAAACGCACTAGTCTACAACCATCGCAATGCCAACACCCAAAGACGAGCTCACGGCAGGTCTGGGATTGATGTACGTGCTAGATGCCACCTCGCAACAAACCAAAACTCACGGAGAGTTGCTCGTGGGACAGCAGCACGAAGGATATTAGAAGCGGATGACATACCTACCATGGCTTTCTTCGAAGAGGGTCGCTGATGTTTGCCACCGCCTACCAAACTGCACGGCCCCAAGAACTGCTCTCTCCCTATATAACACTCTACGGATGCCCGCTCTGACCCTGTTCAGTACCTCAACGGCGGTGCGAGCACGGCCACCGTGCACAGCTATGCAGCGTGCTATCCAGACCTGGTAGTTTATTTCTACCGCCAGGAGTACAAACTGGCGTCTATCGCAGACCGGAACTGGGAGCGAGCTCAGTAACTGGACCGTGCTCCACCGAATGAACGGAATGCCGTAAAGCACCTCAGCCTTGTGCCACAAAAAATCGGGGAGTAGACAGTTGCGAAAAGCGTGCTCCGACGTTTCAAAGGAAGGGCAGAAAGGGCAAAAAGGCCTCGTCAAACCAAAGCGGGACAACCTGTCCCTGAGAGGTAAAACGTCGTGAGCAAGACGCCACTGCAAGCTTGCACGGCGCGCATCCAACCAGCCGGCCGTAATATGAAGCCACGCGATCGGGCGAGGCACAGCCGAGCTCGCCGTCGGAAGGAGCTCCAGAAGAGCGGCATAAAACTGCTTGACGGACCAGACAAAGAAATCCTCCGACGGGAATGATGCGCGTAGGCGACGGACGTTCAAAACGTACTCTCTCAAGTGCGAGGCCACAAACTCAGAGCGCGGTCTATTCTGCACAAGCGGGCGAAACAGACGTACGTCTGGACCTAAGCAGTATTGCAGGAGATCGTGGGCGGGGTGGCCAGGGTCACTAAGGCCATCGAAAATTGCCTTTATCCCGAGCGCAAGACACTTGATTCTCACGTGCGGAACCCGCAAACCGCCAACCTCTCTCGGCTGGTACATACGTGCACGGGATACCCACTCAGCTCCGTTGCCCCAGATGAACCGAAATGCCGTACGAGTTGCTGCAAGGAAAACCTGACGAGGAGGAAGGCAAACTGTCCCGTGATACCAGTATTTGCTCAGGAACCACGACGCAGCCAGGCGAGCTCTACAGGTGATAGGGAGCACTAGGCCCCTTAAATCCGTGAGAACCGAGACGCTGCGCTCGTGAACACGCAACCAAGAAAGAGAAGAGACCCCAGTCCTGTTATAGTGAATACCGAGAATCCGCACCTCATTCCTAACAGGGATCCCGAATGGAGACGGACAGGAGGGAGTGACATTAATGAACAGCGCAGCGCTTTTTTCTCTGTTGATTCGCGCATTCGATACTCGACCGTATCTCTCCAAAACAACAAGAACACGACCTATCGAGTCCTCGCCACTGAGGATTAAGGAGAGGTCGTCCGCATACGCGAAAAGAGGGAGGTTCCACGAGCCTGGCAACGGAAACATAACAGGTCGAAGGCAGGTTGCCAAGGCTTCTAGGAGAGGACTAAACACCATGGCATACAACGCCGGGGACAAAGGACAGCCTTGCCGCACACCGGTCATGATGGGGAACCTACCGGAGACGCCCCCGTTCACGCCGACCACGGCAGAGGAATCTCTGTATAGGGCCTTAATCCAGCCCACCACTACGGGAGGAAAGCCAGCTACCTCCAGCACACGGAACATATACCCATGATGCACCCTGTCAAACGCCTTATTCTGGTCAAAAGACACCAGTACAGCGGGTTGCTGACGGCTGTGCGCCCAGTAGATGGCGTCACGCAGGGCCTGTGTGTGCAAGTTGATTGACCGTCCAGGAACAGCACAGACCTGACAGGGGGGAACTACAAGACCCAGGACCAAGGAAATTCTACGCAGAATTGCGGTCGAAACTATCTTGTAGTCCGTATTAAGTAGGGAAACAGGCCGATACGCATTCGGGTCCCGCTTCCTAGACGGGTATTGCATAAGTGTGGCACTTGTCGACCAACGACACCAGGGCTACGAGGCTTTCTCCACGACCACTGGCCTCCATGTCGGATCACTCAGACAGCTGATTCGAGAGGTGGTACGCGAAGAAGTACGCGTGCATTATTATTCTTTTGTCCAGAAATGTCACGAAGCGAAATGGGTCGGCGAGTCGTCGAATCAAGAGCGAACGGTTTATTAGACTACTTGGTAGCAAACCACAAGAGTGATAGCTCTCTGAACACAACTGAGTCCAAAGAATGAATGCTTCAGCTTGGAGCGCACAAGCATTTAAGCGTCGCGCCGAAAAGTCTAGAAACAGCACGTGCGTTTGCCAGAGAGCAGGCTATGCGTCTGGAAGCTTCTTGCTTCTTCTTCAGCAGGCGCCGGGACGAGATGTACCGTTTCGTGCCTGCCCGGAAGTTTCTCGATGATGATTCGTGGCATTATATAATGTTTCACATGCAATGGTGGTAGGGTACCGCACTGCCGCGGTGAAACAGCTGGCCTTATGCCCTTACAGCTAAGGTGGCCTTATGCTCGTTCCTCAGAGATTTCTTTTTCGCATATTGTGTAGTATGTTCCAGCAAATGTTCCTGTTTCCTAGGATATTTCCAGGAAAGCAGAAGCGCACACAAAAGCGAGTGACCAGCGACACATCAGACGGGCCATGCCGTGTTTTTAAAGGACGGTGGAACAAAATAGCACCGGGTTAGGTGCGGTTTTATTGGACATTATATGTGGTTATCGTGGGCTCAGTGGGTTGTGTAGGGGTCTACGGGCTTCACTTTGTCTGCTTGGATTGCAAAAACTAATTTGTGTAGTTCATTACCACGGCGTGTCTCATCTTGCCCCACGCGATGCCTCGTCTTGCCCAGAGGGTTGGGGCAAGATGAGACAATCTGCTTTTTTAAATTTCTTGTTCTGTACTTATATTAGATCGGCTATATGCGTTCTGCATTTACAGGTCAGACGTTGCAGAACCCGGAGAATGTGTCAACGGCTAGTTTTCTTGAAATACACGAAAAATTAAAATTTCACGTTCAATTGCAAATTTCTCTCTCGTCTTTCCCCACATTATCATATTACCCAATCTATATTACTGTGCTAGCCACCGTGGCATAGTGGTTAGAATTACTCATTTTAACGCAGAGACTGGGAGGTGACGCGGGTTCGAGTTCTGGCACCGGCTGTGTTGTCTGAGGTTCTTCCTGGCTGTTCGGGCAGACTTTCCAGACGAATGTCACAGTTCTCGCTGAAATGTGGAAGACATATTTCTTCAGCTGTTTGTAATCGAATTAGCCAACTTCCCCGGGTGTCAAAAAGAGTACTATATGCTCTTTTTTTCCTTTTGCTGACTTTACTTTTCGTTATCATTCATTCAAGCTTCAATGTAAAGAAGTACCGGAGTCCCCAACAGCGAGTTTTAATGCAAAGGGATAGCGTGGTGGTTATGCGCACTGCGCGAAGCTCACTTTATTAATGAGTTCATGCTGGTACATATTCGCTGTAGAAGATACGCAGCTAGAGACAAGGGACGACAGACTTCACGCAAGAACTGCTTACTAACAGAATTTAATGCAACAGAAAACGAGTAAAACCGAAGTGACAAGAAAAACTGTCTTCTTCGTCATTATCTTCCTCTCGGTGGTCAATTGACTTATCGCCTCAAGAGATTAGCTACCTGTACGACAGGCGCCGTTAGACCACCGAAGAGGAAGATAGTGACTAACAAGCCAGTTTTTTCCTATCACTTCCGCTTGTGTTTTCCTTGTTTTCTGTTGCATTAAATTATGTCAGTTGTTAGTAAGCATGCAGCATGTTAGTAAGCATTAGTAAGTGCGGGTCTGTCGTCCCTTGGCTCTGGCTGCGTATCTTCTGTAGCTCGCTTTACGTTTTCCGCGTGCAAAGAACCAACAACGCTATCACTTCCATACGCAAAGACGATAGCGTACGGTGCACTAAAACTATCTGATACTGAGCTTTATTGCATCGTACGGTATCTCCTTTGCGCACGTAAAGGATAGCGTTGTTGGTTCTGCGCACGAGGAAAACAGAGAGATTCGCGCATTGCGCAGGACCACCACGCTATCCCTTACGTATGCAAAGGCGACAGCGTACGATGCACTAAAACGCCGTGTTATCCACCGGAAGAATTCTCGCTAAACCTCGCTAATAGCGAGTTTTAGTACATCGGAAGAACTCTACGAAAACGATACGATAAAGGAAGATATCATATCCAAGCTTAGCAGTTTGATGCCACCTGCTTCAAAGAAACAGGGCGATTGGTTTATCATGCAATATGCTCGGAAGTTCCAGCCACGCTTCGTACAGAGCTTAAAATAAACCATTACATGGTATTATCACGATGGTGATAAACAGACCGCAGGCGTTGTACAGCAGATGCTCACATAGCTTCCATTGCTTGATACCCGTGTACTTTAACTGTGGTACGATCAATCTGAAGATAAAAAGAGAAGATATTATGCGCTTTGGGGGGTCTCAGAGGCAGCGTTGCTTCCCTCTTACATCTCTCGGAAGCACCGATAAGCGATAACTGTACGAGGGCGTTGTATGTTTTCTCATTGATACTTTACTGGTGAACTAAAGGTGACACGGTTCTATCGCAACACGTTGTATACGCTCTTGGAGTTTCTTGATCAAACACAGCAGGGTGCTGTAAAAGCCCCTGATGTCACCTCTATGTAGATAAATGTTTCGACGAATTGCTAGAAGTGTTTGGAATTGCTTGAACTGTGCGCTGCACTACGATGACCGCATACTCAACGAAGGACAGCTGGTCTTCCGCTTGTACCAATTCCGCTTGCGCATCCTATGTCTGCAAAGCTTTGCTTATTTCTTTTCTTTTTCGTGCAGCAGCAGAATGTCAGGCTTGTACAAAATGAGACGGGGGAATGGACAATGGATGACAAACGACAGAAATAGGTGTTACCATGGCACATGTTACCAACCAAACAGAGGAAAAACGATCCGAAACGCGCGTAGTCAAGTAGCGCAAACAAAAAGACATCCATACGCAAATATGGCTGCTTGAAGGACTAATCATAGAGAACATTAAAGGACGCGAGGATGATTGTGTACGTTCTGGACTTTGAAAAGAGATATTCGTTACGGGGGGTTTATTGGCAGAAAAGAAAAAGAAAGGGGATGTTACCATTGCCCTCTGAATATCACCATCTTCTCACCTGATTTTCACTGTTCTTTTCACAGCCTATTCAGGACTTTGGAGGAGCATTGGATCTGTTCCTTATTTCGAATCCATGCAAGCGGAATGTTGAGCACGCGAAGTATATGCGGACGTATGCAGAGAAAATCCCTCCCCAAAGGAACCTGACAATATTCACCCACAAATATCCATTTACAAGCATCACCATAAGAAAAACAACACTACACGCGCTCTTTGATTTTCAATACGCGCATCCCGCGGTGGTAGATGCCTGCTTATTACCAGGCGAAAGGAATCAACTTAGTGCTCTAATATCGGCCTAGGTGCTTGTTTACCACCGCTCATACTACGATATTCTTTGCCCGCGCGCGCCACTGGCCTCAGACCTCCTCACAAGCTCCGTGCATCGAAGCAAGAGCCCCGTGAGCGCACGAGATCTTTTTTCTTCTTGTTTGCATTCGCAACAAATTATGCGAACTTATCTGCCTTGTAGCGTGTTTGAGATGCCGTACAGAGCATTCAATTGCTCACGCGTTTCTTCCAAAGTACATGGAGCAGTGATGGGCAGTACTTGAAGTACCAAGTACTCAAGTAGTACTTTAAGTACATTTCTGTGTACTTGTACTTTACTTTAAATACATTTTAAATCGTGTACTTTGTACTGTACTTCAAGTACTTTTTTGGAGTACTTTCCCATCAAGTACTCAAGTACCCAAACTTGGACAGCAGACAAAAAAATCACAATAGAGTATAAAAAATGCACCTTACTAAAAGCGCTAAAATGACAGCAAGAGGACGAAAACACACAGATAGGGCTATCTCTGAGTTTTCGTCTTGTTGTCGTCATTTTAGTGCTTTTAGTGGGATGCAGTACCAAGAGTCCCAGTCTGACATTTTACCAAAAATGATTTTGTGCTTTTAAAGAGCACATTTCTTGAAGCAAATCTATTGTTGAGAGGCTTGAAATGTTGAAAAAGTATCAACACTTCTATGATTATGTAAAACGAATCGAATGGACACTGTAACCAGCAGCACAATGACTTGGTCCATTGTCATTTCAGTTATCCCAGTGGAGGGTTCTATGCATTTTTATATTGTTTCCTTCATTGGCAATTAATTATCATTTTATATCGCATTATATGTGTGATTGCATTACATGATAAACACTCTGAAAGACACACATGCTTTCATTTTTACATTTTACGTTTTTTAATTGGTCACATGCATTACATTACTGCAGATCACAGTCGTATAAAAATGAAGGCTTACATTGTGCTTCATCCTTTTTTACTTTCTTCGTATTCTTTTTTTGAACATGTTGTATTTCAAAAAGCATCAAGGAATGCCCAGAAATATATAATCTATGTTTGCTTGTACTTTTTTCCCTTGAAATTTCCTAGCCTGTTATAGCAGAAGATTAGTACCGGAGCACCACACTAGGCGGGTGATCTTGGATCAGTCAGGACATAATACTATTTTGCATAATCACAGCACAGCTGACTGATTACCTCTCTACACGTTACTGCAAATTATGACATCTGATGAAGTTCATATTCACAGGTTAGCACTTAACCCGGGACTTTATGGCTTCAGAGCATTTGTCAAGACGTTTTGACAAAAAGGCAAGACACAGACACTAAACAGTGAAATGCAAAGTGATACAAATCAAATTGGCACTGTACTTGATGAGTACTTGAACTACTTTGCCTAGTACTTTGTACTTTACTTGAAGTGCATTTGGAATTGGGTACTTTGTACTGTACTTGAAGTACTAATGACGCCAGGTACTTGGTACTTTACTTTAAGTATAATTTTGAGGTACTTTGCCCATCACTGACATGGAGTATTTGCGCTAACTCACTAGGTAGAGGACTTCAACCAGCGCTTCAGTGCATCTCGTGGAGCCTACTTTACAGGTCATAAATTTGGAACCAAAATGGAACCTCGAAGACCCCAATATTCGTTAATGAAACTTGCACCATATGTTTCGCTATGACACAGAGAACGTCCCACTACAGAACGAATGCAAAGCAGTAACAAAGGAACGTGCTGCACGCGCTTTTCTATTCCTAATACATGGCTTCTATGGAAGCAGTGTCAGGTGAAGCCTGCTTTACGTTTTGTCCCAAATTGCTGGACATGGTCTTTCACGGTCTCTACTGTTCACAATTTATTACATTCATCTATCGGCACTTGGAATTAAAATCCCGCTGTTGCTTTGGTGGTGGTCACGTACAGGAATATTACTTTTTATAATATAGCTTGTAATTTTGATTGTTAATCGTATTGATTAAGAAAATCTTCTTTCATTAAATGTGCTCCCCATTTTAGTTCTGATTAATTGAAAACTTGTGTGTATAATTACCGTTAATAAAAAATATTGTGTTTGATCTGTGATACCTATTCAATGCTATTGTATCATACCTGTAATAAGTATATTCTTTGTTACTTGTATCGTATTGTGTTTCTTCTGCTTCAGCTTTTTGGCTAGGTTTTTCTCCTACATACAGAGTCACAGCATAATTCATGTCGAAAAGGGAAAAAAATAAAACACTGTCAAGGAGCCCGCGAAGAGGGAATCACACACGTAACATAAAAAACGGTTAGGAGCAACTAATATTTATTCGAACAAGAACTTTCGTGCAAGAGACTGCACTTCTTCAGGTTACTTAGGTGTGTAACCTGAAGAACTGCAGTCTCTTGCACGAACGTTCTTGTTCGAATAAATATTAGTTGCTCCTAACCGTTTTTCATGTTTCGTGCATAATTCATGTCGCTACAATGCAGCACTGAGACGGGACGAAGGGCGGTTAAAACAAGGAGACAAACGTGTCTGCAAACTTCCTCCCTTTGATCACAGCATAATTCCTGGCACTATTGACTTTGATAAATATATTTTCACTTGTACTTTTGTGTATGGCTATCCTTTGCATGTCTATACTTGCATGTAAACCGTCTACCACACGGCTGTTGTAGCGAAAAAAAAATATGAATGAAGTCGGCTCAGACTGAAAAATGTGCGAGGGTAAGCGCACACGACGCCCTCCGGCCACGCGCCGCCCACCGATAAGCGCGAGGAGAACCCTCCGCACACGCGCCGCCGAAGTGATAAAAATTCCCGAGTGAAGTCGGCCCAGACGCTGTGGTGGTTCGAACCGGGCACCTAGGGTCCGTACTAGCCCCCACCTATTACTACTACCTTTATTCTGAATTTTACATCTAGGTTCCAGAAGGCAAAGTAGGCCATGTCCACACCTGCTGAGGACCACAGACGACTGGCCATCTTGCCATATCACATCACAAACGGGCCTTTTCAGGGCCATCCAATGTTTTACGCAAAGACAAGCGTTGCTTGTAGATTAACCCACCTCATATGAGATCGCATATTAATTCTCAAATCCATTTTGATAACTGCATAACTAAAATCATTAAAGGGACTATCGCATCCATGTGTGTATGTTAGTCGTCGCTTAACAGTCAACTTGGCCAAAATTCACTTCCATAAACAGCTGAAGACAAATTTGTCACTCTCAGCAGCTATGAGCCTTGTGTGTGTGACGTTTGCTCCAATTTTCAGAGAAGGAATTTTGAAATACTCTAATATCCGTCATCCGCTCTTGCCCACGCTTTACCAAAAACTGCACAAAAAAAAATGCCACAAATTCGCGATTATGTTAGACGTGATTGTCAGTGAGCATCGTAGAAAAAATATCACTGCAGTGGCCCAATCAATTGGGACGGATGCGGCAGCCCCTTTAAGCAGTGCCTATTGTACGAAAAGAAGTCTTATGGATATGTTGAATTGCTAAACTATATTTTATTATAACCAAGTTAACATTTTGTTTCTTTCCAGCGCGTGGGCAGTTCCGAGAAGACAGCAGTCTGGAATCTACTGAAATTGTGAACAACAGTATCATCACCATCTGTGCATAGATATTAAATACCACTGTAGCATTTTGTTATGCAAAAGAAATATTAAAACGAAAAACACGAAATAATTTACATTCGTGCTACCCTGGACATTTTTGTATGTGTGGTGCATGTACTGCTTTCGACACTGGCAGCTTGTGGCTCTCGCTTTTGATAACATTTGACAAAAGGTGCATGATCTTTTTATAAGCATTAGCTTAATGAGTTAGATGTTTAAAAAAAAAGGAAGAGAGGTATGTGGCTTTGAAGCCTTACAGTGTGGTAAATGTACAGGAATGTACACTCGCAGCAATAATATCAGGTCGACACCAGCTAGCTTGCCTACTCTTTTTATGCACCGAAGTATAAAGCCTTGTTAATATGAAGGTATAACCATGAAAAGGGAATCAGCCAGCATGTGCATATAAGGAGAAGATGCATATATATATATATATATATATATATATAATATATGTATGCTGAAAACATACTATTCTTAAGAAAGAAACCCTTGGTATGAGGGCGACGGGTGCTCTCTTCTAATCACCCGTAGAGCGCAGCCTGGAATTTGTCGCCTATTTCTAGGGCCGAGGTAGCCCCAGACCCAACCGGCAAATATAGAATAGGCTGTGAATCTCAGACACCTATGTGAAGATAAGGCCAGTCAATTTCAGAGATACTGCAGCAAAAAAGGATGACCAACCCGCATACATGAAAGGTATCACATGTACGGTGACCAAAAGACAATTGAAAATATCCTAGTGTATTCCAACATATCTGTAGAAGATAACATTAAAAGGTTGCATTAGAAGGTTGCATTAAAAGATGAAACTCCCACTTATTTGTTGAAAAACAGATGTTGTTGTTGTAATAAGGGACTGTACCCGCCGTGTCCTAGGAAACGATATACCTCTTGTGTTGTCTACCGGATCCAACAGCCGCAGCCCATAGTCGTAGCGGCAGTATTGGCGTGCATTCACCGCCAGCAATTCCCTCCGCAGACAGAAGTCGGGGAACAGACGGTGCTCGGTGATGCACTGCACGCCAGCACTGTCACACAGAGCTGCCACCTGGCTCACTGAGGTGCAGCACAAGTATTCGTCGGGTTGCTCCGGACTGCAGTGGCCGCACAGGCACCTGTCGTTTTTCAAGTACCAGTCCAACGATCGGTTGAAAGCGTAATTACAGTGGGCGCGATGCGTACAGTGTGAAAGTCATCGTTTTGCGTGACTTCGCGAACAACTGCATCCCTGTTGATCGCAGGATGAAGCGGAAGTGGGTCCGTTGAGTACGGATCGTCGTCGGACACCACATCGTCCCAGCTGTCCCCACTGAATTCATCCAGCAGCGACGAGGAAACACTTTCGCTTTCCACGTCCGACATGATCACAGCTATGCTCTACGCGGTTTCCCAGGCAGACGACCTCCCGACAGTTGCTCCCTGATTTGTGCGGCTGCGTGACGTTTGCGGAGAGGGAATACCAGAAAACCCTCAACGTCCGTCGTCTGCTAAGGCGATGTTTTCTATCAAACTGCACAGAAACTACTCCACTTCTTCGTGTCGGTCTTTTTATGTAATCGTTGGCGATGAACGACAAGTAAAACGGCGCCATAGTTCCGGAATCAACCGGGACGGATGCGATAGTCCCTTTAATACGTTCACTGGGTTTGCATGGGGGTTCAGACGTGAGTCTCTCACCGTGACGGGACGACATCACATTCCACGTGACCTTCCGATGCCACTCGCTCAAACGTCCCCCACCTACGCATTGCTTATGATGGCCCAATAAGGACGACACAGCTGTCCAGTGCTGCTGTGGCAAAATTCGGGACTTGAAAACACTTGCAACAGAAAGTTATAGATAGACAAACCACACAGAAACAAATACAAGCCAAACTATTTCAGGTAGTCATATTCTAAGCAATCGAAAAAACAGACACAATTCATACATCATGCATACTTAATCCCCAACTCACAAAATATCAATCGATTGAACATCTGAAAGAAAGTCAAATCAATAGTTAATTCGGGTAATCATTTTCTAAGGAAGAAGCGCGAATACACCACAGAATCAATACAGAAAGTCCTTGTTTTCAGTTAACAAACAGGTCCAACTTGTGGATTCGAACAATAAAGTGAGAGAGCGAAGCCCGCCAGCCATAAACTTCTCCTGACACTCTTGTCAAGGTTATGCCCGAAGGGAGTGGAGGGCTCTCGTGCAGCCTTGTACACAGAGACGTTGATAGCACATGTTTTTTTTTTTTTTTGCTTACTAATAAGATTTGTATTCAATTTCCATAATTCTCATGGCGATACGGGTGGGATATTAATAACATTTCTAAACCAGATAGCTTAGCAAATTTTTAAACAATAAAATGAGCACAGGTATGCTTTTAACTAAGTGTAGACGCGCACTTGAAAACAGAACAAACAAGGAAGCATCTGCGAAGAGATGGATGGGTTTTGTACTCGTTACCATAAGCCATGGGAGCACACGATAAAAAACTGCTTCGAAAAAGAAGGGCTGCGAAACAATTCTATTATCACTGCATTTCAATACGTCCTAGACATGGTTCTGTACGGAGATATGGTACAAATTACAGAACTTAAAGTGCAAGAATTTGTATGCCGAATCTAGAATAGTTATAAAAATCTCTGCAGGTCAACATCGGAAGGATAGCTGGGATTAATGGTGGAGTTCTTTAGGTTGGCTAACGACGAACTTAAATACTCTAGACAAGATATAATTGTAATCAATGCAATGGGCATTGTATTAATCAAGAAAACAATTAGATCAAACTATCATATACAAGCAGTCTATATCGCTAGATTCATTACCGATTTCATGAAATTACATCTAACCATTGGCCATGGGAAGTACATAAAAAAAATCTTATCACGTGATATGTTCCACTACCACGGCTACGCAATTTTTTTATTCTACCAGTTCTTGCAACAATAGCAAATAAGCAGAAGCTCATTATTGTTGTACAAGGCTTGATGTATCATCACTTATTAAAACTCAACGAACATATCAACTGCGGTGGATCACCGGACTATTTTCATCTAATAGTCTCTTGTACGCCATTGAAGAATATTCATACAAAGAAAGATGATGATGATAATGATTGAGGTTTTATGGGACGCAAGCAACTAAGGGCTATAGTGCACCAAAACTGTGGTGAAAATTATGACCAGTTCAAAATCAAATGATTATGCTATAAAACAATACGTTTTCTAAAATGTCACACAAACCATGATCTGATGTGGTAAGGACGTATATAATTAGCTGATAGGCAGTCAATATCTCTAAAAAAGCTGTAGATTCTTAAAAATGGCAACCAGTGGTCATCACCCAGCAGGAGGGCTGGGTGGACAGGTAAACTATGTTTATAAAACCCATGAAAATGGTGTTGATGATGGAACTCATGTAGGGGGCATGTGATAAGAAGGTGGAGTACAGAGAGTTGTTCTCTACAGTCTGTACACTGAGGGGGCCCCTTACAAAAATAAGTTTAGTCAGTCTATTGACATCGTTTGGACGTCCTATTTCTTGAATAGACTTCCTTTGGACTACTGAATATATAGCCTGTCTGTTTCAAGTCTATAGACATCTTTTGGACTATCGTGTATCCTTTCTTTGGCCCGTCAATGGGAGATTGGCACCAACAGTCTATAGACAACCTGCTATAGAAAGGAAACATATATCTGCCATTGCCTGTCTATTGACTTTCTGTAGACTGACGATAGAGCCACTGGTCAACATTTCCTTTCTACCATCCCCATATGCCCCCTATTCGGATTCATGAACGGTGATCAGTTGAATCCAAACCTGGAGTTCTGCTGAGATCCTGTTGTGTGAAAGTGATGTTTTTTCCCCAATACGTGGCAATCATTGGCGCACGTCTAGGATCATGAAAGACAATCCTTAGTGCCATCTGCAATAGCTTAACCAGTGCAAGGACGTAGCACGTGCAGTTAGAAAGGCATACGCAGCACCGTCATCTTCTTCCTAGCAGAAAAGATATATAAGATATTGCTTGACTTTCTAGCTTCCGCGAATTCGAGTGGCCTGCTTGCCTTTGACGAGTCAGAATGAAGGGTGAGGTGTTCCAGCTTAATTCGATTATGCATACATATAACCCCGAAGTGAGGAATTGCTTGGAGTAGTAACTCAACACCAAGGTAACGCTTGTGTTTGTAACTGCTTTCGGTCTGAGACATTCAGTAGGTCCATTGAAAGTCATACTTGTGCAGTGCGTAGTTTCCATGCAGGTTCACATTGATGCAGGTTCACATTGATGCAGGTAACGTGTGCCAATGATGGCCACGTATTGGGGAAAAAACATCACTTTCACACAACAGGATCTCAGCAGAACTCCAGGTTTGGATTCAGCTGATCACTGTTCATGAATCCGAATAGGGGGCATATGGGGATGGTAGAAAGGAAATGTTGACCAGTGGCTCTATCGTCAGTCTAAAGAAAGTCAATAGACAGGCAATGGCAGATATATGTTTCCTTTTTATGGCAGGTTGTCTATAGACTGTTGGTGCCAATCTCCCACTGACGGGCCAAAGAAAGGATACACGATAGTCCAAAAGATGACTTGAAACAGACAGCCTATATATTCAGTAGTCCAAAGGAAGTCTATGCAAGAAATAGGACGTCCAAAGGATGTCAATAGACTGACTAAACCTATTTTTGTAAGGGAAGATTCCACCATTAAAAATAAACTGTTTCAAAATCCCCCTATAATCTAGCACAGCGGCGGATTGATACGGGACTGTATCTCTACGCGGGGGATAGGTGAGATATCTACCTCCTATCGGCCCAGGATACCATTATTGTGTTTAGCTGGTTTAGGGTGCCGTCAGTTTGCGTGTTTGCGTCTGTCCGTTGGTTTGCGTCGCTTGTTTTTGTTCCTCCATCTGTGCTAGTTTCCTCATAGCTTCACTTGGAGGAGGAAAAGAGTGGTGTGGAAGTGTTGTACTGAAACCCGAAGTGATCAACGGTAGAAGCGGAGCTCTTATTCGTGCTACTCAGTGAAATTTGCGTGCTTCGCTAGGTCACTTGTTTCGATCACCGAAATATAAATGTCGCTAGTCACGTCTTCTTGTAAAGTACGGGAACAAAATCGTTTTCTTGACCTTCATTTTAACGGTTCCGAAGCGACAACCACATATAGCTCACTATGTGTGTGCTTGTGCTTCTATGTCATTAACGGTTTCCACTGTCGAAAGTCTGCCGCTGTCCTTTGCAATAGCTGCCTCATTTCAACAATAACGCTGTATCCGCTGCGCTGTGACTGTGAATATGTCTTGACTGACACGTTCGTATATTATTTTGCACTAAATGTTGCTGCTTCATTGCATTGTCCAGCACATGTCTATATAAATTGACAACGCACCGGCGTGTTATTAATTTCATGATACGAAGTCGCTCTACGCACGTACGTTGATGTGTGCGTGTGTGTATGTCATACCTAAGCTCAGTGATTTGCCCGGACACCCCAACATTCCACAAACCTATGTGAGATTGCGCTATATTTTGTCGAAAAACATGTAAATACACCTCCTTGCAGAGCCCCGCCCTGCCTCCCAATGACGAAATTTTGGGTAAACCACTGCCCGTGTTTTCGTAGCATGTACAGTTTATGTGTTGTGGTGTGACTGTGCACCTTTCTTTTGTGAGATCACTGAATATATATGGACTTCAAAACAAGGAACAATGTGGTCAAAGCTTTATAGGAGCACTTCACAGTATTTTCCTCATTTTTACCTTCATTACTTGTGTATCGACAATGGCCCACTTTTATTTACTGGCTCCTGCAAGTTACGTGTACTAAGACAAGAGTAGGCCACAGAAGAGATGGCGTTACATTGATTGTGCACCAGTACCCATGGCATAGTGGTTAGGATGATCGCTTTCCACGCCGAGGCTGGGAGGTGACATGGGTTTGGCACCGGCTGTGCTGTCTCAGGTTTTCCCTCGGTTTTCTGAAGACTTTCCAGACTGATATTGGCACAGTTCCCCCGAAGTCGGCCCAGGACACATACTAATCCCTCTGTCCCCCACTCTTTCCTGCAGTCCTCTCTCCATCTGTCCACATCTATACGCTACTCATAGCCACAGTTGCTTCGCAGCGCTAACACGAATTTTAAAAAAAACTGCTTAAGCACACAATCTTGTTGCATAACTAGCCCACTGGTTGTGGAATGCATATGGATGCCTCTATCTAGTCTTTTAGGGTGCTTCTAATCACAAAAGGTCTTTCTCCCTCCTCCACTGACACCAAAAACTTGTTAAATAAGACGTGTCAATTCACAGAGACTTTATTTTCCAACAGGGGTCATCGTTGGAAATTACTATCTCAAGGTTGATGAAGTAGAAAGAGATTTGTAAATCAAGAAATTAACATCTTTCATAACCATTGCATGCAGTATCGTAGCCAGAAAAATATTTCGGGGCGGGGGGTCTATGGGGACTTTACATGGGGTAGGAGGTGTTTCCCTCTCCCAAATGCACTAACAAAGGTAAAATTTTGGAAAGTGTTGTACCCCCCCCCCCCCATACTTGTATGTCAGTGAAACATACAAATGTCAGACATGCGCAGTGGAGCCAAAATGTAGCCTGCTTCCGGAGATGCCCCCAAGTTGGAGAAGAGAGTATAAAACAATTAAGAAACACATGGCACTTACCAACATAATCAATGCTTATAACATTTATTCCAGAAATTTACACTGTATTTTACACCTCTCCCAAATTTTGCTCTGTATAGTGACACGATTTGTGAAACGCCATTACTTTGCTTGAAGATTTCATTACTGATGCACAATTGTGTCGTGTAACATATAGAAAACTTTCACTAATACCTCTCAATTAGTACAGTTCTTCTAATAATGTGAATCACTTATTTTCTGAGGCACATCATCAGATGTTCCAGGATAACAGGATATCACCTTAGGAGTTTCCAGCATGATCACTGTCGAGCATTATTTCTGTGCAAGTACAGTTTATTTTAATGTAGGGGCAAACAACACCACTTTCATGCAACACTTTGCTTAAAATTATGCATCATTCCCTGAAACATCTGACTGGGCTTGTTGGTATACATACGCGAATTTAGACAAATACACACGATTAGCACACTATCTGCAATGCATCATTTACTTTACATAGCTGCTAGACATCCAATGACAGTTTGTATCTTTACGGATGCTTCACCTCAAACGTGAGATAGGCTCCGAACAATAGCATGAAGTTTCTGTAAGAGTTATACAATTAGGCATCCGGCTAATTTTTAGACAGACACAATGTTATCAGGATTTCTTTAAATTGTTCTTGAGCACACTAAAAGACGATAAGTGTAGTGCCAAAAAAGAATGGCAGAATAAATCTGGTGCGTTACCGTTAGGAAGAAAATTGATCAGCCTTTTTTAATGTAGCAACCAGTTAGTGATGATTGGTTCTCAGTGAACCCATGCCAAGACCAAGAAAGATTTTCATGAAAAAAGGCTACCAAGAGATGGATATTTTGGTCACGTTGTGGGAACTTTCCATTATATTTTGTTCCAGACAGTCACTCCCTCTTGTGTGAGAGTCAATATTTTGAGTACTTTCTGTTATTTACTGTTGATTTCCTTTGAGCCACATAGCTACGCAGACAATTCATTCATTTGCCATTGGAATAAGCGTAACACTATAGTGCCATTTATGTGTAACATGAGCTACATTCACCATAAAATTGTTCATCGCAGCGTTCCATATGTGGCGTGTACCCTGTTTATTGCTGTGTTTTGATTAGCGGCAGAGTATCTCCACCAGTGGTGTAGTCACGTGGAGCCTACAGCCCCCCCTACGACCCCCCCCCCCCACACACACACACACACCTGCCACGAGTGGCAGTGGAGTGGAGTTTTGCGGTGTGCACGAGTATGTGTGCTGGCGCACCCAGGATCAGCGGGGAGGGGGGGAAAATGAGGGTAAGTGGGGCGAGTTTTCATATCGAGCCCCCCCCCCCCCCCCCAACCTTGGAGGTCTGGCTACGCCACTGATCTCCACCGAGGTTATAAGAAGAAAGTGTTGTCACAGAAAATGTTTGTTTGCAAGCAACGAAATGTTCTTCTAAAACACCTTTTGGATTGATTGTCACGTCTGAGGTTATCATGAGCAAGAAAAAGGTTTAGTTGGAGAGCTGATGTCAAGGCTGTTGGCGAGACTTGAGTGGGCAGGTTTAGCTGGTGCTTCACATAGCACAGTATATCAACATATGCGAGGAGACATTGTTTCACAATGGTGAAATCCTAGTTCCATCACAGCCTGTCCTGACAGCTCCTGTGCCTGCCCTGAATCGCATGTTGCTTTGAAGGTTTTTGTGCACTCATGGTTTTTAATTTTGTGTGTGCATTTCGCATTCAAAACAAATTGCATTTTTTGTATATCTACTTGTGGCCTGCTCAACAGCCCAGTTCACTAACAAGCAGGTGGGCACTAGTTGCAACTTTAAAAAAGAACAGGGTACATTTGGTAATCCTATATCACCAAAATCTTAATAAGAAAAAGTACGTTCTATGTTACCGCAGCCAGAGTGTACACCGACCCGGTACGTACTTGTAATAAAGCCCCTTGAATCTCATCGAACTTAGTTTGGTGTCATTAGATGATGTAACAGGCATTAATAAAAACCCTGCGCGACCGGGTGGACTCATGCAAAACTGATAAACAGCATCTTGCCAGTAATTTAGAGCAGATCTTTTAGAGCGACACCACCAGAAAATTTTACGATCGTGCAGCCACTCCATGCACTTCAAAATCGAACTCGAATCTAGCACGATTTCCTGTCCCGTAAAAAGGCACGAGTGTTTCGCAAAGCCATCACAGTGCTCTCCGATGTTACCTCCCTACAAAGCGGTATCGTGTTGTTCTAGAAATGGTGGCGCACATAAGCGCTACCCAATGTCATCCTATAATTACAAACGTCCACAGATTCAAAAAGGCGACAAAAAAGGTCCCGAACAAACCGCATCAAGACACTAAAGAATCAGGGATACTCCCAGGATTTTCGTCTCGGGGCGGTGGCACTCATATTTGAAGCTTTTCTGACTTTTTTGGCTTTTCTGGCAGACAACATGTTGCAAGATTTTTGGGGGTGCTGGGAAAATCCCTGCTAAAGACACTCCTCGGACTCGGAGTCAGACCCGGACGTACGTGTGGAACGCAAACAGAATCCACAACAAAAACAAACGAACAATGTTGCCAACGCCTTTCGGAAAACCGTCGTATATTGCAAACAGTGGCAAACGGAATGATGGATTCTATCAGGGGCGAATTTGGGGGAGGGGGGAAGTCCTGATGTCCAGACTCCTCTCCTTGAATTTCTGTCGTTACATAGACGGCAGGACCCCCCGCCCCCTCAGAAAAATACTGGATCCGCCTCTGGATGCTACGATAGTTCCAAGAAAGCTTCCTCTGGTACTTATACACATGCACACGCAAAAGAACTCTTGCGCTACCATGCTGTGCAACATGCTATCGCATCCGGAAACAACTGATACGGATAATGTTCGTCAGCGCTCCACAGTCTGCTTGGTGAAGTTTGTCTTCCGAGAAACAGCTCACGTATGACAGCATGACTATAACAGCATAAACTATATATGGTACTGCTTGTGACACGGTTGTCTGAAATCAGCACCCCGTGGTTTATCCCATCTCAAATCTCGGATGTTACAACACCATTTACTTCGAGTAATAAGAAACACGTGCAACATATGGTCCACCGTTAAATACAATATTGGAACAACATATTCGAGGGCAATTAAGGAAATATGTGCTGCAGAACTACTGACAGGCGATTTCAAACAACCGTGTCGCGAGCAGTACACATGAACTCATAACTGATGTGAGGATGATTTTCATTTTCTTCTCCCTTCAGTGCAGTCTGTGATTGCATACATTGTCAAAAATATGAGCCGAATGCATTGAATCCTTCTTTACGACTTATTTCTGAAAGCTTGTAGTCCCAATCTCATATCACTCCACACTTAGGAGTTTAGAATTACAAATTCACAGATATTTAGGTTTTTTTTTTAGCAGCAAAAGCTTTTTTCACTTCGCACGAATAAAGTGGGGGTGCTTAACTGTGTGGGCATATCTCATCTTCAGTCCGATATAATTCGACCTACAAAACACATGTGAGGGTGTACGTTATGTGCCAGAAATCTTCGCATTCAAGACGTGGAAAATAGGTGCACTGCGACCTATCTGTGTTGCGGCTAATACGCGTGCATGGTGAGAAAGCGCGAGCATGAAATTATAACTTCGCTCATATCTCTCCTGTCAATATGGCAGACGACAAAACGAAACCGGTGCGAAACCGTATACGGACCACTGATCTCGATTGTAAAAGGCTGGATCGCGGATAGGGAGCGCGAGCGTGAAGAAACCGGCCGCCATCTTACTGTACCCACAACAGTCGCCACAGCGATCATGGCAACTTCTTGCAATTACGGTCGTACCAACCGTACTGGCAAGGTTACAGGGCCTAAATTTACACAGGTGAGTCACTCTTTATCGAGGAATAAATAGGCGTCCATTCTGTATATTTAGTTGACAATTATGAAGTGTTTTTTTGCCCAAAACGAGCACTGGATGCAGGTTGCTTGATCGCTCTGACGACGTTCAATCGAGCACACTTGCATTTTACCCGGCGGCAAATACAGTTTGAGTGCATAATATGTTTGAAATAACACGTTACACTACACAGGTAGTGTTGTCATCAATATATGTGCGAGCACTCGAGCGCTTTTTTGCATGCATTGGTAGCATGGTACACCGTGTTCTCTGCGGAAGCAAGTGCCACATTCATTTCTTTGAATTACCTTCACGCACATGTTCGGTATTACGTCATAATGAGACCACGATTGTCACCTTTTTTCATGTATTGGTATTGTTTTGTGCCTTGGTTTGATTTGTGACAAAGAATCCTACGTAACGGTGGTGTGGCGCGACTTGAATAACGCCTTTGTGATGAGCTGTATCGTCAGCTTGTTACGATAGTAATAATTTGTAGCGTGTTGTGCTATTTGTAGCAGTTTTTAAGGCAAAAGTGGTCTCTCAATACAGGTTTCGTCATGAGGGCTACCCAGTGAATAATCTGTGCAGTGTGATACGGCTGGGTGTACAGGTAAGTATCACGTTCCTCATCCACTGGTTTCTACTTTACAGGAAGGAACAACCTCAGTGCACGCACTGTGGTTAGCCTCTCTCAGTTTTGCATATTTTCTTACATGTTCACATCAGAAACACACCTTACGCTTTAGGCTCCTTCACCCAGCAATATAATAATTAGAGATTATAATTCTTTTTAGAAGAGTTCCCCATATTCTTTTTAGAATAGTTTTTAATCTTTTTAATTTTTAGAAGATACAGGGATTGTAAACCATGTTTTAAACTGATGTTTTAACATTTGTCCAATGCATTTATTAAACAACGTATTCATTTTTAACTGGTTGCACCCAAACCAATGTTCTGATGTATTATTTCCTTTGTTGTCGATGCACCATAAAAAATGGAATAATCATCATCAATGCAGGTTACTTCACAGCTGCCTCGACATACTCAAGAAATGGGTGCAGAACCTGCGTACTGCCCACAAACTTTGACTACCACAGCACCTCCAGAAAGTAAAGGCATATGTGTCACATGGGATTTTTAAAGGCATTCACAGTATATAATACCTTGTATGAACTGTTGTAGATCTAAACAGCCTCTACAGTACACTCTCAGAAATTAAAACCTGTCAGGGAACTGTGATAATTGTTTCAGTTAATAGGCATGCACATATACGCTATAAGAAGAAAATTATTTATTGAGAATGCACATCTCTGGCTACTCATGTTGTTTACATCTACTGTTGATCACATTCATTTATCACATATTATATTCTTATATATTATTAATATATTATCACATATTCGATCATATTAAATTTAAAATTTAGCATATATGAGAAAATATCAGGAGGGAAGTTGCTATTCATTGCTCATTCCAACCTAAAATTGAGTGCTATAAATTTAGAGAGCGTACCTGACCATTGTCATTCCTAAATATGTATTGCCATTGTAGCAAGGTCACAAAACAATAAATGTAGTCTTTTGCGACCTCCCTGCACGTTCATTGTATCCTGAAACGCGTAAGTGCAAGAAATAAATCTTGAACTTCAATAAACTTGATGTTGTATAAACTTGACATAAAATGTTGAATAATATAATGAATGATATAAAATATTGAATAAACTTGAACTCGTATATTCTCTTTACTCATCATCAGTGATCTTCATTACAAAAGCATGTCGTGTTAGACTTTTTTTTTTTTTTTGAGTTTCACAGACTGGGTACACGAGGGCCAAAATGACAAAATCACAACTGTTTGAAGCTCCAAATAGTCCTGTTGCAATTTGAAGACCATACGTGGAGCTGCATTTTTTTGAACATGCTCCACATAACAAGTATGACAAAGTCAACACTGGATAGCAGGACCCCGTCCCCAAGCAGCTTTTCTCACGCTGCAGTTGTATTCAACAAAAGCATGTGAGTGCTGGAGAAGGACATTCAGTTTGGCACAACCGCGCCTGCAAATAATCAGAACAAATAAAGGAAGAAGCAAACAAATATAGAAGGGCTGTACTGCAAAAAGAGATGAGTCCTGTGTCTCAAGGAGGTGTTACCACTTTCTAAGTAACTTAATTGATTAAGCTTACATCACTACCTGATTAATTGCCTAACGAGTCTGATCTAATTGCGTGAAGTAATTATTTGGGCTGCTTCGGTGTATCCATATTTGCGAGGCAAAGCACCGCTGTCGTTTACTAAAAGACTCTAAGGCGATGCTTGATATAAATCATACTAAACGCATACACGGCTAAAACAACGGTTGTGATTCTACAGAACGATCTCTTTCTGCGATGCGAGTATATCTTTTCCCGGACCGTTCTTTATGGAACAATTTTTGTCCAGAACGCAGTACGGGATATTATATACATGGTTGTTGTTAACCTCAAGTCGTTTCTTATTGAAATATTGGCTGGGAAACGTGCTGTAGTACAATCCCCAGCGCTGCACTGCAGTGACGGTCTAGTTTCGGAATGCAAAACATAACGTAATTAAGAATCGAACGGCAGGACACCTGTGAAACACTGTTAGGATACATCAGTATACTGGCACCTTACAAAATTGTGTGACGACAAACAGCGATCAATGCTAGCAGCGCAATAAATACTGACAATCTCTGTTGCCTCCCATTGTTTTCTATGGGCACACACAGCACTTTAGGGCCCACCAACATGGCGGCCCGAAGGCACGCCTCTCCCCCACGAGCCCCTCTCCCATGCGCGATCCAGCCTTTGTACATAGAGATCAGTGATACGCACATACAGGCACGTGGAAATGTAATACAGCTAGTAATTGTGGTAATTGTGATAGTTTTGACAGCACTATATCAAGCACAAAAAATAAGACTATATTGCATGGACCGGGCTATTTCAAACAAACAATTGTTTGTAAATAAATTCATTCCGGAATCCGCTAGGGGACCCAATGTCGCAGCAAATAATCACAGAACTGGCTGATGTTTGGTGAGTGTAAAACCGGTGATTTAAGTTAGGAAGTTACCATGGGATAAACCTATAAAAGATACAAGTAGTTCTGTGGCTATTGTGAACACGCGTGTCGTGCTGAGGTTGCAAGGGCCCGCGCGGCCAGCGCAAAAGACTTGTCAAAGCTGTCATTGCAGCTTGTGCGCTTGGTAAATTCACTGCCCAAATAAAATTCTTCTAACATGCTTCCTACTTCCAAATTCCTAACCAGCTCCGCCGCTGCAGCCAACTCGTACGTTGGACGACTGTATTATGAAGTTGTGGATCTTCAAACCACTCCAACCAAGTTATCGACGTGGTATGATTTTCCACGTCTTTTAACTCCTGCAGATGCATCCAGTTGGAAACGATATGCTTCAAGTGTAGCTACTTTTCGCCTTTTCTCTGTTTTTCTTTTTCTACCGTAGAACTTATTGTGTGTTAGTGAGAGGGCATATGGGAGGGCAGCTAGTTCCAAGGAGAGAGTTGGACAGGCCGCAGCCTCAGTTTTTGGCTAGCTCATTGCAGTGTATAACATACTGTACGAGACGCAGTGCACAAGTTTCAAGATAGAAAACCATTGCCAATGCTGAGTGACAGCGTGCCATTTCACGCGGAAGAACGAACACCTTGATGATAATATGCTACAGTCCATAGTGCATCCGTCACACATGGCAAGCAACAGTTATATGATTCTGAAGAATTGCTAAGAAAATCTGATCTACGAGACCTTCGTAACAATAATCTTGTTTAGCTGCTTTCACGATTTCTTTGTTTGGTTTACCAAATATTTCATTACATGTGCCAGTGATTTTAATCATATCCAATTTGTGCGTTTCTTAGTCTGAGACGGCAAAACATAACTCTGTTTATCCTTCAGATTTCTGTCTTCTTACAGGAGATATGACATCGACAAACCTGGGTCAGTGTGTGCACAACCTTGGTCATCGATAGTAATGTTGTGATGACAAAGAAAGGTACAGTTTGTAAATTTTAGCTGCAGGTCATCAATAAAGCAGTAAGGCAGGCATTTTGACGTGTTAGTAGATTCTGACGAAAAGGACTAGTGTGGTAGACTGAAACCCATTTCTAATTGGTGAAGATTTCTCAGATATCCCACTCACTAAAGGAATCCCGGCAGTGTCTGTCCAAAAATAAGCACTGGGAATCCGCAACAAAGATGGAGCACATAAAAAAATTAAGAGCTTTCGTGGAGGGCCTGTACTTCGTGTGGTATACAGATAAGTACATATGTAGAGAACGACTATGTAGCGGAAAAGTAAAAGACCAAAACAATAGGGAATTAAAAGCGAAGGAAATGTAGCGATTCCCTACTGTGTACCTATTTGTGTACCTGATGAAGTGCAGATCCTGTACAAAGGAGTGCAAACTATATTAACCGTACTTTTTGGAAACCAAATTGCTCCACAGTAATCAGATCATGCCTATTGATAAACCTCAAAATGTGAATAATAATAACCCCTTTGCAGCATTTTTGAAAAGCTGAGAGGCATTGAACATTGATATTGTAATTATTTAAGTCCTTTTTGTGTGAATCGTATGAAAGATAACGATTTTTGCAGTTTGCATCATTTTACGAAATATACCCATACGGAATGGCGAATTACTGATTATTGATAACAGCCATATCGAATTGGTGGGACCAATGCTTCCCGAGGTATTAAGATTCACTAGTAAGATGGGTACCTTGGCAAAACTGCTAGAGGGAAGGGAAATGTAGTCTAGATTAAACGTAGGGTCATCCGCAAAGATTCGTCCCAAGAATGGAAATTATGTATACTAAATTACATGCCAATGGTACAGAACATGGCACATTGTTTGCACACGGAACAAGATCTAAGGTTTTATTGGGTACTCTGCACTCTAAGTGAAATTTGAAAAAGCGTGTAATGCAATCTAGCTAACTTATTTCGGAATAAAACATACATTTAAGTTTGACAGGGTCTGCTGAGCTTGCACAGCTTAACTCTTACGAACAGGAAACTGTTCTAAAAGCTTCTGTTCAATCAATATGGAATCATAACGCTTGCAATCATAGGCTTGCAATAACTTGTTCACTTGTTGTACTAATGCATCGGTAACCCGACTTTGAGCACAACTTCGTCAAAGCATTTTTGATGAAGGCCTCTTCACTAACTTATGGTGACATGCTTTGAATGCTTTGTCTGAGAAGTTCTCTGACACTTTTTCTATTTGGTTTCCCATACCCCCAGCATAACCCAATCATCAAGGTGATATGCCGAAACCTTAGCTTCACATCAAGAGGGAACGCTTTCTTGACCACAAACACTGCAGCAGAAACACACATGAAACATTGCAAATCTAACAGGCTGGATTTAACATGCTACAGCTCCTACTCTTCCTTTTGTGTAGTAACGGATAGCGCCAGCTTTCATCTAATCCACAATCGAGATGTTTGGCCAGAGGGCGATTTGTCCCGTGTATTTTGTGACAGAATTCCTTCACTGGAGGCTACTGTAAGTGCTACTACTTTATCTGTACATTCGGCATGACTAACATGTTTTCTGTATATTATCAGAACGCTATAGGTCTCCGCACAAGGCAAAGAGTATTCTCAGCTAGCCTGTGGCTTCCAGTTACAATAATATATGGATTACCGAAACTTGGTTGCATTCACATTTTCTTAGTTCCGGTTATTTTGGTAACGAATATGAGGTCTCCCGACATGACAGAGATTATGGCTCATTGGGCCTACAAATTTGTGGGTTGTCCTTATCGCTGTTTATGCATCTGTTCCTGCCTTTCGACAGTACGACCTCGAAAGTAATCACTAGAGCCCAGATTCCTAAGCAATTGCCTTTTTTTTTTGTTTGTGCGGTTGTAATAGTGCCTTATCAATACAGGAGCACGAACTGGGTACTTAGGAACCTCCTGTATCGATTTGATAGTGCCTATAAATGCCTATGCCAGCATTAGCGCCTATTTTGGCAAAGATGCCTAAAACTCCGATTACACATCGAAAAATACCTTTAACAGCTCTAAGGCGGTGGCGAAACTTCACTGGTCAGGTGAAATTGACATTGGTCACGTCGCACATCCTTTTGAAGCCATCGATCGCTTGAAAGGCGCGAGTATCTCAAAGGTGCTGAAATGTAAAGCTGATAATTGAGAATCTGTTACTCTGTACAGTTGCTCGTTCTTTCTCTACCTTCTAGCATTGTGTGGTTTTGCACGTCGTAATTGTAAAATATAGGCATGTTTTGTAACGGTGTTGTCGGGTGTGGGGTAAATGAGGGGTGTGACGAACTAAGAGAGGCACAGCACAGGCCCGGTACGATCCCTGCAGTTTTGCAACATGAGGAAGCTGAACTCCTTGTGGGCAGTCAGGACCAGAGTGGAGTTTTTAGTCCACTATAGCCATAGGTACACGAGCGAAAGTGACACCATGTCTAGTGTAAGCAGACTTGATCCCCCATATTTGCCTGCTAGTGCGAGTCTTGTGGTAATGCTGAAAACAAAATGTAGAAGGTGAAGCTTCAAAGATTCTAGGACTAAGAAATTTGCGCGTTAGACTACAACCTCCGATGCTCCAAGCCCATCTCGCATAGCGCCAGTACACCGCCCGTGACAAGCCCTTCTGAGAAGTGTCGTTAAATGGGTGGCAATGACTAGAATACTTTAAAAGCGATAAAACCCCCGTGCCGGGGAACAAGTCAACAGACGACACAACACACAGACACAGACTCTTGTGTCGTCTGTTGACTTGTTCCCCGGCACGGGGGTTTTATCGCTTTTAAAGTATGCTGTACCGAACAGCCCAATTTTTAACCATTTTCAATGACTAGAAGCCTTGTGACCACAGTAGGATGGATAAGCTTTACATTTCGTGCAGCAAAAATGTTAGAGAAATAGTGACAACTCTCACGAAAGAAGGAAGTCACTGTGATTTGGTGTGTTTATCCTTTCTCTGTGTTCCAGCCTCAGAACATCAATTTCCACAACTCTCATTTATCATATTGTTGATGCAAATGTAACTTATTTATTCACTTTGTTTTTGCACTTTCAGAGCTACAGATGAACAAAATAAATAAGTTTATGGTGTCTATAATGCCATTTTTGGTGCCAAATTTTTTTTGCGCCTTTTATAAGTGCCAAAAAACATTTTTTTTTTTTCGTGCTTAAAAATCCGGGCTCTAGTAATCACAAGTCTGTTTGCGTCGAAATACCAAGGCTCAACTGGCGAACTAATGCTCAAGGTCTCTTATCTCCTTGAGTTTCTCGATTACCATAGCCTTGTATCCTGTCAAATATATTTAAAAACTGCTCGTCCTACACACTGGATCTGGTAATTAGCAACTTTCATATGAAAGACATAATAACCACTTCAATGATGAAAGAAGGAAGTCACTGAAAAGCTAGCCAGCTGTAGTGGGTGGTTTGTCCCTTCAGATGACGCACCTTCGGAAGTCGCTGGGGACGTATGTTAGCTTAGCTCAATTGATAAGAGCACTGGACCGGTAATCCAGAAGATGTGGGTTTGAGTCCTATAGCTAGCTAACCTTTTCAGTGACTTCCTTCTTTCATCATTAATTTCTTAGGCACTTGAGGCTTTGTATGTATTTGTCCTTTCTATCTGTTCCAGTCTCAGAACATCAATTTCCATCATAACTACTGCAACCGCATTAGTTGAGCCTTACAAATCTCATCCGCCCTTGATCACTATTTTTCCCCTTACCGCTAATCGACGATATCCAGAGGTCAGAAACGGCTATGAGTACAGTAGGGGCGACTACTTACAGCTGTGCAGATTTTATGCCAACGCTGACTGGTTTCCAGTAAGAAATGCTGATTACATTAATATTGCCACAGCTAATCTTACCAGCTTAGTTCTTGATGTCATCGACAGATTCCAAAATGTAAAGTCAAATTGAGAAGATACCCTTACTGGTTTTCTCGGAAACTAAGATGCCTCATGCGCAGAAAGCTTCATTTTCACCACAGATATGTAGCTATGCGCAGTTCCTACTGGCACAATAAATTTTCAGTTGTTCGTCGTCAAATAAAAAGATTATGTAGACGGGATGATTTCTGTAGAGGGTTCGCTTAGTAGAAATCCTAAAATGTTCCGGAGATATGTTAAAATCAAAATGTCGCCTGATACATGTTGTATGTGTCTGTTAGAAGGCAACGCCCCTGTGACTCACTCCATTGAAGTTGCCAATGAATTTGCTAAACAGTGTGCTGAAGTGGTTTGAACAAAGCAAAACTCCCCTTGCAATTGTACAAAGTGTACATCCAGCATTCCGACAACTTCTTTTACACTGTCACACATTTACATAACTGAGTCAGATGTTTATTTTGCTATGAAAGACCCGAAAGGTAACAGAAGTTGTGGCTTCAGCAAGGTACCCAACTTCATTGTGAAAGGTCGTGCTTTAGTGTTTGCTCCTATACTAGCAACTATATTTGATAGGTCTCTTAGACAACGTGTGTTCCCATCGTTATGGAAAAAATCCATTATTCCTGTACATGAATCTGGGTCGCACCAATTCTTCAGCACACTATCGGCTGATATCGCTATTTTCGTTTCTCAAAGTTCTTCGAAAAGATAACATTCATCCACCTTTCGTCGTTTTTAAATCTTTGCTGTCAGCTACCCAGCATGGCTTTATTTCTGGTAGAGCAGTAGAAACAAACTTGGTCACTTTCCTTAATTATATGGGACAAAGAGTAGCATCGGGCTTACAAGTTGATACTATTTTTTTTTTTTAGTGCTTCAATTCGGTTTGTCACCCATTGTTATTATGTACATTATCACACTATGGTATTAGTAATCCACTTTGCTCATGGTTTGCCTCTTATCTCTCTGACAGATTGAATGTTGTTCGTGTCAACGGTTATTCATGCTCTTATAATGTATCCGCAGGTGTACCACAGGGGTCTTACTTAGGTCCTCTACCTTTTAACATCTTTGTGAATGACCTGCCAACTTGTGTGAAAAATTTAAATGTTCTTCAATAAGCAGATGACCTGAAGCTCTTGAGAGAAATTAGATGCTAATTAGAGATTGTATATTGCTCCAGGATGATATTACTTCTCTTATTGAGGGGTGCTATAATAACATACTCATGCTTAATGATGGTAAGACATTCATGATTTCATTCACAAGGAAAATTAATTGGATTACCCACAAATACTATCTTTCGACTTTAACAATTGTAAATGTCGATGTTACTTGTGATCTCAGCGTTCATCTTGAACACTTCTTATCTTTTGTTCACCATGTCAACAAAGTAACATCTGCAGCAATGAGAAACTTTGGTCTTGTTGCCCGCATTTCTAAATTATTCTCGAGTCCTTCTTGCTTCTTACGTCTGTACATCACTTTGGTTGTGCCACATCTAGAATTTGCTTGTACCGCATGGTCGACATGGTCGACGATACTTGACAAGACAACAAGCGATCGAAAAAGTGCAGTAACTTTTCATCAGATTGTTCCATGATAGACAAATTTGCGTTTCTATTTATTACAGCTGTCATCACCTGCTACGAAAATTAGGTTTGCCAACATTATTATCTCGTTGAGCTATTCATGATATTTTGTCCCTGCACAGAGTACATAGTTCATTCCCTCCTTGATTGTACCTATCGGCTATCGTCTCTTTCTTTTAATGTGCCGTCAAAGGTGCTATGTCATTCCCCTATTTTTTACACCGCTACACACAGTGACTATAGTCCATTAACATGCCTAATGACTAATTTCAATCACATTTATCATCAGCCCGGTGTCAGCATTTTTATGCCCTGTAGCTTATTTTATATAGTGCTGTAAAACCTATTGACTCGATCGAAACTAGGTTCTGGAAAACCGAAAAAATCCTGACGCGTGCCAAGTAAGCTTCATCACAAGATATTCCAACGCACTTCCAACCATCAAAGCCATTCTACAGGAGCACGAGCCCCTCTTCCAAAGCAGTGACCGACTTAGCAATATATTCACCCATCCCATACAGGTGACATACCGACGCGCAAAAAACTTAGCAGAACCATTGGTCAATGCCAAAATCAGCGATACGAGCGCCCCGTACACGGGTACACGACCCTGCAACCTCCCGCGCTGCAAAACATGCAAGCACGTTCAACACACTAACTCCATCAAAAGCACTGCGAGCAATTACACCGACGCCGTTAACCACGCATTCACATGCACTAGCTCCAATGTCATATACTGCATTGAATGCGGCGACTGCTTTATGCAATACATTGGTGAAACCGGCCAACAAATGAACAACCGCCTTACCGGACACAGAACCGACACGTCCAACAAACTCCCCAAAGCAGTCGCCGAACATTTTAACGTTCCTGGACACAATTTTGACAACATTAAACTATATATTTTAGAAACCGGGTTTAGATCCACACATGACAGACGTGATAGGGAGTCTTATCTCATATACAGGTTCAACGCTCTTCACCAGTCCGGTATCAACAAATCACAAGGCACCCTGGAAACACTTCACAAATAAAATATGGTTTTCCCTTCTATCTCCATTATCATCAGTTATGTTCTGCATGGCCACTGCCTTCTGCTTTCTTTATTGCATGCCACAACTTTGTATCACAAATATTAAAAAAAAAACCTTTGCTCGTTCTGGAATTTTCCCCACGTAACCACTAACCTCCTTATCTTTCGCTATGCTTGCCAATTCTTGCCTATTGTCCCAGTTCGTCCACGTGTTCGTGAACCCCCATTTTTCTGTAACCGGTCAGGAGCCTAGATGACTTCGTTCACATAATACCCTGCACACTCTAACAAAGCGGCCATTCACTCCGGCTGTAAAAACCCGTACGGACCCTTTCTTCCCTCCGGGCTGTTGACACACAATTCGCATGAACCTTTAAACACGTCACACCTAACCCTTTAAATACCATGCCAATGATGAGGACGGTGCCTAGAAGAAGAACAGTCTCTGTTCGAAATATCGGCGGCTTCTGTCCTGAGGCAACTCCCTTCCTACATCTCTACCGGTTCGCTGGATTTCTACCCATCTACTATTGTTTAGCTGTTTGTTACATGATGTTTCTAATGTTCATTATTTTGTTTTAGGTCATTGTGCACCATTAGGTAGACCTTTATATGTTGTTAATGGGCACTTTATAAAAATAAGCTTAAAACTTAGAACGAGACACAAGAACTGGTTCACCAATGAAACTCGCAACAGGCATGGCGCGTGCTAGGTTCATGTCTTTTGGAAGTGAAGATCCAATAACTTAGTAAGCACATAATACCTTCTCTTCATCTGAAAAATGAGCAGCATACAAGCTGTGTATGTATGTCCTCTTTTCTGCATTCCTTCCAGTTTCTGATAAACACCAAGGAGGGGAACCCGAGACAGGGATGAAGAGACGACACAACAAATTCTCAAACACAGCAAAAACCTTCAATGCAACTGTGCCCTATATATCCAAAAACCTCCGTGTTTTGCTGTGTTTGAGAATTTGTTGTGTCGTCTCTTCATCCCTGTCTCGGGTTCCCCTCTTTGATCATGCACCAGCTTGTCAGCGCTTTGTCTCTTCTATCGATCATCTGATAAACACCCAGTGTGAAAACCTGTTGTTCGTACTGTCTTTCCCAGCCATGATCAGTTCATGAGTTCTGGCTGACAACTTCATGAAATTTGGTGTGAAGAAGGTTGAGTTTACATACATGATGATATTATAATTTGGTGTGATGTGAGAACACAAGATGGACACTCATCATTTTGGCTAATGTGCACATGGTTCGCATGAATCCAAGGAAAATATAACTAATGGTTGTAGTATACATAGATATATTTTTTAGATAATGTTAATTATAAGTGCAGGCAAGCTGGTGGATAAAATACATACTCAGAGAAGCCTGAAATTGGGCACTAGTAAGAGCGATATACACGAACTGGGAGCTCAAGAGCCCCGTGCACGTGGCCCCTGTGAGTGTCTGCTATTCTTCCTACTGCCCAAGCTCAGGCTTCTTCAAGTTTAGATATTATGTACACTTTTGATGACTAGCAAATAGTTGCACATGTTACAGAAACAATAAGACGGAAACAACGGCCTAATGGGGGAAGGGATGCCCCAACCGTGTGCTTGTCTAGTGTCTCTCATGGTGACCACTAGGGTGATTGGCAAAATGCAGGACAGTGTTGGAGGCAGTACTTCTGCCTGAAAACCAGCCTTCTGTATGTTTCTTGTCTTTTGTCTTTCTTCTGTTTGCATTGACAAATCTCACAAAACCGTGGTTCAGGTTTCTGAGGAAAGCAGTTGGAAACGCAGAAGATCTTCCTGGATAATAGAGAGTGACCCAACTTCAAATGGCATACATTGCCAGCTTACACCAGCTTTTGGCCCACCAGCCCTCCCATATATTGAAACCGGAACTTTACATTAAAATGTGCCTTTTCCCCTTAAAACATAACTCATTAAAGTATGACGTCTACCATAAAATGAGGCTACCATAAAGCAGCCTGGAAGCACCATCAGTTTACACGGGACAATTTTTTCCTCCCATGCCAGCTGGGACATTATCTTTGGTGCCATTCTTTTCGGGACCCTTTTTCCTGGAGCAAGTTTTTCTCTAACCCAGGACTTCCACGTCTCTCTTGAGAAGGGTCAACGTGCAGCACCTTGGGTTTGTGAGCTTGTGTGAGTAAAGCATTAAGACCCCGACCAGGCAGGACAGAAGGCCCGTGCCGAATGAGGAGTGAGAGAGGGCACGTAAAATGTTAATAGGGAGTTTTAGTACATCGGCACATTGCTAAGCTTGGATTTGATAGCTTCTGTTATCATATCGTTTTCATTCAAAAATTCCTTAATAACCGTTTATGAGGACGGGTGGATTTACGGGGGGGGATGTCCTGACCCCACCTTCAATTTCTGTTGTTACACAGAGTCTCAATTGACCCTGGTTGTGCAATAGCATGTTGCGCAAGGCAGGACCACCCCCCCCCCCCCCAAAAAAAAAAAAATCCTGGATCCGCCTCTGTACGAGGATACTAAGCAACAATGAATAGCAAAGCGACGGTGAAGTCAGTCATTTCTGTAGAGCATTCGTTTGCCATGTGGAGAGCACCTATTCAATCTTGGGGGTAGTGCTTCAAAATGAAAGAAAGAAAACTGGGAAGGCTATCTGATAGTAACAAATGTAAATGCTGCAAGGGACACACATGAAAGGAAGAACTGTGTGCGCATCCCTTCTATAGAGTTGAAGAAAGAAGAGCTCTTGTTCGTATGTGTTCAGCAAGAAGAAACGTTTTTGTCCTCGCAAATTCCTGTCTGTCAGTTACTGATGCCACCTTACCAAAGCTGGTATTTTAGAGTGTGTGTTCCTTCTTCATTTCATGTGGATGTGTCACTCGATGTGTTTCCATTTGTTACTGTACCATACCAACTACCCTGCTTCAGCACTTCAAGCTATTGGAAAGTAATTTCAAAAAGCAGTTCTCCTTGTGAACTAATAAGGACTTCTCATGCCATTCGCAAATTCAAACACCTCAGGGAAAAGAGGTGCTGACGCCAGCAATCGAACCTGGTTCTTCTGATCTGTTCAATTCTTGGTCTCGGCACCTCTTTTCCCTCAGTTGTTTGAATTTAACAATGGTATAAGAAAGCTTTATTAGTTCACAAGATGAACTGCTTTTTGAAATTACTGTCCAATAGCTTGAAGTGCTGAAGCAGGGCAGTTGGTATGTCATAGTAACAAACATAAATGCAGCAGGTGTCACATTCACATTTGATTTGATTTGATTTGGATTTTAGTGGTGCACTAGTTACTAAGGCCATAATGTGCCAAATACTACTGGAAGTTTTACCTAGGTAAAATTAGCGTCAATGAAAACATGGCTAGGAAGCAAGCAAGCTGGTGAAGATGATGCATAATGTAATACCCCGAGACTAGGGAACACGAAGGGACAGACACAACACGAACAACACGACTTAGTGTGTTCACAAAAATTAAGATAAATGCTGGATTAGTAATTAAAATCACAGAAAGGCATTTAATTTCTGGGCGTGTGAGGCTTACGTGTCTGTGTTGTCTCTAATTATGGTCTGCCTCGGCCAATTCTCGTGTGAGAGGTTTGGTTTTACGGACACTACAGATTTGATTCAAGTGGGACTGTTGTTTCTGCACACTGTTACATGTTCTTTCTTTCTTCCTTTATTAGCAATAGAAAACAAAAGAAAACATGCAAGAAATGGGATTGTAGGGTAAACCTGCGACACTGTCCTAGACACAAAAAATAATATAAATAATAATAATAAAATAGTGTCACTGTCTTGTGAGGATACAGCAGAGTAGCAACAAACACACTTTCAAACTACAAACATAAATCTGATGCCAAAAATTAACAACACACAAAATGTAACAAAAAGCACACTTACAAACAGGAAACAAATTTTGACAATGTCAAAAATTATTTATTGCCGTTAGCAGTAGAAAAGAACACTTAAGCTTCCCGTTTAAATTTACGAATGGAAGAAGTCTGATGTGCAACCAAATACAAAATGTTCCAGACCTTGACACCAAAAAATGCAACAGTAAACTGCCTAAAATTGGTTCTGGAAATTGGAAGCTTCAGAGTAAGGTTATCAGTACGCAGTGAGTATGGTGATGAATAAAGTTGTAAGGAGATCATTGATGAATTGCAGATCCTGCTTATGAATTTATAGACAAGTCTGGCACGTTTTACCTTTAGTAAGTCAGACACTACTTACAGACAAAAAGGAAAGGTGAGACTAACAGAAGCGTGAGGATGTAACGATAGCACAATCCTACGTGCCCTTTTTTGCGCAATATATCATCTGTTCAAATGGGATGCGTATCTGAGTCAGTAAATGCATAATTTATGTGGCTCTGGATCAATGCCTAATATATCAGAAGATGGACTCTGGTAGGTAAAATAGATTTGACTTTTGCAAGTGAAAGAAGACAGGGAACAATCATGGTTTAAACATCCAGAATATGTGGCTTCCATCAAAGTGCTAAGCAGTAAAACATCCAGAAACTTTGCAGACGAGAATCTATTTATCTCATCGTCCCCAAAATGAAGTTTATATTGAGTATTTGCGATTGCTTCCTGTTAAGGATGAAATATGATGTAGCTAGATATACTAGGCATTTTCAATATTTCTGTTTGGAGATAACCATGTTGAATACCTCAGAAGAACTGCGTTAGCTTTGGAAAACAATGAGCGTGTATCATTAGCCTCGACAAGGATGTTTGTGCATTCCGCATATAATATACATTTAACTCGTAAATAGTCCAGTACGTCGTTTACATATACTAGGAAGAGAAATGGGACGAAAACTGACCCCTGTGGAATGCCACTGTTTATTGGCAACATGTGTGACTATGCTTCACAGATCTGTACATACTGATATCTGCTGTTAAGGTAGCTCTGGGGGACGCCACATACACCATACCTGGGGAGCTTCCTTCTGTAGTATGCTGTGATCAAACAGATGAAATGCTTTTTTAAGTCAGTAAATATTCCCATAGTCAGCAGCTTCTGATCAATGTTTTGTGTTATGTCTTCTGTTGCATTCACAAAGGCCAACTCTATTTACTTTACGTTACAGAAACCAAACTGAAAAGCTGTCAATAACTTGTGACAATCAAAGAAATGCTGCAAGCGCTTTAAGATTAGCATTTCCACAATCTTGCTTAGGACTAGAAGAATAGCTATAGGGCTGTAGTTCTGAACTCCTTGTTTAGCACCTTTATGTATATAGGTATGACCCTTGCTCTTTTTAACTCTGAGGCATACACCCTAGCCTCAAACATTTTGTTGACAAGGTTGCCATGGGTTGTGAGAGGAGGCTAAAGGAACCGCCTGACAAATTCAGTTGAGATCCGATCGTAGTGGACCGAACGTGTTTTTTGAGTCCGTTAATTAGCTGCTTTCGTGGGGATCTGTAGGAGCAAGAAAAAAGTGTTAGGTATGTTCCAGTTTGATCATAGGGATTCGGCTCCGAAAGGCAACTATAGTGGTTCAAATCTGTTATTTCTAAACAGTTTGGTACATGAACGAGCTCAATAACATGAACTCAGTGCCTCTATTGGAATGATCCACATTATGTCTACTGCACTACATTTGTTTATTATATTTAATTTTGTGTGGTGGACTGAGGCAGGGGATTGCAATGCTCATGACAGATTTTTGGAATTGTTTATGGTGGGCACCCTAGTGCGGAGAATGGGCAATGTGCACAAGTAAATCAGGCGTTCTCCTCCTACCACGTATGCTATCATTACTTCCTCTGAGAAGTTGAGAACAGGCACTGTACCATTATCTGACACTTTGCATATATTTTAACAGTAAGTGAAAGACGTGCACCCTGCTTTCATAGCAAATAACAAGTATAACTACAATCCTTTAAACTTGCGCTAGCTTTACTACAACATGTAACTTTCATCTTGCGAAGTAATTGCTCCTGAGTGTATTAAATGATGATGCCCTGCTCATGAAATTACATATGTCAGTCAGACTAAGTAATCGCTTACAATGACATTGGCCAGTACCACTTTGTTTAAAACCTGATGATGTATATGCTCTTTTCTAACACTGTGAATGTTTCTGAGTAGCCACAAAGAGTGTGCTCTTCAGATTGCAGTTGTCGGTCTCACTGGAGCATATGTTACCGGCAAAGTATTCTGTTGAATACCAAGACCTTTTTTGCAAAGTATGAAGTCTGCTTCCTGGTAAATGTCTTTCACACTCTGCCTAGGCATTCTGTACATTGCCAAAGCCGCTTCGGGCAAAGTGTGAAAAATGTTTCTTCTCGACAGTAAACACTTGTTGACGAATGAAATCTCTAATTTTTGTTATTTTTGGTGTGTATTGTTTGCAAAAACATGCGACCAGAGTGGGTCCGCCCATAGACTGTTCATCCGTCGTGACTTGGTTAGTTTTGAGTACCCTTTAGCATCAACACAGGGCCAGAGTGGGTACAAGTACACTGTTCATCTGTCGTTACTGGCTTAGGTAGTTTTGTTTATATTTTGCATGATGAAAACAAAACATTTTCGCACTTTGCCTGCCACAGCGTACACGTTCTGTACATATTCTATAGAATGCCTAGACACTGTATGAAATGAATTTCATTTCACACTTTGCCGACTGATTTCGAATAGTTTATAAAATGGCTGGGGGGACATTCTATAGAATGCCAGATTTAACACTTTGCCGGTAATATACGTATTATCATGAAGAAGTGTCTGCTTTGTGCAACAATTAATCAATTCAACACATTGATTCTATTACCTTGCATCCCACATAGGTGCCCTTTAAATTTCTTGAGTATTTTGTAGTAAACCTGTCTCTCCCTTCACTGCTCCTGTCTGCTATTTCTACTGCTATTAAACTTTATACATGTTTTGCCTGTGTGTATGGTTAAACCTTTGCATTTTTCCATGTTCATTTTTTGTATTTTTGCTGTCCTCCTACTGTTGCACATGCATGTGGCACAATTCTCAAATTCTCGCTTCTTCAGCAAATTTTACTACATGTCATACTGTTGAGCACAAAACAAGTGAGATGTTTCATAGAACAAATCGATCGCGTCACCTGATGTAATGCAGACATAGTGCAGAAATACTTGCGATTAAAACTGCACCACAGTGCTCAGTCCCTTGAATTGCATCTGCTTTTTCCAAACAACAAATGGACCACCTACGTTTAATGTTTTAACATAGCAACTTGTTGCAAGCGCCCACGTCTTGGCACTCGACAACCATGCTTTTGAACGCCTCTGCAAAGTGTAAAATGCCTTAGACTTGGGAGTGCTCAAAAAGAAAACAAACAGATGTTGGGGACCACCTGAACTCTTTGCAGGGAATAGCTTATTATCATTAATTCCATGCCATTGTGTTTGCGTGTCAGAATGTCTATAGTTTGTGTAGCTAAGCAGACCAAGCTTTAGCGAAGTAAGAATCTATCCCCAGGCATCGCTGCTTCTCTAAATACAGGTATCAGTCATCAGATGACAACGGAGGCGCACCGGCCGCCGCCCGAGAGAGAGAGAGAGAACCACGAGACACGAACGAAAGCTAATTTCATCCTATATCTAGTCTGTAACGTACCAAATAAAATTCAGTTATCCCGTTACGAATTCACTGTGACTATACGGTGCTCACAACTGACACCACACTACATCAAACTGTGCACAAATCCGATCATGAGTCTAAACAAGTGAACGGCATGTGTCTCTTGCTTCTTGAAAATAATGATTCAAAATAAAGACCGCGGCGTGATAATCCGATTCTCTCCTCAACCGTCACCAGCGCAGGCAGCATAACATGAAACTCCACGTAACATCGGCATTTTCAGAAGCGCTGTTACACACTTCGGGTTTACGCAGCAGCACAGGTACACAATAGCGAGTTTTAGTACATCGTACGCAAAGGCGATAGCGTACGTTACAGATAGCGTTAGTGGTTCTGCGCACTGCGCGAAGCTCTATTTCTGTTATGGGCGTGCGCAGAACCATCAACGCTATCCCTTACGTACGCAAAGGCGATATCGTACGAATTACCAAAACTCGCTAATATCACACGATACCCGAATCCGATCGGGCACAGCGATGCCTTCCTTGCTCCTTCCTTCAATGGTGATTTATGATGAGATTCACCAATAACAGAACAAGTAAACACCTAAACATTTGGCAATGTGACCCACGGCTTTATCGACACACACACACAAATAACAGCGTATCAGCTTTCTTGCATGATGACAAGTACACTAAAGATAACACCGTGTCCGTGCAGTTGTTTCATGGTACGAAGCATATTTTGGACCGAAAACCAGAAAGAAAAAATGCAGCTAAAGTGCCACGTCTGATCAGTCAACACAAAACTCACAAGACATTTGGAACTATTTTCTGCCGCGGGTGTGGCGCTGTCACAAGGATCATCCGGGTTCGACCAAGCCACGACGAATGGAAGTTGAGAACTATTTTTTAGAGCGGACAACGACACCCCCGTTTCCTGCTATACCACTTGACTACAGCGACCAATCAAATCAGGTGGATTCTGAACAGTTCATTTTTAACCATATATTGTTAACCGTAGATTTTTGGGAATGTATTGTTAAAAGTGGATAGTTACCCGGTTTATTTTTAATGGTGGATTCTTAAGCGTATATTCTGGGTGTTTTATTTTTAACGGTGGATACTTACGCGGTTATTCTTGAGCGTTTATTTTTAACGGTTTCAAATAGGTTACACCCGTGTGTTTCATGAAAATTCCCTCGGTGAATAATTCGAAAGAAGCTGACATTATCAAATAATTTTATTTTTGGTTAGCCTCCGTGGGCAAAGATCTGATCACTGAGTTGCAAATTTGCATGTGCTCATTAGTTACATAAAAATTTTAAGTTGTGAAGTTTACTTTGCACAGTTTTTATGCCTATGCATAGCAGAGGGGACATTTAGTTTTGAGCTGTTGTAGATGGGAAAACTGTGTTGCCCCTTGGTGATCTTTATTTTTTTTTTTTCGAGCAAGCAATTGTAGTTAGTTCAAAAAATTGTGTGTGGAACAGCGCAGCAATGCAGTCTTTCCTTTAGTTATTTATCACTCAGTTACGTGTCAACCCACCGGGATGCAACGCAGTGGTGTTAGAAGATAAGGAGAAGTCATGACGTTTCCTCGCCCTTCTGGGGACAGTCATTGCATAGTTGATATAGCGTGCATGGGGAGCAGGGAATGTGGAAACACTCGTCGTGGCTGTTCCCTATCATAAAGTCGAACATAAAACGAAGCGATGGATAACTGAGAGAAAGACTGCATTGCTGTGCTGTTAAACGCAAAAAAAAAAAAAAAATTGTAAACCGAAGTACATTAACTGTTTGAAAAAATTACCAAGGGTCAACGCAGTTGTTTTTTGCTGACATGCCTCTCACTAAAGTTCCCTTTCGCTATGGTGTAGGTATGAGAAGCAGGTGATGTAAAATTCAAAACTACAAAAATGCAAAAGAAATTTTATTTAATTAACAAGCGCATGCAAAGGAGGAAGTCACTAGTCAGGGATGCTAACCGAAAAAATACTCCGCCCTTAAATCCCGCCTGTTTCAATTGAAATTTATACCTAGTTTTCCTTCGCAGCCTCTCGGCCCTAATCTCGGACCGTGACCCTTACGTCATTTTGACGTAACAATGACGTAAAAGATTAGTTTCAAAGCTGAAAAGTAATCTAGCGAAAGAGGGTCGATTACTTTGAGCGGCGATGGGTTTCGTGATGGGTCCGCATGTGCATTTCCGTTTATTGTGTTGTATAAATTCTGTATGTGCTCGTCACAACAAAAAATTCATGTCTTTCTTCGTTTGTGTTTAATAATGAGAAAAAAGCACCACGTAACACCGTTTCTCTGCGCCGATCGCGGCATCGTATGCGTGAAAGCGGAGGGCTTTTCGAAGCGTCGTCCGAGCCGTACGTCGTACAATCAATGTTATTGCAACGTAGCGGTGTGCACACAAAAAACTCATCGATCAAAGTTCACTGTTTCTTGAGTAAAACTATCAATGCTCATTTGCGGTATCATTACCACCCCCACAGCTCACGAGCAAAAGTATATTGAAATGCGAATTATCATTTCGCATATCGAGCACACGAACACACAGAAAAATATAACGTAAAGCTCATAAATAAAGCTCAAGTTTTAAAGTACGAACCGATTTCTCATAAACGCGTTTACGGCTCGCGCCACACTGTCCGTTCGACCCTTTCCTTTGCGATGATCCTTCGCGTTTTTATCGTTTTGTTGCCTGCCATCAGCGCCATCTCACGGGCACATACCGAATTATCAATGCAAAGTACGATCACGGTGTCACACAAACATTGTCGTCTTGCACACCTGTACGTCAAGAAAAATGACAAACAGCAAAAAAGGAAATTACGAGCGTGCTTTTCCACGCATTTTCCACGAAATTCAGTTTTACGCCGGTAGAGTTTTCTGTTTCCGACACCTAAGAACCGAAGCAACAAGGCAGGGCAGGCAGATCATAGGTGTGGTCACTGGGTGTGGTCTTCGGATTCTCAGGAGGAAACACCGATAAGGCCGGTCGCTTTCCAAGATAACACGTGGGGCGATTGGTTGATAGAAGATGTCAACCACTTTTAATATTCACGCCTTTTTCGATTGTGCACCAATGACAGAAGAAATTTCAAGTAATCGAGGTAGATTACTTTGACCAGGATAGGACCCCTGGACAACAAGACTAGTCCGAACGTAAAATAAACAACAAGTTGTTACCTCCTGCATGTGTTCGTGTGATATTTTCTGATGAAACCGTAGCCGTAGCCCTATGTGGCAGACCCGGCAGGGCTACTTATTTCCAATTGGAGACCCTACTGAGTCCACCTGGACCATTTGGTGTAACCATTTGGATTGAGTTGGTTAGCTAGTATGGACCAATTGGTAAGTCTGAGCTTGCCAGTTCTTTGTAATGGGGGACCAATTGATTTCAACTGGTTTCAGTCCAATGGGTGACAAAAACACAACTGGAATTCCAATTGATTTTAATGGGAAAATGTCCAATTATACCAATTCCTTTTTTCGACTGGGATGTTAAATACGGTGTGCCGTGCGTTGAGATATTTCCTCAGGTTTCCTTTCAGATTTCCTAAATCCTCATGTGGGCAAAATTAATCCACAGACTGACCCCTGTGGCGTCGCTTATGATTATAGTTGTCTCGCGACGTAAGCCACGAATTATTATTATGACACACCATACTCAGTAATTACTCATTGTAGCTGGAAATTTCTTGTGTCTACATATGACACCTACTTATAAGTAATGTTGGTCACGATAAGTTACAAAGCAATCAAAATGGCAGCATTTTGCAGCAGATCAGATATTTCTTACCATATCTTGCAGGTTGCAGTTGTTGTTTGACACTGACATTCATGGCGATTGATGCATGTGCATGCCTAGTGCACACAACACATTAGCTAATGGGGACACTGCTATTGAGTTTTGCAACCAGAGTTTCTGCATTTTGTGTTTGTCTATACAGCTGCCATGCTAGATCAGTTTAAAATTTTACGTGCAGGCATCCACCCTATGCATTTGTGTGTAACATGGTACTAGTAAGGCCAACCTTTTTGGGGTTATACACCAGTACGCCTGACATTAGCAAGTAGCCCTCAAATTAGCAATAGCTCGGTGTCACCCATTATCTCTCTGGAAACTGGTGAACTAGGTGGCTCTGAAGTCATCCTATCCGCTGGAGAACTTTGAAACCCTTAGTGTAAATGCTGAAAGGGGTTGAGACAGGTCATCCTACGTTATCCCAGAAAAACGTAACTGTTCTTTGCACCAATATGAACCCACATTGAAAGTTTCGCAGCTGAAAGAGTAATAGAAACGGAAAAAAATGGGCACCGCGAATTGCTAAACTCATGCGGCTCTAGCATCACAGCGCACGCTGCTGCCAGTGAGGCAGCACATGTTAAGTAACATGCTTACAGCTGCCAATAGAGATAGAAACAACTCTGAGCACTATTAAGTCGGTGCTTAGCTCGGGAGTGTGTTCGAGGGCTTCTGTCTCCCTAAGTAAGAGACTTAGAATAATAATTTTTTTTCTTCTGTATTCTGGGGTGCAGTGCTACACGTCCATGATGTAATGAACCACATCTATGAAGGTGTCCCAACCCATTTAATTATGATCATACAAACTGCCAAAACACCCTGCTGCCTTTTATACGCATCGACTAAATGTCCACCTCCATGGATTCTAGAACATCAAACCAAGAACACCGAGGTTTCCGCCTGATTCAACTCCATTTTCATCCCAGATTGTGTTGAATCACGTTCAGTTAAGCCTGATTACATCCAAATTTTTCAAAACAAATATAATTCGATATACACACCAATGCTGAAAAACAGAAACCGAAAAAGTGAGGCCCTGCGTTGTCATTACTTCCTATATCATGTCCATGCGAGGTACATTGTTCTCTGTGCCCATACATATATAGTCTTCAAGTGTACCCTTATACCCTTATGCCATTGCCTGTTTGTTATTTCAGAAGATATCAAGCAGCTATATTGCTATGGTAGGGATACACATGCTTTCACAAAAAACAAAACAAAAAAGAACATGAGTACTGTACAAGGTTTATTTTTATACAGAATGGGAGCCACCCAGCACGGATGCGTTTGACTCAATGCCAACTCCAGGTGCAGACACGGAGTCGGCAAGCACTCACACAAAAACTTGCAAAACCTCAACAGGTAAAGGATCAAGGCGGGTTGCAACACCACAGGCATCAACTCCAACAAGCAGGGCAACGCGGACTCCCATTTTATCCACTCCTGTTGCAAGTATCCAGCAGCTTGGTATGGGTTCAGTGCATTTCTGATTGTTTGTGCTTATTTTGTATGCAGTACTGTAGCTACTGTACACAGTAAATTCCCGTTAATTCAAAACCTGATATGTCAAAGTTCAGGTCAATTCAAACAAATCTGAAACGTTTGTATGGCAACCTATGTTTACAGTATGTTGAAGAACTGCTTAATTCAAACAGCACTTGCTTATTTCACATTTTTTACCTCCTTGTATGACATTCCTGCTAGGAGCAAATTTTACAGAAATCACTCTTTCTGTGGCTAAACCAAACTATTCAGTGTTGCAATCTGCAAGCAGTTAGGCCTCCTCTGCAATCAAAGGCATAAACTAGCCTTACAACTAGTGTAAAAAAATGTTAGATGTGGTGGTGTTCGATTGGACAGTGAAAGCAACAGTATGGTGCAGACTTCAAGATGACAAGCAGTGGATGTAAGCCAACAACATACAGCACGCATGATTGCAGTGTTTGCTACACAAATGTGCCCCTACTATATAATTTAGTCCTGTAGCGCATTGCTAAGAGAAATGTCTGGGAACGAGCGGCATGGCCAAGCGGGTTAAGGCGTCCCACTCGTTGGTTGCGGCCAAGGTTGTGCTGAAGACTGGGAGGTGGTGGGTTCATATCCTACCTCCGGCTATGGTACTTGAGGTTTTTCCCTGGGTTTTCCGGAAGACTTGGAAGACGAATGTCGGCTCCCCTTGAGGTCTGCCTAGGACGCATACTAATCCCTCGTCCCCCACTCCTCCTTGTTGTGCTCTCTCCATCTGTACAAGTTTGTATGCATTCATATAGTTTGCGGTGCTAACACAGAATTTAAAACAAAAAGGCATGGGCCTGCTTGCACTCATAGGTTTGTGCAAGCAAGCCGTGATAATTTAAACTTTTGTTAATTTGTCAGAATGGTGGCAAGCTGATGAACATTCATGCTTGGAAAGTCTTGAGCTTGAGGAGACAGATAATGAACGTATGTGGCACAGTGGCACTGTAACTCATACAAAAGCCCTTGGTCCCCAGGAGCTGTAATTAACAAGAGTGTTCTGTATTTATATTAACCAGCGAGTACTATTCAAAGTGTTTGTTTTCATTGTACACTTGTTCATCATGTTTTATCTTTCCTCTCTTTCACAGAAAGCACCACGGAAGGCTTCGAAAATCCTGGTAAGTTGTACCTCTGGTTTATGTGTGTGCACTATCTGTTGCTATTGCACTATTGCATCTGTGTTGCGTGAACTAACTTTTCTTTTTCTTTTACCTTTTTACAGATGAACAGATCGAAGACACTTCACCTGGCACATCATTGGCACAGCCACTTCCACCTTTCACCTTGCTTGACAACACTCAAGTAAATGTAATTGTGCCATGTACAGTAACATTAAGAGATAGTGATGTTTCGGTAAATGTGTTCCCTGTGCAGATCACACTTTGTACAGCTTTGGACGAAAGTTTACAGAACACGGCACTCACATATTTCATCATCGGAGCATCCCCTGAGAGGTATACGGGGTCAGGCAAAATGTTTAAAAAATGGTCCCTGGGTAACCCAGACACCTCTTTTAAATTTTGGCTGATCCTGTTTGCTAGCAGGGGGATGATCTGATGAACATACATGCATGCCGTGTTCTGTAAACTTTCGTCCCAAGCTGTACCATATGAGACAAGGAGAATTTCCTCCCTCAGCACTGCAATCTTAAGGGTGACCGATCCATTTTTTGTAATAAACATTACTCTATTTGTTTCTGATACATGACACATAATTTCATTACTGCATTGTCATTACTGTATTGTGTGACCAGATGCTTCCGCTCAAATCACGCTGCTGTCTATGGACGCTGCCTGCGAGGCATGGGTATTAACAAGATTTGTGCAACATGTTCCATTATTACAACATCTTAATAGTCATTTTTCCAACAAAAATAAAACAAAAACATTCCTTTCTGCTGTCTATGAAGCATGACTGCTGGGCACAAATTTTTCATTGGATGAATCTGCTGAACAGAAATTTTCACTGGATGAATCATGTTTGCGATTGTACATTCAGCTCGCCCATAGAATCTGGCTCTATCCTTTAACTATACCTGAGCCCGGCTTGTAGCTGGAGTCATATCAACTGTTGAGCTTGGACTTGCATTTTAGTGCTCTCGGGTGTGCACAGTTCATGACACAGCATTCATAGCACCCTCACCCCGGACAAATGTCTATGCACGCTCACGTACATTGTGCATTATCATCTCTGTTCTAGTTCCACCTCAAGGATGGTGTTGTAGTATCAGCAAACTTGCTTGACAGACTATATACACTAAAAGAACCGACAAAAGTCATTCGGGAAACAGCCCAGGCAATTTGGGGAGATGAGGACTTGTCTACCAGAACTTATAGTGGGAAGTTGGCCCCAAAGGACAAGAACATCAACAAAGTGGCACGAAAGGGGCTCACCCCACAAAAGGTCCGGGTATGTAGCTGTTATTGGAGTATAGAGGATTTGTACAAATATACAGGACATTATTTAAATCTGATTTGTTTCATTAAATTTGCATCACTGGTTCCCATATTAAATCAGTTGCACAACTGTATCTGTGTGACGGTTGCTTTATTTGCTTATGATTTTCGATCGTCGATGATCGTCCCTCTTCTGTCCCTTTCTCGGGTTCCAAATTTCTTCACCATGTACCAGCTGGCCTGCACCCTTGCCCTTTTGCCATTGCTTATGATTTCTTTTTTCTGTTCTTGCCTTCTGTTTCGCCTCTCTAGAATGTGTAAAGTACTGGGCAGACCTACACAAGGAAGTTGTCACAGAGAGGAAAATTGATGTGCCACACGTTCTAAACCAAATGTCCACCATACTATCTGGAAAAATCCAGGACGCAAGGAAGTCGGCTAAACTCAAACGTCTAACTTAGGATGAAGTGCTAGCTCACTGACACCATACATTCTCTACGGAGTACATTTTGCGTTCCTCCCCTGCAGCCAAATGGAGAATTTTCAAGTGAGTGGTCTCGCTTTAAAGGATGGAATAATGTTGCCACGCAGGCCGCATTGAGGCTGCTCTAAAACACAGGCAGATTTTAAGGGTGTAACAAATGCTATATCATTGAGTAACGCAGACCGTTGGGCTAGTTGGTATTCCATGGCAAAAGCTACAAAAAACACTGTGATGTGTTACAAAACAGACAGTGAAGGGACAAACAAACGAGGTTTGTCCCTTCGCTGTCCGTTTTGTAACACTTCAGAGCGTTTTATGCACCTTTTGCTGTTTCATTGATTTCTACTCCCTCTTTGAAAGTGAGATCACTCATGGGTGATTTCATGTCGGATCAGGTAGGGTGGTCTGGTCGACCTCTCCAATTTTTTTCTTTCAAACATATGTTAAAGCCTCGTCCCTAGGAGGCATATTGGCACTGAAAGTAGTTGATAATAATTGGCGGTTATTTTTTAATGAATTATCGTTCAGATGTGGGCATTTCGACCAATGCGCCTCCCACGAAGTTTGACGCCACGTGTCTTCATAAACTATTTGACATATTCAGCTGAATTTTTTTCCACATATTGTGCATTGCATCCTAAGTTCTGAAGACTCTAAGGTTTGCCTTTGAGGAGATAAAAAATCACAAAGTTGCCTCATTTGTAAAATATGGTACGTTTTGGGAACCTCACAACTCGTCCCCCAGTTGTAATACCCCAAAGTTATCTTCATCATTCTGTTCGTCTCGAAATGCCCTTTCTTCTCATAGCTGGTACATTGTATTGAGAATTAGGGCAACGCCACCAACAGTCTTTTTGTGAGGGGTATCTATGGAAAATGCGTAAATTCAACAGCGCGCAACCCATATATTCCCACTCGTGACAGCGTTCATTTTACTCACAACGTTCATCATGACGACTCAAAACAGCACATCAAAAAAATTTTTGCTTCAGAGATGGTCGAAGTTACATTCGTAACGCAATGTCGTTTCCAACATAACTTCGACCATCTCGGAAGCAAACATTTTTGTGATGTGCTGTTTTGAGTCATCATGAAGAATGTTTGTGAGAAAAATGAACGCTGTCACGAGTGGGAATATATGGGATGTGCGCTGTAAAATTTACGCATTTTCTGTACACACCCCTCACAAAAAGACTGTTGGAGGTGTTGCCCTAATTCAGTGGCGTAGGAAGCACAATGGTCGAAATGCCCACATCTTAATTATAATAATAATTCCTTAAGAAATCACCACCAATTTTTTTCAACTACTTTCAGCACCAATATGCCTCCAAGGGACAAGGCTTTAATGTATGTTTTAAAGAAAAAATTGAGAGGTCGACCGGACAACCCTGCCTGATTCGGCGTGAAATCACCCTTATGTTAAAATTTGTCGTTTGGCTTCCGGGGAAAAATATTAATATGCTCCATAGAAAATGCATGTGATGGGGAGCTATTTTATGCTGTCGTAACCTCTGATGTTGAAGTTTCACATGCATACATTTATAACCTTTTTTACTGGAAGAACCTTTTATTTCCTTTTTTTAAGTACAGTTGAGAATCTTTCCTTGATTCCTTGATATTATACTGTGTATTATTTTATCCGTATTTCCCTCGATGGCGTTCTTGCCGTGCAAGTGACACAAATGTTGTGAGCTACCTCTGCCCCTCTGGGGCCAGAGAACAAGAGTAAAAGTGTCAAATAAAGATTTATAAAAGCTGACTGAATACATTCCTATGTCTGACTGTAATTTGCTGAAGTGGACTCATTTGCAAGTGGTTCTGGAAAGCGGAACCACCTGCAAAGGGTTCTTAAATGGAACCAGTTTAGAATGGGTCTCAAAGTGGAACCACCTCCAAGTGCTTTCTCAAAGTGGAATCACTTGCAAGTGGTTTTTTATAAAGTGGATATTCCGAAAGTGGTTCTCCAAAGTGGGAAAGGTTTCATAAACCACTTGCAAGTGGTTCCACTTGCAGAAAATTTCCGCCTGGGATGACTTTATAGAGGAGAAAAAAGCATTACGATGCAGTTCTGCACCTGCCTGTCGGGTGGAATGGATGCATCGTTCTGCGCTCCATGTGACTGCTATTGTGGTGGGCAGTGGGCTGATTTGTTGTGTAACTAATTCTTTTGCACGTGATAACTTTGTCCCCGCTTTGTTCGTGATTAGCAGTGATGTGCCCGTGCCTGTCGGGTGCTGGTTGTTGTTCTACCTGTAAGGGCATCCCCACCATTTTCTATCTTCGCAAAAGCTGTCTTGGGAACGAGGGTAGCGCTTGCGTGATTCTTAATAATTTTGTAATGAAATTAGTTGAGAAAGTAACCGCTAAGGGGTGCAGATGTGTGACTTTATAGAGGAGAAAAAAGCATTACTATTCAGTTCTCTGCCTGGCTGTCAGATGGAGCAGACACATCGTTCTGCGCCCCCCGTGACTGCTGTTGTGGTGGGCTGATTTGCTTCTGTGCCTTTTTGTTGTTAGCTATTGATGGTGTCCCTTGTTAGCATATTTACTCTTGCTTTCACAGCAGCTAGCATTCCTCTGGATTATGAGTGTTTTTCTCCTTGCATGTCTTGAGCTGTCCTAACCTGCCCAGACATGCCATGATAACATCACAGCTGACTCCACAGGATGTCCAGAACTGGTGGTCACAAGGATGGTGGCGCCACCTGGTGTGATGCTTTGCAACTAGATAGGCACATATCTCAGTGCTCCGTCGCGCAGCGATGATCAGCGGCCGTTCCTGACCACTTTCTTCAAGATGGCGTCGTTGATCTTCAACTAAACTCCTTCTCTCCACTCTATTTGTATTTTTTTTCTTTTTTATGAACACTGGTTGCCGGCAACACACAGTGTGGTCTGGACACGAGTTACATGCTCCCCAATTAGTGTGGTGACTCCCTGAGGGGTGCTGATTACTGTGGGGGTCCAAATTAGCTCTAATAGCTAATTTAGTCGTGTTCAGGCTAGCTGTGTGTTGGCGGCAACGATTGCCCATCCCATACTACTACCGTCCACCCCTATTGCAACTCGACTTACAGTACACTGTGCTGCTTTGGTGTGATCGTGATATCAAAGGTCTTCATGCGCTCGTGGACGGCTGCCTTGGAAAAACAAACATAACATGACAACAGATTGCTTTGCAGAAAATGAATATGCTACATTCAGAGACTGGCAACAGAGAAATATCCCTCGTCCACAGAAATTTACATTACATACCTATATGTTTTTTTTTTTCATTCTTCCGCAAGCAGACATTAGAATGGAAACAAATGAAAATAGAAAACATGATGGCTGGGAAGTTGCATTGCCCGGGGCGATACTCTACCCCATGGCTGGTGGTGATGCGGGGAATTAAATAATGAGCCCCCTCACAATAAGGATCGATGTCCTGTGGTGTCCAGAAAGGTGAAGGGAGCCTTGAGGGCAGAGCGCTGGTGTGCTGGACGTGGCCAGGGACCAAGCAACTTTGTCAGAGGGAGGGGACGGGAGTGTAGCTTGCTGAGGGATGTGGAGAGTACGGTTTGGGAAGGTTGGTAGTGTGGGCAATGGAGCAGAATGTGCTCTAGATTTTCAACAGCACCGCAGTGGCTGCAGTGGGGAGAGGCAACTTGGCTCAAGCACCACTGTGTTGTGAAGGCCACGTCGAGGGACATTCGATGAACTAATGCGGCATCTTAACGAAACATATGTGCAGGCATGCGGAAAGCGAGCGCTGGATCAACTCTGCTCAGCTCTGCTTCAGTGGCGCTGTCAGCCTGTTCATTAGCTTCGACACCGCAATGGGCAGACATTACAAAAATTGCAACTACAATGACATAACGAATTACACTGTCATTGGTATTACATGAAGCTCCACTGCTGTCGTCATGCAGCGTATGACCTGCAGGAAAGGAAAACAACCACCCAAATACCACTCACCAAGCATATAAGTGAAGTGATGTGTATCCCTTGAAGGTAGTTTCTGGTTCGTGCATCTGCTGGTGTTGTTGATGTAGCTCATCATCATAGCAGTACACAACCACAAGGTGCAGTGCCTGTGTTTCGATAGGATTCTACGTATTATTTAATTCCATTCCAACAAATACTGTAGCAAGGAACTGTTCTCTCCAGGCAACGTCTCCTCAGAAAACTGGCAAAAATGCATGCCCTCCTTAACCCTCCTATATGCATGCATCATGACAGAAACATTATTCTGAAACTTCTGTGCATGCAAATGGCCAGAAAGAATCTGTCCATTTAATTCCTTCACCCTATATAGGAGGGTTAAACTCACCCCAAGAAATATCTAGCAGGAACTTCCTAGCAAACTGTCAGGAGCTTATCATTGATGGTAATATGAGTTGTACAGAGTTCATTTAAAGAGTATTTTGTGCCGGTTTATAGTCTACATGATTCGTTCTTAAGGGCGTTAAGACATAGACGAAAAGATGTAAACAAGAAGCGAAGACACAACCAAGCACTCCCTTTGAACACCTTTATTGACGTTTGTTCAATGTACCGTAGAAAACTAGGCCGACAGGTACATCAGCTGCCTCTTTGTCAAAGGACACAGAATGCGTGCTGATGCCAATTGTCCCTCAGGCTTCCTTTAATCACACTCCATGGAGCTTGTCTCCTTGGGTTGTGATAACGAAGGGGGCGTCCATGAAAATGATGCCACAGAAGAGGAATGCAAAACTGTGGTTACCGTTACAGGAGGTGGTGTTTGAGAAAGAGGCGTACATGTTTCGTCACTCTGTGCAGTCTTCTCTATCTGTGTTGCACATGAGATCATTTTTGGTTTTTCTTTAACGACAGATGAAAAGGATTTCTGGAACAGGAAGGGAGGTGCCTTCTCCCTGGCTTGTCGATAACTTACTTCCTCTGTAACTTTGATGTGCACAAAATCTTTCTTAAACTTCTGCTGTGGGCAAGACCCAGAGTACGAAGGGTGGTCAACTGAGCAAGTGATGCAGTGATCATGCCCTCTGAACTCTTAGGAGTTGTGATCCTGCTTGCTGCAGCAAGCACAGCATGCAGACCCTCTACAAGCATCGGTAGGATGGCCAAACCAGTTACACTTGAAGCATGTAAGTGGGCTAGGGATATATGGCCGCACATCTGCGATCAGATGCCCTACCTTCAGCCTTGCCTGCAGAATTGTGCAGTTGAATATGAGGATTGTGTTGCGTGTCGTCATGTACTCATTGTTTTTCCTGGTTTTTATTTGCCTTACATCAATAACCTTTTGGCTTTTTAGGTTTTCAAGTATATCTTCTGAAGGAATATCAATGACCTCAGCTATCGAAACAACACCACGGCAGGTATTAAGGGCCCTGTGCAAGGTTGATGATATTTTGATTCCAAGCATGTGGTGTGCATTCAGTATCCCAGTAAATCGTTCCTATCCATAGGACATCCCTACATGGTCGCGAACGTCCTGAATATATGGCCAACCATGCAGTACATATGGATGTCCCAGAACGACATTCGCCTTTCGTTTATATCCATTAAATAACAGATGACCTAGGTACGTCTGCAGGATATCACGCTTTGGATATTTGAATGGAGGCCTGGAGACCCCTGCGGTACCCACGAAAGATCCAGTACACGCGATTTTGGGCACTAGTTGAACGTCACAGGAACGTCTCAAGGACGTCGCCTGAAGATATGCAAGTAAATGTGAAGTTTAGGACACTTTGTTCCGACAGCCACATTTTTGTTGTGCTGAGAGCAAGCAAAAACTTCTGTAAACGTTAACTGGATGTGGGGGAACCAGTAAAATTGTTATATATTTCTATCGTTCGCGTGCTGCTAGCTGTGGAAGAATTTTATCTATATGCGCAACGTTCGTCAAGCAACCATGGAACTCGATCACTTTTATCACTCCACTCAGCTATTCACATTATAGACAACAGCTTGAATTAAAAACACAGTATTTGGTAAGAAGGAACGTGAAAAACGTTGTTGGTTATACCATGGCTCTGCAGATACACGGTTTAATTGCAAAGAAGCACCCCCTCACCGTTACAGGTGTATCACTGGCCAAACGTGACGAACGTGCCCTAGCAGCCTGTGTTTCAGTATATGCTCAGGAGATTTTGTCAACAGAGACCATTGTGAATGCTCTGGTCTCCTTTCAAATACGCATACGCGGTGGAGGTGACAAAAAGGGAGCCTGCTCTTCTTTTTTAGGATGAAAGTACAGGTGGTAACATGGTAAGCCTTGGTGGACCGCGCGTCAGACTGTGGCTGAACAGTGGCGGGGCACACTAGATATCCTGAATTTTTGTCCTGTTGTTGATGTTCGAGGCATTTATTTCACACACACACACACACACATAATGACAAACACGTAAAAAATTAACATGGTACATAATACATATGTAAATAGGTATGTACTTTATATATATATCAGAGTGGTGTTTTCGTCCCAGATATGTATAAACTAAAAGTAAGTGCAAGTTTGGGCCTGCTTGCATATACATTAATGAACTTATAAGTGTTTTGGATATGTTCCTTCTCCAATGTCCCCTATACATCCATTAACTGACTAATGGATACCCTGTAGACATTCAGGAGACATCAAATTGTGTTTAAAATTTTGTCTCCCTGATGACCCATGGACATCCACGGGTTTTTCACATATATCCCAGGGATTCTGAGTCGCCATTTTGGGGTATTGCGTGGGTATCCATAGGACGTCTGTGGTTTACTGGGGAGTGCCCACAGTCGGCTTCCGAGATGCATTTTAGCAGCAAGTCACATAACATAAGGCGCTTAATTTCGGTCATGTACTCTGACAGAGATGCCACCGCCTTTCTCAATGAAGAATGGTGACATTTTCCCAAGTGGAGTGCTCTTTTCATTCTCAGTGCTTGAATTGCTAACGACAATATATTTAGTCTGGAAGACATTCAATGGCTGTGTGGAAACTTCGATCCGAGGGCGCTTTCCGCCCTCGATCAAAGAAGGAAAATCTTCACTCATACGAGATTGTGAGATATGGACATTGCAGAAGATTGCCCACGCTTCATGTACACATGCGTGCAAAGGTCCAAAGTTGTACTAATCCATCGGCCGAGGCCTGACCAAGACCCCCGACCGCTACCGTTCAAGGCTTCTACACTACACCTCTCATCCTCTCGGCACGGTACAGATAACACCTTGGAAACTGGGGGCTGGGGTTCGTAGTGGCGCCACTCACCCAACATCAGCTTGCGCCAGAGCTGTAGACGTTACTAAAAAAAAAAAAAAAAGGAACGACGCGTTCCTTCGAAAAAATAGTAACTAAGTATGATGAAGGAACGAATAACCGAGAGACACGGGACACGAAGACAAGCACAAGAGTTCTCAGACACAGTAATGATTTAATAACACCGAGCCTCCTAAATACCTAACAACTCCGGGAAGGGAGGGAGAGGGATAAAGGATGGCCTATTTACACAGTTCCCGCGCTGCGTTATCGCCACCGTCTCTTTCAAAAGTCTGTTCTACTTATCTCTTTCCCTAGACACAACCACGATTTCGTTGAAAATGGGCTCACAGTTTCTGCATTGCCGAAGATGTTCAACTAGCTCGCTAGAGATATGGCTCTTTTTTAAGTTCAACTGGTGTTCTCGAAGGCGGTCATTTAAACAACGTCCACTCTGCCCCACATAACAAAAACCACAACTTAAAGGAATAGAATAAACAACAGCACATGTGCGTGATACAATCGCAGACTTATGCTTTACATTGGAACCTTTCGGCACGACATTGAATGGAGTCAATCTACTCAACCTTAAAGCATGTGTCTCCCGTGTCTCTCGGTTATTCTTTCCTTCATCATCATGCAGCAGTTAGTCTGCGCCCTATCTCTTTTATCGAATAACTAAGTACGTTACCCGTTATTAACAAACAAAAGGAACGTGTTCTCGTTAGTTGGAGGTAACGAGTTACTTCTATACGTTACATTTGCATACAAGACAGCAGAAATACGAAAGCATCGCGTACTTTATTTCTTTTTTTTTTCAACTCATCCATGTTGAGTTGCAATTCAGTAGCAACTGCTACTCAAAGCTGGCTGACATGAGTTTACCAAAGTGCAAAGTTGGAGTAGTTGGTGTAACATAAAATCTTGGCAGCATAAATTAGTCATGACATGAGTTCCCAAGTAGGGGACAGAGAGACAAAGCACTAAACGCCCTGAGAGCAGTGAATCCTTGAAAGGAGGAACACAAAGAACACGGTGAGTTCTCTGGAACACTGTGGACACTAGAGCAATGAGAAAGGCGTTGCTCTCTGGTATCCTTTGCTCTTCCCGCTGGATATTTCCACGCGCTTCAGCTTCTTCGAATGCCGCCATGTGCGTAGGAAAAACCACAACTCGCGGTGGTGGTAGGTGACAGTAAGGAAAAGAAAAGGAACGAGTAACTTGCAGTAACGCGTTATCAACTTTTGTAACTAAGTAGGTCACTAGTTAATTTTTTTAGAAGGTAACTAAGTTGTGTGGAAAAACCGTGTTTCCACAACCTCGGGGCGTCAGTCCGTCCGCACCGTCGCCAAGGAAGACACAGCAAGCAAAAGGTTCGAACAACAAACACCAAAGGTTTATTTCATACCTTCTTAGTCACGCAGCCGTGATCCCAACGGCACACCGCCGTCAAACAAAGGCAGCCCAAACCACACGCACCCGTGTGCTTATATTTTCCTGACCCGGCCCCCTAACACGTGTCGTCGACCACCTGTCCTGCCATCTCGTGGCACAATCAAAAACGAGAGGTGGCCCACATCCCCCCACCCTCATGTGTCCCACCCGTCACTTAGTTAGTTACCAAAAATAGTAACGCGTTACTGAGTAACGCGTTTCTTGTAACGCGTTAGGTACAGCTCTGGCTTGCGCTGATGCCCTCTGCGGGGTCATGAATTGCTCGCCGATAAATTATCTGTCCATGGTTTCTCGACCGATGTATTCAAATGGTTTATATCTTACCGTAAGAAGATTGTTATCTATAAAGCTTACCGGTCCCGTTCTTAGAGGGTGAGTTCTGGTGTACCCCAAGGTTCCGTCCTCGGGCCAATACTGTTCAACATTTTCATAAACGATATTTCCACTTGCATACAACGCAGTGATATTCTTCGATATGTTGATGGCATCAAGCTTTACTGGTCCCTTAACAATGTCCACGACTGCTTGCAAAATGACACTACCCACATTTATTCTTGGTTCGCGTGGAATATGTTGGAACTTAATACCCTTAAGACGCACACAATCACTTTCAGTCGGAAACCGGTCCTGTCCATCACTCCTACACTATAGCTTCTACTACCATTAGTCATGTCTCTAATATGATAGATTTGGGCCTCTTTTTAGACAGCAACCTTTCTTTTCAAAAGCACAATAACAACAACAACTTTATTTTGGCTTTGGAGAGTGGGGAGCTTCATCGCCACAGGCGATACTCTACCCCACTGCTGGCGGGAAAGTGGGGAATAAAATAACGAGCCCCTTCACAATAACGATCAAAGTCCGATGGTGTCCAGAAATGTCAGAAGAGCTTTGAGCGCAGACCGTTGCTGGGCTGGATTAGGCCAGGGACCAAGCAATTTCGATAGGGAGAAGGGGCGAGAGTCCAGATGACGAAGAGAGTCGGAGAGTGTGGTTCGGGAAGGTTGGCAGTGGGAGCAATGAAGAAGAATGTGCTCCAGATCCTCAAGAACACCACAGCGGCAGCAGGTGGGAGAGTCAAGTTGTCTCAAGCGGTAACGCCACTGAGCTGTAAAGGCCATCCAACGCTGATCCAACGCTCGCTTTCCGCATGCCACGAAACACCTCTCGTCAAGATGTTGCATCCACCAAAGTTGCAACACCACCAAAAGTACATTATGTATATGACTAACCATGCATTCTCTAAAGTTGATGTGATCTCCCGATTCACAAAAAGCTTCAATCAACCATTGTGAGTTTTCGCATTTTCTTTCTTTTTTTTTATTGTTGACCCGATCCTTGAGTTTTCTTCAGTTGTGTGGAGCTGCCTGAACAAATGCCTTTCACCGATGAAGAAAAAGCGCACCGCCGATTCGGAACAATATTGCCGTAATCTCACGCGTATTAGCCCGGGCTTATGCGCGATTTTTCTCATGGGCACTCTGCGGCTTATCTGCCTACTATTTTCCCTGGTATTTTCTCCATACTCTGGTTTGAACGAAAGGGCCGGCAGTGTCTCTGGAACACTACTGCCATGCCAATGCATGAACAGTGCATAACCGGGACGGGTCCACATTCGAGTAGGTCGATCTTCCTGGTGCCTTCCCACAAGCAGCTTTAACGAAAGTGGTGACAGTGATTCACGTCTCCTGGAAGACCACTGACCCATCAATCCATGAAAAACGACCAACAAGGGCACAATCCGGTCTTGGTAGAACTCTAGAGCTGACCTCTTTTGCTGTAGAATATGCCAACCCTGGAGTATGGACCACAGAGTTTATGGCCTTCTCTATGGTCTCCTTCGTCGCACAAATCAGTCATTTCGGTGCTTATATGTAGGGCTCCGGGTTTTCAGATTTTATTTCAGGGCGTTACCAGGGGATGTTTTTCGGAGTGTATGGTTTACAGCTCGTTAATATCCGAAATTCGGATAAAACTTGATGACGCACGTACAGTTGCGCAGCGAAAACGCAGTTCTCACCAGTGCCGGATTTAAGGGGGGGGGGGAAACGGGGAACATGCCCGGGGGCCCCCACCAAAAGGGGCCCCCACCACTGAAATTGTCACTGCTTCTTCTACAAACGATACGGTTTTGGATTCTCGCCAAAACCACATATGGAGCAAGAACTTTCGTGCACTTGGAGAATACCACCCCAGTTGAAAGATATGCGTATAGTTCACTACCATAATTCAGTTGTTCATGTTCTTAGGCACCTTGAGGCACACAATGTTGTGTGTTTCAGCCTGACAGCAGTTGCTTCCTGTCGTGTACTGTTCATGCATAACCAGGGGCATAATGCTGAGGAGATGTTAGAAGCTCTGTTCGACGCACATGGCATAAACAGGTACGGTAGTCCTACGACAATGCTGCGTCCATGAGTAGAACGTACAACGTCTTCAAGCACGAGTACGACAGAAAAAGCACCTGGCTACGTGGGTTCCTTGCTCAGGGCGCTGTCTAAATCTGGTGGCAAAATTACCTGCCGGGTGCTGCCGTGCTACTGTCGCTTTTTAGATTTCCTCGAGCAAGTATAGGAGTTCTTTACAGCATCCGCGCATAGACACAAAGATAGACACGAAGACACAGGTGATGCGAGCAACCTCACCACAACGGTGTCCGGCGACTGCTCAACAAAGCAGCCCGTTCCAGAACCGAAAACACGGTGGTCCTGTACAGCGGATGCTGTGAGCCGTCAGGGGATACTGTCTTTTCTTTAGAACGTTATTACGTCTTTAAAAGTCGTTACGTCCTTAAAACGTCTCGACGTTATTACTAGCAATCGAGATGAAATAACTCAAGTGCCCTTTAAAACAGCGGTGTCATTGACTTGGGAATTAATGCGGCGTTTTGGGACAATATTTTAGACAGAGTGGACAAGAATAGCAATACATTATAAAGTCCACAGATAGACCTGAACATGCTTTGACCTGAAGGTGTGAAGCATTCGATCACTACCGCATGGTTGGGGATGATGTAACTGGAGCGAGGGAATTTACTGCAGTAAGAAAGCGCAACTGACGATCCAGTGTACGGCTGCGTAACTGCCCCTGAAGCACGGTTTAGTGGCACCTCATAGAAGTTCCGGAGAAAGAACTTCTCTTGATCACCGGCTGTCCGCGTATGAAGAGCTATCGTCCTGGTTCGGCATCTCATTGGAGAAATCTGCATCCTGGAGGTATACGCTTCAGCCTCTGTGCTAAGGCATTTTTGCAAGACGAGGTCGGCAGCCGAGAATCTTTCCTCTACGCACTGATCATGGAGAAAAGAAGTTTTTCCTTATGTAGAGGTTGCTCTTCATATACACTTTAAGAAAAAACGTATGATTTTCTACGCATTTCGGTAGAGCTGCATTTCAACCACATTTCTACTCCAACTAGTTTTACCTTTTGGTTATAACTGCAGAGTAGAAACAAACTACAGAGTAGAAGCTGTCGTTCTACCAGCTTGGGTAGGAAATTCTATCATTTTCTCTTATTGCAAACGTGAGAAAGAGACGCAAGGGAAAGGGACGCTGCCTATACCCGCGGGGGAGAAGTCGCGTGTGGATTGGCACGAAATGGTAGAAGTACCGTCCCGCTGCAACTCTGGGTAGGAAATTCTACCTTTTTTTCTTAGAGTGTAGGTCTGAGTGTGATGGTTAGCAGCAGCTCCTGTGAGCGCTCATTTTCGATACTGAAGCTCATAAAGAACAGTCATCGGGCAACCATGACGCAGGGCGGATACCTTGTCACTCTTATGCAAAGGGACATTCTTAAACAGCTTGATTTTACAGAGGCCATTACCGATTTTTGAGTAAGGAAGTCAACGAACGTTCCAGGTTGCGCTAGCAGCACAATGTAGTCTCGAATAGGTTGCAAAATAGTAGATACGATATCTTAAAAGATGTTCACTGTAAAAGCTAATGTGAAATACTCTTTCTGGAAACTGTGTGGTAATAAATAACGTACCAACTGCTGGACATTCAACTTTTTCATATACGTATGTATCGCGCATGGAATATTCGTACCGAGGTCAGGCATCTGTATGCCCATAATTTACACTCATGAAGCACCATGAAAAGTACTGATCGTGCAGAAGGGCCCCCACCATGCACGCTGCCCCGGGTCCCGACCACTGTAAATCCGGCACTGGTTCTCACATTTACTGCTTCAACACTAAAGACACACAAGCTTTACACTACATTCCGTGTGACGTACACTGAGGTGTTCCGCAATTCCAAATGCACCCTTTCCGTATGCAGTGCTCACTGTTATGCAAACAGTACTTACATATGACAACCTCTGCATTGCGATCGCGGGACGATGTGAACTCCTCGAAATCAGGGTGCTCCTTGATGTAGTCGCAGGGCAGCTTTCGCTTGCGTCCCATCTTGTCGTCAGCACTGCAACTAGTTGCCCTTTCAAAGAGACCACTCCGTATGACCTCGGTTCGATGATTATTTTAGTGTTTAGGTCATGTGTCGGACAAAGAAATCGTAAAACAGACTGGAGGAAAACCCGGGCAGTGAATCCTGAAGTGGTCGAGATGACCGCCGAAGAAAACGGTAGGTCACGGAAACCATTATTATGTTGTCGTGGGGCCGATATCCGAGGTCAGAAGAAACCCAGTACACAAAAGGAGGCCAATAATAATAACCTAGCTATGAGGGAAAACATCTGCCAAGCGGAGTTTTTCGGATTAATACGAATTGCTTAAAATTTCACCGGAGTACACAGTAAATTTATTTACACCCCTATGAGTGTAAAATGAGTGTTAGATAACTCACACCCTTATGGGTGTAAATGCTACACCCCAGTGATGGGTGTAACAGAGGCGTCACATATTACACCCAAAAGAAGGGTGTTTATTGGGTGTATTGACCCTAAAAATGGCAGGTTCTGAAAAAAAAAAAAAACACTTGCTCTGCATTTAATTGCTAGTGTGAGCATCTTACCTATCTAGACTTTTGGAGTTTTTTTATTTCCGTATTAGCGGCACGAAGCAACTGTGGCTATGAGAGGCGTACAGACGTGGGCAGAGGACAGCAGAGAGGAGTGGGGGGGGGGGGGCTTAGTGTGCATCCTGGGCCGACTTCAGGGGAACTGCGCAGACATTCGTCGGGAAAGTCTTCGGAAAACCCAGGGAAAACCGCAGGCAACACAGACGGTGTGAGGATTCGAACCCGTGTCACCGGCGTGGAAAGCGATCATCTTAACCAGCATGACACGGGAGGTTAGAAGAGCTTAGCTAGTTGCTTCCGCTTTAACCTCTTGTGGAGGCTTGAGTTCGCATTCATTATATCACATGTACGCTCTTCCCGCATGAACACTGCTTAAATGTACTAATAGGTATGCATATATAGGTATATTGCATATATATGCGAAGGAAAAGGTAGAATGGATTCGAGATTACAAACAGAAAATGCAAGGGGGGTTTATTAAAGATTAAGGGGCAAGTCGACACTGCAACAGCAGCCTGCCTTCGCCATTTGCAAGCCCTGTTGAAGGCTGCTGCTGTCTTCCTTGTTCTTCCCTTGTTTTTTTCCTAGCTGTTCGTGGTATTTGGATCTTTCTACTTTTTCTTTTCGTATATTAATTTCACAATCATCCACAATAGTTAGCCCTTTACTTACATACACATATGTATTTCAATTTCGTGATCACGCGCACCAGTTAACCTTTCAGCCAGGGGTGAAGCCCCTGTCAGCTATTTTCAAGTTTAGTCCTGTTGAAGGCAGCGCTGACAGCCGAAACGTCGACCCCTAACTGTAACTACAGTTGCCCTACAGTTGGCAACACGACTGTAAAAAAATTAAATAGGAATTACTAGAAATAGATTTAATGTAATAAAAGTAGCAATTGTTTCTAATCCTTATACGGCTTCCCAAGTCTCTTCATTACTTGTAGTCTATATCTTTTTCGTGTCCATCTGTACTAAGTTATCTATATATATTACGAATATTATCACAATTAAAAAGAAAACTACGTGAGCTACGAGTATTGTGCGGCATACACCCGTTTTGCACTGATATGAGTGTTCCAAAATTTAGCATTGTGTGTAACGGAAGTGTGATCGGGGTGTATTGGTACATTACACCCCTTTTACACCAACACGGGTGCTTAGTGGAGTGTAGTATAAGTGTAATTCGGGTTTGTCCCCATAATACACCCTTTTCACACCGGGAAGGGCGTAAAAAAATTTACTGTGTACGTTTTTCGGATAAACCCGAAAGCCCGGAACCCTACTTATATGCGAGTGCGGCTTATCTGCCACGAAATTTTCAAAGTGTTTCTAAAAACGTGTCCTGCGGCTGATCTGCAGTGCGACTTATACGTGTGAAATTACGGTATACTTTGATGAAACAATGTACTGCAACTAGAGGTATAACTGGCAACTAGGTCAGATTCTTCATTAACTTAACCTATCCAACTCCTCCTTCCCTAGAACAGTACGTGATTGTCATTTCCTCTACACACTTGTACATGGTATCATTGACTGCTCCGACTTGTTATCTTCGGTGCCCATTCATCTTCCCCTACGGAATTAGACGGCACATCCTGTTTTCTATTTTAAATATTGCAAATAGCTGTGCTCCCGTACCTCGTTTATTGCGCCATATGAACGCACTCAACCGAAACCATGACGTCAACATTTTTTCGCCGTATTTGTCATTTCTGTCTTTCCTTTATAATATTAATCTGCAGTCGTATTGATGAGTAGCATTCCTACACTCTCCCGGTGTTTGCTTAATTTTCTTGATGTTCTATTTTGCTTCTGCCCTGTGTAAACTGACATTGATCTTGTTGGTGCACCATCAAGCACGGTTGTTGACGTGCATCTTTTAAAATAGCACTCCGTTCCTCTAGTCTGAAGAAGAGCTTTCGCTCGAACCGTCACCCTTTTTCATTGCTTCCCTCTTCGGTACACCGGTACCCCCTTTTTTTCTCTCTCTCTCTGTACGTGTACCTGGCAGCCCTTTTTGGATTTTCGTTCATCTTTTAAAATAACCTGCTGTTGTTTGTTTGTTTGTTTGTTTGTTTGTTGCTGTTGCAGCACGAGGATTGAATGTTACAGAGTAAGGATTAAATCCCACGGCGTACGGGGTAGACATGGCAGAATAAGGATTAAAAGTTTCAGTACTAGGATTAAATTCCACAGTATTTGGCTCAAATTCAGCGGTATACGGTCTAAATGCGACGGCAAAACCTGCAGGGGCGGAGGGAATGCACACAAATCCGTGTGGATAGCAATGGTTTATGATGACAATAATAAATGACGCAGCTCGAATTGGCAAACAGTGAATCACACATTGACAAAATCAGGGAATACACTACACTTGGAAACAAATAGTCTCGAATTCATGCTTCGCACTATAAAGTCAAATGCACATTTAAAGTCAAATGTTGCACCACACATAAAGCGTAGTCGCCTTGTCTCATCACACCAATGTAACACAACATCATAACATCTGTAAATGATCAGAAGGTATATGCTGAATGAGATGGAGAAGGTGCCAGCTGTTGCGATGACTGTGCATCAACCGAGGGTTGCAGGATGTAAGGTGCCATATAGTTTTGGACAGGGATGAAGCTTCCAAGAGTCTGCACTACGTGAACTGGCATTGTAACGAACATGATTGGCTGGAGGGCTGCTACTGGCACTGGTGCTAGTAGGGTCACAGAATGTCTACATGTACGGATCTTACCAGAAACACCTGCTGAAAGGCTTTCAGAGAAATCGCCGTGCAACGTGTTTTCACTTTTCTCAAGTGTGTGGAGAGTAGAGTTTTCCTCTGATCTCCACATGCTGACATGCTGAATGTGTTGCATGGGCTGTGCTGTCACAGAAGTCGAAGCTGTAGATGCTGAGGCAAGTGTTATTGTGGAAGGCTGCTGAGCGATAGGGGCTGAGACATTACGTTCCTGGCGTTGTGCAGGGACAGGTCTCTGTGCATCCTTGTGGCGGTTGTTCTGATGGTGCGCGCCTTCAGTGTGCTGTAGGCGGGCAGGGCCAGTGAAGACTCTGCTTCGAGCTATACCAATGCATCTGAGGAGTTCAGAAAATGGATCCTTTTCAGAGGTCTTCAGCTCTTCACGCCACATTTGCTCATCGAGGTAGAGCTGTAGGTCTCTGCGCTGCATCCCACTGCGGATCAAAGGTTGCTTAAGGGCATGCCACCTCGACTGAGCTGTTTGAGTATGAAGCTCCGGGTGCTGACTACTAACAAACCGAGCCCTCTGGTTCGCGACCCTGTGTTTGTAATAGTTGGGTCTCTTGAGACGCTTCCACTGCCGTGGATCCTCTCCGAGTGTTTCAAGGTTGTAGTAACTACCCCGTCCCTGAGTGATTAGTGTTGTTCCTCTTTTCACGTTCCTCTTTATCAGTGGAATAAGAGTAGCCTTGACCCTCTTCTTGTTAGGACAGACTAAGACTCTTACTTTTGTGTCCTGGTTTTTATTCAGGCTGGGTTCCCTATCTGCCATGATGAGTACCCACTGCCCAGACGACTTGCAACCTTTGTTATTTACACGCTTCCTGAAGACAGATTCATAGATCTCCACAGACCTACGTCTCCCACCAATCTTTCCATCTGCTGCATTACGACGCTCCATGTACACAGAAATGGCACGTCGCAACAAGTAGAGACCACGAGAGATTGTTGAGTGCGACAATTTCCTGTTGCCTCTGGAATAGTTGTCAGCAATATAACTGTAGGTACCCGAACCTCGTGCAAAGATCAGCATCATGTGCAGAAAACTATCTAGAGGAACACGAAGGTTCCTAAATACGGAGTTGTAAAATACAGATTCCGACCAGTAGTGACCACGCCGTCGGCAGATCCATCGTGCAGTTGTTCTGCACGACAATCGCAGTGTTGTCGGTTGTCGACACAACGGGCATCGCATATCCTTCTGCAGTGCACCGTGCTCCATGAGCCACTTGATGACTTCTAGCTTACCTGCAAGACATGTGATAGATCACTACAAGATCACTATCCGCATAAGAATATATAATATATTGCTATAGTATATATAATATATATAAGAATATATCCGCATAAGCGGATCACTATCCGCTTGGTTCCCTATGTAGGGATCAAAAATGAGCACAAAAGCAAGAACTATGAAGACATCAACAAAGGTAGTGGAGTGAAGTTGCTTGCACGCAAGTCAACCTTAATGCCATCCCAGCACTGCTGAAATATGGATTAACCCCCATTTTCCCTGAATCAGAATAAGGCGTATGTTAGTAACTGCTACATACTGCACATTCTGGATGCCGAGATTTGTATTCCGGTCGCATTCCTATGTGATAGGACATGATCTACAATATATTGCCATTAATAAAAAAAACTATATGTTGTAAAATTATGTCTATAGTTAACGCAGACACGCTCTATCTTGACAGAACTGGCAGCCAATTATTCATGACTGAAGTTTCTTGCTAGTAGATCTTCACCGGAGAATTAATATCAGCAACTTTTGCCTTTCAGTCTATTAAGCATCGTAGCCACAGCATAAAGGGAACGAACATCATCAACTTTATTACATTGTGACGATCTACCCCGTTGCTGGTGGTAATGTCGGAGACCAAGAGAAATGTTGGAGTGATTACCAATTCTTGGTTGGCTCTACGTCCGTCTCCCACCCACATGATATCCGCAGATGAATAACTAGCAATTCCTGTATCACTTCAAAAAGGGACTTGTGGTGTTTTTCACATTTTTCCAAAAAACAAACAAACAAACAAAACAATGAAAATTGCCTGAGTCAAATAATATTGTGTACATGACATGCACATATCTCACTGTAAAATGCCACTCAAAAGTGACAAACCTTCACAGATGAGAAATCAGTGAGTGAGAAAAACTAAGAGAGGGAAAACTAGGGAGAGTAAAGGAGGAACAACAACAACAGCAACTTTATTTCAGGATGATGGGTGGGGAGTTTCATCGCCGGGGGCGATACTCTACCCCATTGCTGGAGGTGAAGCAGGGAATGAAGGAATGGGTCCCGTTACAATGAGGATCGGGAGTCCTGTGGCGTCCAAAAAGGCGAAGAGAGCCTTGAGGACAGAAGAGGAAGTTTCTAGAAATCTTCCAAACGTTCGGGAGCTGCCACGATAGATAACACTGCTATTTCTTCACCACCGCCAGGCTGCCATTGCAGTTTACATATTTTGGTGTGCCATTTCTCATTTGTCAGAAGGTGTTTGTGTTGTGTGGTTCTGTGTGTCCTTGTCTCCATCTACGTCGTTACCGCTTATGCCATTACATACCTGGAAGAACTATGGAGTATAAAGGATATTGGAAAGGGAAGTTTGAAGAACACTCCCAATATTCGGGAGCTGCCAGGATAGATTACACTACGATTAATAAGAAAATAGAATACACTACTAAGCTCAGTGTGGCGTCAAAAAGAATAGAGCCGCGACTGAAAAAAAATCACCAGAATTATTCTGGTGTTTCCTAATGTTCCTGACGTTACCACAAGACTCTCTTGATGTTTGTAATGTGCACATCAAAAATGTCTGGTGTGACAGCAGGGTGACTCTGGTGCTGTCTAGTTCTCCTGATGTCAACACCAGAGTGGCCTACTACGACACCAGAATGAGTCTCGTGCCTTCTAGAATGCTTGGTGTGCGCACTAGAGAGACGTAGTGTTTTAATGTGACCGTTAGAGCGGTCTGATGTGGTTCACAGACACCAGACCTATGGCGCCAGAGTACGAGCACCACGTGTTGTTACTATGAAAACCGCAATTTACAATTAGCATGAGTTCGTGAGCACAACTTTTTTTCCAAAGGGATGATAACTCACATTGCAAATAATTCCCTCGAGTGTCGAAACTGACACGCTTTTGCGGCTTTCACTCGAGTTTGAAAACGAAACTTTTCGCTCTCATTGTCACATCAAAGAGCGACAGCGTTATCGGCATTAGTGTCTGTTTTGAACTCAACCAGCTGGCCGAGGCGGTTGAGGTAGCACTCGGTCGTGGTTTTCGACATAAAAACCGCACACAAATGTGAATAACTTTGAATATGTGTTTCTGAAGTTCTGTATTATATGTCGAAGTTTGCTTTCCAACCTGTGCACCAGTGGAAGTAAGGAAAATACAAGCAGATGTGACGCCTCTGAATGTGCATTTCGTCCAGCATCATGTGGACTGTGATTATTCATTGAGTGTGGACTACAAGAAGAGAGGATGGAAAATGTGCCCGAAGAGTCGATCGAGTATGCTTTTCTCAATTAGAGTATACCGGATATGGGGTATTCACAATTGCAGAAGAAATAGCATTTCACCTTTTTTGTACTTTTATATTCTGGTGTGCATGCTTCTCCTAAATGTATAGCATCAATGGTAGCAATAATATAGACACATACTCAAGTGTTCCTATTTCAGATTATATTCAGTATACTATATGCAAACAATTAGCAGCCTGCTATCAGCTGGGTCACCTTTGCAGTAGAAAGAAACCTTTGATATCTTGCTGTATTGTTTACCTGATTTGATGATTAGCTAACCTTAATGAGTACATCACAAACAGCTTTAGTAACGGAATAACGAGCAGAACGTGTTGGTTGAATGTTTTACATTCATGTATGCGTGGTGCAAACCAGGATCCCTTCATGATGTTTTCTTATGCTTGACTATTGTACATTATTCTGTTTCACGCATTCGATCCCGTGAGGTACTTGGCTTCTCAGCGCCCTCACGAGGGTCTGAAAGCTGTGCGTATTTGTGAAGGCTTAGAGAAAAACAACAGGACAGCACAAACACCGTGTTCGTGCTGTGGTGCCGCGCTTGCACTGTCCTGTGCTTTCTCTCTCTCTCTCTCTGTCACGTCTTCAACTATGCACAGCTTTCACTGCCTTGTGAGGTTCCTGAGGAACCAAGTACATCACGGGATTGAATGCATGAGACATCACAATGCATGTTCAACAGTTGAGCATCACAAAACACCACGATAAAATGTGGGCCGTTCAAAAGTGTGTGTGTGTGTCCATAGTGCAACTGTGTACAGGGGTAACTGGATTGGACGCACTGTTTTATATGACAAAACGCTGGCAATGGGATGATTCATCCTTATGGACGCTGAACTGGAAGGAATGCGCGGAAGCCTCCAGTAGCCTCTGGTCCTGATGTCGCTCACTCCCTTTCGGGATAATTTGCGGCGGGAGAATAATAGGGCCTTGTCCGTGTCCAAAGGTTTGTGGGAAACGAAAAATTACTGATAAAGTGCTCCTGAGACACTGAGATGGTCGGACTTACGACCTCTGGGAAAGTATTACACATTCAAAAGTATTATAACATATGTAATAAGTCGATTAGGCGTATTACAATACAGATACAAATACTTTTCGAAAATGAGTATAATACATAATACAAATACTCAAAAATAAATTACAGTAATTTTCCAAGCACCCCTGCTCCAAGGTCGCAGCGGTAGGGTGGTGTGTAACCTGGGACTCCGCTAACGCAGTGCAAAAAGTGAGCTCCCCGAAGACGCGAACGGCAACAAGGTTGCCAGAGGAGAACCGGGTGCTCCGCCGGAGCATAACGTGACGTCACAGTTCTCAAAACTAAAAATTCAATGTCTCTAGCTTCCGCGTCACATAGAGCCAAAATATTTTGCAGGAATGTAAAGTGAGACAATATTTCCGTAACATAACTTTAGTAGGATTCTGAAGACACGAGATTTAGTCTGTAGTGGCACTTTAAAGTACAGTACAATGTAAACAATTGGAAATGTAGTTAAGGTAAAGTGCAAGTACTCAGAAATGTACTTAAAGCAGTCATGGGCAGTATCGAAGCTACATTTTGTGTATCGCTATTAGGTATCGCGTGCAAAAAATGGGAGTATCGGTATCGAAACTACATTTTTAGTGTATCGTGCCTTTTAACGATACCCGATACTAGAAAAAGACACAAATATTGTGGAAACCCGTGTTTCCACAACCTCGGGGCGTCAGTCCGTCCGCTCCGTCGCCGAGGAAGACACAGCAAACGAAAAGTGTGAACAACAAACAAGGATTTATTCCATACCTTCTCACAGCAAGAAAGGCAGCCACAACTCAAGGAGCCAAACCCAAAAGAGAGGCCGTGGTTTTCGTGCCTATCCCTTATGTAGCCCTTTTACGCCCCCTACTTCTGGGACGCATGACCCGATTCCGCTTATCAGGTGTTTTACACACATGCCCCTCAGTGACGCCCACAATATTGAGGCTGTTGTGAGACTTAGGGTCGGCGGCGCTCACTCAGACGGTAGTACAACCCAGGCCGCAGCGGCGTAGATATGTCCACCATAAATTCGCTCGAAGCTTACGTCCGCGCGCGCGCTCCATCGCCGGGAGAGGAGGCCCTGGGCCGTGCTCTGGAACGCGGGCGCGCGCGGTTGGTTCCAAAAAAATATCTTCCTACTCTTTCTACGGCAGGCGCGCCGAAAACGCTGGGCGTCATCCCCATAGCCGACTTACAGAGGACCAACCTCACGGCTTCTGGAACTTCGCTGCCCGATGTCCCCCTGCTCAGTGCGCAAGAGCACGTCCACTTAACTGTGTGTATTCTAAAGTGTGGATTCCACGTCTGTCATGCCGAAACAATAGCCGCCGGCTTAGCTTGAGCACTGAAACCCTTCTACAGCTCACAATTTATAACAGCCAACTACGTCTCTCAGTAACGTCTCATATCGCAGCAACAAAGGCATTCTTCTGCCGTCGGCATCGGCACGCATCTGCCACAAGGACACCCCGAACCGAAACAGCAATAGCATATTTCCGCTGCGAGGTTCTCAACATTTTCATTATACATGAAGAGTGTTTCCCAATGCGGCTAAGTAACTGCAATGACGGTAATTCATCCTCCGTCGACGATTCTGCGGATGATGTCGTTTCATACTTGCATCTAGCGCGTGCACTCGTACTAACAAACATTTTGCGGGCGTGACTGCCGGACTATAGTAAGCTTGAGGGCATTCAAGTTTGGAAAAATCAACATCACACGACGTGGACCTCAAAACAACATTACGCCTTCGCCACAGACCGGGAGGCGGATTAGAAAGGCGAGACTAGCCGTAGCCGACACGAGCCAACCCAGTGTTGTGTCTGAGGGAGCACTGAGCTTTGCGCTCGAATGCGATCTTTGAAATTCGATTACTCAAAGAAAAAAATATTCAAAAATAAATATTTCGTAACTGAGATGTACTCTTCCTAGGCTTTCATAAAATCATAAGATAACCCTGGGCTGAAATCCACTTTACAGTTCCTTTAAAGCTATGTAACTAATTAGAATACTGGTAGTTGTGACCGTCTGCCATCTAACGAGGGCAGCCCACACGTCAAAAGATCCTGTTTTCTCAATGTATAAAGTTAGTCGAGTAAAATTATTATTATTACTATTAATTGTGCTTTGTTTCGCGAATAAATGTGTTTGGTTAGCAGTCACTGCGGATGTCGCCTCGCATTTCTCTCTTGCTTTGTCTTCCCCTTGTGCTGGCTTCTTTTTTTGTCTCTCTCTCTCTTTTTTTTTGCGATTTTAGGTTTGATTACATGACGGTCGCACCTCATCACTGGCTGTGGAAAGGTCCAAAGCAGACTACGCAGAGTGGGACCTCGCACACACTGCACATGTACTTGGTACGAGACTCTTTGGCCTTTGTTGAACACCAGCGGCACCGCCGACGAGCCTCTGTCAGGCTCGGATGATGGGCGTTACCAGCGAACCGAAGTGTCTCGGGCACGCCCGTCATTGTGCGCTCATCATTGTCGCCCCGTTTCTTCTTGTGTGCTACGAGACTTATCCTGGGTTTCCTGAAGCTCTTTCGCCCAATAAGCTGACGGCCAAGGTTCAAGCGGAAGTGGAAGTACGCAACTGGCTTCAGACTATTTATCTGAATGTATGCATTCACCACTGCTGCATCCAGAATAAAGTAAAATATCCAACTCCACCAGCGTTTGGAGCAGTGGTCTGTGGCGTATGCATTGCGTCTTTGGTCGAACTTACGGACGCCACTCATCCAGATGCTGTAATCTCTTAAAACTGCAGGGCAATCTACTGCCTTCTTTTTGCCGTTTGGCAATGTTCGCTGGACCTGCACCCGGCATTCAGGATCATGATAGTTTGACATGACGTGAACATTTTTCAGTTCTTTCCATTGATAAGTTACGACATCCCCCTTTCTTCGCCACAAGTAGGAGTCTGGTTCGACGTTGTTGCCCACCTGTACCAGAGGTGGAAGGTTGTTCTCGCTTGCACAGAACATTCCACATGCGAGAACGTCTCTGTCGCGCAGCTCCTGAAGGAGATGAGTGGAGGCAAACAAATTGCCCAAAAACAACTGTGAGCCAGCTGGGACGGCGCTGTCGGCGAGTGCGAGAATAACGTGTTCCCCAAATGACCTGTCGAGTGGTTTCCGGGCACTCTTACCTTCGCACGGCTCAAACTTGAGCAGGTATCCTGTCTCGGAATCAGCCAACGACCACACCTTGTAACCATGTTTGATTTTCCGCTTCACGCGGGAGCGTCCCTTAAATAATACCATGCTTTCGTCTATAGCAACATGACTTGATGGGCTGTACTCCGCCTGAAACCTTTCATTCATCATGTCGATGAAAGGCCGCACTTTATAGAAACAATCAAACCCTTTCCTTCCGTGTTGTGGGGTCTTTGCGTTCTCATTCAAGTGAAGACAATTTGTTATCATCAGAAACCTTTTGTATGTCATCACCTGTGTGATTTCCTTTACATGAAAGAAGCTGTCAGAGCTCCAGTACATCTGAAACTCGTGCATGGGATTTATGCTCATCAAAATGAGTAGGCCAATGTACGCTCGAAGCTCGTCACCTGCCAAAGGTCTCCACCCTTTGCGATGTTTTTGCAGAGCATAATGGTTCGTCTGGTCGACTATGTGCTGCATGACATGGTTGTCAAAGTACAGCGTAAATGCGTCTAGTGCCATGCTTCCCTCATTAAGCTGCTGCGAGTATGTAGGACCATGACTGTTGGGAGCCGGCGCGGCGAATACTGACGTGTCCCACTGGTTGGTTGCTGCATCATCTCTAGGACCCAGCTGCGACTCTCTGCTCTCTATTTGTACATTGGTTTTTCCTGGATACTGTTTGAGGAGCTTTCCACCGCTTGTGCTGGGCACAGACCATGACATCTGGAGCTCATTCTTATCATCGCTGCACTCGTCAGGATCTAGTTCCAACAATTCCTCTTCAGAGCTGTGGGAGTACTCATCAGCACTGTCATTCGGATCGTCTGGGAAACTAAAAGACAGCTCCCACACTTCCTCTGATGTCATCTGCTCTCGGTGTCCTAGAAATGAACGAGATGTGGCAGAGTTACAACTGACACTTTCTGACAGTGTTGTATGCAACGCCAAGTATACAACTAATGTTGTTACTGTAATCGACACTTTTGTCGGTATCTAAGTGCGGGCCACGACTTTTCTTAAGTCGGTATCGGAAAAGTATTTCCGTTACAGATTTATTGTAACGCGATCTCCGTACCATTAGCGATACTTTGTAGGGCCCCGCCATTTCTTCACCGACCATATTTCTTACTCTTATTTATCGTCACTGCTCCGCCTAGCGCTCGACAGGAAGCCTGTCGACACGCCTACGTGCTCCGAAATGGGAATTACACCAAACGCATGTTAATTTTTTATTCGAACCTGGAGGAAATAACCACGCTGGGCTCAACAGAAGTGATGAGGTTAACGAACAGAGGTTAAGTCCTTGAGACAGTGCACTCTGGATTACACTGCTAGGCTGCCGTATCACACTGAGCTACGCTCACACATCCATGGCGTTTTCTTTGTTTTTAGCCTTTACATCATTTTTCTAAAAAATGCTACGAGAGCAGCATAGATGGCGTTTATGCAGTTGCGTTCAATGGCCAGGCACTAAATAAGCTTATTTAGTGAATAGGCCAGGCGGACATCCTCTCGAAGAAAGTGAAGGTGACTGATTGCCTAAAATTCATTAACTCTTGAATTAGGGGACTTTTGTGCAAAAGCGAGATAGCAGATTGAGAGACTATCCTAGTTCAAATTGAAATTGAAATTCGTTTATTTACCATTGTACAATGGACGGAGCCATGGAAAAAAGCTGCATAAAGCAACTTGACGTGTCCATGGCCCCCGAAGTTGGTGGCAGTTGTGTCAAGAGGAAAACAAGTATAGACTAAAAAAAAAAATCTGTCCAATTAACAAAGAAACAATATCAATGGGCGTATCTATACATTTCTATGAAATAAACCACTCACCATTATAAACCAACAAACACTGACACTGACATAATGAATAACAGCATAGTGGAAGCCATAATAAGCATTAAATTTCACTAAACAAGTTTATATTAAACACACTTTAGCTTGCAGCTGTTGAAAGGAAATTCGAAATAACTCAACATTAAGGGTGGCTAGCCTATTTAGAGCGCGGGGCAACGTGTTACTTATACTATGTAGCCCGTATGAAGTACGAGGGATTAGTACCTTCCAGTGTTCCGCATACCTGCTGGGGTATGCATCTATTTTAGGTAGAAGACCAGCTAGCATGCAAAAATTGTCAGTATTCTTTAAAATTTCTTTCCTATAACACTGCAAAAGCCCCATGTTATATAATTCTGATATTCTAATTACACTGTAAACTTTTTCACACCTTTAAAGGTGTGCGCTATGCACATTCAATCTGGTCGCCTAACATTTCGTCTCCAGGATGATATTTTACAAAATTCGGAAACCATTACTAAAGATCAAGTGTCAGTGCAAATCTCGCTTTCATTATGTCTTGGATATCGTAGGTACGAGCTAATGCATATATGCATTGCTATCGATAATCGAGCACGCGCAAGCTTCTACAATACTGTTGAACAATGTTGAGATGTTGCAAGACTGAATTTTTGGAGGACAGACAACATTCGAGTAAAGAAAATTTGTGCGAAACCCTGCTCCATTATGATGTTACCAAAATTACACCTAAAAAGGCGTGCGCCATGCACGCTATTACACCTTTAAAGGTGTGAAAAGATTTAGAGTGTATACTGTACTTCGGGAAGAGCTCCCTTGTGTGAGCTGTATAGCTCACACTACATATGGCACGTACAGCCCTTTTTTGTAAACCAAGAACAGTGTCGATGTTATGTGAAGTGGTCGTGCCCCACACCAAGCTACCATAACTCAAATACAAAAGAAACGGAGTATTCTTAACTCCAACAGGTAGCAGATAACAGTAACGACTAATAATTCCGGCAATCCTAGCCAGCTTAGTAGCCATCGATTTTACATGGTCGTCCCAGCTCAGCTGACTATTAACAATAATGCCTAATACCTTGATATTTTGGATAAACTCAATCTTGTCAGAGCCTAAATTCAGGTGGTGTGGCACTACTACCCGTTTGTGTTTTGCTTTTTTTTGCATTTTATTTCCTTACGTGTTAACACAACAGACATCTGAAGTGACATTATGTGGGCCAGTGATTACACCAACCCCCACCCAGCAGATTCTGCCATGTCTACAGGTGAAACCTCTAGCTTTGTTACATGTTGCAGACTTTGTAACATTTTCGGAGTCGTTTGGAAAGGTGCACAACATTAGTGTGACATAACAGTGGGAGAAGAAAGTGATGAGAACTGCTACCCGTAAGAGAATAGCTTCTTTGAAGGGTGCAGGAACACTTCCTGGTGATGTATATTGATGACTAAAGAAGGCTAATTAATTTTCTAGAGATACGTCCTATACAGTGGAACAGCGAAAGTTCATTGTCATTGAAGCCCCACTACTACAATTGTTCAAAGTGTGTCGCAGCTGCAGTTAGCCATGAAAGGTTACCACATCAGTTCGGGGCACGCTTCTCACTGTGGCGTCGGAATGTGCAAGTGGCTACAAATTATCTTGGAACAGTCAGCCAGAAATGAACAGGATGGCTACAGGCACCATGATGTAAGCCAGGCACACGAATGGGAGGCGATTGTCTCCGTGGTCGTCTGCTTGCCGTTCGCATGGCAATATACTAAGTGAAAAGTCGTCGGTAAATACGGCCGACTTTCGTTTCCCAGTGTCAGTTCCGATGTGACCATTTTGCGTGGAACACGCTGTAATGCTCCTGGCTGGAATAGAACTGCACTATAGGTTCGGAATCGACCGGCACGGGTGCGATAATCCATTTAAGCCGTGTAGCAAGCATGCACTGAAAGTGACATTCGCTCGTTAGGAGTGCATTTCGTGAAAATGCCCTAAATTAGCCCCTGTGGCAGGGGCATTAAAATTGTAGAAGAGGTGCTGTTCGATTATTGTTATTAAAGTTCGGCTGTTTGTAAGCCGATGAACGCAGCGAACGATGTCATATTTTCCTGCCTGACTCGCGAGAAATTGTACGATACATGAAAGGCATTAATGCATAACGCGTACTGCGGAGATGAAGCTGCCGCTCCTTACGTAGTTCAATAGATCACAGAAACTTTTATTGCTGCACTACGGCTAGCGGCTGCAGTAATCAAAGACGGTTAGTCGACTATGACTATAATTTGATTACATATGTTATAATGGATATTTCACATAACCTGTCCGTTAAGGATAAAGACATGCCTCTGCGGTGAACATCAGGTGATGTCGCTCCGCGCATCATTCACATCCTTGCACCTCGTATGGTCACTCCATTAAAGTGTCTTCAGCGTAGCTTGATGAAAGGATTCACAGTATTATTGATGAAGATCTTTTGGAAAAGGACTGCGCAGCATGCGATCGATGCCTGCAACACCACATCACTATCATGGCACGAGACCTAGCGGCTGACCGAGACTGGGTCATGAAGACTGCGACATGGTTTATCGGTCACGTATGATGGAGGTACCTACGTTTGGATCAAAAACGTGTGGCAGAGGACCATTCTTCCGAAATATTTGTCGAGTCTCTAGCTCATCTGTTTGAACCTGTTATTAACTCTTGTAGTTAACTCTACTAGCCCGAAAAGAAATGCCGCCAACAGCATTTATTTCCGGAAAACTTTTGCCACGACTTGCGTATGTTGTAATTACCGAATTTTTCTTATTTTTATTTATCTGATTTTTTTTTATTTTTTGGGGGGGGAAGTTTAGCGGACGTTTTGATTGCTTTTATCTTTCGCGGAAAGTTTAATTTTAAGTAGAGATGGGACGAATCCATGATTTTCCGAATCCGAATCCAAGGAAGGTTCTGCGAATCCACGAATCTTACGAATCTCGAATCCTTCCTTAAAAAGAGTTTAAAAAGCCAGAGAAAAACACTTGTATTCAAAAGTGTTTTGAAGCAGAATATAATATATTTGTTTAATGAAAAACAAATTCAATAATAGTTCATTTTCAGGACAAAATATACTATATACTTCTGGTTCAGTGTAATTTCTTTAACATGTTGTTCAGCGAGTACAGGAAATACATAATTTTCGAGTCTGAATTGTTTTCACAAAACAAACCACTACAAATCAAAAGCAAAACCATGTTACTTTTAAAAATTTTAGCGTAAGAGTTCCTGCCTGAACTCTTTCAGTCCAGAACAACAACGACATTTAAATTAATGATGATGAATGGGGAACTTCGCCACATGAGAACAATGTAAACAAGAAAACACACGCTGACCAATCAGGCTTTCGGCAGACTCCGGGGGCGCCAATTTAAAAAAGAAACAAATAAACGTGCCCGGTGGATTCGAAAGATTCGATTCGCCATTTTGCACACTGGGATTAGGATTCAAGAATCACCAACCCTTGCCTAGGATTCGAGGATTCGCAGATTCGGTTGGCACATCCCTAATTTTAAGAATTGAACTCGAAATTTTGCCAAGTGAAGGCAACGTTTCTTTGCAAGGTATAAAGAGCACATGTAGAAAACCGACCCATTCAACGACAGGTTCCCTGTTCCACTGGCAACAACTAAAAAAAGAAAAATAATCGAAAATCGTCCTTCGGAGAGCACAAAGTGTCAGCCACCCTGATTACGATTTATGAAGCGCTGGGAGAGGGAGCCTTGCCCCATCTCCTCAGCTCCCCTTCTCAGTGTCGCACTAGCCGTTGCCGCTGATAATAGCATCCCCCTGTTGTTCGAAAATCAATGTACCCTTACTAAATATCATCTGCATGTAGAGCAATTTGACGCAAGTCCTGTCAGTACCATTTCGAAAAAGGTAGCAGGGAAGACATGCGATATTTGCTAGACTGTGTGATGCACATTATCAGAAACACTACACATAACTGGACAAAATCACAAAATCATGGCAACTATCAAAAAGTATATGTTTTTTTTTTTCATCTCGTACGATGTGTTCTTCCCTGGAGTTTACTTCAGTCCACTCTCTATTTTGTTTCTTGTATTGAAGCAAATGAAGATGCATCTTGGCTTTGGTTGCATAGTATGGAAACAGAACGGTGCAATACTTTTCGGGTGTATCCCGTTCGAAACCCTTAAAAATAACCTTTCAAAAATAAACGCGTAAGTAGCCACTGTTAAGAATGAATCTCCCAGAATATACGCTTAAAAATCAACGCACAAAAATAATCGCTCAAATATCCCCATGTAAGTAAAAATGCAAAGGAATCCCCGGTTAAGTATACGTTGTTAAAAATAAATCGTTTCAGAATCCCCCCAAAATCCACCCTACGGTTGCTACAGTCACGTGGTATGGCTGCGCGTGCAATAAACAATCCGTTTCAACAAATAGTCCCAAGGTTGGCGAATTTAATTCGTACATCGCACTTTGATATACTTCGTACGCGAAACAAGTGTGCTTCACTTGGGTGTATCCCGTTTGAAACCATTAAAAATAATCTTTCAAAAATAAACGCGTAAGTACCCACTGTTAAAAATATATCTCCCAGAATATACGCTTAAAAATAAACGCACAAAAATAATCGGCGAAATATCCCCGTTGATAATATAAAGTGATAGATGTGTATCTCTACGCAGAGGATAGCTGTAAGGCGTAGCTTATATTGGTAGTTTTTGCCCTTGTTAGCACTCACCCTGTACCTGTGGCAGTGATGAGCGCTCGTTCGTTCGTGCGTGTGCTCTGAGTTCGCTTTACGTTTCGTTGAAGTGAAGTACGCTTGCTTCGCGTACCAAGTAGTGAAGTCTGGTGTACGAAGTATACGCATGGCAGGATTCCAATTAAATTCGCCGACTTTGGGACGATTTGTCGAAGCGGATTGTCTATTTCACTCGTGGCCACACCACGTGACAGTAGCAACCGTATGGTTGATTTGGGGGGAATCTGAAACGATTTATTTTTAACGGCATATTCTTGACCGAGGGTTCCTTAGAGAATCCCCGTGTAAATAACAACTTTGTTATTTACTAACACGGGGATATTTGAGCGATTATTTTTCTGCGTTGATCTTTAAGCATATATTCCGGGAGATTTATTATTAACCGGGGCTACTTACGCGTTTATTTTTGAAAGGTTGTTTTTAAGAGTTTCAAACGGGATACACCCAGGGGGTTACGCTAATAAATTTTTAAGACTAAATCCTAAGCGGGACTATTTCTCTAAGCCGGTTGTCCATTTCACTCGCGGCCATAACACGTGATTGTAGCAACCGTAGGGCAGACGTGGGGGATTCTGAAATGATTTATTTTTAACGATATATTCTTAACCGTTTTTATTTACACGGAGCTATTTCAGCGATTATTTTTGTGCGTTGATTTTTAAGCCTATATTGTGGAGAATTATTTCTAACAGTGGCTGCTTACGCGTGTATTTGTGAAAGGTAATTTTTATTGGTTTCAAACGGGATACACCCCTAACAGTGGCTGCTTACGCGTTTCTTTGTGAAAGGTTACTTTTGATGGTTTCAAACGGGATACACCCTTGGGAACATACGTTATAAAACATTGCATCCTTTTCTACAGGTCCTTCGCCTGCTGAGCTCTATCAACGTACAAATAATTTCAAAAGGGGACGGTTACGATGACGTCAAACGCGCTACCGAGGACGGTAGCAATGTGGGGGAATTAACATTGCTTCCAGCACCGTGTGTCAGAGATTTCCGGCGAGTCTCCAAAGAACCCCAGGTGGTCGATATTATCCGCAGTCCTACCTTGCGGCACGTGCTACATGTCACCGCGCTGGGCAGACAAACCTTACGTGTAACACTAACTTTTTCTTCATATGCTTTCCATTTCTTGTTCTGTTGAATAGATCTGAAACCGTGACTTTGCAGCCATTGTGCTGTCTTCTGTGTTTGTCCCTCATCTTTGTCGATGTGCTATACCGTCATTGTCAAGATGCCAAATCTTGTTGTTGCCACAGATCCCAACTTCAAAGAGCACCCTGCACCCTGACACGATTGAAAAGTGCGGGGTAGTCCTACTTTCGGACGGAAACTACACAAAGTGGTAACATTCACGTTTTCGAAAAATTTTAGTAGACTGAGATTTGCTGTTTTCATATAACAATGCCGTCATTGTATTTTTTGTTACAATTAGCACACTTGAAGAAAAGGTACGTAAAGATGACAGGTCATTGTTGGATCTATGTGCCGAATTATTATTCCTGTACTCTTTTCATCAACAGGAGAATACAAAAGCACACAACCGCTAAAACAAAACTTGCTTGTTAAACTCAAAAGGGAAAAACGAAACTGCTTATACCTCTCTTGTTTATTTTCCTTCAGGTTTTATAGCTTTATTAAGTATTTCAAAACATCAGACGCAGAAAATTTTTAGGCTCTGTCTAGCTATCATAAATTATTTCATACCAGTTTATTAAGACCCATTTTTTTGTTACGAGCTGTTCATATATACCCGCGACTGGGTCACCCCTTTAAAGTTGAAACTTCCTCATGTAACACCACACATTTTTCTCGTTCATTCTTTCCTCGATGCACCACCGAATCGAACAGTCTTCCATTGCCGTTAGTCACCACTCATGATATAACTGCTTTCAAACTTGAACTTTTGCATTTTCTCCAGATTTAAGTTACTGTTTATGCACATTATCTTACATATATCCATTATGTCTCACTGTAAGTAGATACGTGTTCATCTTGCTTTTTATGTGTGTCTAGCTGTATATATCGTGTTTATCTTGTTTCTTGTTTATCAGCGTGTCTAGCAGTGTAATGTATACGGGTTCATCTTGTTTGTTATTCATGAGTGTGCCTAGTTGTAAATATGTGCGCGTTTATCTTGTTCTGTAACTCTGTCCCTCGTGTAATGCTCCACTTGGGTAATTTGAGGTATTTACATAAATAAATAATAACTAAAATCCTACTCTGGCTACGAAGTCCCTGAACAATATAAAAAAAAAATATCTGAATCAGCGGCAAATCCTGTCCTGCCCTCCAGATACGCCTCCAACTCGCTCTCGACGCTATCCAGCAATCTGTCACTGGCGGGCTTGGACATCTCGAAGGGAAAATACAGTAATACTAACTTTTACGAGGCGGAACATGCAGCCCTTCCAGCTTTCGGTTGCTGGCATACCATTGACGCAGGTGTTTCATCACAGGTTCCTCAGCTTTTCTGTTGATGGTGGGCTCTCTTGGTGGAGCATATTGCAAGCATGGACACGAAAATCCACCGTTCGATTGCGGTGATCTGTCGCTTGACAGGCATGAGATGGGGCAGTAAGACAAGCTCTCTGTTGGCCGTCCACAGAGTTTTGACGCGAGGGTCGTTCGCGTACAGTTTGCCGATGCTTAATGACCCTCCCGATACCTTCACATCATAAGTTGCAGAGCCTCCCGGCGCGAAGCCTTCCTGTGTTCGTTGGCGTCTCCCGAGCAACAGAGAACCGAGCTGTTGTATCTGAAGCGAAGGAGGCCCCGCTGGACGTTCTCGGCAACGGTGAGGTCTGCCGACTTTTCTTTCGCCATTTATCCCATCATTGGCGGCACTTGCTCGTATCAAAGATTTTGCGACGCAAGCACTGCAAGGTACGCCTGGTGATTGCTCAGCTGAAGCCTAGTGTTCCGCATTTCGTGGTGAAGACAGTGGCTCCCAGTGCCCCATCATAGTCTCTGTCAAGCCCAGTCATCCGCTTAACTGTTCCTGGCGTGCATGGAAGAAAAAGGGATACAGCCCCGTGTGTCACCAAGCAGCTTACCCTGGGCATGGTGAATGACAGGTACACGACGTCAACGTCGGTTTTCACTGAAGCGTCACTCGGGATGGCTCGTCCTCGGAATTTGTTATTCCATCTCAGTCAGTCTCCTGTGGTTATCATCTTTCGCACAGAACATCATATATGTGTGCCGAGCTCTACGCGATTATCTTTGCTGTTTAGACTACCCACTGTGTCGTAGACGGTCCCAACGTGTTGGCATCGAAGTACTTTGTTTTGCGACTTCTTTGCCAACACATGGGAATCGTTAAAAAAAATTGGAGTATTGGAGCATTACGAAAAGGCATCTGAAGTTGCAACAATCTATTCCAGAAGCAGTTGTTTTATCATTCTCCCCCCCCCCTTTCTCAGTGCTTTTATGGCCGACTGCATGTATTCTCGTTTGTGGCACACTGCCCAGTATAGACCGTTATTCAGCAATTGGCCGGCACATTATTAAAAAAATCCAAACAAAGAAACAAACATCCATCCATATTGTGAAGGGGCTCATTATTTCATTCCCCGCATCACCACCAGCAATGGGGTAGAGTATCGCCCCTGGCGATGAAACTCCCCATTCATCATCTCACAATAAAGTTGTTGATAAACCACTTTAATTAGCGAATTTTGGGTATACAGCAAAATCGGGGCTGTCTGGGATGTGGCATCCACCCATCGAGATTCAAACTTGTTGCCCTTATGAAAATGGATTTTTTCTTTCTGCAGACTTCTTGTGGACTTCTTGTTTCCTGTCTTGACAGTGTGTTGACTTTAACTTCTTGTTGATCAAGTCAACAGGAATTGCTATTGACATCATTTTTACAATCTCTTGAACTACGTTATGTGTACCTTCTGTGGACAAGGTATATAGATGTCGCTGTTGAGAGTTTGTGGACTTTCTATGCGCCTATGTAGCAAGTGCTTATTTCAATCGTTTTTTTTTTTTACATAGATGAATTCCGTATTATTAATTACTGCATTATCGGACAGTAATGTTCACAGAGGTCGACCTCAAAAGGGCACCGAGCATCCCATAGGGAGGGGGGGGGGGGTATATGTATATAGAGGCATACTGCTCTATTCATTGGGAGACAAGCTGGGTAATATCAGCAATTTCTGGGTGTGTTGTGAAAAACCATGTGGGGTGTACACAACTCCTGGGAGGTGGAGAGGTCCGTGTTATCGGCTCTCTAAACAAAACGGTATTTGGGTCTGACCTTATACTTAAATGTAGCAGCTTGAACGCAACTTTGCCACCTTTTAACTACATATCAAAAACACAAAATACATTTTCGATGTCTTTGAAAAGACGGTTCCTCGTATTACTTTACTTCAGTTCACTACACAATATATTTCCAACTTATACGACCACATGAGGATCATGCGCATGCGACAGGTTTGCTGCACATTTTGATTCTGCGCCTCAGTGCCTCGCCCTCGCCTCATCACGAAGGAGCCATCGCCATTAGCATCATCGGAATGTCGTTGGGACGGTTGCAACATGTTTCAATTGTCTCAGGCTTTCAGCGTTCGCTCGTCAATTACAGAACAAAGAAGGATATGATTTGCGTCGTAAGAGGTAAGCTGTGTGATAGAAGTGTGTGATCAAGCATCACTTGTATTCATACCATGACTGTTGTGCTGTAGGGTTTTGTATGTTTCGAGCGGCGGCAGCAGTTTTCCGTCCCGTCAGGTAAGTGTACAAGTATCAGTTCGTGGCCGGTGTTGATTGTGAATAGTGATGGGAAATTCGGTTCTTTTTAGTGAACCGGTTCGTCCGAATCAGTTAACATTAGCGATTCGTTCGAAAGATTCGTTCGTGAATCAGTGTCGTCACTGGATCATGTGGCCCTGTGATGGAGCCCCCACCATTGCCAGTCACGATAGTGGTGGCGCCAAATTCGAAGTCGGCAGGAACCCGAGTTCGGTCTAAAGATTTTCTCAGCTGTGATCAAAGCACTGTCAAATACTAGTTTGCATCCTTCCGTGGTTTATCTCGGAGCCTTAAATTTTATAAGCGGAAACCGAGAGGGAGGTAAAATGTAACGTCATAAGAAGAATGGAGCATGTTCTGTTTTTAACTTAGGATTTTTGAACTAACGTTAGAGATTCGAAAACCAACTTCCTTAAACTGCAGGCTGCGGAAATATTATCATGAAATACCTGGGAAGCACGTCCGCCAGCCCACGTTATAAGTCAAAAGGGATTTGTCCAGTGCACCTCACAAGCAACTTGTAATTATCCAGTGAGCATAGCCAGCGATGCGGAGAGCCAGCACACTTCTGATTCCGAAGGCTTCCACCCATACAACGACCGCCATAAAGCTCGACGTCGACGCGCCGAATGAACCAACGGTAAAATCCCAAACGCGGAGAGTGAGAACAACGCGGTTCTACGCAGAGTAGCTGAGAACCGAATAACCCATGAACCAGTGAATCGTTTGCTCCTAAACGGTTCTGCTGCTCCTCGATTCATCCCGCGAGTCAGCGGCTCTCCGTCTTATCCGATTCAGCGATACGGTTTAGTTGTTTGGTTCTCTGTGGTTCTGCGATCTCTTCGACTCTCTGATTCATCCCGAATGGTGAGTGAGGCTCGACGGCTCGACCAATCACGATCCCGTCAGCCCTCCGTGTTGCCAACAGTCGAGCCCGTCGAGAGAGGGGTTATGTTACATTTAAGCCTGGGAAGATTGCAGACAGATGGCGTCCGCACCCGAATAGCTTTCAGCCGCGGGGCCCGAGGGAACGGTCGGTCTTGCTCCCATCCTTCCATCCGCATTCGGATCGGAAGAGAAGAAGCAACATGATTGTAAATTTGTCTACCGGCGTGCGGTTCATCTGTGCTCCACAAGTACCCGTGAGATATTGACTCATGAAAAGTGTGCGAGCTCAAAGAGGGGTTACGTGATGAGGTGAACATTCCATATCTAAAATAATTAAAATTCGAGCTTTGAAAACACATTTTCTGAAGCGTCATGACTTGTGTCGCACCTCGTGGGTCCTACAGGATGGCTGTGCTTCCTTCTTAATGCGTCTGTGGCCGATATGGGAGTACACCTGAGTCAGCAATTAAACAGTTAGGTATCACAATACTTGTGTGTATATTAATTAGGACAGTCCAGTGGCGCGCATTCAATCTTGGTAAGAAGCATAAGGGCGGATATGTTACCCCATACCTCAATGCGTTATTGGTCATGTTATGGACGATGCAAGCGATTAAAGGGACGGTCTCTCGTACAGCCGGGACGATTCCGAAACTTTGCCACAACTATCTTCACGAGTACTGTACACATACAACCGTCAAAGTTTCATTCGGAATAACCAAGTCGTTTTCGAGGAACTTGTCGAAACGTGCCGTAATAGCAGACGACGGAACATGTGCTTTTCTCTCATGCAACGTCACGCATGACGTCGACCTGCGGGTACGTCGCCGTTGCCATGGCAATCGAAACCTGCAGAAGGATCTTGGGTTGAATCATCACCTTGCTCTCGAAATGGACACACTCAGACATATACCTCCGCGAGCGGAGAATGTAGTCCGTTCATTGACTGTGGGGTTCTTTCCCCGAATATTTAATTCGTTTTTTAAATAAACATGCACTCATTCTCCATGTACGTCGTCAGCGACACTTCATTTCGAAATATGATCAGTGTGCAACGGGGAGTGTAATGGAAGCGCGCGTAATATATTTTTGGTCGGAGCTGTAATGCGACCGCGCGCGCCGATGGCCGGCGACTTCAGGTATGTGACTGTGAGTGGGGTGGTTTTGGTTCTGCAACTTTTAACTTGTCTATGGAGGTTAACATAGTTGTTCTAAACCACCATGTAGGCCACTTCTTAGAATGTGCATTTTTCGCCTGAGAACTGAAAGAAAATGTACGAGAGTTGCCGCGGTCCCCAGTCTGAAAGTCGTCTCCTCGCGTAGGTGCACTGCTCGCGAAAAAGCAGACGACTTCTGTATCCTATCACGGACTTCCCGCAGGGCGACGTAGCCGTTCGGGTTGTTGCCAACACAGACCGTGGCATGCTCTGCAATCTTCATCAATTTAATCCGGTCATTTAATAACCGTGACGTGCTTTGTCGGGTAAGTTTGGGATATTCCATTTTCAACAAAGGGTAATCGAATGATACACTTTATGAAACGCTCGTTCAATGTACAATTCGCGCAATATGCTCTTGCCATATCTTCGGTGGTCATTGATCTACAAGGAATGAAATGACACTACAGTTTCGAAATTTCTCCCTCTCTTTGCCTTTCTCGGCACTGGGACCTCACACTCATTTCCTGTTATACCTTGTTCGTGGCTGCCACTGCTCTGTCTCCTCTATCCACATCTCGATGACATGGCGCAGCAGGAACGAAGTTTGTCGCGAAAGCGAAGTGCAATCTGGACATTGTTTACGCCCGCTGGAGACCATGTTGCAAAATGCAATTTTTGTGGCGCTCTTACGTCCTACAAGGGGGGAGCAACGGCAAATCTCTGGCGTCACGCGCGTACCAAGCACCCTACGTTAACTGTTTCAAGGGCATGTCCTATCCGAGGCCCACAGCAACAGTTAGTTGTCGAAAATGTGGACGATCCTGGGTTGCTGGACCCCCTGCCCTCCGCGGCTGCGTCAAGCTCGGAAGTAGCCTCGACAAGTTCGTGCACAGTGACAACTGTCTGTGCACCATCAACTTCATCTCAGCCAGTGGCGTCCGAGGGACGACGAAGGGAAATTCAAAGTACAATTTCACAGTTCGTGTCACGACCACTGCCTCACAGCAAGACAGCCAAGCTTGATGAGGAACTTGTCAAATTAATAGTAAAGGAGTATCACCCGTTCTCTCTTGTCGAAGGTGAGCGGTTTCGCAGTTTCGTGCGCGCTCTCAACCCGGGATATGTCCTTCCTACGAGAAAGACACTGTCCTCTACACTTCTTTCGCAGCAGTACACAAAAATCTCGGAAGACGTAAGAAGGCAGCTGCGATGTGCTACGCATGTTTGCTTGACAACGGATGGATGGACTTCACTGACAAACGAGAGCTACATCGCTTTAACAGCGCACTTCTTTGATGAAAACTGTGATCTGAGATCGTGCCTCCTTGAATGCTTTGCATATAGTGCAAGGCATACTGCAGAGAACCTCGCAATAGAACTGCAACGAGTGGCAAGAGAGTGGCATGTGGAAGAAAAAGTGTCAGCTGTGGTAAGTGACAACGCAGCGAATATTACTGCCGCCGTACGCATATGTGGTTGGCCCCACCATCCCTGTTTTGCGCATACACTGAACTTAGTTGTTCAAACAGGTGTACGCGAAATTATCAACGTGCAAGCTAAGGTTAAAGCCATTGTTCGCTTTTTCAAGCAGAGTGCTCACGGACTGGCGAAGCTCCAATCGATGCAGCAACAAATGGGTGCACCGATGTTAAAATTGAAACAAGACGTTCCAACAAGATGGAATTCCACATATGAAATGTTTTCAAGGTTGATAACTTTGAAGGAGGCTATACAGTCGACACTGGCCATCCTCGACTCCGGGGTGGAGTCACTCTCCCAGAGTGAATGGCATATTGTGGAAAAATCCTGTGACATACTGAAGCCGTTTTTGGAAGTAACCACTGAAATGAGTAGCGAGAAGGCAGTGACAGCATCAAAAGTAATTTTGCTGAGCAATGCTCTCATGGCCCACGTGGGAAACGCCGCAAAAGATGAAAGCCTCCCTGAAATCTGCGCAAAAATGGTTCAGGTTCTTGACGAGCAAATGAAAAAGCGATTTTCCGATGTGGAAGCCGTGAAAATACTGGCTGAAGCAACGTTTTTGGACCCTCGTTTCAAGAGACACGGGTTTCGTAAGGAGGTCACATTCAGAAATGCCTACCGTTGGCTCACACAACAAGCAAACTCCGTTGAAGTTGCAGAGTGCGACCAATCAAGGTTCCAGCTTTCTGCACAGGAGGCAAACCAGGACTCTCCGTCCATTTGGCAGACTTTCGACACAACCGTGTCGAGCCTCGTCAATCCCGCAAATCCAACTGCGGCTGGGATACGCGAACTAGACAAATACTTGCAGGAGCCCATGATTCCGAGGAAAACAAATCCAATTCTCTGGTGGAAAGAAAGGAGACACGTCTATCCGCGTCTTTTTGAAATAATGAAGAGTAGGCTGTGTGTCGTCGCAACGTCAGTCCCATGTGAAAGAATCTTCTCCAAAGCTGGACAGATTGTGACGGAAAGAAGAAACCGCCTTGGGCACAACAAGGTTTCGAAAGTGCTATTTTTGAATGCAAACATGCAGTGATGTAAATATACCTGCACAGAAAGCACTTTTTCCGCTATTATATTTTGCCTAACCATATCAACCTTTCACTTGTTTCCTCGGTTTGCTTTTATTAACCTCTTTAATATATTGCTTTAGTTTGTTTTGTTTTTGCTTTGTTTGCTTGCTATCAACTAGTGCAAGTGTGTCACATATATTTTTTTATTTACATATACTGAGTTTGTACATACATATACGTATCTTGAGTAACATTTATCTTTGAATAAAGCAAAAATCAATGTATTTAAGTGTGTTCTTTTTATAGCCGCACCGTTATCCCGCTAAATGAAACAACAAGCTATCATTGTTTACCGTCATTCTAAGGAGCAGCGACCACAGTGCCCGCTAGAACGTTAATCTTCAAAGCGCCGATGTCCGTTGCAAGCGACACGAGAAGAGCGCCACAACGAAGTGGTTCCTCGCATGTGCGAGCTGCGAGCCACATAACCAAGCCACCAAGCGTCCAGTGGTTGACTACGCGAACCACGCGAACGAACCACTCTCCGCACGAACCAGCCGAGAACGACCGCGCCAGTGAATCACTAAGTCGCGATGTCGCGGCGATCGTTTCCACTCGACTCCTTCGACTATCCGTCTCTTCCCAGTTTGCTTCGATTCGTTGAGTGCGGTTCATTTGGGTCAGTAGGATGGTACGATTCAGTGGTTCTCCGATATCTCTCGGTCGTGCCGGACACAAGCAGAATGCACCAATCATGAACAGCTCTAGCTTCTCCCTTGCCTTAGCACCTCCCTCGGGCAACTCATGTTCAGGACTCCAACGTGTCGTCGAATCCCCCCTCATCCACCCTCAGTGTCGTCAGCGTGTTTGTTCCCCTCTGTCTGTCCTTCCACAGTTCCACAGCCACAGGCGATTGAATGCGTACTTGGCGTGTTGGCGCGTGGCGCCGTCTGCTGCCGGACGACGGTTGGTTCAAGCTTCAGAGGAGAGCCGATAGATGGCGCGGTGTAACTACTGAATCTAGTGCTCTAACCTAACTGAACCACTTTGAACCACTGAACGAGGATTTGCGGGACGAGGAATCGGTTCTCGTGGTTCACTCTTATGATTCGTTCGCTGCGAACGAATCATTTGCGAACGACCCATCACTAATTGTGAACCAAATTAGTTGTTGCTATGACCATTCTACTCGGTTTTACTCACTTGTGTTTGAACATTACTAATTTGCGATTGAACGCCCTATTCAGACACATTTCTCTCCAGCGCTTCAGAGACATCGCTTTCGCCGAAATTCAGTGAATTTTGAAGTCCACCGTTATCGTGGGTCACCAGAAGAACTCAGACCGCAACCCGTCATTGACTGTCTATTGTGCCACGCGACATTGTGTGGCATAAAGCATGTGTACGTGTGGAATACTTCGCTACTGTGTGCGCGGGATGTTTTGTATGATTGTGTCGACACTGGATACCACTTTTAAGGTATGTATTTTCGGAATAAAATAGATACATATATAGTTTTGCAGTACTTCATTTCGTGTGCCAGTTGCGATTGAGTGAACAATAGAACGGAGAAATTCAACTTCGCTCAAGTCACAGAAAGTCCACAAAAAGTCTTCACATCATTCGGGGATGGCGTTAATCTTGCTTCAGTAAATCATGTATCTTCCTCGATTAAGAAGAATATACCGAGTGCCTCACGTAACGGTCGCCGAGCCTTTTAAAAAAGAACGAAGGTAGTTTCGTGGGTGACGCCGACTCATTGATAGCTGAGTCACAACAAAGTCAACAGAGAAATTGAGATCACGTATAACAAGACTTACACATGAAGGTCACATGAAATTTGTGTAAAGTATATGGAGAGTCTACAGAAAGACCTGTTACCTTCCTGTGTAATTGTCAACAAGACTTAAAGTTCCATAAGTCAACATAAAATCAATATCTCAGGTAAACACAAGGCTAATAGAAAATCTACTGAATCTCTGTGCTCTCTGTTGACTAAGTTCTGTAGAATGGAAACAAATGGTCAACAGCCATTTTTGTAAGGGTGGACCGCGTTCTGGCGGTAGTGGATGGTTCTGCTGATCATTTTCGAACTTCAGTTTCGCTGAGCCTCTTATTTTTTTTATATTCAGCCTCAGCTTTCTTAGTATTTCTCTTAAATATATTCAGCAACAAGACTGTACTGAAAAAGTGTTGTTACGTGTATTGCGCGTGTTCTCAGCAGGCAACCAAGGTCCCACGAAGGTCCTCAGGTAGCACAGAATATTGACCCACAAAGACGAAGCGTTGCCAGGATTTCCCCCAATATTGGCTGAAACTTGACACAAGGGCTCCATATTGCCAAGTGCGAGCCAGTAATGGGGGAAATGTCGGCAATATGGGATCATATTGCAAAGATTCAACCGATATGGTGAAAATGTCTGCAACATTCCCCATATTACCCGTGTGCACCCCCTATTGGCTGAAAATGCAGAAAATGCGTATTGGTACCTATACCAGATGCCGAAGTAGCACGGCAAGATCGGACGTTGAAGCGTGTGAAACGCACTACTCAATGCGTCGTTACATTCAATAACTTCCCGTAGACTATTCACGTTGCTCGAAACAACATATCTAGCAATGTCACTGTAAGATGCACTGGATCTCTGCTTGTATACCGTAGGCTCTAAATATTTTTTGTAATCATGACTGATACTGCGGCGGAAAGACGCAGGACGAGGCCCGGTGGGAAATAATCGCCTACTCGTCGGGCAACAGTGTTACATGTCCCCCAACCCTCTATCGGCTATGTCACGGGCTAAGTAGCCGGCTTTATGAACTATCTTTGAAAAGTTTGTTCAAAAGGGATCGCAAAGTGCCGACGACTAAAGTGCACGGACGCTTGTACAGATGTTCAGTCAGAGTGCAGTTCTGAAGGATGCTCTCCACTGACATACATGGACTTGAGCAACGTTCAAGGTAAATTAATTTTTATAACCACAATTTGGGAAGCGCTGAGTCCGTTTATTTTACGCCTAGGATCTAAAAATAGAAAATAGAATTCACCGCATTGCACGCTGTGCGCCAACCATTGCCACGAATGATAGGGTTATTGCTTCGGATCCCAAATGAAAGGAGGCGTACACCTGCTTGCGGCAGTTTGGATATATGATAATTGCCGCAAAAAGACGTGCAACCCCCTGTCTCTTCAAACCAGGTGCAATAACCCTATCAACCTATGGTTGGCGCAAAAAAGTGCTATGAGGTGAAGTGGTGTTCTTAGAGTGTAAGCTGGACCAATATCCACAGATCGCTAATACGTATCGGAATTACTCTTCTATGCAAGCTACAAAGAGCAACTCCTCGGATGGTGAATGACAGGTACACGACGTCAACGTCGGTTTTCACTGACGTGTCACTCGGGATGGCTCGTCCTCGGAATTTGTTATTCCATCTCAGTCAGTCTCCTGTGGTTATCATCTTTCGCACAGAACATCATATATGTGTGCTGAGCTCTACGCGATTATCTTTGCTACGCAAAAGATATCAGCCAGCCCAGCTCAGCCCTGGGTCGTCTTTAAAAAGACCTGCGCTCGAGTTTGTGGTCAACTTGGAGATATGTGGGTCCCTTAGTCCTCTTGTCTTTGGCATGCTGCAGGTTTATAAGAAGACGGCCGTTGCAACGCACAATATCGCATTCCAGTGGACATGTCAGCATCAGCGGTAATGAAGGTGCAGACAGAGCCGCCTTGAGCGCCCATCAGCACGCAGCTTTTCCCCCAATAATGATGTCTATGGGCGACTGAAGACACGTCCTTTCGACACTCACCGGCTCCAAGATGCAGGCTCTATGGCAAGACGACATAGCCCACTCCTTTCTCTCGGATGTAGACCCTACGACCTCTCTCGAAATTTTTCCGTGACTACCGCGCCCCTTTACCGGACTCTTCACACCGCATGAGGCTCAACGTTGCATTTACACCTGCCTTTAAAAACCGTCTCGTCTCCACTTTGTCTTCCCTCTGCCTTTCACCTTTCTAGGTGCACCTCGAAGAACGTCAACCCAAAGGCCGCCCCCGAGGGGAAGAAGTTTGCCAGAGGTTGCGGGTGTCCGTGTAAAGGATGTTCTCGTTATCTTCCCTAAACGTTACGACTTCAAGGAAGACTGCACAACTTTTTTTCTCCTCCTGTTTCGCAGGTGCGCACTATTTAGTAGGCTACATGCCGCTAATAGGCACCTCAGATACCAACAAAGGCTTGACGGATTGCAATGCTAGAACTGCATATAACGAATGCCACTGCTCCAAGTTCCTGCAACACTGCATTTATGTTCTTTAGCGCATAGAATCAGCTGCTGTGACACCTGGTATGAACCCCGGTAACATTCATTTTGCTTAAATGTCAGACTGAAACTACGGCTTAATTTTTCTGCTTTTATAATGCGTTAGGCTTATGCTTCCAACGAAGCAAAGTCAAATATATATTGCCACGAATCATTTTCGAGAAACTTCCAGGGCAGGCACGAAACGGTACATCTCATCCCGGTGCATGCTGAAGAAGAAGAAAGAAGATTCCAGACACATCGCCTGCTCCACGTGCTGTTTCTAGACTTTTCGGCGCCATCGACGCTTAAATGCTTGTGCGCTCCAGGCTGGAGCATTCTTTTACCAGCTCCGGTGGCGCAGCGGTAACGCGTGCGCTTGGAGACTGGGAGGTCCGCGGTTCGAATCCGCGGGCCGGCTGTGCCGTCTGGGGTTTTTCCTGGGTTTCCCTCAGATGTGTAATAGGCGTATGCCGGCACAGTTCCCCTGAAGTCGGCCCATGGACGCAGCTATCCTCCCCCCGAGCGGATTCCGCTCGGTCTTCCACATCACCCTTTCCTCTCCTCCTCTCCACCACCTTTCCCTTCCCGAGAAACATGCCGCCTAATCAGGCAGGCAGACCTCTCGGGTTCCTCCCAACGACACTCCTCCTCCTCCTCCTCTGGAGCATTCTTTCTTTGGACTCAGTTGTGTTCAGAGAGCTATCACTCTTGTGCTTTTTGCTACCAAATAGTTTAATAAACCGTTTGCTGTTTATTCGACGACTCGCCGGCCCATTTCGCTTCGTGACATTTCTGGTGGAGGTGCAGGGCAATCCCTGCTCAACGGCCTGGAAGAACAGAAACGTCTGAGTCGAAGACAGCGTGGTCTACCTTCGGAATTCAGGCCATTTGGACCCCCAACCCGCAAGAAGATGAATACGACAGCCACCATCGGCAGCGCGGCACGGCAACAGCTGGGCGCATTTGCGACCCGCCCAACCTGCACCACTCAGCTACCAGCGACGAGCACAAGGAACTCGCAAGACAGACGTACGGCGAACGTCAGACTTGAGGCCGCTCTGCTACAACTGTGAAGAAGCCACCCGGGTCCACCGCCGTTTCCCGTACCGACGACTGGGTCTACCCGGATTTTCACCTGAAGCCTCCCGCCTTCAGCGCGTAGTCATCCCGCCGCAATTGAAGAGTTTACTGCAACAGCATGCTTCTGCTGACTCACGACGCGACCAGTCTCCGAGCTCGACGAACAGCAATACAGACCGCCACGACGCTCAAAACCTTACCAGTGACCTGCAAATACTCATCGACGACCACGAGACAACTGCAGTAATCGATAACGGCGCCGACGACAATGTTAAAGACGACGACGTTGGCTACGAGGCTTCGCAGGGTGCAAACGAAATGCGATGAGCCAACACAGGTTCTGGCATCGGGACGATGCCACGTCTACGGAGAAGGCAAAGCCACGAATCATTTTCGAGAAACTTCCAGGGCAGGCACGAAATGGTACATCACATCCCAGTGCATGCTGAAGAAGAAGAAAGAAGATTCCAGATACATCGCCTGCTGCACGTGCTGTTTCTAGACTTTTCGGCGCGACGCTTAAATGCTTGTGCGCTCCAGGCTGGAGCATTCTTTCTTTGGACTCTTGGCTCTATCACTCTTGTGCTTTTGCTACCAAGTAGTTTAATAAACCGTTTGCTGTTTATTCGACGACTCGCCGGCCCATTTCGCTTCGTGACAATATCATCCTATTACTGACAGGTGCTCCACACAACAGTGCCATTCGCGCGTGGCGCTTTTACATAGCGATTCCTTCGACAAGTTCACATCTTACCACCGGGATTTTCACTACTATAATACTCTATAAACTTATTCATTTGAAGTATTGCGGCCTAGACTCTTCTGGTTTTCGTCCCATCGTTTCACCTGCATTACTGGCCACGTCAAGGACCTACAGCGTAATTTGTAAGATTAAATGAATGCTTTATGGCACCTGGTAAAAATTATACAGTTCAACATCAATAACGAATTTCAGTTTTCATCATATAAGGTAAAGGAAGCTGTCGGCTCTAAAACACAACAAACGCGCTGGCACGAATGGGGGCCGAAATGGCAGCTCAGTCTTAGTAGAGCCGGCTCCCGAGTCCGAGAGTTTTGCTTTCCTGCCAAGCAACGTGGCGTAAAATGATGCATTGTGCGATGAAGCCCTGCCAAATAACCAAACTCTCCCTATGTTACACGGCTCTCTCAAAATAACGAAGAATTAATGAAAATATATATAAATTAAAATTTAGCATTTACATCGTGCGCAGCAACTGGTATGCGGCTGCTCATCGCGTCTTACCTCACGCACCTTAATCGGTTAACTGCTTATGTTTGGGACGTAACCGATTTCGGGACTTATTTTATGTTGACCTCTAAATTCCTAGTTGTCCTATCTATCTTTCTCCTATCTCTCGTTTACAAGGTCAGCATAATGTGCACGCCAAACAGCATGGCATTTTTTTTGTGTGAGTGTGTGTAATTTGCGGAGACGGTGACGTTGTGTCTGACATACTATATGTTATGTAAAAAAAACCTGAAATTATGATGATGATGATTCGCGTTTTATTGTCGCAGCGGTAACTACGATCATAATGCGCCAAGACGAAAAAAAAAAACCTTAAGAGATTTTATTGTTTTTCCATGTACATATTATGTGCCGCTATTTTAGGCCATGGCTGTCGGCATGCGTGGTTAAATAAATTAAAAAACAGACAGTGTCCGCGATTGTGCGAAGTCCTCTGTTCAACAGACATGAGGCGTGTTGTAATGCACCATGATACACCGTATACGAGGGGTGTTCAAGTCAAATCAACGGGTTGCTGCGTCTTCATATCTCTGTCTTCTGGCTGAAGTGCTACATACTTCAACACCCGTGACGTAACATCGATCCGCCGACATGGTGCTACAAAAGTAATAGTGTCGCCGCACCGTCTCGCAGTTCTGTGGGGAGCGTTGATGTGCACGTATCTTACGTCTGCTCTGTTATTTACATAGGTAACCTGATATTTCCTTCTGCTTCCGAGCCCATTGCTTCCTCCCCACAACTGCACATTGTGTTGTTTGTGCCAAGATGGCTTCTGGCGGCAGCGACATACGTCTGAGTTGTATGCAGTCTCTCCCAAGAGATAATTGCTTCTTATCATGCTCCAGCTGTGCTCACTCTTACCATTTTGGGAATTGTGCGGGCATCACCAAAACATCGCTTAAATCTATGTCAAACACTGAGCGCGATCGAGTCTCGGATATGTCCGACCTGCACGACCAATAAGTCGAGATCCCTACAGTCGACAAACATTGAGCAACCCTCTTTGTCCACCATCATGCAAGAAATTATCAAGCATGGTCAGAAAACAACTTCTGTCCTTGAGAAAATGGAATCCTTGGAAGCCAAGTTAAACTCTCTAACTAATCAGCACAGTGAGCTTGCGGCTAAGGTTGAGACTAATTCAAAATCACTTGAAGATGTGTCTTCTCACCTGACGTCCCTTACGGATTCTGATTCAAAACACGCACTCGAAACCGGTCAACTCAATGCACAGATCAATGACTTGGAACAGTACGATCGCCGTAATAACTTTGACATAAGAGGCGTATCTTTTAGTACAGGCGAGGGTGTTTTACAAGTTGTCAATAATATTACACTTTGCCTTGAACTTCCTGCTTTGACTACATCTGACATTGATGCTGTACATAGGCTATCCGCCAAGACAGGAGATCGTGCGCCTCTCATAATTATCAGGTTTAAGGAAAGGTTCACACGAGACTCTTGGCTTGGTAGGAAAGACAGGCTGAAATCGCTTGACGGCTCTAAATATGCGAGACCTGTCTTCTTTTGTGATAATCTCACTCCTTCTAACAAGAGACTACTCGGGAAGACACGCGCTACTGCTAAGTCTAAGGGCTACCAGTTTGTCTGGGTACGCAATGGTCGTATATTCGTTAGGCGTGCTGACGGCAGCCCACCACAGCAGATTAGGGAGTCTGATGACCTCACAGAGCTGTGAGTCACTGCGGAATTCGTGACCTCCGATTCCATTCATTAACCCTCCCCCTTTCTTTCTTTGTTCCATCCTTTTGATACCTTATGCCTTATCTTACATTGGACGGTTTGTCTAATGCTATGGCAAAAGCAAATGGCTGGACTCTCGCCCCTTCTCCCTATCGACATTGCTTGGTCCCTGGCCCAATCCAGCCCAGCAACGATCTGCGCTCAAAGCTCTTTTGACATTTCTGGACACCATCGAACTTCGCTCGTTATTGTGAAGGGGCTCGTTATTTTATTCCCCACATCCCCACCAGCAATGGGGTAGAGTATCGCCTCTGGCGATGAACCTCCACACTCTTCCTCTCAAACTAAAGTTGTTGTTGTTGCTATACCTAGTGACCCTTTTGCCGTGCATGCCAACATACGTAGTTTGTCAAAACATCTGGATGAACTAACTAATGTAATATATGCACTGAAGTCTCAAGTGTCATACATTACTCTTTCCGAAACTTGGGCTAATAAACACCAGGAGCCACTCCTCCAATTACCTGGTTACATTTACATACGTTTATTTACTTTAAGGACCCTCGATGAGGGTATTAGATAAAGGGGGGAGTAAGCATACAACACAGTGCAAGCGCGGCATGAGCACCAAGAAAGATGTTCAAAACACAGTGCTATAAAGGAAGGCAAGTCCCTTTCCAAGGCGATGTGAGATGGTAGGTTGTTCCAGGTGGCAACCATGAATTGATGAGGGGAGAACAGGAACTTGTTAGTACGCACCGAATGGGCAAAAATTTTATGAGAATGATCGAGCCTGGGAAAAAGTCTGTGAGCCCGTGTGAGTAGATGGGATGTGGGAGGTCAGCGGCGTAGTATGCGAAGAAGTGCAAGGCTGGATATCATCCTTCTGGTCCGCAAAGGGGTTACGACTCTGTATTCCGTCATAGACCCGATTCCTACGGTGGAGTTGCCGTTTGTGTGCGGAGTGATGTCCCGTATTGTGTAAGAGACGATTTGAATATTGATGCACATATGACTGACTCTTTGTTCATTGAAATCCCGTACAGTCCACCATCTCCACCATCTGTCTGCTGTTTTACAAAGCGACCACTCGTTACCGTTCTCCTAGTTGTGAACTGAATATTTTCTTGCCCGAACTCAGTTTGTTCTTCCATAAGCTATCATCGTCCAAACACAATACCATCCTACTTGGGGATTTCAATATCGACATGCTTAAGCATAACAATTTATCCATCATGTACACCGAAATAATTTCTTCCCACGGGTTTAGCCAACTCATTTCGAGAATCAGCCGATTTGGTACATCGCATGACGGCACTTTCATTGACCACGTCACCACTAATTTACCTGAAGCTCAGTTGTCCGGGTGATCTCTTGCAACATCCCTGACCATGAAATGATTTATGTCGGTGGCAAATCTCCAAAACGTACAAGTGCATCCTCTCCTTCCCATACCTTTCCTAATTGTTCATTTCTTAACTACGCGAGAGCGGAAGAACTCCTTGTGGAAACGTCCTGGAACTTGGACGCCTTTGCTAACGCACAGGATAAATTTACATACTTCATCTCTACACTTCGCGGCATTGTTCAAAAATCAACTACAACGCGCACTCTTAGCAGGCGGTCAACGATAAGGCAACCTTGGATTTCGAAGTCTATCCTTAAAAGCATCAAACACAAGAATAATCTATACCGGAGAGTTCGTCTACAACCATAGAATCAAGATTTGCGCTACCGTTACACTAAGTATAACAATGCTCTCAAAAGCGTCCTTAGGTCGGCAAAACATCTTTATTTCGCTTCGTCCATTGCAAACTCTCGTGGCGACCCTAAGAAACTGTGGCAGACGATAAACTGTGCGCTCTCTAGAAATGCTGAGAATAAAACCCCTGGCACACAACTGTTCATCCAAGATGGTGTCCCAGTTACGGAGTCACCACTAATTGCAAATAATTTCAATGAATATTTCTGTTACATTCACAGGCGGATCGACATCCCTGCTAGTACCGAGGATGAGCTTCCTCTTCCACCTGCCAGCTGTGACACTTTTGTTCTTGTCCCGACAACTCCCCACGAGGTCGTGTAAGTCAATCAATCGTTAAAAACCGTAAAATCATGCGGCCCTGACGGAATTTCACCCCTATTCCTCAAGAAATTTTCCCACCTCCTGGGGGCGCCACTGTCTGAGATATCTAATGAACTTTTCTCATCGGGCATTTTTCCGGATGAACTTAAAGTGGTTAAAGTTGCACAAGTAGAGTGCACAAAAAAGGGTCGAAGTCGGAAACCAGCAATTACAGACCTATCTCTTTACTTTCTTCCGTTGGCAAGGTGCTGGAGAGGCTCATCCTCACACGATTGGAACGATTCTTTGAGGTCAATCACATTTTTCATGATTCCCAGTTCGGTTTTCGAAAAGGCAGGTCCACCTCTCTTGCTCTTCTTCATGCTACTGAAAGAATTCGTGCAAACATTGAAACAAAGTTACTAACCATGGGAATCTTTGTAGACCTAACCTAAGCCTTCGACCTAATAACTCACGAAATTTTATTCAGAAAGCTAGAGAGATACGGAGTGAGAGGTATTCCCATTTCACTCTTAAAAAGCTACCTGGAGAATAGGACACAGTACGTATATAACGCCGGAGTAACTTCCTCTACTTTGCCTTTACACACGGGTGTGCCTCAGAGCTCGCTCCTCGGCCCTTTCATTTAGTGTTCACTAATGACATGCTTGATTGTCTTTCTAACACTTGTTAGTTATACGCCGATGACACTAACATTTTTGTTGAAGCTCCAAATTTAGCGGAACTTTATCATAAGGCATCTATGGTTTTAGTAAAGCTTCATCTCTGGCTCTCTGCTAACAGACTTCTTGCTAATAGTGAAAAGACATCCTACGTTGTCTACCATCCTGCTCAAAACGCTTTCAACTTAAATATGCTCTCACTCGAACGACCACTGTTCGGTTTCTTGGTATACTCTTGCACAAAAACTTAAGCTGGGCAGGCCTCCTATAAGCTGCGTCAGAAGTAAAATTGCTTCGGGCCTCTACGCTATTTCGAAAATCCTAAATCTTCTTCCCTCTGCTCACTGTCTATCACGTTCTTATTCACTCCCACATCAGCTACGCTCTAGAACTTTACGGCCTAACCTATCCAGGTCATCTCCTTCCACTTTTGCTGGCTCAGAAACGGGCCTTAAGGACTATCCTTCATCACGGTCCTCGTGATGCCATATCATATGAATTCCCTCTGTTGTCCGTATACAGCGTCTACGACTTTTTGAAGTATAAATTTGCTCTTGTTATGCATTCATTTTATTACACACCATCCACTAGACTTGACCTCTCGTTGCAAAATGTTGTCACTCAGTACTCTCTCAGGTACGAGACATACACATTTTATTATCCCACTGCACGTACTAACTTTGGTTACTTTTCAATTTCACCTTCAATTCACTTTTCAATTTCATCTTATGGTAGCAAGGTATGGAATGGACAACCATTCGAGCTACGCTCTACTGCTAGCCGTGCTTGCTTCAAGAGGAATGTTAAATGCATTTTTGTACGTCCTACTAGTGTCCTGTTGCGATGTTTTGACTGCATTTGCTTCTTTCACTTGAACCCCGACGTCGTTGTTACCTTTATTTTATTTTTTTGTTCGGTGTTCTGGTTCCACTCTACTTACCCTTATTGTAACTGCTCTAATTAACTGATTGTTCGTTTTGGACCGTACCACAGGGTTTTGCCCTCAGTCCTGTTGTAGATCTGTGTCCCTTCTGTAAATGTGCTTTCGGAAATAAACAAAGAAAGAAAGAAAGAGAAGAAAGAAACCGGTGCTAAACAGTAGTCGCAGGCGCGGCAATACGAGAGACAAGCAGTCGAGACGTGTGTCAACGTTGCCTCAGAAGCCTTTAAAGGCGCAGAGAAGAATGAACAGTGCACGCCACGTGAGACGCGATGGCACGTAGAAGAAATGACGAACAAACACAAAAACAAAACCTAATGCCCCAAAACAGCACACAACATATTGCGCATATCTAACACCCCCCCCCCCCTCAATATGTCGTTCGCACGTCGCCCGGAGTCCCACAACTTGTATCCTTTTACGCCCTCGGGGTACCCAAGGAATATACATTGTACTGCCTTAGGGTCCAGTTTTGACCGTCGACGCTGTTTCTTTATGGCCCAGGCTCTGCATCCATATACCCTTATGTGGTCGATACGGTCTTCTTTCCTGAACCACAGCGCCTCTGGCACCTGCCCGCCAGCCGAGCTTGAGGAACAATTATTTCGTAGGTAACTGGCAGTTACAAGTGCGTCGGCCCAGAGTGTCTTGGGGATACCAGAGTCTAGCAGGAGACACCTTGTCATATCTAACAGAGTCGGATCCATCCTCTCGGCCACGCCGTTTTGCTGGGGCGTGCCTGGAACCATGAGCTGTCGCTGTATTCCATGCTTCTGCAAGTACTGACTAAATAAGTCCCTTCCGGTGTATTCTCCTCCGTTGTCGCTTCGAAGTGTCTTTATAGTCAACCCATGCAAGTTTTCTGCCATTTGCTTCTACTGACGAAATTTTTCCAGTACTTCACCCTTCGTCTTCATTGGATAGACCACAACATACCGTGAGTAGTCGTCAATGAAAGTCTCAAAATAATTTGATCCCCTCATGCACTGTGGGGAGACACTTCCGACGTCTGAATGCACCAGTTCCAATGGTGAAGTGGCTCGCCACGAACTCTGGGTGTGCGGGAAACATTTTCGTTTCAACTTCCCTAGAAAACAGAATTTTCATTCTTCCTTTCACTCATTTCCTCCAAGGAAACGATGCACAACTCCCATGTTAAGGTGTCCGAGACGTCTGTGGAGCAAGGATGCGTCCAAGGCTTTCGATAGTTTCAATGATGGACGCAACTCTTCGACCGTGTACAACCGGCCAACTCGAGTAGCTGTCAAAATTAAATATCCGTTCTTGTCCCGCACTTCTGCTCTCCCACCTCCAAAAACGCCTAGCTCTTCAATTCTTCCGACAGATAGGACATTTCCATCTAAGTCTGGCACGTATAGGACCTCCTTCAAGACGAGTGTCGTCCCGCCGTTCTTCTCTGCGAGCTGCAATTCAACGTGACCTTTCCCAAGTATCTTCCAGACTTCTTTGTTAGCCATCTCCACAGCCGACGGGGCAGAATAAAAGTTCCGCATCTGACTTCTATCTGACGTCATGTGGTCCGTTGCGCCCCTATCCAAATACCACACGTTTGCCGTTGCGCCGCCGTCCTTCGCAGACAGAGCTTTATGCGTCACCTTCCTGGCGTGTGACGGGTGCCCCTTCTCCAAAGAGTCCCTGCGTTGGTCTTCAGAATCACCTTCGCAGTCCTTTGCAATGTGCCCGTACCTCCCACATGTGAAACATCGCACACGTCTCCTGGGCACGGCATGTGATCCACGAGTGGAATTCCTCTTGCCAGCGGGCCGGTCCTTCCTTGTGTCGTACTTCGTCTCACCACGTTTCACCTCAGGCCTGGCTTTGGTCAGAAGAGCTTGTTCCTCTACGCCCAACTGGGTTTGGTCCTCGTCGCGTCGTATTTTTCTCTTCTCTTCGACTAGAAGTCGTGCCTTCACCTCCTTTGTGGTGAGTGTGGCTTCATCTTGTTCGAGTTTTAAGATGAGGGCTTCGTAACTGTCGGGTAAACCCATTAGCATTACCAGTGCCACTTCCTTGTCCGTGAACCCGTATCCTCCATTGGAAAGCTTCCTGTGCAGGTCCATTAGCCTGCTCAAATACTGTTTCATGGGCTCTTCCCTCTTCATCTTGACATTCACAAAATCACGAAGCAACTGCAAAATATGCAACAGTCCATGCTTCGTGCGCAAGGACACAGGCTCCAATGTCATCTAGGTAGTTGTCCTCTACCACCAAAAATAGGAAAGTGAGTGCCTTATTATTGGCTCTCCTCTCGTCGTCAGTCATCTCAGCTCCTTGATATCCCGGGACGACGGCTTCCCAGCAACCCCTTTGCACAAGCGCAGCTTTGGCTCGGATGGACCAGGCATGACAATTTTCCGACGTCAGCTTGGCAATCTTGAACTCGGCTCGTAGCGCCATTCCTCCTTTCCGCATTGGTTACCTTCTTATCCAGCAAGCGTCCCAGTACTAGTGGTCGAGGCGTCCTGGGCCCATAACCTGTTAAACAGTAGTCGCAGGCGCGGCAATACGAGCTAGAGACAAGCAGTCCAGACGTGTGTGAACAGAAGCCTTTAAAGGCGCAGAGAAGAATGAACAGCACACGCCACGCGGGACGCGATGGCACGTACAAGAAATGCCGAACAAACACAAAAACAAAACCTAATGCCCCAAACAGCACACAACATATTGCGCATATCTAACAACCGGGACTTTTCAGTTTTCGCAAAAGTAAAATGAACTTACAGGAGAGAAATTAGTTTTATTTTTCAACGTAATCTCCAGCTGTACTAATGCACTTGTCCCAGCGTTTCACCAGGGCTGACGAAGCCCTTCGAGCAATTGCTGTAAGCAAACTCCGTGGAACGGCCCGCAACTGGCACTACGCTCTTGGGAAACACTACGAAACGTGTTATCTTGGAAAACGGCGTTCCGGACTCAGGTCAGGGATCATCTCACGCTGATAGAATGGCACGCAAAAATCTCTGAAGGCGTTCAAAGTCCAGGGCAATCACTGGACAGCTACACGTTCGCTAAACTCAAGCCCCTTGCCCGTTCTCCAGTTCCCTTGACTGAAAAGCAGCAAATTGACTATCTTCTTCAATGACTTCAAGATTTCAACTTTGTGGCAGCAATTCTTGCCCAGTGACCAAAGACCGTTGCAGACTTCATTGACATCGTCACTGACCTCGAGATTAGCCTCATACATGCCCGACGTTGTCATCGCCTTACGTCTCAGCAACGGACTGATAGTCCACCTCAACCGCGAACGTCAACAACTGGATCACAGATTCAAAATGGTCGCATGTCTTCGTCTACCTCCCCTAGCCACACTTTTCCATCTCCTGCGAACGGCATCACGAACTTTTTGCTTGCTTGTCGCCAACGTATCTCTGCCTTGCCTACAGCTGAGCAGGAAGGGAAATACAAAGTGATATCCGACCAATACGGAGCCCCAGCGTTTCGCCGAGGACAAGATATTTCCACCGAGCTATGTGCTACAAATGTAAAAATATGGGACATTTGGCATCCAAGTGCCCTGGTTCTATGGCTCGCCCTCAGCCCACCATCACTCCATTTCTCATAATCACCCCACCCTCACAATACTTGCATGGCAACATGCAGCAGATGAAACAGGGTAGGCGTGTGGATAATTTCGACCATCTGGGTGCTCCAATAATCTCTGACACACGGTGCTGCAAGCACTGTTTTCCTCCCCCCTTTGCCAGTATGCTCTTAAACACAGCTGTCCCATGAAACAATACCTCATTAAAGTCCCTCTAAAATACCCTTTGTGTTTCAGACACCGCTTGAAGATGCTGCATTCCTCTGGAAAGACTGTTCATCCTGGTCATGCATCTAAGTGCACATCCAGAGCGGTTACTTCCTCATGGTAGTGGACCGAGAGACACGGAACACTAAGTCGTCCGTCCTTCTTGTTCCGTGTCTCTCGGTCCCCTACCATGTGAGTCTATACCACCCTCTCCCTTCTTTCTTTCGTGGTTACTTCCTGTCTAGAAAAAGTTCTAAAAAGTTGCAAAGCAGTGCACAACTTTTCCAAACACGATTTAGCAACCCTGCCATCGAGTCGCAAAACGTTTTTTTTTTATTTTATTTTAAATTCTGATTGTTTTCACACTCCATACTACACGCTCCACAGGATGCCAAGTTTTACTACACTTCTTGGTGCGGTTTCATCTGTCGTTGAGAAGTGAAGCACCATTTAAGTAAGGGGGAATGCTTAAACCTACATTCAGTTCTGCAGGTCTTCTGCAATAAGAAATCATGTTTGCCGTGACAGCATCAGCCACTTCAAGTCAGTCGTACAAGCCACTTTGTTTCACTAGTGCTTCATCTGAAACCTGGCAGAGGCAAGGTTACTGACAAATGTTGTAAATCCATTTGGGCCAATGCCAACAAACTCTTTAGCAGTATTGTAGGATTTGTACGATGGATAACTGGGCCACACGGTCATTTGGTTTCAAGGTGCAATCTGCTTCAAGGTGCAAAGTTTCTGTGCAATCCAAAATCACTTATACTTTAAGATAAGAGCCCCTGAAACACCGCTAGCATAAATTCATCCACAATCTGCATTGATGGCCATATTGGTGTTTGTTGCAAGTACTTGCCAAGCAACTTCATTCAAAACGAGCACAGTTCACTAATGTAGGGAAGACTGACATACATTGTACCGGTATGCTAGGTTCTGCTCAAGCCAGCCCACCCTCAGTCTTACCAGAACAAGTATGAGGTGGTCTTCAACAGAAAATGTTGGATGTCTCCCACTATTCGATAGACTTCCATTGCAAGCGTTTTTGTAGTCTTCGTACCTAATCTCCACAAATGTGAAGAACTTCTTGAAACGTTCTCGACTTTAAACCCTATATAAAGGTGAACTTTTCCATCGTCTGAGAAGATATCAGAGGGAGTAGGCTTGAGCACTTTCTATTCTATTGCCTTGATTTGGTTTTTGTCTGTCTGTCAGTCATCACATATACATAGGGCCTGGCCATTTCAGGATATGGTATTCAGCCACACTGAAGGGTAAATATCGGGTTATATTTCGCTTGAATAATTCGGGTGTAATCGGGTTTAACTGAACATGATTCAACCAGATTTTGGGTGAATCAAATCATGTGCAAATCTTTCATTCATTCGACGTAATACACTCAACACGCTAATAGACACAGAGTACTAATATTTAGTCCATGCATTTAAGAGGCAACATGGTCACTGTTTTGACTGTTTGTATGAGCATATGTATCTTTGCATTTACAACACGGTTCACAAAGTTTTGTGTAAATTGCGATCACCTTGGATGCCCCTGGTTCGATGATGATGATTGGGAGTTTTTTTAGCGCAGCGACAACTGGGAGCCCCTGGTTCGAGGAAGTACGGGGTTAAACACTGCTTTTGCCGGTAAATATCGGGCGCAATCAGGTATAACCCTAAAATGTCAGGCCCTACGAATACATGACTCTAGCTATTCGCGCTCATTGGAGAACTGATCATTTGCTGCTGCAAGTGTGCCACATAAGTTGTCATGTTGACGGCTCTGTGTGCCATTTAGCTCAGCATCTCTCGCACAAAGCCAAGTTGCAACCCTTATGAAGGTCCATGTTTCCTTAAGATACCTCAGCAAGATCCGTTAGCATTTTGTTTATGTAACACTTCAATGGTTGTTCGAAGCTCTGCATTTCCACAAACTATGTCTGCAGCAGCCTTTCCTTGAAAATCATTCAACTTGATCATGCACAGTAGCATCCAGAAGGGCTGGAATAAGGAAAGCACTTATTATTTACTATACCACAGATTAACAGCTGCTGGTATACTGAAGTAAATGCAGTCACCATGTTATGTGTTGCTTGCTACACCACACATGTTCTGGAATGCACTGGTGTTGGCGTCAACCTCCACAGGTGGCACCCGCACGCTTCTCTCGCCTTCAAAGGAGGTTTCTATGCTCACTTCCACGGCAACATCAAGAAGCGAATATGACCCATTCTGTGAGTCTAAAGCAACAACAAGTGCATGTCTATTAGTTTCACATAAGAAAATAAATAAAATATATAGGAACACACTGCCTGCTCATAGGTAAATTATTGTGTGTTTCAGAGCACCCACTTCGAACTGTATGTTGAAACTATATGTCTACCTCCAATGAGAAGTAGGATAGCTATGAGTTACACAAAACTCTCTGCTGAGAAAACTGTTACGGTTTGAACTGCATATCCTGCTGAGCTGAGTTACATCAAGACTTACTCTTTCCAAATGCTGCCTGCATGAACGTGCCAGGTTTCAAGAAACGTGGCACTTTGTCCATGTACTGCCTCTTCCCACAAGAATTGAAGTGGGCGCCACAAAGCTTGTAGCTAGGTTTAGGCTTCCATGGCTCTGGCAGCACCGTGTCTTGAACCAGGGCCTGTATCCAAAGTTCTCGTGCAGCATTTTCTTTTGGAAAATAGTGCCAGGAAACTTCTCTGTTGCGCAATGAATGGTGCTTGCACTCTGGAACAATACATCGGTTGCCACCTCGAGGAGGCCTCGTGACTACGGCTGAAAAAGTAGCACAAAGCGTTGTGTGTATTGTGTTATGTAGCTATTGTCTAACCCACAGCACCCTGTAACTTTCACGTGTACAAGTTGGAAGCACAACATGTGCAAGGATGTGTGTTATGTAATTCTCAATTTTAATGCAATGCGTGCTTGTATTACACAAGTATAACAGCTTTATAGCGATGACCTACCCGATCACTCGACTACAGTCATAGGATATGCTGAGATATATATATACATTTTAGTTCAGAACCCAGAAAGGTGGGCATACAAACGTACAAACACGCGTAATCACTCCCTTTCCTTGGTATATGTCTCCTTAGAATTCAAGTACGCATATACTGAAGCGTGCGAGTTATACCAAATCAAGTGAACTGCGCTATCAAGTAGACGTTACTCTGCAATGTCAACGACTGTGGTTTCGATACGATTAACAAAGATGGATTAACAAACTGCCGGTGCCTTTTCTTCAACTGCTACTACTATTCATTAATGATGATGGTATTAGTTTCCTTGCATTGTTTGATTTCCATTACTACACGCTTCAATTCAACAACATGAGGGCGCAAATAAATATCACAGAACACCATTTCTTGTGTACCCCCACTGTGCCAGTCACAATACATAGACTGACTACTGCAAAGCATGTACTACGGTATTTAACTTTACCTACCTTGTGAATGTCTATTCCTCTGTCTCTAAGAGTACTACATAGTCGACATGGAAACGTGAAAGCAGACAGACCGTACGTCAAAACAATATACCCAGTAACAGCTTTTAATGTGGAGATGAGAAGAAAAACACTTGCCACGATGCATTGCGACACTGTAGACACAGCATCATCGTGCAGCACATAAGCGTCTACTGTAAATAGTGTAATAGTGTTGACAGATGTTCAATAAATTTCCTGAAACAACAAAGTTCAAACGGACGCCACCATTGAGGTGGACCAGGTGACATGAGGCCGGTGGGTCTTATGTGGGGGTCGCATGTTCAGAGAAGTGACAGGCATGTAAGAGGAAGGGGGGAACAGGATGCTCTTTACGTAGAGATTCGTCATAGCACGGTCCCTCAATATGCTATCAGGTCAGGAAACTCTACTCGAATACAATAGGCAAGGTCACTTAGGGAGCATAGTACGCATCGTTTAGGGGGAGACGCCCTTGTTGAACAGAAGATGTTTTGGCAGCACCGAGTGTCCTCTGTGAAGACTGGAGCCGTTATTTTCTAAGGTTCGATTCTGGTTCAGAGCAGAAACAATTAACAATCAAACCGGTTCATGATTTGAATCACTACATTTCGTATCAGTGAACCGATTTCGGCCTGTTGACTATTGACTCAGTGCAGATTGTGAATTTTCGTTATTGTCTTTTTCTGACACGCAAAACTGTAACTTAATTAGATTGCAACATGATTTAAATCCACAAGACAGTGAATTCCGTCTTACTAAGTGTTGCCTGATTGTATTTTCCAACTAGAAATTGGCTGACAAGATTTGGATGTCAAGTTCAGTAGTGGAACATCATTGTGATGCAAATTGCCTGGGCATGATTAAAAGCGTTAAAAACCCCAGTGCCGGGGAGCTAAAAAGACAGACACATACACATTGCACTGACTGGCGAACCAAGCCAGTCAGTTCGCCAGTCAGTGCAATGTGTATGTGTCTGTCTTTTTAGCTCCCCGGGACTGGGGTTTTTAACGCTTTTAATCATGATTCCAGAAAACCGAACAGCCCGATTTTTAATCCTTTTTGCCTGGTCATATAAATCAAGTCAGTTCCAGGACATTCCACTGAACAAACTATCTAAAATGATGAAATGGCACAAAGTTTTTGTCCCTATCATTTTAGATAGTTCGTTCAGTGGAATGTCCTGGAACTGACCTCAATGAATAACGGAATGGCATGTAGAGCTTTTGTCTCCATCATTTAACACAGTTTGCTCAGTGCAATGTCCTGGAACTGACCTCAATGAATAACGGAATGGCATGTAGAGCTTTTGTCTCCATCATTTAACACAGTTTGCTCAGTGCAATGTCCTGGAACTGACCTCAATGAATGACGGAATGGCATGTAAAGCTTTTGTCCCCATCATTTTAGATAGTTCGTTGAGTGCAATGTCCTGAAACTGACCTCAATGAATGACGGAATGGCACGTAAAGTTTTTGTCGTGTGACGAATTCAATCTCTCTCTATTATTTTTTCTGCCAACATCAACATTGTACAACATTATGTAGAGTTTTGTTTGGAAATGATCACTGTTGTCATAGCATAAAAGGAAATCAGGGGAAAAAGCAGTACATTTCTCGCGTTATTGTAGCCTTTCCCTTGAAATTCAGAATGAAGACAAGGACGCGACAATTTTTAGACAATGATACATGGCAATGAATGAGTTCTAGCGTTTCTAGTTTGTAGCAAATACATATTTTCGTTGACAAACTATGGATGACAGGTACTTTTGATGCCCTGCAGAAACAAGGTGTAAAAAAAAGCGAAAGAGAGAGAGAGAGAAACCGATACGAGGATAAACTGTCATCTCTAGCCTGCAGTGTCAGGTAGAATTGGAAGACTTGGTAGACTAAGAAAATCGTTGATTCACACCAAATCCTCGGTCTTGTGTATTATGTTTTCAAAATAGAGTGAAAGGATTGACACTATGCCATATGGCTTGCCAGATGGCTATATGGCTCAATTGTTCCACGCAAGCAATCCAGCTGTACTGTTCCGCGAAGCAGTAGCTGCTTCAGAGTATTTTGGTGGAGTGGTAGAAACAATTTTTGAATTTAATGAACAATTTACAAAACCGATTTTTTTGACAAAACATCTTTTCCCGCAAGTTCTGCTCTCAGACATGTTATCATATTGACATTGTGTTAAAAGACCCATCATTCAAAAAAATTTCGGGTTCTTGGTGTTTGAGCAAATGATACACATGTCACACACTGTGTCACACACACTTTGTGCAGTCACAGGCAAATTGTCTGTGGGTGTAGATGTTCTGTTAGCACCTGAAGACTACGAGGAGATCAAACAGAATTGGCGTGAACTTGAGAAAGAAGCCGAAGAGATGGCAACTATAGTAGACGACGAGGTGAAGCTTGACGACGCAAAGGAAGGTACGAAAGACCAGTGTATCTTTGAGGAGGAGGAAGTAGTTGCAAAAACAAAATTACGGCAATTCAGTGCAGTTACCTGTAAATGTAGTCGATTGTGAGACGCATGAGCAAGCAGATAAAAGCGAAGAGTCACGCAAGCTTGCTGCTGAGCAAAAGGAAGATGAGACTTTGAAGGAGATATGGGAAGAAGCTAGAGAAGGAATCCATGGCATGGTTGTAGATGATGGTCCTTTATTGCACGAGGAAACGAACGGGTCAGGCGTGTTTGTAACTAGTGTTGCGGGTTGGATGCAGAAAAGATGTTCTCACCTTGGCGCAGAACTCGCTTTGGGGAGGCCACTTTTCAACGAAAGTGTGGTGAAACGAAGTAGTGGGTGAAAAGCGCGTTTTATTGTCTGTCGGTGGTATCAGCCATCAAGAAACACTGTCAGTCATGCCATAACTGACAGATATTCTCTAGGAGCAAGACAACTGACCGTGTTCCGATTACCCCTCTAATTCAACCTGAGAAACAGTTCGATGCAGCGATTGTATTGGACCTTTGGACCCATCATCAGTGAGTGGACATAAATATGTGCTCAGTGTAGTAGACCTGAGTACCAGGTGGCCTGAAGTTGTGCCATTGAAAAATCTAATTGCAAAGGCTACATGCCAAGCTCTGACCGAGACATTCGCTAGATATGGAATGCCAGAAGTGATCAGCTGTGGTCAAGGCACCAATTTTACTTGCAAACTGACTGAGTAACTAGCGACCAGAATGGGAGTCGATATGCGGTTCTCGACACCAGATTATCCACAAAGCAATGGTCTTGTGGGATGGTGGAATGGAATGGTGTAATGGAACGTTTAAGGCATGTGATCCAAGCTGAGGGCAGAGAGTGGACAAATATGTACCAGAAAGTGAAACCGGAACGGAACCGAAAACCGCTTAGAACCCTAATTATTTCAAGAATCGTAACGAGAACATAACTGCAATTCACCATCAGCGGTTAACCGAAACCTTAATCTGAACCAAAAACTATTATTTCGGTTACCAATTCAGAAGAATTGGTTCAAGAGTGAACGCGAACAACTTTGGATGTGATATTTGTATCGCTTTACAACTCTGATTAGTGTTGTTATTGTAAGTGCTGTCGCTACAATAGATATCTTCGGCATATGCTTTTTGTCCAGAAGTTGTGTAGACAAGAGACCATCTTATGCGATGGGACCCATAATCGGATGACACTCGCACCGTATGACTGTGTAGTCCCTTATGAGTTATGTATTATTGTGATCATTTAATGTCTGAATCATAGCACGTTGCTTGTATCCACGTCTGTTTACTTAACTGCTGAACAAGCGCAGTTTTTCTTGCCTTGTAGCTTGTTACAGCACGAGCGAAATGAATGTTCACGAGATAATACAGGCAGCAACAAATTATTTAACGTCGAATGTCACAAATGGCAAAAGTGTGTCAGCAGATGGCACTGCACCACCTTCTCGAAGTGCAACAGATGAATATGTTCATTTTTACCCAATTGCACTTTGTAGCTTTCATTTTGCAACATCCACATAGCCTGCAGATACATCCTAAAGAAAACGGAAAAAATACGAGTTCACTTGTTTGGTTACCGGTAACCACAAATATTAAAATGCCAAATCCCATACCGTAACCAAAACCGCTTTCAGACATGTGACACTGAACCGTAACCGAACCGATATCTGTTTCGGTTTCAGTCCGTGGTATGTACCCTGCTTGCTATGGGCGTACAGAGAAGTACCTAATAAAGTAACAGGAATGTCCCCTTTCCAATTGATGTTTGGTTGCATACCTAACGATCCACTTTCTATTCTAAAACAAACATGGACAGGTGACTGGACACCACCTATTGGGCTAAATAAACCAGCTAGCACTTATTTAAAGGATCTACGAGAACGTATGTCATCCATGCACTAAAGCAAAAGGAGGCACACCTCACGCTACAATTTGAGGGCTAGGACAAAGGAATTCAAGCCAGAAGATGTAGTTTTAACACTGGAGAGTGATAGAAGAAGCAATGAGCAGTTAAATAGTAACGGTAGAGGAACAGTGCTTCACAAATTTCCATCGGAGACCGGATACAGGTAATCCTGATATTTTCTTTCAACGTTTTTGTTCCACGTTTGTGATTGTAAGGTTCGCGGTTAAGGATCACAAATTCGCGAAATCGTAACTTCTATCACCCACCCTCTTCAACGTCTATATCAATTATCTCCTCACAAGACTAGAAAATGAAACACAAGGAGTCAACCTAAAGGCACTGACAACCACCGGACATGCCATCGAGACCAAAATCACTGCATTAGCCTTTGCAGACGACATAGCTTTAGTTGCCCAGTCAGAGGAAGATCTCCAACCCAAACTTGGTATATGCACGGTAGAGGCTCACAAGAAACATGCCATTTGCTAATGATGACGATCTGTGAAATATTTTAATTGTGTTATCTGTGAATAATTTTGGGCATTCCTTAGAAATGTTTTGTCTATTTAAAAAATATATACTTACGAATATTGTTGGTACAACTAAAGCAACTAGGCTAGTATTTCCTTTGCTTTGACAATCGTGGAATGCACAAGGCTAGACAAGTATGTAACTGAATCCCAATCGACAGGCAAGATGCCAGCAGTATCTGACCCTGCTGGCAAGCCTGGCACACTGAATGAGAGCGACAAGCTGCACTGTCCCGTCTTTCAGCATGTCGTCTTGCAATATACGTTATGGCAAAAAATATGGCCCCTCATCAGCATGCAATATATGTTAACAAAATAAACCTCCCTTAGTTACGGTTAGGTTTCAATGAGATCATCAATCGCCCTGAAAATAGTCATTGTCATAAGCCTCGGGGCGAACACAGGCACAGGTATAATTTACGTCCCGTTGTGTTGTGACTGCCCTGCTTGTGTTGGCCTTGGAGGAACACAGGCCCTTTGTCAACAAGCCAGCGTCATGTTCTGTGGTACTATGTTTCGTTGGGATCTGAAACCCCGACAACCATTTAGTAGTTGGTATCCGGTTTGCTACAGCAGAGGACGTGCAGCGCCCTCAGTGGCAAGAGCTAAAAGATGACAAGAAAATAAACGAGCGCGTCTCGTTTGATTCCCGGCAGACGCTCAGCACAGACCTGCATTCTTTCTCTCTTTATCTACAAACTTAGTGACGAAGACGGCTCAGATGGCTTTTCGTGGTTGCCTACATTGAGCGGTTCTTGGGACGGACTCAGCAATAGGCAATACAATCTCGACATCAGCATAAGGCAGCGTCGCCTAAGAGACAATGCCACGAACGTCTCGACTGTCGCTTGCGTCTCTACAGTCTGGTCTGCTGGTATTTATACGTTTACCCTGTATTTACCCTGTACGATACAGTTTTCTGCTGGCTGACGCACAGGCGGCAGGGAACGTCACCACTCTCTAGTGCCATGTGATCGGCACCTTTCGCCACGTCACTACTTTCTTGTCTCCGGAGCGGAAGCCGGATACCTCGTCCTCCCGGCACAGATTCTGACGACTGACGGCATCTGCTGCGGGCACAGATGACGTGGCGCGTTCGTGTTCGATTTGATTGGCATAGCAGAGCAACATCTGCCCCTGTGGAAGCTGAGCGAGGAACGATACCGGAATGTTCCCAAAAAAACACCACCTTTGAGAAAAGATGTGTCAGGAACTTAAAAAGATGCACGCGGACGTCCACATTACAACAGGTGGGTGCACACAAAACGCGATATTTTTTTCTTTTGCGGCATCCTCAACAGATATTGTGAATAATGTTTTTTTCGTCGAAACGAAGAAAATTTCAAGACGAGAAGCACACGAAAACAGCAACAAAGAGCGGATCCGCGACACCGGTATACACTGGCAGTGGCAAGTGGCAGTTTTACAGTGCCCTCACATTCCTTGAGCCAAAACTGCCCGTCTGGTCCTGTCATAATTACTGGATTGCAAGAGGTAAGCGCGCGAAAATCACAGTATTTAGGCGCGAGATGATAGCAAATAAGCTTGGATGAAGGATGAAGGGAGGTAGGCGAAGGAGCAGAAGATTTTTATTATGGGCTAAAGTTTTCTGTCTGCGATCACCCCCATGGTATATGTGATGTGTTCTGAGTGAAATTGGTTTGCCTTTCTGGCTGCTTGTTTCACGCAGGCACGGCAGCGAGATGAGCAGCAGAGCATACCTCCTCAGGTTGAGGAGCAGGATTCAAGTGTATTCCATTCCCTGGAGTCTCTTCAGCTTGATGAAGGTCAGCGAGAAGAAACGATGAGGCAACACGAGTTCGACAGCTCGCCAGATGATGCAGCTATCGCGTCCCCATGGCTTCCTGCTCCTCGTCAGCACAAGAGGACAAGGAGCAAGAACAGCGACGAATGCAGTGAGAGGGCTGCGACATTGGGCAAAACTGCAGCAGCACGGGCCGCACCATCACCACAGGCCGATGGGCAAATTGTTGAATGCAGTCTATGTCAGGTGCCTGTGACACTACGAAATGTGGCGGAACTAAGGATATTAACTTTGCTAAATAAAAGCGCACGCTGATTGTGTCAAGTATAATCTGTAGTCATTCTTTTAATTTTCTACGTGCGCACTAAACACGCGTGTATACGGTATTTGGGAGAAGAGTGGACGCCAGATCAACTTTGCATGTTTACGCTTTTGATAATTGCATTGTTTCCAAATTATAGGTCATTCTTTTAATTCTGCCTTTTAATTTATAGGTCATTCTGTCCCTCGCAGGACAATAGACAAACGTTTCCATGCAAAAGTGTTGTATGCTCGCGCAGGGTTCCTTTGTGCACGTGCTGGCTGTTCTATGCAAATATATTTGCCAGACGTGTTTAAATAACCAACCAAACAAAGGTACAACAGATTTTCAGAACCAATAAATAAAGAATTAGCAGACAGGGATCTAAAGAACCCATGAGCAATGGCCACATAAAAGATAAGAGGGACAAACGGTGCGGGAAAATGGGACATCCGGGGAATTGGGGTTAAAAGGTGGTGAAAACGAGGGCACATGTATGGGACGTCATAAGATAAGTTGCAAGCAGCGTACGTGAAACACAGAACTCTTGTTGCATTGCGTGGGAAGGCCCAAGTGACCTTAGGGGCTCAAAAGAAAATTGGGATATTATGAAGAATGCACAGCTACATTATGGATTCAGCAACTGCAGGGGACCGCCGTGCACGTTTAATCCTTGTGGTTCCAAAGAAAAAAAATAAATTACAGAAATTTTACGTTCGCAATCAGCACTGTAGCCAGATCTTAGAATTGCGATACACATTACAATACAATATACGATAAGCACACATTTTAATCTTTTAAACTCGTACATCCTGCACACAAATGGAGGAGTGTGCAGAGGAACATGAGCATGTGGTGCAAAGATGACGTGCTATTCAGCATTAACCATAGGAAGCACCACAGTGATCATGCAATGGTTGAAAATGTTTTGAAAAAGAGACAACTGAGCTGAAAAAAGCAAAAAAAACAACAACACAAAACAGCTTTCATCACTGGTACAGAGATCCACTTGTGCTGAAGCAGGGATGGGCAGTATTTACATACACTGTAATTAAAATACTATTTAAAATATAAATACATGTATTTATATTTTGTATCTAAATACAGACTCAAAAAAATTTATTGATAATTATATTTAAATACCAATTTTTCGGTGTTTGTTTTTGTAAATACTTTATAAATACTCCTAAATACAGTATATACTGACTTATATCTTAAAGTCGCCTTGCATTTGACCATTCGGGAAGAAGGGAGAGTTTGGGATGCAGTTATTCCGTGTTTGCGCTAGCATATGCACACAACAAACCATTTTAGATTGCAAGTTTTTCACTGTTGTTGTAGACAACGGTCGCGACTAGCCAATTACCTTGTTGTACGAAGCATCTTCGGCAAATTTAGTATAAGACTTTGTTCATCGGCACCTGTGGAGATGCTGTTCTCCTTTACGAATCTGATTGTACGGCCGAACAGAAAATGCCTAAAAGATGCTGTCTTCGAGAAACTTCTAATATTAAAACCCCCATGATAATGTAACAAATAAATGCTATTGTTTTTTGCTGATTTGTTGTTATAAGCATCGTTATTTGTGTAATTCCAGATGACATTTTCCTCCTAGTATTTATGGTAGTAGTTAGTATTTAAATACTGTACTATATTTTGCATTTAAATACCCCTTTCAACAAACTATTTTGTATTTAGGTATATTTAAATACTGAAAAAATGTATTTATGCGCATCCCTGTGCTGAAGTAAGACCGCAGAGTGCCGCGCACAAAGGCTACGCGCGACGAATATCGTGCGTGCATTGGTGGTATATCAAATGCCCTAGACTGGGTGATGCAGTTAGGGTGCAGTTCACATGAAGGATGGGTCGCACTGCTTGAGTAAGTTATGGAGAACGCAGACTGTTTGTATGAGCAAAGACACTTTCTCTGGAAACCCTGAAGTGATTTGAAAGCACTCCAAATGCACTCTCTATAATCATCCGTGCTCTCAATAGCTTATAGTTGAAGGTCCTCTTTTCCGGGTTGAGGGACAACCCAGGATAGGGTGTCATGACATTTTTCGGCAACGGGAAGGCGTCATCAGCTACTATCACGGCTGACAAAAACAGGGATGAGTTGGTGAGGTTTACGCTTATAGGCAGGCTTGCGGTGCCACTTGAAACCTGCTTTCCAAATGGCGTTCTTGCCCACACGCCACCATCACTTGCGCTTGCCATCACGTCCACCATCACTTGGCGTACCACTGTGAGCATACAATATGTTCTGCCATGCATCAACGAGCATGACAAGTATCATACTGAATGACTTCTTGTAGCTGTAGTACAGCGATCCGTTTTTCCAGGTTTCACGATTTTGACATGTTTGCCGTCCATGGCCGCCACATAGTTAGGATATTGCCACAACATATGGAAGTCCTGGGCTTTGTCCAGCCACTCCTGTTCGCTTCTTGGTAGCTGTATCAAATGTCCAAATTCGGCCAGAATTGCTTTGCATGTGTCCCATAGAATGGCATTCACTGTACCGTGGCCCATTTGGAACAGGAACGCCAACTATGCTTGGCTTTCCCCTGCAAATGATGCAACACGCATGTATAATATCCGCTAGCGCGACAGCTTCGGAACAATTATCCAATGCATAGATGGATGCCTGCAATGCAGTGAACGGAACACAAAGTAAGAATGAAAGCTGACATTTCTTTCCCTGAACGAACTTTGACTGCACACAATCGCTTGCTTGTACCTTTCCAATACAAGTATGTATAGAACTTTTACCATAATTGAAAGCTACTCTTCCATCCAAAAGGGAACTAAAGATTGAGTTTAAGAAAAGTTATTATTGCCTACCTGTAGCCAGATATCGCAACGTCATCATCAGCCGGTCACTTCCCGGCACGCTATCGCGCATATTCGTGCCCAGCTTCGAGATACGCTTCTGTAATTTGTGGAGCATAACATCAAATGTCTTCACGTCCATTCTCAAAATACTCAGATAGGCGTTTGGCACAGAGATCTGGGATGAGACAGTTTTGCATTTCATGACGCTTCTTCAATATCCATTCCTTTGCCCACATCTTGTCTGGGTGTTTCATGTGCCTGCACTCCTCTATCGCTTTCGTTGATCCATCCCCTGCTATACACAAACGAGATGCAAGTGCGAAGACAGAAAAGGACTGACCGTCGGAAAACCACCTCGTGTGAATGCTAGAGGACGAGCGGGTGTCTTCAGACGGGTGGTGACCCCGTTTTCCTTGACCACACTCTCACTCCTTCAAGACTGTCTGCCGGCAGAAAACTGACTAATATGAATACAGGGGTAAACGAAGTTGACGCTACAAGAGGATCTGGTCATGATTCTAAGAACTCGTCAAGCCGTGCACCCTTTCTGCGTCAGTGAAGCACAATGCCACTCATCGCATAGAACCAGCAGCCCCACCAGTCACTGCAAGATTCCAGTGTCTTTCAGGGGAACGCCTTGCTATAGCTCAGGGCGAGTTTGTGCATATGTTGTCACTTGGAATCATACAACCATCCGCCGGAAATTGGGTTTCGCCACTGCTGTGTTCCTGCTGTTCCTAAGAAGGAGGCAGGGTGTCTACCAAACTGCAGCCTTCAAATTCCCTGACTTTTCCAGGTTTTCACTGACTATTTCAAGCGAATTCCCTGACAAAAACAAAAGGGAACTTAGTGCCTGCTCATACGTTTTGATACCAGATCCACCATAAAACAGACCATTTATTAAGTATTAGTGAGGCTACCCTACTTTGCTGCGTCACAGCTTGTCATACTGGTGAACTGCTACTCGCAGTAACGTTGCTCCGGCATCGCCTCTCAACCACCGGTCCGCACTCGCGATTTGCCGCGCATCATCACGGCACTTGTCTGCGATTTTCCCTGACTTCAGCTGCTTTTTAGCCAAATTCCCTGACTTTTACAGTCACATCAAAATTCACTGACTATTCCCTGTTTTCCAGGTTGGTAGACACCCTGGGAGGCCAATCACTAGAAGTCATGCGGTAATTATAGAGCCCTGTATGAGAACCCAATCCCTGACCAATACCCTCTACCGCATATCGACAATATTTCTGAACTTTTAGCGGAGGCTAATACAGTTCCCACGATCACCCTAGTTAAAGCCAATCCTCACTTAATCAGATCCCCATGGAGCCTGAGCACATACCGAAGCAAGCCATCACCACTCTCTTCAGTTTGTTTGAGTATGTCAGAATGCCCCTTGGCCTGCGAACTCTGCTCAAACCTTGCAACGTTTCATCAACTGAGTAATCAGGGGACTGCACTTTGTGGTAGCCTACACTGATGACTTGCTTGTCTTCAGTTCATCTCCTGAGCAGCACCAACAGCATGTATACGCCAGCTCTTCACCAGACTCCAAAAAAACGACCTTGTTGTCAATGCCAAAAAATGCACCTCTGAAGTGGCGCAGCTCGAATTCCTCGGCCTTCATGTCCCGTCCGGAAGTATACATCCTCCGGTTCACATGATCAAAGCCATCACGGACTTTCTGAAGCCAACCACTATTTATCAGCTCTGTTGCTTCCTTGGTCTTGTCAATTGCCAGCCCTGTTTTATCGCCAATTACACAGAAATCGTTTGGCCTCTCACGGACTTGTTCTGCACGAAAATAAAGTCATCAGCAGCATATCCAGAGTGAGAGACTGCGGACGCTGCTTTTGCAGCAATTAAACTGGCGCTCACGAAAGCCGCCCTGCTCATTCATCCGCAAAACTCTACGCCCACCCGCCTCATGCTGGACAACTCAAGTTCTGCTGTCGGTGCAGTGCTGCAACAATGTATCACTGACACATGACATCAGTGGCATTCTTCTCCACACACACTCCCTTTGCGTTACTCGCCATACGGGCTGTCGTAAGGTACGATCTCCAACGTGCATGAGCAGAGTTCATTTATGGTTCTCCACTGCCTCTCCCTGGAGATTTCCTCACCTCAACAATCTCACAGTGACGTTCACGACCTAAAGGATTTATTTCAGCGTGTCACTTCAGTTCGACCTCACATGCCGAAATGGCGCATAGTTTTCGCCAGCCAAGACCAAACCACTGCGACTCGTGCTTTCATCAGAGCCGACCATGTGAAACCCTCGCTGACACCACTCTACTCCAGTCCCTATCTGATTCTACCCCGGACACCCAAGACTGTTCGGCAAGCCCGACACTGTCTCCCTCGACAGAGTCAAGCCTCTCTACATCCCATCCTGCCTCTCGTTGTCCGCTCGTCTCACTCTCGACCACGTCTTTACACGTCACCCAACTCTCACCAAGCATGCCACTTGGTCCTCTTCGACCGTTTCTTTCTAGTACGGTCTGGAGGGTCACCACTGTAGCGCCCTCAGTGACAAGAGCTACAAGATGACGAGGAAACGAACAAGTGTGCCTCGGTTGATTCCTGGCAGCCGTTCAGCACAGACCTGCATTCTTTCTGGCTCGATCTACAGATACACCGCTTTCCGTGGTGTATTGGGCGCTTCATGACTGCATTACGTGGAGTGGAATTGTGCTGTCTGTTATATGTGTTGTGTGCATTGATGAACCCTACTCTGGTTTATGATTCATCATCGGAGCTCCGAGCACTGACTTCATAACTCTTCAATCTATGCTGCACAGTTCCACGCGATGAGGAACCCCCAAGGTTGAACTTCTGGACAATCCCTAACCGCAAGTTCCAATTGCTTTAACCGTAAGTGCAATTTGTTATGACCTCAAGTTCCATTTGTTCCGCTTTACTGTTCACCTGCCGAGTTTGTTGCAATGTTTTATGTTTCCGCATAACTGGTAGAGTGCTACAAGTGTGCCACTGGATTGTTCAATGATCGGGTGACCGGCAAGTCCCGTATTTAGGCTATGCAAGTTTCAAGCACGAAAGCTTGCAAAACGTTTGACTGTTATTAAATAAATGCAGGTGCTTCTACCATTTAATGCTGTTTCTAAATCGCCCATGGCACATTAAATCAACTTTCTTAAAAAAAGAAAAAAGCATTTCGTGCAGTACATTTCACTTGTCGGCGATATATTTTGAGCAACGATCAAAGCGCTGATGACATGTCATCAGGCACAGTTTGTGCGCATGTTTTGTCATCAAAACCTGTCACACCGTAGGGATTTTGTCTGCATGCATTTGTCACTGTCTCTCAGAGTAGTATGACATCAGCGTCTGGCAAATCAAAGTATGCTGGCAGTGTTTGTCTTCAGTCAGTGTGTTGGTGTCGCTGTTGTGTCTCTGTGAAAAATTTGGGTTAAAATTTTCCCCCACATATTGAACACACTTTGTCTGTGGTGCTATATTTTTGGGCAAAAAAATGTACACCTTATACCCGAGTATTGCGTTTGTAGTTCTCTTCACCCGTACCCTTTTCTCTTGTACCATGTGACTTGGTTTTTTGATATATGCTTCACCACTTGTAACAGGTCCTCAAACCTGAAGAAGTGCAGCTTACTGCACGAAAGTCGTGTTTTTTATGTATATAGTAAACAGTTGATGCTCTTAACCGTCTTTGTTATTTTTGATTCTGCATCGCTGGAAACTTGTACCTTGTTTTTCCTTCATGTTCTACGATAAGTGCAGAAGCATTGGAACGTTGCATCAAAGACTCCCTTGCTTAATTTCAGAAATAAAGAGACACAGAAAAACGTAACGGACAACAGCTTTCCATTTGCGATTATTTTCTGTTTGCTTAAATGTTCTTTTGTGACGTCTCTCTACCATTGAGGGCATGCAGTTGGCGTGAGAGGGAAAAGCGAACGAGGTCCCGAAACTTGAAATGCCATTTGCTGTCACCATGTGGCAATGAACGAATGTCATTCACTGGGAATGACATTCAATTTGCCATGCGATAGGGGGTGTAGCTCGCTAGCTGAAGGGGCTCATATACAAGGGGTACCCCTGAAACCAATATTTTAAAATGAAGTTCAAATGTAGCAGATTCTTCTGAACAATAACAATTACCTGAGAAAATCCAAGCTGTAGCAAGCGTAACAATTTTTTAAATTAGCACATTTAAATGGTTCCAGTTTGAAGCCAAATGTTTCAAGTACTTGACATTCAAAACAAGATTCAAATTCTGGAAATCTGGGTGAAAAACAAATGATAGCAGGGCAGTTCAGAGTAATGTAAATAAAATGTAATGTAAATATGTTTTTCTACCAGCTGTGTTGTAGGTAAGCAGGGTATGATTGTATAGATGTTTCACCTGGACGGTTGTCTGTGATAAGGTCTTCGATGCTTTCATGTATCCACGTGTCTGGTGGAACAGAAGAGCTGCTGCATTGGGGCTCTTCCTTGATGCTGATGAAACCACTTGAACTTATTTCCGCTTCTAAAGGGATCACCAAAAAAGCAAAGCAGCCTTGAGTATGCTGTTAATACAGACTACAACACAGATGGGAGCCAACAATATACTGAAGACTATTCTAGCAAGCACTCTGCATGATATGACATGCTGGAGTGCCATATGTGTTGGTGGAATAGTGTTAATGCTGGCACACAGGACTATGGTAAACAACATTAATTCTTCAGAGGTACTATTGCCCTTGAACTGCAGGTTATTTTGGAAAACATAAAGTGAGCAGAACACAGAGGATATAAATAGGGCATAATAGTTTTAGGAATCAGCAAAACCCTTGGCTGTCCTCGGCACCTGTCCTGTCCTCTTCTGTGTATTCGTTTCCTGTATACACTACCAATACAAGCAGTTGAGAATACTATGCACTGTACATTCAGTATGACCGTTCCGCACATCATGTTCATCTAAAACGTGAGAACGACCTTTATTTTTGTTTCTTCACCTGAAAATCTGTTTTTCCACCAAACACATGTAGTGCCAGATATTACCCTGTTTCAGTGTTCCTGAAATAACACCCAATTCCTATCCTGTAATTTCAAAAACATAAAATATGAAAATACTAGGCCCCAGATATAAAGGATCTGAAGGCAATAATGTAGAGGTTTGAATACATCGAGCAGTGCGCAGCAATGCAGGTAAATTAGAAGTAAGTAGAAAAGGAAGCTGGAGAAGAGTGGTAAGGGGCATATTTGTGGAATGCCCCTAGTGTTCTCCATGTGGTTAGTAATGGTTAGTTATGCACTTACAGGTTAGTCATCAGAATTCTCTATACCATACAAGATATGTCATGACTGGAAATGAGTTCAACTGCCAGTATAGGTATTTATCATCAAATAATGAGGTCTGCAAAAAGGTTAACAGGCTGCTTTGGACATATTGTTCATTTTGCCTTCTCATTGTCCAGCAAAGCGACTGTATATCCTCAAGAGACATATTTTCTACGCAGTGTAAAAAGCACCAGTGGCACAACATCGAAACTCAGTCAGTGATGCATGGAGTGCTTTGAGACTGTGTAAAGCATTCTCAAGCTGCAATTTCTTTCTGTGACACATTCAATCCCCTACGATGCACAACTGTAAGGAAATGAAGTCTGTAAGGACCCTTGGTGTATTTAAAAATCAATATTCCACAATTTTCTACACTTGAAGAGTTAATGCTGTTTTGATAATAATAATAATAATTGGGTGTTTACGTCGCGAGACAACTGAGATCATGAGCGACGCCACAGCGGTCGGTCTGTGGATTGCTTTTGCCCACCTGAGGGTTCTTTAACGTGCGATGAAAGATCATCACACGGCACCCGGTATTTAACGTCCCTCGCGGAAGACGGCGTGTCTAAGCAACTTGTACCCTGCCACCAAGTTGCTGGCGTCCTCGGCCGAGTTCGAACCCGCGATCTCGGGATCAGAAGGCGAACACGCTACCGACTGAGCCACCGAGGCCGGTTAAATAATGCTGTTTTGGAATTAACCAAATTTCTCAAACAATAGAAGTGCATGTCATGGTGAATATTGTATGACAGATGCAGAAACAATAGCCTAACATGGTCAATGATGCTATACAAAGGTAACCAAACTTGCATACACACAAGGCTTAGCAGGGAGCATAGGCTTCACAGATAGTACAACATACAGTTTTCACGCCACGTTTCACCACGTATCAGCACAAGTGACTTTAGTGGGCGAGATGTCAGTCAATGCGAGCGAGGAAGAAAGAACGCCCCAGAATATATCATGGAAAAAATGTGAAGAGCATCTGAACAATACTGAAGAAAATTGTAGAATATTATTATGGCATTACAAAATGCAAATGAGTGTGCTCAAAGCAGTACTGCTAGCATACGACACAAGCAGACACGCAGCGGAAGAAAAAATATTCTGTGGTCAGTGAACATAATCTTGCTGAGATGCAGAGCCACATGAGGAGGCGTGACAGAAGACTCAGATGATCGCGTGCAGTCAAATTGAACTCTGACTTTTGTGTTTGCACTATTATCTATGCAGACATTTCCCGCAATAAAGTTGCTTGTTCGTGTAGTACCCGTATAATTAAGAAAAGTCACTTATTATGATATACTTCAGCATCTAAGACCTGCTGCAATGTATTCTTAACATCCGAACACTCCTTCTCATTAATTTCCATTTCCGTACATTACCTGGTACATGATGTTGGAGAGCCTTGTACATTATCCAGTGTTGCCCAACCTCTCCCATCTGAAGCAAAGTGCCTCTTGTTCGACGTATGTTACAACCAGCACATGGCTACACACTTTTGATGCTGCTACTCCATAGTACACGGCACGCGCATATAAGTTTTAAAACGTTTATACGAGGGGTGTTCAAGTCAAACCGGGACTTTTTATTTTTCGCAAAAGTAAAATGAACTTACAGGTGAGAAATTAGTTTTATTTTTCAACGTAACTGCACTAATGCACCTGTCCCAGCGTATCACGAGGGCTTGGATACCAGCAGCGTAGAAATCCTTACCAGCGCGTAGCAGCCATGATCGGACCGCATTCTTGACCTCGTCGTCGTAGCTGACGGCTGCCCCCAGGGAACGCCTTCACTGGCCCGAAGAGATGGAAATCGGTGGGGGCGAGGTCTGGACTGTAAGGGGGATATGGCAGCAACTCCCAGCCAAGTTCCTGTAAGGTGCGTATCGTGAGATGTGCGGTATGCGGGCGTGCGTTGTCCTGTAGGAGGAGGACTCCTTTGGTGATGAGGCCCGGCCACTTTTGCTTCAGCACCTTATGCACATCCCTGAGAAGCTGACAGTAATGTGCACTATTGATGGTTGTACCACTGGGCAGAAAATCAACATGAACGCCAGCCTTGTCCCAGAAAACCGTGGCCATGGCCTTACCCGCGGGTGCTTCGGAACTTCTTGGGAGCTGGCGAGCCCGGATGCTTCCACTGTTTTGGTGCGCGTTTAGACACAGGAGTTAAATGGTGCACCCACGTTTCATCGCACGTGATGATCCCATCAAGGAACGGCTGTCCTTCAGTGTCGAAACGGTACCTTAGCTCTTGGGAGATTTCCAGTCTTCTCTGCAGGTCAAACACGGACAGCTGCCTCGGGACCCAACGGGCACTAACTTTCCAAAACTGGAGGTGTTCATGAATGATAGTGTTCAACATTCCCACAGAAAGCTCCATCTTTTGAGCCAGTTTGTGTTATCCGTCGGTCCTTGAGGATGAGGACCACAAGTTGGATGTTCTCAGGAACTCACTGGGCTCTGAGCCCACCCGGCCGGGATCGACCTGCACTGATGTACGGCCGTCTCGGAACCGTTTGCACCACTCAAACACTTTGCTGCGGCTAAGTGTATCATGGCCATACTGAGTCTGAAGTCTCCTGTGAATTTCAGATAACTTTATGACTTCAATCACGAGAAACTTCATGACAAACTTCGCTGTTCGATGTGCGCGCTGACCTCGTTGTCAGCAATCTTGTCCAGCACATGTCTTCTGTTTCAAGCAAAGTTTGGACCACCACGTGGTGAACACGGAGGCCTATCACGTGTGAAAATGACGAAAAAGAGGTAGCGCGAGCCATTTGTACACTCAGGAGACAGAAAGTCCCGGTTTGACTTGAACACCCCTCGTAGTTTCGTGCATTGTGTTCTGAAGAAAACATCAGGTCAGAAAATGTGCTCTGAAATTTCTTGAGTCCTCCATGATGCTGCCGAGACAAGCTGCAGCGAAAGCAGAAGACCATAGATTTCAATGCAGACGACATTTTTGATGTCACTACTCTTAGTTACCCCCGTCTGATAGGGAGTAGAGTGAGTCAATCTCGGGTAGCTACTCCCGAGTAGACGACCCGCTTTTGGAACGGGGGTTGTGAAGTCATTGAGTTGATTTTGGAACGTGGAGACTACTCTTGGGTCAACCCAAGTAAGTTCTGGAACGCAGCCCATCAACTACAGGTGTATCATCTCAGTGTAAATGGCTGCATTTGTGTGATACTTCACATGGTCAGTGACAATGCTTTTGTTTGTGCACGCCGTGCTTTTGTGTATGGTGCTTACTACTTCGTAATCATCTCTAGGTTGTCCAGGGCCTGGAGGGTAGTTCAGAGCGCTTTGGGAATCTCATCATATCACTTTAGGTTTGTCCATACACTGTTACAACAAGAGACAGATAGAGCAAAGGCATATGTCAAAGCAGTGTGTGTGCTTCACAACTATCTGCGTAATGCACAAGGTCAAGTCGTGGCATTTGCATCAAGTGAAACAGACACACATCTTCCTGACCTGCTCCCCAGCAGAAGTCATTCTTCGGCAGGAGCTACATATTACCAAAGAGGGTTAAAAATTGGGCGGTTCGGTAGATCATGATTAAAAGCGCGAAAAGGCAGGAACAACAGGGCATTGTAAGAACACGGGATCAGGGAGACCAGTTGGAGGAGTGGCAACCTTGAGAAGAAAGGCCGAGCGAATATCAGGAAGATCAGGGTATAAGCGGATTTTAAAGAGTTTCAAGTTTTTTAAAGAGTTTTAAGTTTCTTGGTTCGCCAGTGAGTGCAATGTGTCTACCGACTGAGCCACCGATCCCGGTACTTAGAAAAACTAACCGATAAATCTATACGGTATAGCTCTCATAGTGAAACTTTACAACTCTACAAGCAGCACAACAAAATTCCTAGAGGACTTGCTATCAACTTCAGACCCACTTTCCCCCTCAAAAATGAACACCAAGATAAGTGGAATGAGATTCTCAACAATACCTCCACCGCGTTAACCGACGTTTTATTATCCCACTGTGATGACACTATCAGCCAATTTTCTCAGGAAGCTAAAATTCTTCGCGATAAAGTTGCTCTTGGTGACAACCATCACTCAGATTTAGCACGCTTCGCTAGGAACAGGGAAGATGCGAAGATGCTGTGCACTCCAGTAAAAGTAAAAAGCTAGCCAGAGACGAAGTTAGCCAGGATGTCCCAACTGAGTTCAAAACTACATTACGGGATGATCACCCTATAAGTATTGTCCAAATTACTAGTATGTCATCACAGGACCAGCACCCACTTTGTAATGAGAATCAAGATGCCGCCTCAACTGATCCCAGTCATCTGGAATCCCCAAGTATCATAATGTTGTTAACTTGTCATCCCATATTCTAACTGATTCCGAAATATCTTTACTCAGCCATGGACTCTCGTTTTGTCCCAGTGACAATAAATTAAACGAATATCAACTTCACATAGATTTAGATAACTTTGCCCGCCGCTTACACCTCAAAGAATACTTCCATGACAAGCCCAAGTCAGACTCGAACCCTTTCAAACAGCCATCCAGCTTTACACCAGACAGTAACCGTGATAAAGCCCTGGATATGTACGAGGGGCGTTCTAGTCATACCGGGACTTTTCATTTTTGGCAAAAGTAAAATGAACTTACAGGTGAGAAATTAGTTCTATTTTTCAACGTAATCTCCAGCTGCACTAATGCACCTGTCCCAGCGTTCCACGAGGGCTTGGATGCCAGCAGCGTAGATATCCTTACCGGCGCATAGCAGCCATGATCGGACCGCATTCTTGACTTCGTCGTCGCAGCTGAAGTGGTGGCCCCCAAGGAACACCTTTAGTGGCCCGAAGAGATGGAAATCGCTTGGGGCGAGGTCTGGACTGTAAGGAGGATGTGGCAGCAACTCCCAGCCAAGTTCCTGTAAGGTGCGTGTCGTGAGATGCGCGGTATGCGGGCGTGCATTGTCCTGTAGGAGGAGGACTCCTTTGGTGAGGGGGCCCGGCTTTCCAAAAGTGGAGGTGTTTATGAATGATAGCGTTCAACGTTCCCACAGACAGGTCCGTCTTTCGAGCCAGTTCGAGACATGTTATCCGTCGGTCCTTGAGGATCAGGCGCTCCACAAGTTGGATGTTCTCAGGAACTCTACTCGACTCTGAGCCGCCCCGATCGGGATCGTCCTGCACTGATGTACGGCCGTCTCGGAACCGTTTGCACCACTCAAATGCTTTGCTGCGGCTAAGTCTATCGTGGCCATACTGAGCCTGAAGTCTTCTGTGAATTTCAGATGACATTACGCCTTCATTCATGAGAAACTTCACGACAATTCGCTGTTCGTTGTGCGCGCTCACCTCGTTGTCGGCCATCTTGTCCAGCACGTGTCTTCTGTTTTGCAGAAACTTTGGACCACCACGTGGTGAACGCGGAGGCCTGTCGCGTGTGAAAATGACGAAAAAGAAGTAGGGCGAGCCATTTGTACACTCAGGAGACAGAAAGCCCCGGTTTGGCTTGAACACCCCTCGTATATACGCGCAGTTCAAAAGGATATTATTAACGCGTACAGTCATTCATCCAACCACAAATCAAAGCCACATTTATCGCCAGCTGAACACCGTAGCCTGTCCCACCTCCAAAAACGTAATGATTTCGGAACAGATCACACTTCAGGCTTTTTTGCAGCAGAGAGACAAGGGCAGAAGAAAGAGACAGGAAGGCTGCGTACTCACAACTAACGGAAAATTTTATTGTTGACACACTTAAATAGTTAATTTCCATGGCATAGGCATATCACAAACACGTGATCACTAGGAACATTAGGGCACGTGAAGATTAGGAATCATTGTCGAGATACACTATCTCAGCTTGTTTGAGATCAATGGACGGTGTGCTTACACATTTATCACCTGGTTTATTAATCAGGTAGGCTTCAAGGATCTCTCTATCCACTTGGTTTTGAAAAGTACCTGCTATTGTGGTGTTTTGAAATAGTGGTTCACAACCGCAGTTTTTGCAGTGAACTGGCAGATGACGAGACGGGGTGTTAGATTTTTGGGCAGCAGCGTGTTCTCTCAACCTCGTGTCTACACATCTGCCCGTTTGGCCTATATAGATTTTGCTGCATGATAAAGGGATACTGTAAACAGCCCCTTGTGTACATTCTACCCATTTATTCTTGTGTTGTATCTGATAACCTCTAATCTTCTTGTCTGTTTTGTTTATGGCAGGGCATAGCTTGAGAAGTTTATTCGGTGCCGTGATAACCACAGGGACTGCATACCATTTTCCTACTTTTTTTAAATTGTGCGTGATGCTATGGACGTAAGGTAGTTTAACAGGTCTCATCCTCGGTTTCTGCTATCTCTAACAACAAGGTCTCATGGTGCCTGCTCCTTCTCATTCTATCTAACTGCATGCAGAAGCTTTCATTGAGGGTATGCGTACATGATTTGTCCAAGGCTGCCATAAGTGAGGACATTATGCGGGAGGCTGATCACCTGTGCTGGATCTATCACCCAAGATCCAAAAAACGTATTCTTCCACATGACTCAGGCCACTCAAGGATCGTGAAAAGAGCTATCATCATGTCCGCACTTACGGCAGCCTTGGACAAATCATGTACGCATACCCTCAATGAAAGCTTCTGCTTCTGAAAGCTCTGCGCGGTATGCATACCGCATACCACGCAGTATGACTTACCAACTACCCCGTTTCTCTACGTTAGGAACAGATCACTGCACATGTTATCCGTAGCCTGAAAGACCTCAAAACGAGCAAAAAGATAAGACTCCACCCTGTACGAATATTTACTCCCTAAAGATTCCGTGCCAGGCAGATTTTACATGCTCCCCAAGATCCATAAACCTGGGAACCCAGGGCGCCCGATAGTTTCGTGCAACAGTACGGCCACTGAATACATTTCCAGGTTTGTAGACTACCTTCTCAAAGATATACCCCCGAAACTTCCATCCTACATTAAAGATACAAATCACTTCCTTGAAATATTAGGTCGCTCTCAACCTGCTTCTTCAATGAAAGATGAAAGTCAGTGAAAAGCTTAGCCAGCTGTAGGACTCGAATCCACATCTTCGTGGATTATCGGTCCAGCGCTCTACCAATTGAGCTAAGCTAACACACCTCCCCAGCGACTTCCAAGGGCGCGTCATCTGAAGGGACAAACCAGTCACTCTCTCACACTCATCCTCATTTCACTCTTACATTTTTGCCCACTCATACACACATTCATACGACTTTCTATGTTGTTCCAGCCTCAGAACATCAGTTCTCTCTTGCTCCTTCTTCAAGTTTGCTGGTCACGTTAGACGTTGCTTCCCTCTATACCCATATCCCCCACGAAGATGGCATTGCTGCAGCTCAAAAGGCGTTTTTAAAATTTCGGACAACTCATATGATCCTTCTGTTCTATCATGTCCCTTAACCTTATTCTGAAAAATAACTTTGAATTTGACGGTAAACATTACTTGCAAGTCAGTGGCACGGCTATGGGCACTAAGATGGCACCAAATTATGCAACATTTTTATGGGAGATCTGGAGGAGGCATAACGCGAGAAAAAGTCGATGTTGTACAAACGTTTTCTCGACGATATCCTCATTGTTCGGCCATATTCAGAGGACGACATAAATATATTCATTAGCGATTCCAATCAAGCACATCCAGCTAACAAATTCGCCCATTCTTACTCTGCCCTAACTGTTAACTTCCTGGATGTCCAAGTAAAGTTAACTGACGGGGTCCTAACTACGGACCTGTTCCGTAAACTATAGATTCCCAGCAGTACCTAGCTTTCAATAGTTGCCATCCGCGGCACACTAAACTTGCTATCCCCTACAGTCATGCACTTCGTTATAGACGCATCTGTTCCAGAGACAGTGATCTAGACAGAAATTTGAACGAACTTAAACAAACATTCATCAGTCACCAATTCCCACCCAATTTAGTTGAGGACGCAAGAAGGAATTAGCAGGAATAAGGAAATAGCAATAAGGAAGGGTTGCAGGGCAGATCATAAAGCTCCGTTCCAAAACCACAACCGCAAATCAAACAGCGGTTCTGTTAACATCATTTTAACATTCAATAATAATGTTTCAAACATCAACAGTATACTTAATCGCCACCAAAGTATTCTTCTTCAGTCAGAACGCATTGGGCAAATCTTTCCGGAACCCCCACATCTATGATAATCTAGTCAGCTCCAAAGTCAACCGACCAGCAAGTCCGACAGCAGGCTTCCATCCGTGCAACGGCCGCAGATGCCAAATAGGTAGACTAATGCAAAGTGCCCATGTGCTTAAGAGCACAAATCCTAGTTTTTTCGTGAAAATTCACGGTGACTTAAACTGTAATTCATCCAACGTCATTCTTGCCATTCAGTGCAACGCATGTCAAGCACAATACGTAGGTCAAACCAAAACATATTTTCGGATCAGGTTCAACAACCACCGGTCGGACGTTAATAAAAAGCCAAATCTTCCTGTTTCTCGTCATTTCAACCAGCCTCGTCATTCAATAAATGACGTCGCCCATTTTATTCTTCAATCAAACTTTAGCTCCGATAGACGCAGGGAACAACGCGAGTCTTACCTCATTTACAAATTCCAATCAATCATTAACGAAGATCCCGGTGTACTTTCAACAGTAAGGAATGTGGTCGCCTAGATGGGATATACTTTCCCACTTTTTTTTCCTTTTTTTTTTCCTTTTCAGCTATGACCTCAGTACAGCTCACCCTGAGCTGGCTCCCCAAGAAAGATGACATCAACCCCCGGACTTGACCTTGCGGAATGTTTCAGAATATGACTCACGGACAACTGCCACACGTGGCATACTTGCACCGATTGTGACGTCACTCACGGAACCTATTTAAGCAATATGCAACCTTTGTACATCTTCTGTCCTGACGAAGCCACTCTCGAAACGTCGACCATTCTTTTTTTAAATATATGTGTTAAATTACCCAAACATTTGCTATACGTGCAGACAAAGAGCTCCGGCTATATTTTTTTTCCCATATATATATATATATAAAAGGAAAAAAATAGCCAGAGCTCTTTGGCTGCACGTATAGCATATGTTTGTAACTCAAACGTCGCCACGCCAGTACTGGACAGGTGTTTCGGCCTTGTTGGGCCTCATCAACAGTACGCAGGCAGGCAACGTTTGAGTGGATGGCGTCAGAAGGTCACGTAACACGTGATTCCTCCCGTCAGGGTGAGATAACTCACTCACTGAAAGCCCAGTGCAAAGCCAGTGAAGTATAAAAGGAAAAAAATAGCCAGAGCTCTTTGGCTGCACGTATAGCATATGTTTGTAACTCAAACGTCGCCACGCCAGTACTGGACAGCTGTTTCGGCCTTGTTGGGCCTCATCAACAGTACGCAGGCAGGCAACGTTTGAGTGGATGGCGTCACTGACGCCATCCACTCAAACGTTGCCTGCCTGCGTACTGTTGATGAGGCCCAACAAGGCCGAAACAGCTGTCCAGTACTGGCGTGGCGACGTTTGAGTTACAAACATATATATATATATATATATATATATATATATATATAAGTTGAAATAAACGAATGCGGTTGACCACGAAAAATAAAGGTATTCAATAAAGATCAGAAGTGGAGACGGTGCTTCTACAGGATAAGGAATAAAAGGGGGACTTTATTAAAAACTAAGATGGGGGATTCGACGTTTCGACAGCAGCGCTGTCTTCAACAGGAATGGGATACTATGGTGACGCAAGACAATTGCAAAGAATGAGAGGGGAATATGTACAAGGAGAGAGGGCAGCACACGTGCTTTGTCAAACAAAGGTAAAGGGGTACAATGAATCATAGGCAGTCAAGTTCTTCGCCGGAGGGCAATGATTTCCTGGGGTGACCAACCGGGGAGTCTGAAAGAGATACAAAAGAGTGTATGTATTCTGAGAGAATTAGGAATTTAGGTTGCGAACTGTTGAGAGGACGCCGGGGTCCTCGTTGATCTGGCTTTTAAATTTGTAGATCAGGAACGATTCTCTTTGTTCTCTATGGCGTTGGGATGGAAAACCCGATTGCAGAACGAAAATGGCTATGTCGTTAATTGAGTGGCCGGGTTTACTAAAATGTCGAGACACTGGCAGATTAGGTTTCTTTGATACGTCGGACCTGTGGTTGTTGAATCGGATTCGGAAGGATGTAGCTGTTTGACCGATATATTGGGCCTTGCACTCATTACATTGAATGAGATAAAGGACGTTAGAAGAGTTGCAGTTAAATAGACCATTAATTTTTGTGCGATAGTTAGAATTTGTGCTTTCTACTCTGGTAGCAGTTTGCATTAATTTACAGATCTGGCATCTGCGTCCGTTGCATGGTTGACAACCGTTGTGTTCCGAGGACTTGTTTAACTTGGCGTTCACAAGTCTGTCTTGGATGTTCCTTGCTCGACGATAAGTAACGCGGGGTGGTTCCGGAAACACCTGACTCATGCGATCAGATTGGGTGAGGATTGCATAGTGCCGTTTAAGTATGCGGTTTACATCCGGGGCATAACCGTTGAAGCTAATAGTGAGGTTTACCGAAGAATTCTTATCGGCTCGGGGCTGTGTTTGGAATAGGTTCTCTCGATCGGTTGATCTAGCTCTGGCTATGGCATCTTTTACGACCTGATTAGGATATTTTCTATCTGCGAAAGTTTCTTCAAGGCTCTCAAGATGATTGTCTAGAATGATTGATGATAAGAATTCTTCGGTAAACCTCACTATTAGCTTCAACGGTTATGCCCCGGACGTAAACCGCATAGTTAAACGGCACTATGCAATCCTCACCCAATCTGATCGCATGAGTCAGGTGTTTCCGGAACCACCCCGCGTTACTTATCGTCGAGCAAGGAACATCCAAGACAGACTTGTGAACGCCAAGTTAAACAAGTCCTCGGAACACAACGCTTGTCAACCATGCAACGGACGCAGATGCCAGATCTGTAAATTAATGCAAACTGCTACCAGAGTAGAAAGCACAAATTCTAACTATCGCACAAAAATTAATGGTCTATTTAACTGCAACTCTTCTAACGTCCTTTATCTCATTCAATGTAATGAGTGCAAGGCCCAATATATCGGTCAAACAGCTACATCCTTCCGAATCCGATTCAACAACCACAGGTCCGACGTATCAAAGAAACCTAATCTGCCAGTGTCTCGACATTTTAGTAAACCCGGCCACTCAATTAACGACATAGCCATTTTCGTTCTGCAATCGGGTTTTCCATCCCAACGCCTTAGAGAACAAAGAGAATCGTTCCTGATCTACAAATTTAAAAGCCAGATCAACGAGGACCCCGGCGTCCTCTCAACAGTTCGCAACCTAAATTCCTAATTCTCTCAGAATACATACACTCTTTTGTATCTCTTTCAGACTCCCCGGTTGGTCACCCCAGGAAATCATTGCCCTCCGGCGAAGAACTTGACTGCCTATGATTCATTGTACCCCTTTACCTTTGTTTGACAAAGCACGTGTGCTGCCCTCTCTCCTTGTACATATTCCCCTCTCATTCTTTGCAATTGTCTTGCGTCACCATAGTATCCCATTCCTGTTGAAGACAGCGCTGCTGTCGAAACGTCGAATCCCCCATCTTAGTTTTTAATAAAGTCCCCCTTTTATTCCTTATCCTGTAGAAGCACCGTCTCCACTTCTGATCTTTATTGAATACCTATATATATATATATATATATATATATATATATACGTTATATACGATATAGATATATACGTTTCGACAGTGGCACTGCCTTCGTCAGACGAAGTCCTAACGAAGACAGCACCACTGTCGAAGCGTCGACCATTCTTTTTTTAATCTATGTGTTAAATTACCCATTAAATAAATTAGTTTTTCTTAACGTTCTTGTAATCTGTAGTCCACGTCTTATTATTTCACTTTTATTCAACTTCGTAGCCGTCTGATATATTGACCTATTTGCCCTATATATATATATACACACACACATACACTGGACTCTTCTTAAATGAAACTCCAAGGGCATGGCAATATTGTTCCATTGATCAGAAGTTTCATTTAAGCAAAGTACACAGATTTCGTGAAATGCAACTTTATTTCAACTGTGCAAGAAGGGATCGGTGTAACGACGATGGACAACGTTTAATGAACACCTATGACTATACAATGATGAACAAAAATGAACAAGACCCCGCTCACGAACGGTGATGCTGATGATGTTTGATGTGGTACAGGGGTGACAATCTTTAACATCAAGATAATCTGTCTCCACTATTGTGGGTATGGCGGGTAGCAACTGTAGGTAGCACTGTGGGTTGCACTTTGGGTAGCAAGAAACAAAACAAAGTTAAAGACTGTTCTCTTTGGATTTCACGACTGCTTTTTTACGAAATATGCATGCATGCCTGAAGCTTGGAAAAATTTCACGCACCCCTCAATCGTCTACAACGAAGAACATCTTTCTGTTCTCCAGGGCAAACCGCACATCCTCTTCCCACGTCCAGGTTTCTGATAGTATTACCTGTCAGTATTATATGGCATCGTCCACATCCTCATTCAGTATGCGGCCTGCCATGCCGACAGCGTTTACTTTGGCATATCAAATTGCACGGTTTCTGTTTTTGACTTTCTCTAATGATCATGTCCCCAAATTATCCGCAACGTTGATGCAAGCGAAAGTGCTTTATGTGACTGTTTCTTGATAGACTTCGTCAAGACACATGCGGACACGAGCTAAGCCTTACATTGTACATGTGACAGATGGTTTGGATTGCACTGGCTATGACTTCCCCCCCCCCCCCCCCGTGTTGTGAGACGTGAATGGTAGTCTTCCAGGTTCACCAGCATCTTGGTACCTCCACTTGGTTCTGTTTACACAAAGTGCACAAAACATGTTGTTTCAATTATCCGAAGATTTTTATCACTGCATATATAGGAAACCAGCCAAAGGTGACCCTATTGTTCCGTTTCTCTGTAATTTCCGTTTAACCGAGTTTCATTTAGTTGAAGCCCACTGTATATACGAGGGGTGTTCAAGTCAAACCGGGCCTTTCTGTCTCTTGAGTGTACAAATGGCTCGCGCTACTTCTTTTTCGTCATTTTCACACGCGACAGGCCTCCGCGTTCACCACGTAGTGGTCCCATGTTTGTGCAAAACAGAAGAGACGTGCTGGACAAGAAGGTCGACAACGAGGTGAGCGCGCAAATCGAACAGCAAACTGTCATGAAGTTTCTCGTGAATGAAGGCGTAAAGTCATCTGAAATTCACAGAAGACTTCAGGCTCAGTATGGCCACGATACACTTAGCCGCAGCAAAGCATTTGAGTGGTGCAAACGGTTCCGAGACAGCCGTACATCAGTGCAGGACGATCCCGGCCGGGGCGGCTCAGAGCCCAGTGTCAGAGTTCCTGAGAACATCCAACTTGTGGAGCGCCTGATCCTCAAGGACCGACTGACAACATGTCTCAAACTGGCTCGAAAGATGGACCTTTCTGTGGGAACGTTGAACACTATCATTCATGAACACCTCCAGTTTCGGAAAGTTAGTGCCCGTTTGGGGTCGAGGCAGCTCTCCGTGTTTGACCGGCAGAGAAGACTGGAAATCTCATAAGAGCTAAGGTGCCGTTTTGACACTTAAGGACAGCCGTTCCTTGATCGGATCATCACGTGCGATGAAACGTGGGTGCGCCATCTCACTCCTGAGTCTAAACGCACATCAAAACAGTGGAAGCATCCGGGCTCGCCAGCTGCCAAGAAGTTCCAAAGCACCCCGTCTGCAGGCAAGGTCATGGCCACGGTTTTCTGGGACAAGGCTGGCGTTGTTCATGTTGATTTTCTGCCCAGTGGTACCACCATCTATAGTGCATATTACTGCCAGGTTCTCAGGGATGTGCACAAGGCGCTGAAGAAAAAGCGGTCGGGCCTCATCACCAAAGCAGTCCTCCTCCTACAGGACAATGCATGCCCGCATACCGCGCATCTCACGACACGCACCTTACGGGAACTTGGCTGGGAGTTGCTGCCACATCCCACTTACAGTCCAGACCTTGCCCCCAGCAATATCCACCTCTTCGGCCACTGAAGGCGTTCCTTGGGGCCCGCCACTTCAGCTGCGACAACGAGGTCAAGAATGTGGTCCGATCATGGCTGATACGCGCCGGTAAGGATTTGTACGCTGCTGGCATCCAAGCCCTCGTGAAACGCTGGGACCAAGTGCATCAGTGCAGCTGGAGATTACGTTGAAATATAACACTAATTTCTCGCCTGTAAGTTCATTTTACTTTTGCGAAAAATGAAAAGTCCCGGTTTGACTTGAACACCCCTCGTATATAAAAGCAAAACATTAAAGGAGCATGCAAATGATCGGAATAAAATATGACGGGAGAAGTAGAAATTAAGATTCTGAGCCCTGTGAAACACATTCGCACAAAAAGTTTGAGCGTAGCGCGCAATCCTGGCGCGCGATGAAGCTTTGAATCTCGCGGCAGAAATGACCCTTCTCTCGGCTGCCAGCCGCTGACATCATGTGGCCGCGCCGTCTTTTCTTTCTTTTTTGCGATTTCTCCGGCGTCGCGCCGCCGGGAGCCGACCGAGCAGAAAGCGGCGTCGTTGATCGGACGTCGTGGGAAAGACAGGTGATGAACTGAACGCTCTACAGGCGACACGTCTCCTCTTCTTGAGAAAACTTTTCGTGGAGTTGGAGCCCAAGCTCCGCCAGCTTTGATTTCGAAACACGAACGTCCCGGAGACTCGTAAGTGATGCTGCTAAGTGTTGAAATATAGTGCCTCTTCTTGGTTACAAATATATAGTCATGAAGACGCGGCGCAATGACCGGTGTTTTCATTTGAAGAGGTCGTCGACCGTCATGACTTCTCCGTGTTGTGGTCAACAGTATGGGCTCTGAACCGCATGGACACTGGCATCTCCGAGGCGAAAGAGCAGACCGATGAATGCATAACTGTGTGACATTGCGCTTATCATATCTTACTGATACCAGGAGGGCAACATCTCCACAAGCACAACAACATAGATACCAAAGTAAAGTAGTGGAGCTCGTCTGTTCGCGATCTGTGGGAACCCCCAAAACACATGGCCAAATAAGCGAACAGTGGCACATGGAATAAATCTCCAACTGACAGGAATGTATTTAGTCGTATCATATATATGCTGCACACACAGGCACAATAATGTTCACTAAGTAACGACACTTCAGCACAAGCTGAATGGGAACCACAACCGCGTACGATCCACCTCAACCCGAACCGTCACGGCAACACAGATGCCTAGCCACACCTTTTATACTGCCCGCAGTCTTGTTTTATGCAAAACGTACGAGACAAATCATGTAAGAACGCAAGTGAATGTCAAACGCAAATAAATATCAACAGCGTCTCAGTCGGTAAGTCGCCACGATTCCGAAGCTAGCAGACGATTCTGGCGGGGGGCGGACGCTTCTGGCAGTTAATGAAGTGTTCGACCAGCTGACGTCACCACACGCCAGACTCGGCTTGGGGGAGACTGTCGCAGCGGAGCGCATTCTTGCAAACAAATTTTCTCAGGAAATTCGCGCTTTTCGAAGGAAATATTTTGCGTGACAGTTTATGAACGTAGTAAGTTCATATCAAGCGGTGAAAAATATATGTTCCAAATGATTTCCATGCTCCTTTAAGATGTGGAAAACAGATTACAGGAATGTTAACAAAAACTAGTTTATTTAGTGGGTAACCTAACACAAAGATTATAATATGATACAAAACGTTTAAACGAACGGTCAACGTTTCGGCATTAGTACTGTCTTCGTCAGGACAAAGTCATTTTTGTCCTGACGAAGACAGCGCTACTGTCGAAACGTCGACTGTTCTTTTAAATGCTTCATATTCGTCATGTTCTTTTAAACGTTAGCATATTATAATCTTTGTGTTAGATTACCCACTAAATAAACCAGTTTTTGTTAGCTTTCCTGTAATCTGTCATCCACGTCTTATTATTTCACTTTTATTCAATTTCGCAGCCGTCTGATATATCAACCTCTTTTACCTATATATACAGGGTGGGCCACCAACCATGATAGAAATTCATAGTAAAAAACGTAGGCCCTGGAGAGACATTCGGTCAAGGGATTTTGTTCTGCCAATAACTTTTGCCACATATTGGTAACATTTTTATTTCATTTCAATAGACAGAAAGTTAATTTCTTGAATTGAACTCCGAAATTTCCCAAGGCGACCTAACGTTTTTTTTTTTTGTTTTTTTTTGCAGAAATGGGTTCCTCGTGGTCATTTTACTCAGTATAGCACATAATCCCAATCGTAATGCAATGGCAATTGCCTAAATAAATTTGCCTAAAATCCGAGGAACTGAGCCCTTTGCTCCGCCTCTTTTTTGACGGCTCGTAGTTTGAGCGCAAAGCTTTTAATATCTGTAAAGCAATATAATTTCGTAAGGCTGATTATCTTTGTACACAGCAGGCTGACATACAAATTTTAGAATCCTAACTAGAATTTCAAACAGCTGCAGTTTCCAAAATTCCTGCATGTATTCCAATGTGACTCAGTTTTGTTGCTCGAGCATTGCTTCCGTTAGAACGATGGGCTCGGACCTTCCTACGTAACAATATGGACATACTACAAATTACCTGTGTTAGTGCATCGTCAAACGTGTCACTGATCAAGAGAGAAACTGATGTTCTGAGGCTGGAACAACATAGAAGGCACAGATACAAACAAAGCCTCAAATTGCCTAAGACTTCAGATGATGCACCCCGAAAGTCGCTGGAGAGGCGTGTTAGCTTAGCTCAATTGGTAGAGCCCTGGACCGGTAATCCAGAAGATGTGGGTTCGATCCCTACAGCTGACTAACCTTTTCAGTGACTTTCATCTTTCATCGTTGATTTCTTAGGTGTTGGCTTGGCGTTTAGGTGGTGGTGGCTTTGTTTGTATCTGTCCCTTCTATGTTGTTCCAGCCTCAGAACATCAGTTTCTCTCTTGTTCAACAGGTGCCGCTTGCGTCGATTTCCGTCGTATGAATGTGTGTATGAGTGAGCAAAAAATGTAAGAGTGAAAGGAGGGTGAATGAGAGTGAGTGGCTGGTTTGTCGTCCCTTCAGATGACGCACCCCGAAAGTCGCTGGAGAGGCGTGTTAGCTTAGCTCACTTGGTAGAGCCCTGGACCGGTAATCCAGAAGATGTGGGTTCGATCCCTACAGCTGGCTAACCTTTTCCGTGACTTTCATCGTGTCACTGATGTCTCTCGGTGTTGTGCTGCAGCCTGCAGTGAGGAATGACATGGCGCTGAAAAATTTCCATGTTCCCACGTAGTGTTTAGTAACTTCTTCAGCGCCTTGTCCACTTTTTGTTGCCTTCTCTCTCCTGTACGTTCTTCTTCAGTTCATCTGTAGTGAAGAAAAGGAGTTCGAAATATGGCACTCGCGTCCCTAATCAGGTTCACATAGTCATCATTTACCTGCCAAGCAAACTTTTAAATGAAGGCAATACACATTTCTCGAAGTGTGACTACACGGAAAGTAACTTTAGATCCGCAAAAAGTATAGTACACAATTGCACAGGCTCTGGGATGTTAGACTTCACATATGCAGCTAGCTGTGCTTTGCTTCTTTACAACAAGGCTCAGATGATCAATTCAAATTCCTCGTACTGTGGTTCATGGTCCATATTTGAGACTAAAGTCTTGTTTACTTACCAGCACAGAAGGGTCCAAGAGTGAGGTATCTCACTTTGATCTCATCCATGATTCGCTCCCATAGCTTCTCCTTCGTTTGCGCGTTGTGGTACATTTCATCCATCCACAATATTCCACAATGCAGGAAATTCCTCCAAATAAAACGCTATCATCACTATACAACACAGGTTTTGCAGTCGATTTCGCCATAGTGTAGGAGAGCAGGGCTTCAGTTTTGCAGAAATGATTAAACATCCATTCTGTCGAACTGGAATGTGTTCTGTGGTGTCGCAACTTGGGCTTTCTCTCGAGAGGAGGAAAATGACAAACTCCAGCTCTCAAGTTTGAACACACACTGCACTTTATTTACAGAACAAAGCCAGAAATGCATGCAGAAAATGTTGACTGACGTGCAGTCCCGAGTGTGTATAATATTTTCGCAGCTCCACTTGTCCACCCAGCGGAACAATCGTTTTCCCTGTTTTTCCTTGCTTCCTAATTGCCCCTACACACCAAGTTCCCGTTTTTTACGATGTGATTCTTTTTATCGCCTCTGCTCCAGTGGTCACAGCAGGGCGAAAGAAGACGAAACAAATAAGAAAAACGCTGGTCCGTCCTCAAGTCCCCCGCCAACACGGGGACCATTTGTGGGGCGGAGGCGAATGGTACGCGACAGGATTTCGGTCCCACGCGGACCGGAGAAGAGGCACGTTTTGATGACGTAGGCTGTGACGTTTACACCATCCGCAGACCTATCCCGGGGATGCGTCCCTCGTGTGAACCCACCCTAATGAGGTACAGGTATCACATGAGAGAATATATGGAAACTGCGCCACAGTAGTGATCAGTTCACAAATGTCACCGATGACTCCTAATGTCGAAGATCACAGGACAGAAAAGAAAACTCATTATTACACCAGACGGCACCATAAATTTTTTGTGAACCCCCCACCGTGATATCCCATATGTACTTTCTAACTCTGCGTCCAAGCTCAAGCTGTAAACAGTGTAGAATGAAAACCTCCCACAAATCAGGAAAAGGCTGGGACAGTGTGATCACAATTCCAACCAGGACCACAAAGTACACATGGTAAAGGGCATAACGAGATGAATATGAGTAATGAACATGGTATAATTCATGTGAATGACTTAGTATACCTCAACCATGTAGTGGTGGACCAAACGAAGTGTTGTAAAAACCTTAGATAGGGCCCTATTCTCATCAAAGTAGTCGACTTCGATTACTTTTTGTCTCGCCTGTCATTGGTCGTCACGCCTTCTTCACGTGACGACCAATGACAGGCATGACACGAAGAAGGCGAGATTCGGGCCACGGGTGTTCCTGCCACTGTAATGAAGTTCAGTGCACTCTTGAAGTATGCCATGCAATATGTACCACAGAAAACGCTGTTAAAAAAATCATCCCCCTATAGGTATTTCCCGCATGCTGATGTAGCTTTTGTAGATGAACCTATGTTACCACAAAAACAATATTCATGAAATCATGAATAAATGAAACAAAAAGGGCAACTTTGCTTGGATATGTGCAATGATAAAAATCTTCGGGAAATTGGAACAACCTGTTTGAGGTTAAATGGGCAGGCTGAAAACGTTCACACCAACAAACGTCGGAAACAGCCGCTGCTGGTCTCACAGCAGTGACAGAACAGTCGAAGCGAGTGCAATCAATCTATCAATCAGTCATACCAAGGCCATCGTAGTGTTACATTGCCTCATTCAGTTCAGTTCGACTAGCATCATAAGCCTACTTTTTAACGTGTGTCATGGAGTCTGTTAAGAAGCAGTGTCAACAAGCGCTTTCGTTTTCAACAAAGTTGACAATTATTGAGACTCATAATCGGGGAGGGATGACAAAAACAGAAGTAGCGAAGAAGTCCAGCATCCTCATATCGACACACTGAAGAATCCTGAAAGAAATGGAGAAGATACAGGGAGCAGTCAACGCTGGGAATTTTGCTGGCAACCGAACGCGCATGCACTCAGTGCTACATGAAGAGATGGAGAAAGTGCATTTTCTGTGGTTTAAGTGTGCCTGCAAACACACCTTTCCAGTCAGTGGATCCATTTTGGAGGAGATGACCAGGACATTGCAGATGGAACACAAGACAACTTTCGTGCGAGTGACAGTTGGCTGAGCCGCTTCAAAAACCAGCATGGCCTTGTTTTCAAAACAATTTCCAGAGAGGCTGCTGTCAGCAGAGATCTTTGCACCAGCGGCATGGCCGAGTGGGCTAAGGCGTCCACACGTTGGTGGTAACCAAGGTCGTGCTGAAGACTGGGAGCTGGTGGGTTCGAATCCTACAGCCGGCTGTGCTGTCTGAGGTTTTCCCTGGGTTTTCCGAAGACTTTCCAGACGAATGTCGGCACAGTTCCACCTGAAGTCGGTCCAGGACGCATACTAACCCCGCTGTCCCCCGCTCCTTCCTGCTATCCTCTCTCCGTCTGTCCACATCTGTACGTCGCTCATAGCCACAGTTGCTTCGCGGCGCTAACACCCAATAAAAAAAAGACAGACCTTTGCACAAACTGGCAACATAGTCGACTTCAAGAAATTCTGCAAACCTACAAGCCACGAGCCAATTTCAACAATGATGAAATTGGATTGTTTTACAAGGCACTCCCAAATAAGACTGACGCTTAGAAAGGCAAAACATGAACAGGTGCGAAACGAAGCAAAGTGCAGATTGCTGTGCTTGTAGGTGCAAACATGAACTGTAGTGAAAAGTTGAAGCTGGTGGTTGTAGGGAAGTTGAAGCACTCACACTGTTTCAGAGGCATACCTTGGCTGCCTGTGACACATCATTCAAGGGTGAAAGCAAGGCTCAGCGGTAGTGGAACTGCACAAAGCAGTTGCGTTCTTTGTTCAAACAAAGTGCTACTTGACACTTTTCACACAAAACTAATGACTTTCCTGTGCACTGGGGATGCTTGCAGCGTTGCCTCTTGTTCAGGAAAACTGGAAAGTGGCACACACCATCAAGGCGCACATCCTGTTGTGGGACAGGAGCTGCCCGTCCCCTCCTCTTCTTTTCTTCTAGCTGGCTTTCCACCTCATTGCTGGGACAGCCGCGCTTTCTTTTTTGCATTCTTTTTCCCACTTTGCAAAGCCCTTCAGCAACACTGAGCTTGAAATCGATGAGTGCCATTTGGTGCCCTGTGGCTCGTCTATACAGCAACCACGCATTGACGGCAGCCAGGTCCAAGATGTGAAAGGCGATCTTGTGATACCACTTCTTCGACTTAATATTTATCCGGCAGTATCCCAGGGTTGAGTCCAGCAGGTCCAAGCCTCCCATGTACATATTATAGATTTTCACTGACTGCGGACAGGGAATCTTCAACTTTTGTTTCCCTTTTCTGTCGTACCTCTCAGCCTCACAGACGGGTTTGGCTCCGATGTACGTAGACATTGTTCTGACGACTCTGTTGTCATACCAGGTTACGACAGAGACTTCTACACCGTCAACCACAGTCGTTTTTTCTGTCATGGCTCCTCGGCCAAACTTTTTCATGTCCGACTGCTTTGGCATTGTGCATCCAGGAACACGATCTATCGCCACAGTTCCCAAGGGAGGCAGACCAGCCTTTGTTAGGTAAATTTGAAGGGGTAAGCTGTTGAAGCAATTGTTAAAAAACAATTTGTAGTTCCTATGATTGGGCACCGTTCTGCACAAGCGCGTTACAACATTGCTGCTCAGTCCAAGGTTAGGGAATCCGGAGGGAACTGCATTGGTTTGTGCACCAGCAAAAATCTCTATTTCGTAACAAAATCCAGATACTCCACAGAGCACAAATGCCTTATAGCCCCACTTGCAAGGTTTCTTCGGATTGTATTGCTTTAGGGTGGATCGTGTTCTTGCTGGGATTATCTGTTCACCAACTGCTAGGTGTTCCTCTTTCGGCACAAGGTGCAACCTGTCATTGAGCATTGTCAAGAGTGGTCGTATTTTGTGCAGCTTGTCATGTCCGGGTAAGCCACTTGCCACAAAAGTCGAATTGTTGTTGAAATGGAGGAAACGTTTTATCTCCTCCCATCGGTTGCAGGAGAGTGCCTCCGCTATGCTAGGCTGCCGTAAACTTGTGCTCCAGTACAGCCTTCTCGATGGCAACTGCACTACAGACATGAACAGGGCAGTGCCAAAGAACTGCTCTACCTCATCTTCAGATATCATGGTTGGCTTGTTTGGGCGATTCTGTACAGAGTATAAATTTGATTCTCTAGTCACATGGCATATTATCTCATTGGTCATGAAAAACTTGAAGAACTCCAAAGGGGTTTGAAGCTCTAGTATTTCAGCAGGGAGCTTGAGATCTCCGCAAAATTTTATGCTGTCAGGGTCCACTTGCAGTGCTCTTTTAACCCACTTCGATTGGGCAGGCTTCTTTTTCTTCTTAAGGTTTGACAATGCTGGAAATGGGTTGTCTTCACTCTCTGTGTCAGACAATGATACAGGACTGCTGTGATTTGTATCCCATGTGTGTGGATTTTCTGTTTCATCTGCATCGTCTGACAGGTCATTATCTGTGCTGTCTGCACCATCCCCAGGTATATATTTTGTGGGTGCTCTTGCTCTTCCACAGAATGTTTGAGTGTTTATTACTGCAAGACAAAATGCCAAAACATGATAAGAAAGAGAAGAGAAGCACCTACTCAGCTAAAGAGTCTGTTTGTGCCAGAAAGTATGATATATAACCAACCACAATGTAGGTAGTTTTTCACTTGACTGCATGTTGTGTCATAAAAGACCAACACAGAAAACTACACATTTTAGAAGATAAAGCAGCTTCTCACATCTTACATGAGCACAGTGTGGAATGATGTGGGAAACGTGTGCTGTGCTTAGCATTCTCCACCGCTGATATTGGTGGTTGAGTTGGCACTATGACAAGTTAGTTTTGAGGGCCTATCGGATTTTAATGCAAGTGACGACGATGCCAGTCTGGGACTAAAGGCAAGTTTAACCTTAAACCAGAAGGCTCGAATTAGAGTCACCGACCGATTTTCCAGACTTCCAGCAGCTACAAAATCAGCCCGAATTATCACAGTCCAAATGTATTGTGGCGAATTTCAGCTAGTGTATATTACAGTCTTAAATGGGACCGATTTTTCGGACTTCTGGCAGCTACGAAATCAGTCAGAATTATCGGATAGTCCAAACGTATCGTGGTGAATTTCCGCAAATGTAGGGTACCGTTCTTGTACGTGTTCGCAGCAGCAAGGATTGCCGCTGTGAACAGGTGCGCATCAATGACATCTTCGTCACTAGCATCGTTTTATTTAGTAGGTGCCGAAGACAACATTGATACAATCGTCGCTGATATGTAAAAACAACAATGTCGAATGTCAATGAATTTGCGCCTTTGCCTCTACTAAACACGTATATTAAAGCAACATCATTGAAATGATCACCTGAAGTTGAGGTCAACATTTCAGTATTTCAGATACTCGTAGTTGAAGATAAATGTGTTGAAAGATTAGCTCTTGGAGCGTGTCTTATGATTTGGTGCAGCGTCAGGTTTGGGTAATGAGCAAATAAGCTCCACCCTCCCGCACGCTGTGCTTCAGCCAACACCACCTAGATAGAGAAAGCCTGCTTACACCTCGACGTGACGTAACAACGAAGAGTCAGCCAATCGTGATCGTGTTTTCAACAAGCACAGCCAATCATGAACATGCTTTCAGCGGTCGTAGCCATGGAGACGAACCACCGCCAGCCGCTGTCGTTTGCGACAAGTGAACATCCCCTCGTAGGCTACACAGGAAAACAAAATAAAGCGCAAAATGGTCCCATATTTTTTTCAAGACTGATTTTCTGGAAAGCATGTTGCACTTTTAGCCTACAAGTTTGAATTTGCAACCATTTGCGAGTTCTTGAATTCACAGAATGGCGAATCGTGGTAGCGGACGAATTCTGACTATATGTCCACATATCGAAGGAGGGAGAGGAGGCAATGAGCAGGCCTTCTGTATCGAGGTGGTGTTGCTTCAGCACATGCGTCATGTCGGGAGCGGTTATTTTGTAACTTGGTGTGAAATATCAGGCCCGGAGGCACATTATTCTACTGTACTTATGGCTCTTGGGAGCCAGTAAACCCCAAAAATGCAGGTTTGAAGCGACACGAGTACAAATAATCAAGGCCGGTGAGAGAAACCAAGAGCCCTGGGGATGGGTCCCGCCCTTGCACCCTCCTCACGTTTCGGTAACATATAGCCAAAGTATTTCTTATTTATATGATTGCATGTGTCTGAATCAAACACATGTCTGCCCTGAAGAGACCCACGCCCTGGGGCTCCATCCCCAGCTGACCTCCCTCGCTCGCCAGCCCTGCAAATAATCAAGCAGGTCTTCTCAAGAACGGTCAGAATTATTGGATGGGGAGACACATTGGCTCTATGGGGTGTTTGATGGTGTCAACAGTTTTGTCAAAAAAAAAAAAAAAAATTGGACAGTTCGAATTGTTGGTTGGTGACTGTACATTGTTTTCGAATTACCAACTCACCGATTTCTGCACACACTGGAGAGCTTGGCCAGCGAATTAAAACTTGAGAGACTATGGGCCGCATTCCCAACCAACCCTGAGGGCTCCCTATGTAACCGCAAGCCCTGAGGGAGGAGAATTTCATTTCCCAAAGCGCGCACGTCAGTCAATTGAGCTCACGAGCTCCCTGTACGCTCCTGATGGACGCTCGCCTCAAAACAAACATGGAGGACATGTACGATTTCATGCATAGATCGCCTCGAGTAATTCAAGCATTACCCTCACGATGTTATTGTCGTACTGACGGTGCGACGAATTCGGGACTGGGAAAACCACCTTCAGCGGTACGACAAATGTGAATTCAAAGAAAGATACTGTTTATTGAAATTTTCTGTGCATGAACACTACCGAATACTGGACGTCGGAAGGGGCATGGACAATTGTGGCTTCCCTTGTCCGCCTTTCCAGTGATTGTTACAATCTTGCCGTTTTAGTATAACAGAGACACACATAGAGACGACGTTGAGATGGGTACAAATCATATCCGCAGTACCCAACAGTTCTATATGTAACATCGGAACACAATATTGACATGAAGTTCGCAAGCCAAACGCAAGCAGAACAGGAGATATCAAAGCAGCAGACTACAGCAGTCGGAAGCTGAAATGAAGCGAGGTCCTGCACATGTCCTTCTGCCCCATTCTACGAGGAATCGGGCCGAATCCCCTTCCAGCCTCCCGACACCCACCTCTTCGCTGAGGATGCGGGGGCTTACATTTAAGAAACGCATGCTCTCTTGGGGGGATGTTCGCCCTCAAGGGACCCTGGGCTATGGGCACCCTGAGGGCAAACTTGCGGGTGGTTTGGGAATACAGACCTATGAGTCCCGTAAGTGATGCCGCAATACTAAAGAATGGTTCATGCAAAACTCTAAAGCACACATATCTCAACAAAGTTTGAGAAGGAGCATAGGTGGCGTTCTCCAACAAATGGCACAACATAAAATTCCCTTTAGGAATAAAAAAATTCCCTTTGAGTTTGAATTAAAAGGGTTGCGCTCAGTACGTCATTCAATTAAATGTTGTCCGTACAGTGAAGTGTGAAGGAAGAAATCCGGATGCCAGTGAGAGCCATGTGTAAAAATTTAATACGTACTTGCTTGTTACATGTATTGATATATTACTAAATAGCAGTGTTGTACGTATCGCCGTTACAAGTAACGCCGTTACAGTAATCGATACATTTTCGGTATCCGAGTGCGTATCGCGATACTTTTTGAAATGAGTATCGGAAAAGTATTTCCGTTACAAATTTATGGTAACACGATCTCTGTATCGTTACCGATACCGATACTTTTTAGTGCCCCACCTTTTCTTCGCCGACCATATTTCTCACTCTTATTCATTGTCAATGGTCCTCCTAGCCCTCGACAAGAAGCCTGTGGACACGCATACGTGCTCCGTAACCGGAATTATACGAAACACATGTTTACTGTTTTTCCTTGAAACTGGAGGAAATAACCACGCTGTGTTCAACAAAAGAGTTGAGGTCAACGAACAGAGGTCAAGTCTTTGATAGTGCGCTCTGGATTCCACAGCTAAGCTGCCCTGTCGCAATGAGTCACGCTCACATATACTGTGGCATTGTTAACTTCGGATAGGATTCCTTGGTCATTGCACTCCACGATATGTGTTGGCTCACACTAACGTAATTGTCACACTGGCCTCTGTCAGCAGCCGGAGAGACCACGGCCTGCAAGAATGGCAGAAGATGTCTTCGAGAACCAGCTATCGCTAAAAGTCAAGCATAATGTGTCTAAGCTACTTATGAAATATGCAGTTTTTTACTGCAAAACTGTTCACGTAAGCGATATTTCATGTTGCATCATTTTCGTATTTCAAACAAAAGTATCGCGCAAAGTATCGCGTTACTGTTTTTTAGTAACGGTAGCGATACTCCGTTACTTTAAAAAAGAAGTATCGATATCGGTATTTCGATACTTTTTACTCAAGTAACGAGTATCGGTATCGCGATACCATATTTCGGTAACGGGTACAACACTGCTAAATAGTAGTAGGAAGTTGTGAGGACACACTAAAGGATTGTATTGAGCCATCAACCTGAGTAGATTAAGTGCAGCTTCGGGCCATAACTGGAACTAGAACCACGAACCCCATAATTTTTCTCGCACTTGATTATTTATATTAAGTGTTATAGTATTAAGTTTGGAAGAATGGGGTACACTGAGTCTGTTGGCAAGGCATCGGAGCTCACAGTAGTGTCACCTTGGCCCACATTAGGGAGGCAAAAGGCGATGGCAACCTAGTATTTTTCTGCCTTCTTTGTAGTGCTGTGCAAATATTTGAAGTATTCAATATATTCATGTCGAATAGCTCTAGTTCTAGGTATAAAAGCTCCAATTTTTGGATATTCAGTGGAATGGTCTTCTCACAAATAGTTGGAATATATGTAAATTATCATTCCGGTTGAGCAGACTTCAGTGTTTTCATAGTTTCAGTTTAACTAAAGTGTACTAAAATAACGATGGTGGGTTCCCTCTTCAAGGCCCCGCTTAGTGTGTGGTGGCGCTGTCGTCGACTTCCCTTCAAGTTCCTACTCTTTTCATGTGAGCAACTGCGCGTGATCTTGTCTCTCTCTAGTAGTCTTGCCGTGCGTGGTTCCATCCTTATGCTATATCCTCAACGTTTTATCTGCGACAGCTGTTCGACAGGGCATTTTCCTATACAGGGCGTCTTCTTTTTTTTTAGATTTTTTTATTAAGAAACTATAAGGGCTATAGACATCCTGTTTTCACTTCTATCATCTCTGGGCCGGCGGACGTTCTTGGCCATCTGTTGCTCAACCGTCAAATGACTAATTACCTAAAAATCGTTAATTAACTTTTTAATTATAAAAGCTACAAAGTTGTCCCAATGAGAACATCTGTTCCCTTCGGTCACCTGATATCATAGCCGTTTTCAGAACAAAAGTCTGTTCGATAGATTGTCCTAAAAAATTTGTGAAGGAACACCATTCTTTTATTTTTATTATTTATTAGTTATTTTGTTCATTGTGCATCTTCGGAGACGTGTCTTTCCTTCACCCCCAATGTGAGAGAGTGAAGGAGCATAGTGCCGCCTCATGCGCCGAAGACGAGCTTTCACTTGCGGAAACAAAACAAAAAGAAATGCATCAGGTGACGCCATCGGAACTTCCCTTATCTCGGGTTGCAGTTTCTGTTTCCTTTTAATCTTTTTCCAGGATGCATTGCGATGGCGTGCTCTTTATGATGTACATCAAGACCCCAAGCAGCAAAATGTACCGAAAGTTGAGTGCAATGGGGGTGGACGGGTAGGTGGAAGGCCTTGAACAGACTCGTGAAACTAAAGAACAATGATAAGACACATACCGTCCACCCCTATTGCACTCGACTTTTGAGTACATTGTGCTGCTTGGGACAGGTCAAGGTTGCATGAACAAACATCCGGGCCTCCTACCGGATAGGTAAGCCCCAGTGTTTAAGTGGAAAGCGGACGCCAGGGAACCTAATTCTGATGACGAGGCCCGTATAGGCCACCAATTTTAATATTGTTTTTAACCTGTTGCGTTGCCGATGTGGGGCTCTTTAAATAAAGAAAAAAGATTTATTTGCCTTCCTTCCGCAGCTCCAACCCCAGTTTGCTCCGAACCACCCACCAAGGAGAGACCACTTGTTTCATGTCTCGCTCCTTAAATCTTGTTTTCTCTCCCCTACCCCCCCTACCACAGCCCCCGAACAGCTGCCTGACAATAGGGTGCGCCATCTATCTGCAGAGATCGCAGACAAGTGTGGAAAAGTGCCCATAGCACAATTGGTCTTGGATCGTTATTGTGAAGGGGCTCATTATTTCATTCCCCACGTCAGCACCAGCAACGGGGTAGAGTATCGCATCTGGCGATGAAATTCCCCATTCACCATCTCAAAATAAAGTTGCTGTTGCCCACAGTTGTTTGAACAACATGACGCAGGAGCTCACACTCGAAGACACCGAGGGATACCGTTGGTGGATTTCAATGGACACCGGAACACTTTAAGCCCTGCTCGGAAAAATGCGGCTACTTATTGCAAACCAAGACATCAATTTGAGGACGGGCACTTGGCCGTCACGCTTCATTATCTGGCAACAGGTAATTCATTATTCATCCGATACTCGTACGCCACCATCCTGTGTCTGAATTACAGGAGACAGCATGATGTCGCTTCAGTACACTTTCAGAGAGGCTCACAACACTATCCCACAGATCGTTGCAGAAGTTTACTTGGTGCTTTATGAGGTCTTAAAAAACAAGTTTGTCAAGGTAATATATTTCTGTACTTCCACTGGCACAAGCAATAGCAAGCGTTGTTGTCTTGATTGTCACGGTCTTTTACTAGTTGATTGCAACAAGAAATAGCCCGTTCTTGTATATTTTGATAGCAGAACTGTTGTACGCTATCGGAATTCTCGGCAGGTTGTTATCAAGGCCGCCATGGCGTCATCTCAAGCAACAGATGCCGAAGTTATCAGTGTTGTATCAGATTATCCGCTCGCAATCGAAGGGGGGACTACACACGTGCGAGACTGACGGCGCTGGGGTGGCGTGATTGATGGGTTCAAAGACGGGAGAAGAAAGCACCGGAGGTCTTTCAGCGCTTTCAGGGAGGAGCTGGTCACGGAACAGAGCGGAATTAGCCTGAGGTCTGCATCGAAGCCCAGATGATAAAATAAACCATTCTCTTGTTCTTTACTATGTCGTTTGCACTTCCTCCGTGAGGGTGAACGGGTCGGGGACGCCCCCTGAGTTTGGTACTCCCGTCCTTTAAGGGACTGAAGGTAGAGAAGTTCCCACAACGCTTTGTTAAACATGTGTTGTACTGTGGCAATTTAAATTTTGTGAATGCAGTATTGAGAAAGCATTTTCTGGTTGATTTCTCCTACAGGCTCCTAGTGTGCCATCTGAATGGGGAGAAGTTGCCAATAAATTTTATGCACTCTGGCAGTTTTCACACTGCGTGTGTGTGCCGTGGATAGCAAACACGTTGTTATTTATGCCTCCACTAGAAATAGGAGCAATGTACCACGATTAGAAGGGCACTTTCAGAATTGTCTTGATCGCTCTTGTTGAAGCCGATTTGAACTTCCTGTATGTGGATGTTGGAAGGAATGAACGACTAAACGACTGCAGCATCTGGCATTCATGTACCCTAAAGAAGGAACTGGAAGTCTCCTGCAATACTTCCGGAACCACAGTGCTTGCCACACAGTGCTCCTCTAAAGCAGCTGTTAATGAGAGTAATTACATTTTCTTTCGGCAAACATCAAATAAGCCCACTGTTGAAAATACTTGTTTTACAAAAATGTGATTGCCACGCCATTCTGCTTTTTTTTCCCAGTATTTTAAATTCTCTTTTATCCCCATTTAACCCTTTGTTGGGCATGAGAAAGTTTTTATAACGATTTTATACCCGAACGCTGAGAAACCTTATGAAGCAAAGAAAAAAGAGGGACTCATTTGTCCCGTGAAGCAGCTAAGGAACTGCGATGAAATGGGACAGGGTATATCTCATGGTCAACTTCAAGCCCTTTTCGACTGTCTGTAAAAAGGCCCACAAATCATTACGGATTGTGGGACAATGCAAAAACTCCACAGGTGCTTTGTACAAGCACCCAAACTCCATTGTACTCTTTGCACTCCATTGTGCACAGGCTGCGCCTAGGATGTGTTTTTTGCTATGATTTTCTGAGGGGCACTGCAAGCTTCAGGCACACAAGTCATCGCGCAAGAATTCTTCATTCTCATATAATGTGGTGTGATGTCATTCTTGTTCCCCTACTGGGCGGTTTCCCTGGGTTTTCCCTCAGATATATGAATACAGATGTCAGTACAGTTCCCTGTAAAGTGGACCCAGGAAGCGCTATTCTACCTGCGATAGTTGTCGCGTTGCCCGCCTGAGCGCGGCTTACTACAGCAAGCCGTTCCATCATATTTACCAGCGCCATTTCTCAGCATTTTCTTTTACGGATGTGGCTGTTGAACGATTTTCCATTGCTCTTGCTTCTGCTTGGGCATGGAACCTAAAGCCTCTGATTTTGGGATATTGTTGGGATCATTCTGATCTTTTGACTAAAAAACATGTCCTCCATGGTTATTTGTCCTAGTTTTCCTATAATCGAACCACTTAGAGATGGAGTTGAACCTCGCCATAACAAATGTCGATGTAACGGAATCCTCCGTTTAACAAAGAATTTCCACCGCTCGTACGCGTCCCCATCAGTGTTGCCAATTTAACGGATTTCCCGCTAGATCTGGCGGATTCAGTCGCGTATGACGGGGCAAATTTTTGATTTGACGGCTAGCGGGAATTCTGGCGGTGCCCTCCCCAAATTTGACGGATCCTAGCGGAGTCAGCGGGATTCTGCCAGATTCTAGCCGAAGAATAATTGTCTCGCTCGCGCCCCTCGCTGGAACAGCAAACACAAACCAAAAACTGTGCTGCATACTACTTTACGCAATAATTTCAACTGTACAAAGCACATCCAACACCCAGTGAGCGAAAAGGGCGATAAATATCATGTCACTCGTGAATTCATGCAGGCCGTTGCTTTCGGTACGGAAAGTCAGCACAGAGAAGGCTTGTCAGAGGGTCATTTTGTCGTGCAAATAAAGTCATATTCAAAAGCTTCGTTGCGATACTGGGACCATGAAACGACTATCCGAATTTGACTGTTCCTTCGGGACACCGACTTGCCTTTTCTTATTGAGCGAGTTGTCCGGACTCTCAATCTTGAGGGAGTTACCCATGTCTTCGCGTCTCGACCGCTGTCGCGCGTTCGATGCAGTTTCGGTTCGAAGCGTTGCTGTCTCTGTATGCCCTCACTTCGCTGGAATGCCGAAAGTCGTTTATACCCAAAAATTCCGCAATGAGTGGCTCAAGGACCCACTGCTGAGCTCATGGCTACGATGCAGAACGCAGGCAGACGGTTCTGAGGCGGCTGAGTGCAGGTATTGTGGATGCGCTTTAGGCTCTAAATATTAGGATTTGAAGGCGCATGGCAACAGTGCGAAACACAAGGCTGCGGTGGGGCACATATCGTCAGGTCAGCAGACTGTCAAATTTGCCTTCCAAAAAGTGAACCCAGCACATGATGCAGAAGGCAGAACAGCTCTTTTTATCGCAGAGCACACATCAGTGCTTACCGGCATCAGTGCATCCGGCTGACCACTTAAATGGGATTTACAAGTGTTTTCCGACAGTGCTGCAGCAAAGCACTGCAAAATGCACCGGTCCAAATGTTTGGCAGTGCTGAAAAATGTGCTTTTCCCCCCACTTCAAATATGGCCTTTGCGCAAGATATTGGCGAGTCGTTCTATAGCTTGATCATAGACGAGTTCACTGACATTAGTGTGACCAAGATCCTGGCTGTATCCATGATATACTGCTTGATCATATACTGGTTGCCTGCTGAGAAGATACAACCTCGCAAAGGGCAAGATGAAGGGACTCGGTACAGACAATGCAAGTGTGATGGTTGGGATAAACAGCGGAGTGTACCAAAGGCTCAAGAGGAAGTTCCCGCTCTTATTCTTATCCGCTGTGTCTGCCACTCGCTACTGCTATCGATTTCTGCGGCGTCGGATACGCTCCCTAGGAACCTTGAGTACCTGATCAGCGAAACGTACAACTGGTTCTCCCTGTCTTCTGGGAGACAGATCGCCTACAAGGAATTGTACGCGCTTATAAATGACGGTAAAGAGCCACTAAAGATTGTACAGTCATGTGCAACGAGGTGGATGTCAATTGAAAGCGCCGTGGTCAGAATAATGAACCAGTGGCTGGAGCTGACGACGCACTTTGAGCTCGTGAGGCACACGGAGAAGTGCTATGCTGCAGAGGTGTTATACGCGATGTACAAGGATGATATGAACATGGCGTACTTTTCGTTTTTGCGACCTATCTTCGGAGAAGTCCAGAATGTAAACAAAGCGTTTGAGGCAAATGACGCAGACGAAACGAAGCTCCTGAATGACCTAACACTTCTGCTTACTTCCCTCGCCAAAAAGGTGGTTCTCCCAACAGCCAAACTGTGCCCACTTACTTCGACACTGGAAGGGAACTTGGACCCTAGACCCTATCTGGGTTACCTATTTGAGAAACAGATGGCGGAAATGAAAGAATGTGGTACGTCCTTACAAGACGAGTCCAACATCAGAGCACGCTGTATCAAGTTTGTTCTCGCGCTCGTAGAGCAAGTCAAACAATCTTCCTGGTAACATCGAAGTGTTACGCAAGGTATCAACGCTGTTTGTCGAGAAATCCCTGAGTGCGCTGAAGGAACCGCTTGCACCACTCCTGGAGTCTCTGAATGTGGATGCAACTGAAATTGAGAAGATCGAGACCCAGAGGAGAAACATCACACTGCGGAATTGGGAGCACACAGAGTCAACGCACGGATTCTGGTGTGAAGTGATGTCTCACAGGAACGCTTGCAACGAAAAACCATATCAGGAGCTCGCAAACTTTGCGTTGTCAATGCTGGTCTTGCCATATTCCAATGCGGAGGTGGAGCGGACATTCAGCCAGCTGAATGTAGTTAAGAACAAGCTACGGAACGAACTGAAGCCTGACATGGTAGAAGCGCTTTTGACAATTCGTTCAGGTCTGAGGCATCATGGAAAAAGCTGCTTTGACTACGATATTCCTCCTGCTGTGATGAAAAACATTGGAACGACAGCCAGTTACACGTCTTCTGAGGAGCCCATACCGTCGTTGTCATCCGAGATCAGAAGTGCCGCTGTTCCTGATTGGGAAGAGGAGGCTTTTGGGGAAGCTTTCTAATAATAAGCATCGTACAGTACATCCAGTGACCCAGTTTACCTGTCCTGACGGAAACATTTCAGTTACGAGTTACCGTGTGCAACTTTTACCTCTGCGAAATAGCAGGTTGCCCCTTGTCTGGTCCATTGCATATATACAGTTTGCAACATTTGAATTCATTTGTATGCGTCAACTCGCCAAATAGCCAAACAGCGGATTTTAGCGGCGTGCGCGGCATATTTAGCGGATTCTGGCGGATTACGCTCCTGAAAGTTTGGCAACACTGGTCCCTATTGATGCCAATGTATTTATGCACTTGATTTAACAAAATACATTAGATTGGTCAGCTCTATTTAATGAACTCTCTGTGCAATCAAAGCCCTTTCCCTTTAACTACGAGGAGGAGGAATGTTCCCCTCTCCACTGTTGTCAAGACCAGAATTTTAGCTACGAACCAGCGCGAACCGAACACTCTCCGTACTCTCGACACAGCGCGCCACCTGCGAGCGCGTTCGGCGCGGGGACTGCGTGGGAAGCTGTCGGAATGCAAGTTCACCGTAGGCGCGGTGTTGGTTTGTGGCATTTTCGAACGGCCTGGATTATTCTGAATCAACAACATATGTTTTTCTGCATGACACTGTTCTGTGGTTTTACGAAGAATAATCGCAAGCAAAATGCACGGGATTTGTAATACGAATGAAGGCGAAAGGGCTATTGCATTGCATGTACACCAGCTGCACAGAGTCCTCACAGCGCTTGAGAGGCGTCTGGAATTCGAACCGCTGTCATGTTGATGCACATTGTTTTACGTAGTCACCCAAAAGGAAATTGTGGTGTATAATAACGCGTTCATTTTGTCGCGTCCGGAAAACCGTTATTTTAAGCCCGAAGACTGTTTCATTACACATTTCAATGCAAAATGTGTACACAGCAGCCAATGCCTTCACTAATTAAGCTTACTGTAACAGTTGTTGTTTAAAGTTCAAGCAAATTTTAACTGATGATCCACAGCTAACTTTCCGGCGTTCATCGCAAACCACGAAATTCCTAGTCGTGCACAGCATAAACAAGTTTGAGTAAGCTACCCGGAAAATGAAATTATGAAAATCTTGTTCATGCAACGTAACAGAGCTAGCAGGCGTTTTAAATTCCATATTGCGGATTAGTGATAAGAAATTTTTTTTTAATTTACCGCTGAGCGTTTTTGTCAGTGTAACCTTTTATGCCAGTCGGTCTGCGGGCTGTTTTCCAGCGAAGAGCGTCATAAAAAATCGAAGTATGGGGCATTATGAGCTAACGACCTGTTGTGCCATGAACTATTAACGACAATCGGAAATAATGATGCAGTTGATATTACTGTTTGAGTGTGGGGTCCTTGCTTCACACGTGTACTTATTTAATTCTGTAAAGTCCATTGAATACTACCCGCAATGTTATAGTCTTTCGCGCCACACTGCAAAAACTTTGCGTTGAGACTACACCACATGTACATAGAAGAAACATACATATAGAGAACGTAACTATGTTCGATGTATGGTTCAACAAGCTAGGAAATGCATGTAGCGCCTGCGCTATCGCTGAAGTTTACTAGATGCCAAATCCTTTGCCGACTTCAGTTTTTGCTCTGTTTTATTTCTAAGTCTTATGAAACGCAACTCATATGCAAAAAAATATACACTTATGCTTCTGTAAGGGCGACGGGGCGCCCGAACAACGATTCATTTCACGAACGCACAGCTTCGCGAATGGACTGAACCGAAGCGCCCGCAGTCCCCGCAGGAAATACTCGCACGATGGCGCCACGGTCGCTACAAAATGGCCGCGCAGTGGAGACGGCGAAAATTCTGGTCTTAAAAATGGAGCGTGTAGACACGTGCGCCACCACCATTTCGAAACCGGCGCACCAAGGACTTCCTCGCACCTGTTATTGCGACGCAGACCCTTCGCGAAGCCTAATGTGCTTTTCTTGATGCCGATGACAGTAGGTCGCGGTTTTATGCTGGTTTTCATTTGTTTTTGTTTGCGCCACTAACGCCCACTGTGGTACAATCCGCATTATGCCGCTGCCAATCAAAGTTCTTTTCGGTATTAAACAGCCCTGTACCCTCATTATTTCTGAATTTTCTTCTCGTGCGTTTGTCAGCCATCTTGAGTGCAAGTGGACCAACCAAGAAACACACAATCGCACAGGAGAAAGCAGTAGAGGCCATCCTGAGTTACGAAAGTCACAAACGCTCCAACGGATTGTGCATAAATTACATATTACCTAGCGTTATGTGATGAATAAAACTTGATATTTTGTGCCCTCCGTAGCTTGATACCTGTTTTATGACAAATGGCGCTTTGCAGTACGCACGGCACAGATGGTGGCGGCTACCATATTTTTTTCACTTGGCATGTTCCATTTAACAAATGTCTCTGCTTAACATAAACGAAGAGCCAGCATTTAGAAAATCGTTATATTGTGGTTCAATTATTGGAAACTGCAACTGCAAATTGTGTTCAATGTGCGTACACCGGCCAACTAAGCTAACACTTCAGCCACGCAAAACATCCCCCCTAGCGAGAATACGAGTTCTGACGCTACAAATGAGCGAATATTCTATTATTCCAGTGGAGGCTTTTTCTGTGTCATTACCGCAGTGCAAGAAACGAAAATTTCCTTTACCAGACGTTTCTTATCACTATGCGAAGGTTTCTAAAGTGGCACATGAAACGATGCAACAGTCTCTGAGAACACCGAAAAGCAGATCCACCCTAATATGCCCCCCAGCTTTTGATGGAAGAGTGAAACTGCTCCTCATTTTACGTATTACCCCTCATAGACGGAGCTACAGAATTTTGGGGAGAAAATGACTGCATTGTGTAACTGGAGCCTGCATTGAAGAAGTGATAAGAGGAACACCACTGTTTAAGTGTCCAACAAAGGGTTAAAGCGATACTAACTCAGCCTGTGTGACAGGGGCATAAGGTGATTATGTTTTTAGTGTGACAACAATACTTGACCACAACGCTCTCACAATTCGATACCTAGGTGCAGCGCGAAGTCCACTGTCTTGGCCATAATGATGAGGGGTACATCTTGACTTTGTATTTCTTTGATCCAGAGTATTAAGGTGGCCTCCATATCCAGGTGCTCTGGGGCCCAAAGCCTCTTTCTCTCGGACGCGAAAGTCTTCAATACACGGGCACCTTCAATATGTTTGTGATTTCAGATGACCGTCGATAGCGTACTCTTCAGTATTTCAAACTTCTTTGCAGTCTCATTCTTGTTCAGGATGCCAGTACTGACTTCACAGAGGATTTCTAGCATCTCCTTGATCGTCTTCAACCACTACTTCCCTCGTGAACTAATAGCCAATGTTGTGCACGTGAAATGATGACAGCAACGCCAGAAAAATGTCGAAAAAAAAAAACAAGGACGGCCTCCTTGAAAGAAGGGGAGAGGAGAATATGGAATTTGGTGGCATCTGCTGATTGGGAGCAAGGAGGAGAGAGCTTGGCACTACGCCAAGCCGTACAGAGGGGGCGGTAGCTGGGGAAAGCAGAGAAAAACATTCGTCTTTCGATTGTGGCTCGCAGCTCAAATTATCCGTAGTGAAGTCAATTCGAGTACCAATTAACGGGCTACAGTATACACTGATGTATATTAGAGCATGGTGGGACCATGATGACTTGCTGAAATTATCCAGAAATTCGAATTAACGACGTGTTAATTAACGAGCTTTTACTGTAGTACATGTTACATAGTACATATTGAAGAGCAACGAGTCACAACCAAGCAATAAGACTCAGGACTCTGATAACATACCATATTGTTCGTCTCATGTTGGTTCCCGAATAGGCCTCAAAATGTCATCTTAAACTTACTTTTTCTGTTACACTAATCCTGTGTGTACGTGAATATTTGCCCTGTTGTTTTTGGCTTGTCGTTGCACCGAGTGTAAAGCATTCACAAATACCGTACTTACTCGCGCATAGAACACACATTTTTTACTCAAAAGAAGAGGGTGAACCAAGGGGTGCGACCAAGGGGTGCGTCTAATATGAGGGGGAAAAAATTGAACTCGACAATCATAGTACACAAAACTTGCATTTTATTGCCAGAGGACCGTGTCAGTATAGTCATCGTCCTCGGAGTTGCTTTCCGCATTCTCTTTGTCGCTGTCGCTATCGCCGTCACGACCCTCCCAGACAAGATCGTCCTCCATGCCGTCCAGGGCGGACGATATCCCAGTCACTTTAAAACTTTCTACTTCCGGAAACTTGCTGCTTTTTGGACCCCGGAACGCCATGCGTGTCTTCTTTGTCGCCACGATGCTGTCCTTTTGCTTTCTCCAATATCGCACCTGTGTGTCGTTCACGCAAAATCTTCGAGCAGCGTCACGATTTCCATGCTCCTCTGCGTGCATGATTACCATGAGCTTGAATTTCGATGTGTAGTTTGCACGCTTCTCCATCGCATGGAGAACCAAAAGTTCAGAACGTATCACGCTGCCACGAAGTCCACAAGCATTATCGACAGAAACCAGAAACGAACACAAATGAGCGAGAGGAACCAGAGAGGGACTCTCCTCCTCATGTCTCAAGTCCTCACCTCATTGGCTCGTCTTTCCGTCCACGTGCCGTTCTCCTCCTCGCAGCCAGCGCGGCGAAAGGAGAGAGAGAGGACGGAGGGGACATGACTCATGCTTTCCTGTACGAGAGCCGCCCATGATACGAAAGTCTGGGTGCATCTTATGCGGGGGGGGGGGGGGGGAAGCGACCACAATTGGGTGCTCAAGTTGGGGGTGCGTTCTATACGCGAGCGCGTCTAATATGAGAGCATATACGGTATAGAACAGTTGACTTCCAGTCCGTGTCCTCAAGCTTCTTGCTTTGTGAGTGCTTTAACTTGATCCTTGCTCAAACCCTTGAGAAAGCAAAGCCAGTAATGGCAGTAATGATGGTTATGCTTTATTCAATTGGATCCACTATATCTGCTGTTGGTGTGTGCACTCCATTTAATGACAGGGAATATTTAACTACTGCTTGGGGAGCAAGTAGCATGGCCATTGCTCTGTGTTTCCCTTGTGGGACAGCTCTTACACAGTGTGCCATCATTGCCCCAAAAGTATCGCATTCATCTGTTGTTGATGATGGAGCCAGGTTACTGACTACTGCCCTCAGCAGATCTAGCTTAGCAGCCTGGAGGCTGTCCAAGGTCCTTTGCTGTTTTCCACCACCGTTGCCGTTGCCAACCACCACCGTTGCCATTGCACCATTGCTGGAGCTCTCGTCTGACTGTGCAGGTCTCCCTTCACTACCTTCACAGGGACCGTCCATATTATCATCTTGGGTTGCTGTTGAACTAAGGGCATTTGTTGTACCCTGCAAGAACACATAATGAAATGTGGATTAAATGTGAATTACGTCTATTTGTGTGTTTCTCAAGCTGTTATTTCTGTGACTGCCAAACGTTGCTGCATCCTACTCCCCGACAGTAAGCTTAACATACAATACCCTGCTGAAAGCTTTTAGGATGTAGCACTCACCTCAGTTCCAGGTGGAAGAGTCACGTTTGACTTGCTTTGGCGCTCCTTGCAAGCAGAGGCAAGGAACAACAGGTCTTTATAGTGCACCCACTTTGGTCGGTAGACATCATCTGCACCCACACCAGACCTTGAAGACTTCTTTACTTTACGCTGCTCTCTGCTGAACTGAGAACGCAAGTTGTTCCACTTGCTTTTCACTGCCGTGACTGCAAAGCAAAACTGCCGTGAATGCAAAGTCCTCACATCAGCAATTTCCAAGCACACACAAGTCACGCTCACATAAGGTAGTAGGAATAATGTTGAATCATGAGTATTTCTATTGCACACTGGGCAGCCTAACATAGGTGTAGCATTCAAAGGTCTATCATGTGAGCTTCACATGGCATGGATATAGCTACAACATACAATGTTGCATAATGCTAGGCATTTTTGATGTAGCTATGTTTGAAGCTCCTACCAAAATATTGCAAGTTTTATACAGTGGCCCACTTGCTGTTGATAAAAATATGGATATCATATACCTGTGCTCTGCCTTCACGTACTTGGTAACTGATTACAAGCTGTGAGAGGTGCAAATCACACACCTGGTTAGTTCCAACTCAAATCGAACAATCCGGTACACTTGATGTCTCGAATGAACGGGAAAACAAAATATGTTGAAGCCATTGGTGAGTTGGGAGAAATAAATACTTTCCGAATTCTCTGCTCTGCGTGGTTCGGGAAATAGGAGAGGAGGAAAAAAAATACCTCTCATAAGGCAATGTCGTCGCGCAAAGGTTTGAGCGTTCTCTACAAGGCCATTTCTTGTCGCATTGTAGAAATTTCTTGATCTGGCTTTAGGCCACTTAGGGCACAATAGACTCCTGCGTTGGCAATACTGTGTCGGTTTTCGTTTTTCTTCAAAAAAATATCAAAGTTGACTCAAAAAGCGGAAAAGCACGATATGTATTCACTGCAACTTTGCAGACGACGTACAAAACTGATAAGATTGAGCTTTATGCCGTTTAATTTGCCATTGATGGGGCTATCGAATTATATATAATTTGTTACTCTACTCTATCAAGAGCGTAAGCGATACCTCTTCAAGTAGCACCATACCTCCGAAAAATGACGAATTTCGGAAGCCTGTATCTGAAAAACCCCACCAAAAACTTGCTTCAAAATTTTTATATGTCATAGGTAGTCTCTTATACACAGCAGGAAAATCAGAATTCGGACTTGATCGGTAGGCGCACTGTGAATTTTCTGCCGGCCCTATATGCGGAGCGCCTTCAAGTGGTAGCACCGTGTCCCGCGTCTTGCAAAATCGAATTTTCCAAAGAGACATTCAACTTCTGTCTTCACATGAAAAGTAATTGCTATCGTTTTAAGCCGTTCTGAGTGTTTATGCTTTATAACAGTGTTGTAATCGCTGAATGTAGATTGTGGAGCAACCAGATGTGCCCGCATTTTTTGCGTGATGTCACACATGCATTGCAAGTGCTGGGAGCCCACGAAGAACAGAGTGCTTTTACATCTTTGTAAGAGGTATATCTGTTCAGGGTGAGCATATTTACTGTACACATTATGTCAGGAGAGACGCAGTGACAGCATTCTTAAAAACATTCCCTTTCGTACGGCCCCATGACCCTGGACGGCGCAAATTGCACTGAGGAAAGTGTCATTGTGTAGTGGTCTTATGCATACACTCGAGGCTAATTCATGGTGCCCTTTGTGAACCTTGCCGAAACAGCCCGACTGACACCGCTGTTCAATATGTTCTTCGGTTCAACATGCTGCGACCACGGGAAGCTCCTAATCGGATTAACTCCCGGAAGACACCTTGTGCAAAGTTTCGCATCATGCTCGACTAGAGAAATGCACGGAGTGCCCTTATACAGAGTGTGTGAAGACATCTGCATTACTGTACTGTGTCGTCCTGGCATCACACCAACCTCAATGGCCTCTTCGTTTTACAGCGCTGACCGTGTGTATTGTGTTGACTAACTACCGCCTCATACACACAAAAAAAGTGCTTCGGACAAATGACTTTCGCTTTGCTTCGGAGATCAACGTAGCTGCCATAAAGAACGTGGTTCGAGCAGATCAAGGCATAACAGAAATGGCCTAGCTGCGCAAAAGCTGCTTCAAGTACTTCACAACAAAGGTGGCTGAATCACAGCACCCAGCAATGTCGCCCACATTTGAAGGAAGCTCACAGGGTGAGCCGTTTGTGCACCTGCCTGACGTGGTCGAAGAAACATCTGAAGTCATTAACGTCACACAGCTTAAGCCAAGAAGGAAGTCGGTGGAGGCATGTGCACAGCGGAAACACTCCGAAATACGAGAAGAAATGGGCAGAAAGACAGTCCGTAAACTGGAGGCCACTTTCCGTGTTGCCTTGCCAGGAACATCCAGGAGTAACTGCCAGGACTGCAGTGAGTTAGCATGTAACGTGAGAAGAGCCTATCAAGAAAATCTGACAAGAATCTCCTATCAAAAGTAACACTAAGGAAAGTGGCTCCTACAACAGCCTAAAGCAGTTCATGACACGAGCACTCTCATCCACCCGGAATGCTCTGCATTACGTTACCTTCTTACCTTCGTTACCTTGTCTGCTTCTCTGTCCAGTAGTTTTTATTTTGTGTACTGTAAATATGCTTCGATATGATCACCGTGGACAAATATACCTCTTATAAAGATGCAAAAGTATTCTAAAGCATTCTGTTCTTCGCGGGCTCCCAGCACTTGCAATGCATGTGTGTCATCCCCCCAAAAAATGTGAGCACATCTGGTTGCTCTACAATCTACATTCACCGATTACAACACTGTTATTAATGCTCAAAATGGTTTCAAATAATAGCAATTACTTTTCATGTGAAGACAGAAGTTGAAAGACCCTTTGGAAAATTTGATTTTGCTCCACGGGGGAGACGGTGCCACCACTTGAATGCGCTCCACGTATAGGGCTAGCAAAAAATTTGCAGTGCGCCTACCTATCAAGTCCGAATTTTGATTTTTCTTCTGTGCATAGTCTAAGGAATTACCTACAACATATAAAATGTTCTAGGCAAATTTTTGGTGGGGTTCTTTAGATAAAGGCTTCCGAAATTCGTCATTTTTCGGTGGTATGATGCTACTTAAAAAGGTATATCGCTTACATTCCTGACAGAGTAGAGCAACAAATTATACATCATTCAATAGCCCCATGAATGACAAATTAAATGGCATAAAGCTCAATCTTATCCGTTTTTTACATCATCTGCAAAGTTGCAATGAATATGGTGCTTTTCGGCGCTTTGAGTAAACTTTGATTTTTTTTTTTCAGAAAAAGAAAAATCGACACAGCACTGCGAACGCAAGAGCCTATTGTGCCCTAAGTGGTCTAAAGCCAGGTCAAGAAATTACTACCATGCGACAGGAAATAGCCTTGTAGGGAATTCTCAAACCTGCGCGCATACATTTTTTCCTCCTCGCCTATTTCCCGAACCGCGCAGCGCAGAGAATCCGGAAAGCGTTTATTTCTCCTAACTCACCGATAGCTTCAACAGATATTCTTTTCCCGTTCATTCGAGACACCAAGTGTACCAGATTGTTCGATTTGAGATGGAACTAGCCACCTTTTTGTGAGCAGCTCACACTGAAGTTTGTGTAAGAGGAAAAGGACACAGCGACCATGACTTAGTGCTCAAAGAAATATGCTTATATGGCCTCACACTATAACCTTCCAGACAGCCTAAGTAGAGGATATAAGAAGAAAAAGAAAAATAACGGAAAGAGGAAACCATAGGTACATGTGGGAGGTACAGACAAAGCATACCACAAGTTGAGAAGAGTGGAAGGTAGGGGGAACGTGAGGCACAGTGAGACGAAAAGGTTTGTCGATTTTCTAAATTTTTGTACGGGAAAGAAAACTTTGCATTTTTAACTCAACTGGATTTTCAACAAATCTTGTTTTATACTGGTCATACAAAATAAACGTTATATTTAAGAGATACTCCGACAAATGCAAAAACAAAGAAAAAAGCTAACTCTTGTAACTGTGTGCCCCAGTCTCGAGCAGTGTGCTACAACTAGAGGGGAGCATGATACCATGAGCATACAACAAATTAGTTTATGCAAAAGTCACCTTCGAACATGTAGAAGGGCTCGAGCCGTTTCCTGGCGGGAGTGCACCGTGGGGTAGGCAAAACGTCAACAATATCGCTCCCATTTAGCAGAGCCATATTAGGAACGACAAACGAATTTGGTCTTTTCTTGGTCCACCTCAGAAAACTAACTTCGTAACACCCCGCAGGATTGTCTCCTGTCAGAAACCAGACTTTGTGAGCCGCACCATTCACCACCCTCGAGTACACTGCTTCATCGTGCCTCATGTGCTCCCATAACACTGTGCCCCATCACAGCTACTGAGATACGCACACAGTTTGACGGACAGTTAGTTTAGCTTTTTTAAGGTTCCTGAATGAGGCAGATATCGGCAATTTAACACTCTGCCCCATGCATAACTGTGCCTCATGTTCACCTACTAAAATATTTCACATGCAACCCCACATCTACAGCTACGTTTCACTGACAGCATCGCCTTCAACAGTTCTGCTGTTGAGGATGACACTGTTGTTGCACACAGGGGCCAGTTTCAAGATACCGTGCTTCTGCGAAATATAATGAAAAGACGAGCTTACCGCTCCGTCCCAGGTGCTTAGCTAATTCACTGTAAGCTTTTTCTTTTATTTCTCTCCTGTGATAGCTAGGGTGTTGCACGTTCCACAGGAGTGTTTTCATTTCCATCAATGAAATCAAATACTTTTCATCTTGCAGCGTGAAATCCATGACTGGAGAGAGGAGGGAGCACCTTGCAACTGCCGCAGTGCTCATCCGCTCTTTTTTCAGGTGTTGAAGCAGTCCATTTGGGTTATGTTCTAGAGTGAAACATTTTAAAATGGAAACAGATGTTTGGGAGGTTCCACCCCTTTCCGACCTTAATTCAGAAAGGTACAAGGCCAATAGCTGGAGAAAGCCATGGCAAAAGAAAGAGGAATGATTAGAAGTGAGCCAAGTGTGTGCACATACAGTAAAACCCCCGAATAACCATACGCTGAATAACGATATATCTCGCATAACGATCAGTTTCGTTCCGACCGTCAAAATTTACGTTAGTTCTGTGGGAAATGCGCCCGCCCATAACGATGAAGGCAGCGCTCTCGTCTACTCGAATAACGATGCCAGACGCGATGCCGCTAGTACTCCATTGTCACGTTTTTAACGCCCCAAAAGCGTGAAGAGCCGCGGGCCATCGTAAATGAACGCCACGTGCCCTCGAACTTGCTAAAGGTCGAAGCCATTGACCCTGACAATGACGCCTCGGTGACTCATGTGCCGCTCGGGGGACCCCTCCCCTCCCACCTTGCCCTGCGGAACGCACATTCCGCCCTACATCCTTTTGCTATGTCCCTTTGTTCCCGTGCTTTTCTTGGAGCTAACCTCGTTTTCCCGTGCCATGAAGCTGTCCACATTTGGAAGCGCTTCAGTTTCCTTATTCGTCAGTCCGTGTTCACTGCTGTCGGATATGGCATCCAACAGCAACAAACGCAAGGCGATACCCTTGGAGACAAAGATCGCAATCATCGACGACCACCGGCGGTGCAATTTGTCTACGCAGCGTGGTGTCAGGTCGAACGATCAATCATTCGGAACTGCTTCTTAAAGGGGGGCCTCATTCCCCCCCCCCCCCCCCCCCCCCGATGACAACGTTGAGCTCGAGCAAGCCTTCGACAACGTAGAAGCAGAGGTCATTGCTGCAGAAATCCGTGGGCTCTGGGAACAGGCTACGGACTCGAAACTTGTGCCAGACGCAACAACCTTGGAGGACTACGTTAGTGTTGACAACGACGTGGTGGCTACTGAGGAAGTGAGTGACGAGACCATCCTTTCGGAGATTCGTACAGCCGGAGATAACGCCGACGGCAATGCATCAGAGAACGAAGAGACTTTGCCCTCTGTGTCGTGCGCTACCGCTCTTCGGTCCGTGGATGCATTGAAAGACTTTGTAAGTGATCGCGGCCTCTCCGTGCATTATTTAGCGCAACTTGAATCTCTAGAGCATGACATTGTGAAGCAAACAAGCGGCGCAAAGCAGTCAAAGATCACGTTTTTCTTTCAATAAAGGCGATTTTCACCTGATATTTTGTGGATTTATTCCCCATTTGATAGTGATCATCTATGGGAAACCCGCGGATAACGATGTACCCCGTATAACGATGGAATTCGCAATTACCGTCAATATCGTTATACGCGGGTTTCACTGTATCTCCAGACTTGAAATTATGTGATTGGCTGTCTCCATTGAGCTGTTCCACAGTCGTAACGATATTCGAGACATCAAACTATGCCGTTTGGAAATCACAGGTTCCACCTATGAATAAAAAAAGAGCAGCTCCATTCAAAAGACTTTAGTCTTCTATCGTGCAGTCCAAAGCTTGGTGAAACAAAGTGGGGAGCCGCACAAACTTTCTGAAAATTGGTTGTCATGGCTACCACATTTCCCAGGCCACATAGGCTACAGAGGAAGCGCAAGTGCCAAACGATTATTCGTAGCACCCGCAAAAATGTAAAATACGAAAATTAAAAACATTTTTCGCGCAGTGGGTATCTTTGGCGGCGATATGTTTTGAGCAAGGATCAAACAACTGACAATGTGTCATCGGACGCTGCTTGTCTCCAGGTTACGTCGTCTAATCCAGTCACACTGAAGCGACATTTTGACACCACCAGTTTGTTTGTGTCTGTCAGTGCAATGTGACAGCTGTGTCACCTACACAATACACACTGACACTGTCTCATGTCCATAGCTGGACGAACTCACTCATGAAGGCCTCATGAATGCCTTCACCCTCACCCTCACCGTGAGGGTGAGGGCATTCAAGGGTTGTTTTGCTTTAGAATAACATGAATTTCTCTTTTCTGTGTGCAGCCGCTTTGAAAGCAACACAGAGGATGAACTTGAGGACTGGGATACAGAGAACATAGAAATTTATGTTGTGCTGGACACAGGAGATTCTCGCTGCCGCTGCACCAATGTTATGCCTTACACACACACCTTACACCTAGTTACCACAACTAGCGCTGCACGGCTGAGGCGGATCCTGAATGTAAGAAGATATCCCAAACAGAAATGGTTCACACTCTGGAACAAGCAGGGGCAATCTGCAAGAGCTGCTGACCTCATGAAAGATCACCCTGGGGTCCATTTAACAAGGCCAGTGTTGATGGAGTGGAACCCTAGACAATTTCCTGCCGGGCATAATACGAATGACCGAAGAACACAAAAATATTGAAGGGCTGGCTGTGTATGGAAGCTCAACGTTGTAGTGCTGCAGTGAAGAGATATCAAGTTCATTGTGGTGTACTGCAAGGTAGTTATTCTAGGCATTCTTTGTGCTTGTTGTTCTTGACTTTTCCTAGGTGATTGCCTAGGCCACTTTGCTGGTAACAAGACATACCGTATTTTCTCGAATCTAAGACGACCTTTCTTTCCAAAATCCTGTGTTCCAAAGTCAGTGGTCGTCTTAGATTGGAATATCCGAGCCACAATGAGGTCAGGCGAGAGGCGGGACAGGGGAGCGGGATCGGGATAATAGTGCACCAATACCATGTGTTGTGAAACAAATGAAGCAACCAGTCAGCGTGAAACAAATTAAGCAATGCAAATGGGGACGGAATAGAAATTTGTGCAAAACCATCAAAAACGCGAACGCAGCCACCATATTGATTCAAGGGGATAAGTGGACCGACTCATTGCAAACACAATCCCATCCAAAGTCGGAGCCAAGCCAGATGTATGTATGTATGCCCTTTATTTCATTTCCATTGGAAACGAGGATCAGGTACAAAAGGGAGAAACCGTGACGAGGTACCTGACCCTATACAGAGCAGTCATGGCGGCATTTACAGTAATACATAATACACAACAGATTCAATAGTAGGTATCGTGGTACATATTATACATCATTATCCCAGTTATATTTCTAACATGATAATGTCAACATAAAATAAAATGCACCCTCAGTCATTGATCAGTGATACTGATAAGCTGCTCATTCATTAACTTTTTCTTATAGGCACGTCGATTCAAAAATGCCGCAAAAAGGTGCCTCCAGTTATTTAGAAAGTTTGGGACAAGGTACCTAGTAGTCTGTGAGCCATAATTTGTTCTGCTGAATGGAAGAGTAAACGTATACGGATTTCGGAGTGAATATCGGCTACTTGGAGATTGCACTGATACACTACCTGAGTAAAACGTTGTATATGTACGTACGCTCAGCTTTAATGTGAACAACTGTTGTATTGGTAAAATAGCTAATTGCTGAAAAGTTGCTGGTACAACATCTGAAGTGTTCGCGATGAGGCTTAGTACTCGCTTTTGCAGAGCATAAATTCTATTATAGTTAGTTGAACTGGTTAGGCCCCATACTAATAGACAATAGTATAGGGAGGGGTAAATTAGGGCGATAGAGGCATGTGACCACGACACACAACACGCGGCGAAGTTGGAAGTGACATCAGACGATAATTTGGATGTGTGTACTGAGGAATCCCTTGATGACTTATTTGACAAAGTTTGTTTCACTCAGGATGAAGACCAGATGCCTCAGACATTGGAGCATGAAAGAAAAAAATCCTCAGTGCAGGAAGTTTGTTCCACTCTTGATGTTTTGCACAACTATATCAAGTTAGAGGCTGAAAGTGGGGAAATTATGCAGTCCCAAGAAATGGTTCAGGGACTTTTAAGCAGAGTTATGTACACAAAGCAAGAGAAAATACCAGATTACTTCCAAAGCTGTGAAGGTACTGCCACATCCAGCACTGATTTACATTAAATGTACTTTGTAATCAACTGAAGCTTGAAACTAAAGATTACACTGCAAGGCAATAATTAATTGATAAATTAATCATCTTACTGGCCAATGCAACATTTTGGGGGGAAGTTTTCAACAAAACTTGAGGCAGGTTCGATAAGTCAAAACTTCCCTTAAGCCAAACTAAAATACCCAGATAGTGGGTGTTTGGGTTATCGAGAGTTTACAGTAGTTTGTAAGCTGATGTACAGGGTGTCTGCAGACAAGTTCCAGTGGCATTTGCACATGTACGTGAGAGCCACTGGAGTTTATCTGCAGACACCCTGTAGTTTCCAAACTAGAGAATGCACATTGCTGCAGAATGCATTGGATCTTCAGACTCCTACTGTCAACATAATTCATCCTGGCCACATAATGCACATGTCAAAGCCTCAAGTAGGGAAGCCTCCTTTTTTGCTTTTTTGTTTATATTCTGACGAAAAATGCTATGGATGAGCAGTAGCTATTTGCTGATGGACATACTGTGAAAAGAATTAGCTATTCTAGATATTCAAACTGCCTTCAACAACTATTCGATTCAATTCGGAACTGCAAAAAAATATTTGTAGTATGTATAAAATATTCGTATTTAATTCCCAATGAAAATTTTGCTATTTGCCCAGCCGTAGTAAATACAGTGCAGAAAATCATATCTGCACGACTCCAAGGTTTTTTTCTTCTTTTCTTTTTTTTTTAAGAGTACAGAGTGCGAAAAGTCCGAGCTGTCTTGCATTCAGAACAACGCCATGAGCCATGTGTTGCCATGAGCAAAGAGAAAGCAACGAGAGGGTACAAGAATGGAGAAAGGAGTGGTAAAGGAAAGAGCACAAGGGAAAGGTAGCTTTCCAAACAGCACAAGACAAACTTTGGCCAAGTGCTGGCATTCATTCACGCACTCGCCATGTGTGTCTGCCTCCCTTTTCTATCTGTTCTGTCATTCAGTTTTGGAAGCAAATGTACAGAGGTGGTTGGGCCAGCAACAGAAAACCTTGGACTGTTCATCGACTCGTGAACCTTCAGTGGGAGTTTACGAGGGGTGATTAGTAGTTATGTTATAGCAGCTTTATGGTTCATTGCCGACATGTGTCTAAAGCTGAAAAGCCAAAGACATCCCTGTAGGGAATACACAGGAAAGGAAACCGTGGGGGCAGGGGTGGGGGCATCAAACATTTAGGGGGTGTTACGGAGGTTTAGGGCAGGGCCTGTATAAGTTACTACACTGTCGTCCGTGCATTCAAGAACTGAGGCATTTCCAGTGGACCTTTATCACAATGCTTCTGCGCATGCTCTCTGATAGCGCTGAAGAGGGTTCCTTAGATATTGAATAGATGGCGCCAATATGGTGTCGGCTATGCTTTGGTGCACGCCAACTGTGTTTTGCTGGACAGCCGCTAGGATAAGATGCGAATGTGAAAGGCCCATTCCATGGACAAAGAGAAAAGAGCTCTGACAAAGGGAACAGTGAGCACAAAGGCAAAAATTTGTTTTTTTCCTTGTTTTGGGTGTTTTAGAATGGGGATTGTCTTCAAATCGGGGTTGTCTTGAATTTGTGCGAACACGGCATCAGTTATAATAAAAAAAGTTTTACTTACTTTAAATAAAACTTTGCAGCCTGGTTATATGAAACATTCTCAGTAACAGAGAAAAGTAACTCGTGCGTTCCGTTTTCTCTTTTTGAAGTTCCGTGTTAGCACTGTGAAGCAACTGTGGCTATGAGTGGCGTACAGATGTTGACAGATGGAGAGGGAACAAAAGGAAGGAGTGAGGGACCGACTTCAGTGCCGACCTTCGTCTGGAAAGTCTGACAGAAAATCCCCAGACTGCATAGGTAATGCAGGATTTTGAACCCGTGCCACCCCAAAGTCTCGTTGTGGAAAGCAGTCACAACTGTCATAGCGGTCTACCCACTATGCCACGGGAGCTAGCTCTTCAGTAATGACTAACCTATTTCTCTATAGTGAACCCTCGTCAATAGAAGAGCAAAATGAGCTAAGTCATTTTCTGTCAAAATTAGGTTAGGTGGTTAACAGGTGGTGTCAGAGGCCTTGCTAACATTTCAGAAGGTTGTAGTGCCGGAAAGTGGTCTGTGTCGACCAGAAATTACAGCTTGAAAAACAACGTGTTTGAAAAAAATGAGTTAAGTTTTGCGTGCCCAATGCTCCAATGTAATCTAAGTCACTTCGGCAAATGAGAAGCGTGCAGAAACACAAACGAGCTTGACGGGCGTCTTGTACCTTCACATGCAACGCTGTAGACCCAAAGAAGCAGAACAGAAATTCAGAAACGTGACAGAAAAATATCACGAAATATCTTCATTGTGGCGATGGGCAAAGGAGGGAAGGTGGGCTACTAACACACTGCCGGCACGTTTTGCAAAACAGCAGTTTGGATGAAAGGAACATTTCATTTCTGCTGATATTGTAATGGTGGCAAGACAAGGCAGGATGCCTTCCTTCTGAAACTTGAAAGAAGGACCAAGAAATGATTTTCGAGAATTCAGAGGACTCTGCCAGAAACGGCACTCACGAGCCCTCACTATCATACACATATCGACTTTTAACCACAGTCAGTGCACCGGGGGCGCAGTTACCACGAAAAAATAGCGGGGCGTGACCTCCGGATACATCTCTACGGAGTGGGCTTACATCATCAATGTCCACTCCTCTCAGCCAATTTTGGATGACCGGGAGCACACACCCCGCGGGACCACGTGGCTGCATGGTTTCAGTTTGGAGAGCAACGACATTGTATATTTGCCAGTGATATCAGTAGAAACATGGTGAAATTTATGAAAATTGTCAGTGATGGAGGAAGGGATTATGTGAGTCACACAGCGTCTAGGAATTGTTCCATACGCAGCAGCTCCTAAAAAGGCCACTGACGGAGACATTTTCTGACGATGAAGAAGCACAGAGAGGAAAACGTAACAATGCTGACAATCCACAGCTACATTATGCTTCTGGTAAGATTCTGTGTCAACAATTGGATACAATGTTAGCTACATGGTAAAGTTTGCAAATGCTTGCAAATTTTGCAATTTGCTCGTGAACGACCATCCACGAAGCTGCAACATCCGTCATGATTGACATCACGGGGGGTTCGCCTTGTAGGCGGGTCGAACATTCAAACGGTAAAACGGCTGCTACCACCGTTCACGGTCATGGTTAATATTGAATATTTTCGCTTCAACTTCCCATTTCATAGGATGAATGTTTTAATATAGAGGAACAAACTGAAGATGATCATGGGTTTGTCAAATATCCTTTCATGGTCCATTTAAGAGTTGGGCCCAGAATTTTAGGCATTTGCCTATAAATGCCTAAATTCAACATTTTGGGGGCTTCCTGCCTTTTTTATCGACTCGCTTGAATTTTGGCCCTTTTTAGCATTTTTAGATGGCATAGCAGCCTTTTTGTAGGCGTGAAAGTGCGAGTTGAGTACTCATGTTGAGCGCTGCATTTTGCTTTTCGTTTCTGCGTGTTGTTGCCTCTTTTTTCATCTTGTTATTCTCCCCCGTTTGGTCTCCTTCGATGCCTTGGTTGGGTTCGTGTATATTTTGTCAAAAATTGCAGTTTCATGGCCTTTCAAGATCATCGAGGGTGGAGAACTGAAAGTATTATTCCATACAGCAAGGTTCTAGGCCACTTCAGCACACATGTACCATAAGTCAAAGCTTGTACTGTACCATAGCCTTTAAATGTGCGTATTCTCACATTTTGCTGCCTATTTTGGTGTTTTTTAGAGCCTAAACTTCTGGGCCATACTAATAAGTATTGGAGATGATAAAGGCATCACCCAAGGAAGGACAGGCCACGAAAGAGGAATTCCACTGTGAAATACCAAGTGCCCAATAAACTATGGATGTGACAAATCTCTACCATATGCCAAAGAACAGGTTTGCCTGACTTACGAAGCTTACAAAAGTCAGCCTGCAAGCACTGTTTCTTTTCTTTTTTTTAATTCCATGTTAGCACCGCGAAGCAACTGTGGCTATGAGCGGCGTACAGATGTGGACAGATGGAGAGAGGACAGAAGGAAAGGGAGTTAGTATGCATACTGGGCCAACTTCAGGGGGAACTGCACCGACATTTATTTGGAAAGTCTTCGGAAAGCCTCAGACAGCACAGCCGGTGACAGGATCCGAACCCGTGTCACCTCCCAGTCTCAGCGTGGAAAGCGATCATCTTGACCACTATGGTGCAGGTAGCTGGTAGGCACTGAAGTGCATAAGTACAATAAAGTATTGTATGTGAAGCCGGCTGCGTTGTTCTAGAATATTCTGAGTCGCACATATAGTTAAAAACTGAGCTAAGTCAAATTTTCTAGTTGCCTCACACCTGAGCAGAGCTTCACACAATTTTGAACACCTCCTAGGAGTCGCCTGTTACAATCCCTAAGTGTTCGAGAAGCCCCAAGTTTTTGATCCAATCACTGGATTAGAAGCAACAAAAAAAAGCACATTTTTCTCAATACAGAAAAATATGACAGCTCATTTTAGAAACCAGTTCCTCATAAGACCGCTGCAGTCGTTCACATGAATTTTGGCCATACGACAAATTGTTATACAGTTAAACCTCGATGTAACGAAGTCTCCATGCAACGAATTTCTCCATGTAGCGAAGTTTCCTGAAGCCCGCGTTTAGCTTCCATATGGTGCAGTGTATTCAGGTGACCCGTATAACGAAGGTACTTGACCCGAGCTCTCCATGTTACGAAGCCACCCGCGCGGAGAACAAAGAACAAGAGCACGCCTTTGTACCGCGAATACGACGCCTCTTATCATCCAAGGCCAAAAGCAGAGGAGGAAAGGGCGCTGCACTCTCTCCTGCTTCCTCCTGCTCTCCCATCTCCCCCACGTGCATTCTTTTTTCTGGTGTGACTTACTCCACATCGTAAGATGGCTCCCGGAGACGCTAGCAACGTGCGCAAGCGGAAGACGCTTTCAATGGACGTGAAGGTGGAAATCATCAACGCTGTGGCCAACGGCGAAAGGAAGAAGGATGTCGCTGCCAGGTATGGCATTCCAGCGAATTCGTTGTCTACGATTTTGAAATCCAAGGACAGCATCTTTGCGGCTGTTGCTTCGGGAACCAGCACTTCACGGAAGAGACTGAAGCTTGCAACGTATGAAGACATAGACAAGGCAACCTTCGCGTGGTTTATGGAGATGTTGGCGAAAGGGGTTCCGCTTACGGGAGCCATTGTGCAGCGTCAAGCTATAAATTTTGCGAAGATGCTCGGCTCCGATAACTTTAAGGCTAGCAGCGGTTGGCTGGAAAAGTTCAAGAGGAGGCACGCAATAGTGTCAAGGGTTTTGTGTGGTGAGGCTGCGTCCGCTGACGCCTCGGGGGCAGCATCGTGGCTCGAAGAGCACCTGACTACTATCCTAGAAAAATACGCCCCCCCGGAGCACGTCTACAACGTTGATGAAACAGCATTGTTTTATCAAATGCTACCAAAGCGTACCCTCATGCTCAAGGGGGAGCGTTGCGAAGGCGGAAAACACAGCAAGCAACGCTTTTCTGTTTTGCTCTGTGTGAACATGGACGGAACAGACAAGCGTGCTCCTCTGGTTATAGGGAAAAGCAACAACCCGCACTGCTTCAAAGGAAAAAGAATCCCGGTGAAGTATACTTCCAACAGTAAAGCATGGATGTCTCGAGCTATCTTTCGGGAGTGGGTGACGGACTTGGACCGAGACATGGCTAAGAAAGGCAAGCATGTCTGTCTGTTGCTTGACAACTGCTCCACGCATCACATCGAGGACGTGAGTCTCACGCACGTGGAAATCCGTTTCCTTCACCCGAACTGCACTTCCCTTATCCAGCCCTTGGACCAAGGAGTAATAAACAATATGAAGTGTGGATACCGTGCGCGAGTCGTCGATAAACTCCTGTTGGACATTCGCCTTGAAAGGGAAACGAAAGTGAATGCGATCCAGGCCCTCAAGATGCTCGCAGTAGCGTGGCAGAGCGTGAAACGCGAGGTAGTCGTCAATTCCTTCCGCAAGGCGGGATTCTACCGCAGATTCAGTGAAGAAAATAGGGGCTCCGACGAGTTGGAAGAAAGCGAAGACGCCGCGCCTGCCCTTGTGCACCAGTGGCAGGCACTGAGAGAAGGCGGCGGCGTACCCCTAGACATCGAGCTACATGACTTCCTGACCGCAGATTCGTCCGCGGTGTGTACAGAAGAGTTGCGGGATGAAGACATCGTCGCAGGCCTGCGGGGTACGGCAGATGACGGGAGCGACAACAGTGGCAGCGACATCGAGGAAGTGCTGTCCGTGCCGACGGCGCGCAAAGTGCTAGACACTATAGATGTGCTACGTCGGTACGCGGGGTGCAAAGACAATCAAGAGGCAGCACTGGAGGCTGTGTCAACTTATGAAAGGAGCATTGTGCCGACGTTCTGCAGTGTTCAAAAAAAGCTCACAGACTTTTTCGCGAAAAAATAAAGTCATTTCCACAAGCGGTAAGCGACATTTCTTTGGCGATCTATATAACCAAGTTCTCCATGTAGCGAACTTTAACCATGGGTTTATCGACTTCGTTACATCGAGGTTTAACTACTAACGAGAAACGGCATCCCCCGGACAGACCACTAGGCCAAACAAAAGCCTACGTAGCTACGATTTATTTTCTGGAAAAGTCGGTTACCAATGTCTACTTGGAGCAGTTATCATTAAGTCTACTAAATGGACAATAGCACCATCAACTGCACAAGTTGATAAGTAAGTTTTATAAATGTCCTCCTATTGCTAAAAAAATAAGAGCAACATTTAATGCTTTGCTTGCCTCCTTTCCGTTGAAGTATGGCGGGCCCACTTAGCTCACCATCAGGGCTGCATCCGCAGCTTAATCGGGAGGCTTCTAGACAGACCCAATAATGACACTCTCGGAAAGCACAGTGTGTTTGCGCAGCGCTATGTGAGCTGGTCTTGTGGTCGCTGCCTTATTAAGCATTTCAACACTTTGGATGTTCGAAAAGTGCTATGCATAATCCCGAGGTCAACAACATCAGGTGAGATATCAAACCTTGTCAGTCGCCCCCTGCCTGAGGTACGGGGTAGATAATCTACATTGAGGTCTCTCACTGAGGCTACTTTGAAGATCAAGCACCACGGTCATAATAACGTCAGGATAATACATGCATTTGACCCTACTCATGACACAAATCTGTCTTTATCGGATAAGCAAATTGTCATACTAACAAATGGATCTACATGGCAGCAAAATGGTTCCCAAGAAAGAGTCATAAAGCGATCATGTCTATTAATGAGCGTTCACCGTACTTTCTCTCGAGATAATGCATAATGGTATTTCGTTACTTTGTTTGTTTTTTCAGTAACATGTACAATTGCGGGCTCAGGCTACTATGAAAGCACGATCAGTGCAAACGAGCGTTGACCGTGTAGCAAGTGAAAGTCAAATACCAACATACAATTATAAGCTTCTTAAGAGTCTTAATCTTCGACATGCATATACACTGTTAGGCGCATCATCCCATCAAAAGAGCAGCGCGAAAAGATAGGAACCGCTCACGAAACTCTCAAAAGTGGCGTAGGCATTGTTGTTCATACAACAGGCACATAAGCATGTACGTGTAACACAGAGTGTGCATCTGCAGCGTGTCTGCTGCGGCAAGTTCCTTCAGTGGATCTAAACTCGGTAAGTCAGGCTGATTTCTCTATTCACAGCAGGTGATACCATGGTGTCGAGACTTCTGACTCATCTCGAGTGTTTGTTTCTTTTTTTTTTTTCTAGCAAACTAATATTTCTTGTGGTAATTTTCATGACACGTGCCCTGTTCTTTCCAGACACAACGATAAACAGAGGACCCAATGTGAAGTCCATAAATATCCTACCTGTTTGGTCACTCATAAGAAGTTCGTCTATGTCTTCATCATTTCCTGGCAGAGGGGAAGAGGGTTCTTCCTTGACACAAAAGAAATCACTTGGCACCATCACTGTTTCTGAGGAGAGAAAATAGGACAGCTTAGTTGCTTTACTGACTCGCATAACAGCACAGCTTTAGAAGCTATACTTATTGCTGAAAAATGAAACATTGCAGTCCACAAACATTTTCAGCACAGACAGCTCACTGAACCAAAGCACGATTTCAGGAAATTTTGAATGTAAGGAACATCTTTGAGACACCCTTTTGTAACTGGGCTGTGGGCATTATTTAAGAGTCCTATTAACTTTTTAAAGGCAACCTCCCAGACGTCAAATCAAAATCCCTTCCTCAAGAGGTATGTGCACAATAAACTTGGGCTAACATTATCTTAAGTTAACTACAATCAGTCTGTGTTGGTCCTGCAGCACTGGTAATTTTGCGAAGCAGGCTTCAATTTTGTAAAGCAGGCCTAACCTCATGCAGGGCAGAATCAGGTGAAGCCCACTTTCGGAAGGTGTTGTTCGTATTCGGCAAATAGTCTAGAACCTCTCAATAACGAACTTCGATTTAACGAAATCCTCTGTCTAACGAAGAATTTCCGTTGCACGTACGCGTCCCTATAGACGCCGATGTGTCTTTGCGCTCGATATAACGAAATACATTCGTTTGGTCACCTCTATTTAACGAAGTCTCTGGGCGACGAAAGCTGCGAAAGCCTTCTGCATGTGTCTTTCTCCTTCATCACAAAGAAGAGGAGGAGGAGGAGGAGGAGGAGGAGGAGGAGGAGGAGGAGGAGGAGGAGGAGGAGAAACCTTCCCCTCTCCTTTGTCCTCACGCGAGTTTTCGTTGGTTACTTTGGTTGTCACGTGCTGTAGGCACGAGCATGTTGGCACGAGCATGTAGACATGTGCATTGCCGCCGGCGGTAATTTTTGGTGCGCCGACACCGTTTTGGAACTGGCGCGAGGGCCGCCAGAGGCCCAGGGCCTCTTTGGACCTGTTTTCGGGCAGGAAAACACGCATTGCTGGCCTCTCGCGAAGTCTAATTTGCTTTTGTTGATGCTGATGACAGTAGGATGCAGTTTTGTGCCACTTTCTTACTTGTTTTTGTTCGTGCCGCTGACGGTGGTAAAATGGGCATGATGCCGACGCCGTTCAAAGCTCCATCGGCGCAGATGTCTACGTGGTATGTAGCCATTTGTCGTTATTTTCGATATTCAACGGCGGTGTAGTCTCGTTCTTTCCGGACGTCATCAGTGCAAGTAAACCAACCAACAAACGACGATACGCGAGCGCGCAGGAGAAAGCAGTATAGAGGTCATCCGGAGTTAGGAAAGTTATGAACGCTCAAGGCGATATTGTGCACAAATGACATATTACTAGAGCCTGAAGTTTTAGGGTTTTACCCGATTCTTCCCCGAATTTGCACCCCGAATTGAAGGTTCACCCTTTAGGGTGAAACCCGATTTTTACCCGGCAAATTCCCCTCTCTGGGATGTCTGTAGGAATGCATTAACTTACCGTATTTTCTCGCATATAATACGAACTCGGGTATAATACGAGGTGCAATTTATAGACTCCTATCAAAAAAAAGTTTTCTGACTCCCGTATAATACGACATTTCAGTTTCACCCGCCGTTCGTTGCGATGCCGTCGTTTCTGGCGAGCTGCACTGCCTTCACTCGAATTGCTTGCCCGGTTACGGCGATGTGCCGCGACCGAAGGTCTTTAACGTACTCGATGAGTTGCTTCTCGATCTCCGGATGATGTCCCTTCTTCGGGCCACGAAACGCTTTCCGTGTTGCTGAGCACTGAAACAACGACGCCCGCTGACGACGCCAAACACGAATGTTGGCTTCGTTAATCCCAAACTTTCGTGCAGCAGACATATTACTAGACGCTTCGGCCGCCAGTACAACTTCCCGTTTGTACTTGGCCGTGTACGAAGCCCGGCGTGGAGCCATGCCCGCGCGCGCGGTTACTTTCGGAAAGTTGGCGGGTGAGATGAAATATGAAATCACGTGGGTGCGCGCGCATGACCAGGAGAGCCAAGGGGAGAGGGGAAACGTACACTCTTTCAAGAGAGGAGCGGGGCTCGTCGCCGTGGCTCATACAACCCGCAAATAATACGAACTCGCGTATAGTACGAGTCCGCATTTTGGGGGTCCATTTTTCGGAAAAAAACCTCGTATTATATGCGAGAAAATACGGTACTTGTTTGGTAGCAAATGCAGTTACATCGCCGTTTGTACCAAACCACTACAGTTAGTTTGAGTAACTGAGCCAGATTTCTCCCTGAATTTAGCATATCGGGAGTTTTTTCACCCGAATTTGCACGAATTTAGTGCACACGTTCAATTACCCGATTTTTACCCCCCGAATGTAGAAAAACATATTTCCCGAAAACTTCTGGCTCTACATATTACCTAGCGTTATGCGGTGAATAAAGCTTGATATTTTGTGCCCTTCTTAGCTTGATACGTGTTTTATGACAAAGGGCGTTTTGCGGTACGCGCGGCACAGGTAGTGGCAGCGGCCATCTTTGTTTCACTTCGCATGTTCCATTTTACGAATATCTCTATTGAACGAAGCAAAGTGCCAGCATTTACAAATTCGTTATATAGAGGTTCAACTATATTCGGAAAACCGAATACTAGGTATTCAATTCTCGAATAGTTTACTTCTGAGTGATTACTGTGTGTTTTGGGAGAAGCTCGCTTTACCACATTTTTATTTTATTCCGTGTTAGCACTTCAAAGAAACTGTGGCCATGAGCGGCATACACATGTGGACCTTTACGACACTGTCGCGCAACTCGCGGGAGGAAAGCCCGTGCTGACACGAATATCTCTATCATCAACGACCTTTCAAGAGGCATCAGAAGCAGCAAACTGGTAAAGAAGTATGGTTTGTCGAAATCTACAATTTCAATGATCGTGGAGGATAAAAAGAAAATCCCTTTGGCGGCCAGCCTCAACGGAAGACAGCAACAGGAAGCGTCTCCGAGGGGCTACCTATCAAGATGTTGAAGATGCTGTGCTCAAGTGGCTTCTGGACGCTCGCGCAAGAAACATTCCTATCAGTGGACCACTGTGAATCTTTCAATGAGTTTGCAGGGCTGATGATGATGCTTCTCAAGCTGTGTCAGAGATTAGCGACCTAGCCATTGTTGATGCAGTGCGCGCGGCAGCGGCATTGGATGAACTGTCAGAAGATGAGGATAAAGCGCTACCTTCGCGCGCCAGTATCACAACGGGAGATGCACTCAGCTGTATTGCATCGCTGCAGCAGCTTGTGCAGGTGGAGGCACTTGTGGCATCCCACATGGACTTGAGTGGTTTAGAGAATGCAGTTTGCTAGCTTCAAGTGCAATAACTAGCTACTTTGAATAAAACCGCTGCATGACAGATTTGCCGTCAGCTGAGCATTTTCAATTACTATGAACTTCGCTTATACCAAACTGTATACACCTGCAAATATAAACTGCAAATACCATGTGGCGATCGAGTTCGTTATAACTGAGAATCACTATAGTTTGGCTTAACGAACGTGCAGCGACAGATTCGCAGATGAGCATACCTCAAAAGCTCCGCACGTCACTTTGCAGCTGTTCTACCAATTCATGTTCATCGCTGTTACCACAACGCACTAATTCCAGCGCGGCTGCCTGCAACAGCTTTGTAGTAAGCTGTTGTGATAATCAAAAAAATTTGATAATTCGAACTTATACAAATATTCCAATAGGAAATTTTCAAATGGGAATAGAATATAAAAAATATTCCATTTGTATTTGAAATTTTGAATATTTGCACACCTCTAATTTTTTTGTTTTCCTGATGCTTTTCACTTTTTATGCTAATCCCAATGCTCACTAATATCATTGTATATTCATAGGGCCCTTGCTTTTCAGGTAAAACTTGATAAAGGCCATTTTTATCCCTCGATTTACAACAAAATAGTTCAGGTTCAACCCAATAAAACCCGTAAGCCAGGCTTGCAAACGTGCAAACCAAGGACTCGATCCACACACATGCGAACTACAGCAATCGCTGTGTGCGCCGCTATTGACTTTTGTGTTGGTGAGGTAAATACCATAAATAAGTTGGTTTTCGATTTGCAGGCGATTTCATGCAGGTTCGATTTCTAGAGTGAAAAATGCAATGACAACGCAAATCGCTCCAATCTTGGGCATCTCAACATGGGGACCTCGATATGGTCAAAGAAGGAACAGGTGAGGACAACCAAAAGGGGTACAGTGCTGACTAACTGGTGCATGACGACTAAAGAACCAATCACCGAGAGACACGGGACATGCAGACAGTTGAGAACTTTCTCATGTTCGTCTGCATGTGCCGTGTCCCTCAGTTATTCGTTGTTTAATCAGGTGAAGACAAGATAAAGATACTGGTGTGCAAATATATTGCTGTATGGAGATGGTTACGGATCTGGCAAAGAAACAGTTCAAAACTGATAAGGGAGCATCGTGCATCAGCAAGGCACGCAAAATTGAAAGAAAGGATGCAGCAACTGCCAACAATGTACAAGGCATGCCAACGCGAGCACAAGAAGAATGGACAGGACACACATTCAACATTGGATGCGCTCAGATCTAGCACTGGAAACAAGGCTCAGATGGAAGTGCAGCTGGTGCAGTGACAGCTGTTTCGCCTGCCACAAGGCCTGTGCCATGGCACACCAACCCAAATAATGGCTTCGCCATCCATTAACCTAACCAACCTAACCTCACTTGGAATTTTATTAACAGCGCAATTCATTACTAGCATTCCGGTTGGCCTCAATCCCAGAGTCAAGATAGCGGCTTGTCCTATGTTGAACTTGTGTGATTTTCGAGATGATGATGGACGACACAATCATTGCTTGCGTTAAGGTGTTTTATTTTACTTTTATTTTTTTAACCACAAAATACATCACTCCTCAGTATATTACCAGATTTTACCTGTTTGGCAGGTCCCAATTTTCAAGACGATATTCCCCCCCCCCCCTCTGAATTTCACAAAAACTAAAATCCAAAAAGCTCAGAGCCCTATGTATTCATTATGGAGGAGCATTTAACTGGGTACCTATTTCCTCTCACTCATTCACCTGTATTTATCTGTACGTGAGTATGCAAGGCAAAAACAAAAATTCAAAGTTAAATTGAACTGCATTATAGTTATTTGTGCACGAACCTTATAGCACAACAATGTGCCAAAGCACAAGATGGACTTGCTTTTCTCTCAGTCACTTGGAGGGACTTTGTAACCCTGCTCTTTTTTCTCTCTTTCTCTGACATCTTCAGAGAAATAAATGGGTTTATTTTTGCTGCAGTCAGTCCTCCTTACACCATGTGAAACTGAGCCGGTTCGAACCGCTTTCTAACCATTGTTTTTTTGCTCCAGAGCAGAAACAGAACTGAACTGTTTTCTTTGAACCAAAATGAAAAATGTTTGGGTTCGACCTCCTGGCTGCAACATCCTTTTTGTTTTCTCCGACTTGTGGAATCCTTCGGATTTGTAAATACCATTGTGAGGCAATGTTCATTTTCCACAAACTTTACTCATGTATGTTGCTCATGTGAGAGCTCATGAACTGAAATGTGAATGCCACATATATTGAGTGGACTGAGTGAAAGCCGCATATAACGATATCTGCGGTTATCGATGATTGTATCGTTACGCGAGGGATGTCACTACGGAAGTCGCATGCTGTGAGTTATCCCACAAGCGATGCTAACGAAGGACGCTACAAAAGAGGGGGGAAATACCAACATTTTATTGAAAATCGCTCGTTTGTTTTCATTGCTTTTGGTTGCTGCTGCATATATGCACAACGTCATATTCAACTGAGCCGAGATGGGCAACATAATGAGCAGGCAGCATGCACTCCACGATAAAATTGCTGAGAATGTCGACAGGATGAAGCGCGCTTACGCATGCGTCTTCAATTTTTTCGTACTCTCGGATCATTTTGTGCTTTGTACGTGTGCTGTCGACTGCAATATGCCATCCTTCCGCGGTGACCATCCTCGATGATTGTTAACTTAACATCCAAGTCTATCGCTTTCCGTTTCTTCAGCTTGCACACTATCATCGAAGCAGGAAGCGGCAGCAGAAATGTTGCAAACAGCAGGTCACCAGAGTATGACTGACTGTCTCCAAAGGTAATCCTGAATTCCTCTGCGGGACTTCCATTCCGAAAAGGTGCAAAGGTGTGATGCTCTGGAGAGGGTTATCTCCATCTTCAAAAGATGGTGCCGTATGAGGACGACAGATATGACAGATAAGTGGGAGACCGCAGAAACGGCGCAAACTCGTTGGCCCAAATCCAGACCTGTTTTGGTCCTTTGCGCTACCCACGAGAATTTGTTCTGGGGCGCGCGGCAAGCACGATTCGCTGGAGAGCCGCTAGGATACGACGCGTACGTGGAAAAGAGTGAAAATAGTCCGCAGAAGGGTGCAACGCTGGACATAGGGTTGCCACCTTTCGTATTGAAAAATACCGGCTGAGGGAGAGGAGGAAGAATGGGGGGAAAGGCTTGTGGGAAAGGCAAGTGGGTGAGGGGTGGACAAACACATAGAGAGAGAGAGTGTGCTCGCTCAAGATAATACGAGGAAACATATGTTCCTGTGTGTGGATGGATCATTGATGCTAGAAACTGCTATAAACAGGCATGAACGCTACACTGGATCGTATTGGAGCAACTAGACTGGACTGCCACTTACTTCGGAAAACGCATCTACACAGACAAACCCTTCTTTGCAGGCAGAGATCTCATGAAGGTTGTATACGGCCTAAGTTCTAACTGGCTCGACACAATAACCAACAGCTTTGCACAACCACTGCTCTTGTCCCCTCCAAACACAAGACTTAATGAATAACAATGATAATAACAATGACAATGAATAATAATTATAATGAGTAACTAAGAAAATGACAGGTGACTGCTGAGTTGGGTCTGTGTTCCAGATTTATTTAAGCTGTAGTGGAATCTTGAAGGGAAAACCCCATAAAAGCCCTTACGAAAAGTCTTGAGCCACAAATACCGGCAAAAGGCTGCCGGTATCATCTTCCTACCGGCAATCGGCAGAGCGTGCAAATAACCAGCCGTGCCAGTATAATACCAGCCTGGTGGCAACCCTAGCTGGACAGCACACTGGAGAGCATGCTGCGCAGCATGTGAGTGTCAGGCATTGCTGTACGAGTACTTGTGTGAGCACAAGCTTTATCGTTATGTGCGACTTCATTCTTCATAGTGACAATGTGTATTTTGAGGGTGAAAATAAAAATGATCGTTGTACGGGGCATATCGTTGCGCGATGCATCATTGTGCGCGGGTTTTACTGTACTGTTCTGTGCCTGCTATGAGCTTAACTTTGCAGGTAGCGAAGGGCATATTTCATCACGGCCTTGTTTTTTAGTAGACGGGGTGAGAATGAGCGTTCATAAATTCTGCTCAACTTTGTCGTGTCTGGAAGCAAGTAGCAAGTCAGTGGGGAGGGGAACGGGTGATGCCGTACAGAGGTGGCAAATGTAAGCTGTAGGTAGGATGGGCCCATTCCCGGGTTATTTCGCGTCGCTTGCAAACAGCAGTGTACTGCAAAGAGTGCAGCAGCGCATTTCAGTTATGTAACATAGAGAGTTCCTGTCACACATTATTTTGCTTCTTTTTTAGAGAAGGACTTTTGTTTAAACAGAAATGCTTGAAAGTATGGTCTCACCAACGTCCTGCTCGCATTTGTTTCCTGTTTGAGGTTGTGCTCATCATACTGTGAGCCAGGATGAAACATCTAGGGCTTTGAAGGCAATACAGGGATTTTGAAACCATAAATTTGAATGAAAAATTACTTTTGAATTTCCTTTGTAGTACCCATCATTTTTCATGATCAGGATTAGATTAAGATAATTATATCTGCCTCATTATCTACATCACACATGCATGCTAATCACATTTTTTCAAGAATCCCCTGTTCCATTTATGTGTCGCCAATTGCCACGGTTGCTTAATTTTTATACACCTTCAAATTTCCCGCAGGCATAAATAACTCCAGAAAATTGAATGACTTAACTACATGCCGATTCTTCACACGTGAATCACGTGCACATACCTCCAGGATGCCCAATGCATGCATCGATGCCTCCATCCTCCTTTTTATCCCTCAACAATCATTAAAACGAGCTTAATGGTGAAGCCACTATTGTTGCATGGTTAAAGCCCTGTGATGTTCAAAGGTACAGAGTTGAATGGCATAGTAATCAGTCTGTTACAGCATGCTCTGTCAACTTTTCTTGTGCTTCTCTGTGTACCAAGTCAGGAACTAGTGCAACTTCAAAAGTCCAGCATGCTCAGCTCCGCGCTACCAGAGCATGCTGGCGTGCATGGCAAACACTCATTCGTCCCACGTGGAAGAGAACCATGTGCACAATGTGCTACTGAAGCTCGTAAACACAGCGACACAAGAATAAACAGAATCACATGACTGTCACAACGAGCTGATGTCTACGGCGACGCAGTTAGCCACCTGTCAGAGAGTTTTTAGTCTTATTATCTCAACTACAACTTTCGAACACGACTGCGAGATGCATGAAATTTTGAGTGCGTATGTTGAGTAAAGTGCGCCTGAATCATAGAAATAACGTAATGCACACCCGTTTTTTTCCTTGGATATTCCTCATTTTTTCAAACAATGCACTTTTTTCCTCCATTCAGCAAATGGGCAAAGTTCCTCCGAAGTTTACAAAATGACTGTGGCACTAATTTCCATTAAAGCCGAGGAATTATGAATCCAGTACAGATTCCGCATACGCCTCACTTGGATGCTCACCTGCAACAACTTCTGCATTTCCACTGGTTCCATGCGAAGGAAAATGCCTTGCATCGTGAGGTTCTTCCTTAATGTATGTAACAGCACTTCTGACAGTAGTGGCTCCTATAAATGGAAATGAAGAGGAAACACATTTCATCCACTTAACTAAGTTTCCATAACTGAAAACAGCACTGGCATATGTTTGCATCAACTCAGGTACAGAATGATCGTAATCCGTGACTCAACTGCCGCAGTGGTCAATCAGTAGATTGTCTGGATAGCGGAGGGTTGTTCAAGGTGCACTAATATTTCGGCACACTATACTTAACAGGGTTGTGACACTTGTTCCTAAGACATCCCAGATAATCGTAAAATATGGTTGCTTGCGCCAATGTGAACCTGTATTTCAAGTTGCAGCAAAGGGGGGGGTAGTAGACATAGCATAAATAAGCAGCTCATTCAGCTCTGACATCACAGCACACGCCTCTGCCAGTGAGGCAGCAAGAGAAGAGGTCACGTGCTTTCGACTACCATTGGGAATGGAGATAGCCACTGTACTTCTGATGTCAGACTGTGAAACTTATGTTGAAGAGTAGATATTTCGCCAAACATGACATGCAAAGAATTCTGTTTTCCTTAATATTCCGGCATACAGTACAATGCGTGCATGGCATAATGAACAGCATGCAGCAGCTGGGTGATTCCATCTCAACTCTGGCAGGGTGGTCCGGACACCATCACAGATTTCCCTTGAAAAAATTATGTTGTACCACAACACGCATACACACAGGAGTAATAAATATTGTGGCTGTATCTTTTGTGGTCCGCCCGAAAAAAAATCCCAAAGAAATTGACTCGGTGACGGAGCTTTCTGATGGAACGACTTTGACATTTTATTCCTCGCCATCGGACGGTCCCAAACTATAGATTTTTTTTGCACAATATGACAGGTACAACAACTTTCAGCGTGTATAAACAGCGCCGGTCAATTCTATTTTGATCTTTAATTAAAAATCGCCAAAGTTGCAACAAAATTCACATTTTGCTCATATTTGTCCTTACGCTGTACTCCTGCTATATATGCCATCGAGATATATGAGGTACCGCTGTGTAGGTCGAAGCATGCTCTTTAAATTGATGTCAAATTTACATCTCTGTACGTTGCCCACTTTCGTCAAGACTGTGTAGAGTACAGCTATGTTTTCCAAAATGGGGTTTTTTGGACTCTCGTTTCTCAAAAACCCCACCTTCAATTTCCTTCGTATTTTGTAGTTATATAGCCCAGGCTATGACTTACATGTGCTCGCAAAACGAAAGGCTCCCTCTCTGCACAACTCGGGATAGCCCGCAACAAACGTGGAGTGCGGAGCACACGATGTGCACCGCGACCGGGAGAACCACGCCAGATAGTTGACAGGATTAGTTGACAGGATAATGACAGAGCTCAGGATGCAGACCTTTTGAGTCTTTCTGACTCATTTTTCCCACAGTCGAATCTCAATGCTGTTCACATGAAGTTCAGCGACGTTCTGAGTCGGTGGCTTGTGTTTCCGACATGAATTCCAAGTACAGTATGGATTGCGTGTCCTGTGCTGACTGTGCGGTGCTATGGTAGCCATCTCAAGCCCAAAAAATCGAAAGAACTACGCTTTTGTTATCAGAAATAAGTTGGGAATGCCTGGCAGAATAATGCCTTGAACCGTGATACCATCGAAATGTAATAATCGCGCGCAATAAAACAGAACTGTACACTTTTTAGCATCTGGTCGTCAAGAAATGGTTTATTTATATTTTAAAAAATCCAGAAAAATGATAATACAGATCACGAAGCGTGTAAGGTATAACCTATAAGTAGGGCCTGACTTTTTCGGGTTTTATTTTTGGCCAAATTCGGGGGGTAAATATCGGGCGATATTTTTCATTGGAAAATTCGGGTGTATTCGGGTTAAATCCCGTTACGGCATATTCTGTCGTCAGGAATTCGGGTGTATTCGGGTGATTTTTTATTGTTTAATAAAAATTTGTCTTAACGTGGAACTAATGTTTAGCAATGTTATCAAACTTTATTTTAATGCACGGATGTTTTCGGGTAGATTCGGGTTAAACCCGAATTTTACAGATTTCGTTCGGGGGGTAAATATCGGGCGGATACGGGTTTAACCCTAAAAAGTCAGGCCCTACCTATAAGGTATAGCCGCCGTTAATGTTTCTTTTCAGAAGGTTCTCTTGTTGTTCCTTGGAAACACTGAACATCTTGACAGTGATGTGTCCATCTCCTTCCACGTTTTTCGTCCACGTGCGGAAAGACTTGATTTGAACAGTGGTATACGCTGTCTTCCATTCTTCCTTCTTTGAGACCCGGTATGTTTCTAGGGAACTTGTTTCTAATAACAAAAGCGTCGTTCTTTAGATTTTTTGGTTTAAGATGGATACCATAGCACTGCACAGTCAGCATACTTACATGCGATCCATACTGTACTTGGAGCTCATATCGAAAACACAAGCCATCGACTCAGAACGTCGCTGAACTTCACGTGAACGACATTGAGATCCGACTGTGGGAAAAACGAGTCAGAAAGACTCAAAATATATTGCTAGGATGGGATTTGCAGTAGGTCTGCATCCTGAGCTCTGTCATTCAAAGCCGGAGACGTCGGCAGTAGCAGACGCCAAAAATCCTGTTAACTGTCTGGCGTGGTTCTCCCGGTCGCGGTGTACATCGTGTGCTCCGCGCTCCACGTTTTTTGCGGGCTATCCCCAGTTGTGCTGAGAGGGAACCTTCCGTTTTGCGAACACATGTAGGTCATAGCCTGGGCTATATAGCTACAAAATATGAAGGAAATCGGAGGTGGTGTTTCTGAGAAACGAGAGTCCAAAAAACACCATTTTTGAAAACATAGCTGTACTCTACACAGTCTTGACGAAAGTGGGCAAGGTACAGAGATGTAAATTTGACATCAATTTAAAGAGCATGCTTCGACCTACACAGCGGTACTTCATATATCTCGATGGCATATATAGCAGGAGTACAGCGTAAGGACAAATATGAGCAAAATGTGAATTTTGTTGCAACTTTGGCGGTTTTTAATTACAGCTCAAAATAGAATTGACTGGTGCTGTTTATACACGTTGAAAGTTGTTGTACCTGACATATTGTGCAAAAAAAATCTATAGTTTGGGACCGTCCGATGGCGAGGAATAAAATGTCAAAGTCGTTCCGTCGGAAAGCTCCATCGCCGAGTCAATTTCTTTGGGATTTTTTTTCGGGCGGACCACAAAACATAGAGCCAAAATATTTATTGCTCCTGTGTGTATGCGTGTCGCAGTACAACATATATTTTTTCAAGGGATATCGGAGATGGTGTCCGGCCCACCCTGCCTGAGTTGAGATGGAATCACCCAGCTATTAAACAGTGTCATTGGCACTGCTGTACAGAGAACCTGGCGGTGTCTCTAAAGGGCGGTGCTCCGATCCCTCTACTTCCGTGCAATCTCTGGCCATGGATAGGTCACGTGTGAACAGTGATTCCTCCAAGGCACCATCAGACAGCTGCAGAGTGTCAGCTTGGCTGTCACCAATTGTCGCATGAGCCTTGAGTCTGAAAACCATAGCATTATCAATAGAGCGCTGGTCACGAAAACATGCACTACTCGTGCAATTTTGCGCGAAACATGCCTTTTCAGTGCAAATATCCATTAACGTACAGCACAAGCATTTAAAATCGCTGTAATCAACCCAAACGCACCATGGGTAGCGTTACAGCAAGAGTAACGCGAACAGCCAGCTGGGTTACACCACGAGTAACGGGAAATGCTACTAGCCAAATATAATCGGCCAAGATTGTCAACTTGCGACGGCAGCATTGTTGCATTACTTTCCTGCTTTATTTCCAAAGTTGCTGCTTTCTTAAATTCTGGTTTATTTTAGGAAATTGTCGACAGACGCATGTACACGGTGTGTAAGTGTCTGATCGTTCGTAAGTTGCCAAAGCAAAACGAGACACCCTAACGTGACCGCCACGCAGATAAAATACGTCAGCACAAGTAATCTAACCGACCCTCATGCTAACAGAAAATGTCATCACACACAATGTCTACTAACACACCAGTATGAAATGGCTTGCTGTTCGCGTTACTCGTGGTGTAAGGTCAGTCACCGCGAAAGACGCCAAGCAAAAAAGAATAACAGAAAAGTTCATCTGCATGAAAATTTGCGGCCTAGCTATCAATACCCTTCGCATGACCTCCATTCTGAAGTGGTCTTTTTAGAACGGAAAGGAACGAATATGCTTACCGTCGTTTCTTCCGGAGCAGTCGGCAATGCGCTTTGCTGGACTTTCGACGGGAATAACATGGTTTCCTTGGGTTCGTATTTGGACACAGCATTTTCCTTCTTTTCTGGGTGCTGTCTGCACACCCAACGGAGAATAATGCAACTCCTCAGCACGAAATTCAGCCAAACGGACACAATATAACCGTACGATCAATAAAAATACACGCGGCAGGAACCTGCGTATACGGAATCATGCACGGGGCCAACGTTTCTTAAGTCAGGGAGGCCAGAGAACTGCTACATGATCACGTGATCAGCACATAGGAACCCGTGCCATATCTCGGCAACCTCTTGCAACGCGAAGCTGCTGCTGGTTTCAAACGCGTACGGCAGATGGCGCTAGTCACCACATTTTCTGCGTTTCTGTGTATTTAGGTGTGCAATTTTGAACCACACTAGTTTATTTATTATTCGTTCATTTGCGATAAATCTTTGGACATTACTCCTGCTGATAATTACCCGCCCGCTGATCATATTTTCAGCCGAGAATAAGTACAGAATAGCCTTTTATGGCAAGTGTAAAAGTAGCATTTTTTTCTTAAATTTGATAGGCAATAATCAATTAATGACGCTTTACGCGAGTAAAAACGTTCTTGACTTTCCTTTGCATACTGTGCAACGTCACTTTGAAAAAAAGATTGACAGGGCTATCTCTTTTCGTGTTCGCATCATCCTTGACTGAAAAACACCAAAAATGGAAGATATGGTCGTCCTTCTCGCTTTATAACGCCACAGCTGATCATCACATAAGAAACGAGTTCTTGGCTTAGCTTGCACAAAGAACAAGCTTTCCAACGGTACCAACATATTTCACGTAAGTTGCCGAGAAGCCATGTAACCTTTGACTGAAAATTACACTTTTCGGGTGATGAGTGGGGCCGTAGCCTTAAAGGGACTATGAAATTTCCCGAACCCCCATACTTTTTTTCGATGGAAACTGTTCTTCCCGCAGAGAAACTAATATGCCACAAATTTTTCCGGACGAAATCGCTCCACTCTGCGAGGAGCGCACGCTGGAAATGTCTCTTCCGCGTTCCTCCTCTCCCGCGCATATTTCCCTGCCGATGGTGTAACTGTACGGACCGCACTTCGACTCCCCGTTACGTCACCGGTGTTGCACAATGGCGCGAGCTCGCGCTGTGGCTGCCGCCACTGCCGAAATCTGCCGATCGCGCGAAAGCTGCTATCATGGAGATTTCCACTCCCGATGAACGCATACGCGGGATCCTACGGCGCATGCTCCTGGCGGGATTCCTCCGCTCGGCAACACGTCACGATGACGTGTTGCTGAGCCGGCCGTGGTCGCGTCAAGTTACCCGTTGTGTCTCCGCTCGGCAGCTCGCTACGGCGTGGCGCCAGCTGTCCTCCCTTCGCCGCTCCGTTTAAATTCGCTCCCGAGAAATCCGCTCGCGCAACGAAAGTAAAATTTCGGTTCTAGACTCAGAAAAATGTCTTCTTTCGAACGAAACCAAGAAAAAAATCGTTTCAGTCCCTTTAAGTTTGAACTATAAATAAGGAAGTTAGCTTTAATTGCCACATCCCCCCCTTAATGACTGTGACCAAGTTTTTGATTTGTTCCACTGTATTTAGTGTGCATGTTTCTCCCCAAGTCTGCAATGGTAGACCAGCAGTATATTTCAAATAAAATAAAATAAATAAATAAATCACTACTTCTCTGCCTCTTTGACTGCACATAGCACCTTAAGTGTCTTCATTCCTTTTATCTGAAATGTTATCTGCCTTCCTCTTTTCTCTCCTGCAATATGTGGTAGGGAAAACTAAAAGGGGACTACACTTACCTCTTGCAGTGTTGCTACCACTGTGACCTTGATTGTCGTCATTGATAAATTCATCTCCATTAGCTTGGTTTCCCCTTAGAGGAGAAACCATGGTGTCTTGAGCTTCTTCCTTGACAAGGGTGGATTCACTTTGAAACAATGTGTTTGCTATGAATGGAAAAAGAACATGTGTTACAAATATATGAATAAGCAACACTTGGGCTCAAGCATGCAGGAAACTTGGGCATGCACAATTTGCTAGGATAAGTTAAAAACGGGTAGTCACAAAATTCGAGGAGTACAAAAGGTTACAAAATTTTGTCTAGAGGAAGATGGAGGTCTGCCAAAACACCAACTGTGTTTTCTTGTTCTTTTCTGTTCTTTTTCTCTTCGTAAAGTTCATTTTTATTTGTACTGAATAACATTAACGTACAACTGCCATTGCACACTCCTGGCCAGGTCCCTCTTCCTCATCACTGTACACCATTACCATTCCACGGTTCAGCGTAGATGCCCATCTTTCACACGTATGACAGGTTTTAAAATATTCTATTCTTTCTCAACCTGAATGTTACTCTTGAACATGTGGCTTGTCTAGTTGCCTGCTACACCATCCTATAGGTGGTGTCTTGTTTCCTCAGATAACCAGTGTATCATGCACAACTTTAAATCAACAAAGGCCGCTGGAATTAGGAGCTTACTTAAGGAAGAAACAAGAGCAGTTGCTCACAGCTACACCAAAGGGCTCCTTCCATTTGCAACACACATGTGTGTATCCTTGGATGTATTATCCCAATTTACATGAAAAATATGACTTCGTTGTGCCACAATTATGTGATGCAGCTGCAAATTCTACTAATGAGACACTCCACCTAATTTAACAAACACCAAACAGGGGCATGAAGAAGATATCAATTGAACCAATTGATATATTGGTATCATTGGAGATATCAATTGAATTGTATATGCAGTAAAGGTACAAGATGCCTTGTCCGCTTTTTAGTATGTTCGCTGCAATGACTCCTGTATACCAGTATGTACCCGCCAAAGACAATTTAGGATCGCATTGCTGTTTATTGGCCCGCTGCAGAAGGGTAATAAATGGGACATACATGTGTGTCAATGGGACGGACTGTCAAATCAGGCTCCTTTTCTAAGCACACATACAAATGGTGTAGCTTAATCTTTGCTACGATGCAGAAAGGAACTTTAATTTCCACTAAAGAAATATGTTCTCCATACATCACGTGACCGTGTCAGAAGTGCCATTGCACGTCGTAATCAGAAAAATGTGTGTCCTAATGCAATAAGCCATATTATGCTGGAAATCTAGGACATTATTTTCAAGACAGTGCTCCTTCAGCACTACAATAGGCCCAATTCTGGCTGCTCCACTGCACAAAGGTGACTTCACCCTACCTGGCATCATCACCAGCAAAGTTCGACTCGTAAAAAGTGTTTCTTCCTGCATGAAAACCCTGTGTGATGTTACATTGCAGAAGGGGATGCGTCGTGCTCCCGGATTTTGTTCAACTTCTGCTAAGTCACACCCGAAAACAATAACAGAATATGCACGCAGAATAGACACACGCATACGTCCATGTTACAAATTTTGCATTTACGTTAATCAAGGAAACCTAGCTACAATCACTTCCCCAAATATTGACTTGAAGTTTTCTTGGTTTGGGATTTTGCGTCTTATTTCCTTATTAGATACAGAGGGTCAATTATCATCTGTTCCCTGGTCTTGGAGGTTCTTCCATCTTCATGTATCACACATCTAAGGTGTGCCTGGTTTAGAAAGGTAGGGCGCCCAATGATTAACTCTGCAGCTCTTTTCGCGCTTCTTCAATTTTTATGAAGGCTCCCACAGCAAACTACAATGCAAAATCTCCATTACAGTTTGAATTCTAATGTTAGCAATCTGGTGAGATCTCGTCACCTTATGGAGCATCAAGGTTATGGTGTGTAATTGCTGGACTACACCTATTTCTATAGGAAATACTGTTCAATGGGCATCTGTCACAAGGCTTCTGGACACAGTTTAGAAAAATCATGAAAAAAAAAAGTTTCCCAATTTCCTTCTGTAAAAAAAAAAAAACAATAATGCTCCACAGAATGCAGTGCATATTGCACCTTCCTCTAATAACATTGGGACAATATTCAGAGACATGGGACAAGAAAAATGCAAACAACAACATGAACAAGTAACTAATGAAAAAACCAGTCTTTCCCTTCCTGTAAAAAAGGGTCATCACCTGATGCCATTGCCGCCAGAGCCTTCACAGCTGCAGAAGCAGCATTCATCTCTAAAATACATTTACTTAATGTTTGTTTTATGTTTAAAGAATAACTGACCAGATACATTGTTTGCCGATGCCGAACACTGTGATATCTGTACATGGATGGTTTTCTGGAGGCAGCTGTCCATTTAAAGGGACGGTCTCGTATAGCTGGGGCGATACCGAAACTTGGCCAAAGCTATCCTCACGAGTACTGTACATATACAGCCGTCAAAGTTTCATTCAGGATCACCAAGTCGTTTTCTCGGAAATTGTCGAAACGTGCAGTAATAGCAGACGACCAAACCGGCGCTTCACTCTCATGTAACACCATGCATGATGTCTGCCTGCGGGTACGTCGCCGTTATCATGGCGATTGGAACCTGCAGAAGAACCTTCGGTTGAGTCATCCCATTTGCTCTCAAAATGGGGACACTCGAACATATATCTCCACAAGCAGAGAATGTAGTCCATGCATTGACTGTGGGGTCTCTGATAATGTGGCGCATAAACGGATACGTGGAAGCTAGGTCACGTGTTTTCTTTCCGCGAGTATTTAATGTGGTTTTTAAATAACCGTGCACTCCTTCTACGTGTACGTCGTCAGCGACACTGCATTTCAAAACATAATCAGTGTGTAACGGGGAGTGTAATGGAAGCGCGCATAACTGGTGTTTGGTCAGAGCTGTAATGCGACCACACGCGCCGATGGCCGGCGACTTCAGATTTGTGATTGCGGGTGGGGTTGTCCTGAGACTTTTAACTACTATGTGAACATAGTTGTTCTAAACACCCTGTGGGCCACTTCTTAGAATGTGCGTTTTTCACCTGAGTACTGAAAAAAAATGTACGAGAGCTGCCATGGTCCCCAGTCACTTCTGAAAGTCATCTGCTCATGCCGGTGCACTAGTACGCGCAAAAGCAGACGATTTTTGTATCGTACCATGGAGTTTCCTGCAGAGCAATGCTGCTGTTCTTATTGCTGTCAATAGAGATTGTGGCGTGCTCTGCAATCTTTATCGATTTAATTTGGTTATTTAATAACTGTGACATTCTTTGTCGGGTAAATTTGCAGTATTCCATTTTCAACAAAGGGCAATCGAATGGCAAACTATATAAGAGAGGCAGGGGGTATGAGACCGTCCCTTTAAAAAGGGAGGTTTCATTTCTTTTATTTTCCCAGTCTATTGAAGGGGAATTGAACAGAATGGCAGTTTTCGTAAGTGTCTGAAACAACAAATAAATAAAGGGGCCGTAAACAGGCATGCAAGGTGCCCATTTCTCTGCTTTATATTATTGTGACTTAGCCAATGAAAGCTCCTTGCAATTACTAGCGCTCAAAACCAAAAGGCGTTTGCATACGGATGAAATATTCACTGCACTCTTTCGCTTTTTAGCTCCGCCCTGCGTTATAAGTTTACATCATTTTGACGTGGTGCTTTCCTCACCAAATACAATCAAGGGTTCCACGAATGACTTTACTTCACTTGCGGAAATAGACTAGATGAATGTGAGTAGTCTTCAATTCGAAATCTAAATAGTTACAACCTCAAACTGGAAAAGAAATGCGTTCAATTGAGGTATCACTCACGCACTATGTTGCGCTCGCGGTGTGCTGCATGCTACTGCGCGGACAAATGAATATCCGGCGCTACAGTTCTGGAACCTTAGGTAGGTGTGCAATGGGTCATCTTCGTCATCCTCGAATGGTTCCGACGACTGGGCTGCCGTACTCGGGTTTGAGCCACGCGGCATCGTGCCACCCGCTCTAGTGGCACAGTCGTTAGCGTGCTGGCCATGTCATGTCGTGACTGGGAGGTATCCGGGTTCGAATCGCATCATATGATCGCAGCACGATTGATGACGTTTGTGCTGGCCGAAGATGTTGGAGATGTCATGACACTGAATTTCGGAACCACGGAGTGCAAAATGTGG